>NC_134700.1:126436552-127139052 GCF_043290135.1 Rhipicephalus microplus
CGCCAATCTCATTTTCTCACGGTCACATTTTTTTAGGCTTCCTGCATCTATGTTTTAACCACCCCTTATAATTTTTAAAGAATTGGTGTGAGGCTCTTTGCCCAGCCGAGCAGTATTTAGCGATGTTACAGGGAGAGAGCTTTGAACAAGATCGCTTCGTCTTAAGCCTATGGACGGTGCCCTAAAGTACCAGAAATTTTATACTGAAGGTCAATAAAATATAATGGTCGCTTTTGGACGAATCACTGTGTGTTCATATGTACCTTACGGCTTGATTTCCTTCCAGGAAGCCTGTGTGTGAGCAAAAAAGTAGCCTTGGTTCATGCGATGTAACGCTCACTAAAAAACAAGGAATACGCAGAAGGTGGCGCATTCCTCGGTGCCAGAGTGCGCTACGCCCAACCGTGACTCTACGTGCAAGTAGCGGATCCCTTGCAGAAAACTGAAATGCTGGCTTTGAAGCAGTGTATCGAAGCAAGCGGCATATTTTCAGTAAACGTGATGTAGTGCAGCTTGTTTATATCAATATGAGCACGAATTTTCACGTGTGCTTAAGAGAGCTCATAATATTATTTGTAGTTTATTCCGCATCCTAAAACAGTTCCCACATTTCACGCGTGAAAAACTGCGTCGACAGGTGCACTGTGTTGAGTCAGATATTCGAAATTTCTAATACAATTTTCGCCAGTCTACACTCTGTGGAGTATTCCGCAGTCAATAGCCAACAGTGGTGCTTCAACCTCATATATTGTATGGCATGAAACAAAACGGTGTATTACTTTGCCAAACGCCAACACTACATTTTTAAAAGAAAAGGCCCAGTAGCGAGAGGTGGCGCAAGCGTTGTAAACAAAGGCGTTTAATAAGGCTAGTTGGTCGTTCTTCATGATAAAATAACAGTCCGAAAAACCACAATTGAACACGCAAGTATCAGCACTCATTTTTGTGTGTATTAGACCATTGTTGTTTGCGCTGTGACTTTACGTTGTATATAATTTTTTGAGGCATATGTCAAGTTGCCAGCAAAACTGAAAAAATAAAGTAACCTCCTAAAGGGAACCGTTGAATATGCCTTGAAGCTTTTGTACATAATCAAGTGAGTACAACAAATCTTCTTTGGTGATTCTACTATGTGAGGCTGGTTGGTGAGTGCAGCATGTTGAAGGTTGGTATTGCTTCTACTAAATACAAGTGCATTGATGGGAACTAATTTCTCTAGAGCCTGTGTTAGCTGTGTGATATGAACGTACCAAGACTCTCTGTCCTTTTTACTAATTTTGTTTGTATGCAAGGCATTCATATTGTTTGGCTGTGCTGACATTTTCCAAGATTAAAGCATGGGTGTCTAGGCTAGAGGCTGCGGCTCTTGCCTACTCTGCATGTGAGTTTGCAATCGAATACTAGCACTAAAATGTTTTTCCTTATGCTCGTGCATTACTTTCACTGGTTTGCATATGAAAAACGCTAGGTGGTTTAGTTTCGTGTTTTAGTACTTATTAACGCTTCCACTACTCCCTATATTGACTAGGAGGTGAGCGGTTCTGCACATTGAGAGTTGGTAGACGAAGCACTGACTGAGTTTATGATCTTCGCAAGCGGAATTGCCACATGCACTTCAGCTTGCGGAAGACGTAAAGTCTGTGATATAAGTTGATGACGTGACTTTGTGGTCTGTGCATAAAGACATCTAAGGACAAGCACAACAGCGTCAGAAGTCCCTTGATATTCTTCATAACTAAAGTAAGAACGCAAGGTTAAACATGTCCGCCCAAAAATGAAGCTATGTTCGGGTAGCTAACAACGCAGGGCACTGAAAGATCAAGCCGTGCCCATCTACACTTACACTAGCCGCAGTAAACATTCCTGATGCATTGGACGTCCGTATACTAGGTCTCAATATTCACCAGTCCGGAAGTTGAGTGCGCTGGCTCGGCAAAGCCAGACAGTGCTCCACAAAAAACGCTTCACCTGATTCGCTGCACTGCAATAAACAGCTTGAGCTTGTACAGATGTAGCTGAACAGCTCGTACGCACAGTTCTGCGGCCGAGTATCCAATACTAGGCGCAAAAGCTCAACAGTTAACTTAAGCACAGCTGGCAAGGTTGGAGACTCGATTAACCGTGATGTTATGCGCACAATAACATCGTTACTTCGTATCAATTCCATAATGCCACGATTCTTTTTTTAAGTTTTCTTATCGCCTCGTTACTCTACGTTCACCGCAAACCGCGCCTACGATGTTAGCGAATGGGCGAAGCCGTAGTAGAGTTTAATGAAAAGATTACGCTCACTTCAAGAACATTAAATATTATTCTGGAACCTACGTTGCCGCTAGCAATAACGCTAGAATATTGATGACAAGGGCATATATGCCGACACGCTTCGCCGCTTATCAGTTGATTGACGGCTGACGATCCGTTCGCCGCACTCAGTGCAAGACTACAACTCGATATTCCGTTTATTGGGCACAGGTTTGCCCAAATAAAGAGCTTATTATTGGACTCGCAGTGCGCTCCATTCGACCACGTCACGACCCCGTGGCATCTGGCGAAGAAGCTTCCCGGCCCAAGTACTGAACAGCTCCCTTCAGCCGGGAGCCGAGCACAAACCGTCAAGGGGACATCTACGCTAACGCTAAGCAGCGAGCCAGCTGCCGGCAGCAAAGGATCCCACCAAAGTTCGAGTCTCTACCTGCCTCAACATGGAAGACTCAAACTCCTGAGCTCAACCACTGTGGCGATGACAGCTCCTGTACTACCTGTACCCATCGTGCTCCAGCAGTCTAAGCAGCCTCCCACTTTCCAGGGATTATCGTTGTGACACGTGCGGTTCTTTTGGTTTACGAAGAAAACCGCTATCACTTTCTGTTAAGCGCAACGCAGGCCGCGTTTATCTTGTATGCCACTCTGGAACGCGTTATAAAAGACTGACACGTGCGGTTCTTTTGGTTTACGAAGGAAGCCGCTATCACTTTCTGTTAAGCGCAACGCAGGCCGCGTTTATCTTGTATGCCACTCTGGAACGCGTTACGACGCGTGTATAAAAGCCGGCGCAGTGCGCCACTGGGGAGTCTTTTTTTTCCGTCGGCCGACGACTGTTCACGCCGCTGTTGCTGTGAGTTGTGTTTGGCCCTGTTTTGCTGGTCACAAGTTCGCCCAATAAACAGTTCGCCTGACACCGCCCTGACTCCTGCGTGCTTCCTCTCAAGTGCTGCGTATATCACAACCTCGTGACATCTGGTGGAGGTGCTTCTCGGTCCATGTACCGTACGCCCCCGTCCAGCCGTGAGCCAAGCCCAAGCCGGCAAGAGGACGACGCCGACCCGGTCGTTCGAGTGAGCCGAAGACAACAAGGACTACCGCCCGAATACCTGCCGCTCCCCGACAAGGACAAGAAAACAAAGGCTGCTACGAAGCCGGCATCCACGATGACGGAAGCAAGGTCTTCGGCAACCGTGGTCGTCAACCAGCCCAAGGAGCCGCCTACCTTCCGTGGATCGACCTACGAAGACCCGGAAAGCTGGCTTGACATTTACGACCGCGTCGCCGCCCTCAATAAGTGGGACCCGGACGACAAGCTGCGTCATGTGTATTTTTACCTGGAAGACGCCGCAAGGACTTGGTTCGAGAACCGCGAGTCAACGCTTCGAACCTGGGACGACTTCCACGTTGCTTTCCTACGCACCTTTGCAAGCGTCGTGCGGAAGGAAAGAGCCGCATCACTGCTTGAAACTCGGGTGCAGCTCCCCAACGAAAACGTAACGATCTTCACGGAGGAGATGACGCGACTTTTCCGCCACGCCGACGCCGACATGTCTGAGGACAAGAAGGTTCGCCTGCTTATGCGAGGAGTGAAGCAGGAGCTCTTCGCCGGACTGATCAGAAAGCCGCCAAAGATGGTACAAGAGTTCCTCTCCGAGGCTACCACCATCGAGAAGACGCTTGAAATTCGGACCCGCCAATACGATCGGCGCATGTCGCCAGACGTCGCAGAAGTCCGAGGACTCTGCCCCGACGACCTGCGCGAGACCATACGCGCTATTGTTCGTGATGAACTACGCCGCATGTTACCATCGTCTCAGCCCCAAGTCGCCTCTCTCGAAGACGTAGTCCGCGAGGAACTACAGCGCTCACTGAGCGTTCCTGAACGGCCACAGCCCCAACCGGAGGCGATGACCTACGCCGCTACTGCACGACGACCTGTCGCCGCTCCTCGCCAACACCAGGACCCAACGTCTCCGCAGTCTCGTCGCCAGCCACCGCCGCCACCCCCGACGCCTTCCCGCTCGCCAGTAATCGAGCGCTCGCCGAGGAAAACTGACGTTTAGCACACCCCGAACCACCGCCCACTATGCTACCACTGCGGCGAAGCCGGGCACACCTACCGCTACTGCCAGTACCGTGAGATGGGACTGCGTGGCTTCGACGTGAACGCGCCGCGTCCGCGCCCAGGTGAGCGACCTCGCGACATCGCCGACTACATCGCCGGATCGCAGTGGCAACAACGACGACCATCCCGTTCACCTTCGCCTGGCCGCTACGTCTCCCCGGATCGCCGCCAGTACACCGGCCCTAACCGGGGCCGATCCCCAAGCCCCTACCCGGGAAACTAAAGGCAGCAACCGATGGAGGTGCGGTTGCTGCACGACGCAATGCCGAAGATCCTCCTCCGCCGCCGCCGCCGCTGCCGATGACGACGACCACGACGCACGAACTTTCCCGACGTAGTCACAGTACGCCGCCTGAGCAGAGTCTTTACGACAAAGCCTCGCCGCCGACGCGACATAGCAGCACCGGACCAAGCCGACGCAGCCGTGATCCGACGCCCCGACCTAACCGGAACGCCAGACGACGAACCACCGACCTCGACGTGATCATCGACGGCCACAGCGTCACCGCCCTAGTCGATAGCGGCGCCGACTACTCTATCATCAGTGGTCTCTTCGCCACTAAGCTCAAGAAGGTAAAGACTGCATGGGAAGGACCGGATATCCGAACAGCAGGGGGCCACCTTATAACACCGACTGGAACCTGCACGGCAAGAGTCACGATTCACAGCCAGACGTATTCTGTGAATTTTGTGGTCCTGCAGCAATGCTCGCGAGACGTCATTTTAGGCATGGATTTCCTGGACCAGCAAGGCGCAGTCATCGACCTAAGATCCAGGTCAGTCACGCTGTCCACGGATAATGCAACGGCGTCAGACTGCAACGTCGCTCACAATGCCTTGAATGTGACAGAAGAGCACGTAACCATCCCGCCACTGTCGAGCGTCATCATTTCCGTCGGCACAAAAGCGTCTACCAACTTACAAGGTGTCATCGAAGGCGACCAGCACCTGCTCCTAAACCGTCAGATGTGTGTCGCAAGAGGCATAGCCAAGCTTCATAACGGCGAAGCCAAGGTAATGGTGACGAACTTCAGCAACGAATATAGGCACTTGAATAGGGGCACGACGGTAGCACATCTAAGCGAATTTGTGGAAGCGAGCAATGCCTTCGCCCTCACCGATTCTCAGGGAGCCGCAACGTCGACAGCAGTGTCCGCGCCCGCCTTCGACGTCAATCAAAGCCTTTCCAGGCAGCAACAAAAGGAGCTCAAAGCCTTACTCCACCAATACAAGGACTGCTTCTCGTCGTCATCGAGGCTTCGTCAGACCCCTCTCACGAAACATCGCATCATAACCGACGAATATGCCCGTCCGCTCCATCAGAGCCCCTACCGAGTTTCTGCACGGGAACGCGAGGCCATCAAGCAACAAGTCGACGAAATGCTGCGTGACGACATCATTATGCCGTCTACGAGTCCGTGGGCATCACCCGTGGTGTTGGTGAAGAAGAAGGACGGAACCCTACGTTTTTGCGTCGATTATCGTCGCCTGAACAAGATCACGAAGAAAGACGTGTATCCCCTCCCACGGATAGACGATGGTCTGGACAGACTCTACAACGCCAAGTATTTTTCGTCGACGGATCTCAAAACCAGCTACTGGCAAATCGAAGTAGACGAGAGAGACCGAGAGAAAACTGCCTTCATAACACCAGACGGCCTATTCGAGTTTAAGGTCATGCCCTTTGGTCTTTGCTCGGCGCCTGCGACGTTCCAACGGGTTATGGACACAGTACTCGCAGGCTTGAAGTGGCAGACTTGCCTCGTCTACTTGGACGACGTAGTCGTATTTTCTTCCAACTTCGACGAGCACCTCCGGCGCCTTGAAGCTGTTTTTCGGGTAATCAAAGCCTCGGGACTTACCCTGAAGCCAGAAAAGTGCCGCTTCGCCTACGAGGAACTATTGTTCCTTGGCCACGTTATCAGCAAGTCGGGAGTGCTCCCTGATCCACAGAAAACAGCTGTGATCGCCGGCTTTCCTGCACCCACCGACAAGAAAGCAGTACGCCGATTTCTTGGCCTCTGCGCTTATTACAGGCGCTTCGTGAAGAACTTTTCGCGGAACGCCGAGCCACTGACGTACCTCACGAATGCCGACGTCGACTTCAAATGGGAAACGCCGCAAGTCGAGGCATTTCAAGAATTAAAGCGACGCCTACAAACGCCGCCAATACTGGCGCACTTCGACGAAGAAGCTGACACCGAAATTCACACGGACGCAAGCAGCACAGGGCTCGGCGCCGTGATCGTGCAGAGGACCGACGGACTTGAAAGGGTCATCAGTTACGCTAGCCGGTCACTTTCGAAGGCAGAAGCCAATTATTCCACGACAGAAAAGGAATGCCTTGCCATCATCTGGGCTACATCAAAGCTCCGCCCCTACCTGTACGACAGGCCTTTCAAAGTCGTGAGTGACCACCACGCCTTGTGTTGGCTAGCTAACTTGAAGGGTCCATCAGGGCGCCTCGCACGGTGGAGTCTCAGACTACAAGAATTTGACATCACTGTCGTCTACAAGAGCGGACGAAAGCACTCCGACGCCGACTGCTTGTCTCGCGCCCCTGTCGATCCGCCGCCCCAGGATGACCAGGACGACGACTCTTTCCTGGGGCACATAAGTACCGACGACTTCGCCGAACGCCAACGAGCTGACCCAGAGCTCAAGATCCTCATGGACTACCTGCAAGGCAAGACCGCCGACGTACCGAAAGTATTCCGCCGAGGACTGGCTTCGTTTTTCCTGCGAAACAACGTCCTCCTGAAGAAGAACTTCTCGCCGCTCCGCGCCGACCACCTCCTCGTGGTGCCTTCAGCGTTACGTCCAGAGGTTCTGGAAGCATAACACGACGACCCGACAGCCGGACATCTTGGTGTTTCCCGCACACTGTCACGAATACAAGAGAAGTACTATTGGCCTCGCCTCACTGCCGACGTCGCCCACTACGTAAAAACATGCAGAGACTGTCAGCGACGCAAGACGCCGACAACTAGGCCAGCCGGACTTCTGCAACCCGTCGAACCACCTCAACGGCCATTCCAACAAATCGGCATGGACTTACTGGGGCCGTTCCCGACGTCAACTTCTGGCAACAAATGGATTGTCGTAGCGACTGACTACCTCACCCGCTATGCCGAAACAAGGGCCTTGCCCAAGGGCACTGCCGCCGAGGTCGCCAAGTTCTTCATTGAGAACATCGTCCTCCGCCACGGAGCCCCCGAGGTTCTCATCACCCACAGAGGTACGGCCTTTACGTCTGACCTAACGCAAGCGATCTTGAGGTACAGTCAGACAAGCCACCGCCGAACCACCGCGTACCACCCACAGACGAATGGCCTCACCGAGCGTCTAAATAAGACCATCGCCGACATGCTGGCTATGTACGTGGACGTCGAGCACAAGACGTGGGACGCCATACTCCCGTATGTAACCTTCGCGTACAACACGGCCGTGCAGGAAACGACGCAGTTTGCTCCATACAAGCTCGTCTACGGACGGAGCCCAACAACGACGCTTGACGCCATGCTACCGGTCGGCACCGACGAAGAAGACCTCGACGTCGCCAGCTACCTGGATCGCGCTGAAGAAGCTCGACACCTAGCCCGCCTGCGTATCAAGAGCCAACAGACGGTCGACAGGCGCCACTACAACCTTCGACGACACCACACCGAATACCAACCCGGCGACCTTGTCTGGGTCTGGACGCCGATACGATGACGGGGATTGTCTGAGAAGCTCCTGCGACGCTACTTTGGACCCTACAAGGTAGTCCGACGTCGTGGTGAACTGGACTATGAGGTCGTGCCCGATGGCTTAACGTCATCCCAACGACGCCGTGCACGACCCGAAGTCGTACACGTGGTGCGACTTAAACCTTATTACGCGCGCTGATTAGCTGTGACGCATTGTTAATGTAATTTATTGCATGTACTCTCTCTTATGTTCTGTCTTTAGCATCGGGACGATGCTTTTTCAGAGGGGGGTAGTGACACGTGCGGTTCTTTTGGTTTACGAAGAAAGCCGCTATCACTTTCTGTTAAGCGCAACGCAGGCCGCGTTTATCTTGTATGCCACTCTGGAACGCGTTATAAAAGACTGACACGTGCGGTTCTTTTGGTTTACGAAGGAAGCCGCTATCACTTTCTGTTAAGCGCAACGCAGGCCGCGTTTATCTTGTATGCCACTCTGGAACGCGTTACGACGCGTGTATAAAAGCCGGCGCAGTGCGCCACTGGGGAGTCTTTTTTTCCGTCGGCCGACGACTGTTCACGCCGCTGTTGCTGTGAGTTGTGTTTGGCCCTGTTTTGCTGGGCACAAGTTCGCCCAATAAACAGTTCGCCTGAGACCGCCCTGACTCCTGCGTGCTTTCTCTCAAGTGCTGCGTGTATCACAACCTCGTGACAGTTGGAAGACCCACAAAGCACCACAGGCTGGAGACATACAATAGAGTCGCCACCTTCAACAGCTGGGACACCAATAAAAAACTGCGCCGTGTCTACTTTTATCTAGAAGACGCCGCAAAAACATGGTTCGTGAAGCGGTAACCCACCCTAAGAACCTGGGATGTCTTTCGGACGACGTTCCTGAACACCTTCCCGAGCGTTGTTCGCAAGGAACGTGCCGCTAGTGCTTTGGAGACGCGTGTTCAACTTCCCAACGAAGGTGTGAACATCTTTAGAGAAGCGATGACCCGGCCAATATGTCACGTGATTCGAACATGACCGAGGAGGAGAAAATGAGATTCCTTATGAGGTATGAGAACTTTTCCTTATGAAAACGTTTCGCCGGACTGATCAGAAACCCGCCGAAGACAGTCGCTGAATTCGCCTCGGAAGCATTTACAATCGAGAAGACCCTCCAAATGCAGACACGGCAATACAACCGCAGTTTGCCGGGTGCAAGCTACACCGAGATCCAAGAGCTGGGAATCAGTGACCTACGTGAGCCAATCCGAGCGATCGCTCAAGAGGAGCTGCGTATATTACTACCTTCAACATGGACTACATTGCGCACGTCGTACGCCAGGAGATCCAACAATCACTGAGCGTTCCTTAGGTTCCACAGCCACAGGTGCAAGCCATGAGCTATGCTGCAGCAGTCCGCACTCAGGTCTCTCCTCCACGTCCCCGCCGAGACGCCGCATCGCCGCAGTTTCACCGCGAGACAACATCGAGGCCCCTAGCGTCGTCATAACACCCGCCAGGCGGCCAGCGATTCACGCCACAGAAAATTGACGTTTGATGCACTCCTGACCATCGCCCTCAATGAAGGGAAGCTGGCCACACTTACCGCCGCTGCCAGTACCCACAAATGTGACTAGTTGGTTTTGACATGAACGCGCCGTGTCCTCAAAAGGCTCAGGTTGACATCAAAATCTGGTTCAGGACCTCGGCTCACCAAAGCAGTAGTGGAAGCATCGAAGAGGGGTTGATTGATATGTGGGGTTTAACGTCCCGAAACCACCATGTGATTATGAGAGATGCCGTAGTGGAGGGCTCCTGAAATATCGACCACCTGGGGTTCTTCAAAGTGTCTCCAAGAATTCATCAATGTAGGCGACCGTCATACCACGGTTGATGTCCCTGTATTTGTGAATCAATTTTGTAAGCACCACCTTTGCCTTGCCTTCACGCAGCTCAGCTAGCCTCTTTCTACGCAAACCTGATGGTCTAGGAGAAGGTGCTGATCGGCCTCCACGATGCCTTCAAGGCTTTCGGCTTTTTCGGTGCCAACAAAAATGACGATGCTGGAAGAAGGTGTCATGGGGACCTGCTCTTCTAGCACATTCAATGCGTGATTACTTGGCGTTGTAGGGGTCGGCTGCGTGTTTCTTGAGGTTAGGGTGATTGACTCAGGCCTTTGATCGATGATAGCGCCGTGTTTACTTGGAAAGTCCATTCCAAGTATCACATCCCTGGAGCGATTTTGCAAGATTACAAAGCTTGCAGGATAAGTCTCGTTATTTATTGTGACTCGAGCTGTGCAGACTCCAGTCGGCGTTATTAGGTGACCTCAAGCGGTTCTTATTTCGGGGCCTTGCCATGCAGTTATATGAGAGGGCACACACTGTGACACACACTAACATTCCGACTAGTGGTACTGACCTTCTATAAGCAGACGTGTAAACCCCAATGCCTCAAGAAAATTATTGTAGAACAATCTCGAACAACCTACTTGACAATCAGCCTTTTACCAGGCAAGTAAACGCTTCTCGCCCACAAACACTTCACCAGAGAAGAGGTCATCAGTAGGAAAAAAAATTGAAACTGCGGTGCATTCCCACTTTAAAAAAAATACACGCTATTTGTCGAACTTGCCGTGAAAGTTCTTTTTGAATGCAAATCATTTCTGAGCGAACTTCGGTGACTACGAACGCATCTATCTATCTATCTATCTATCTATCTATCTATCTATCTATCTATCTATCTATCTATCTATCTATTTATCTATGTAGCCACCTACGCCATTAAGCTATCGTGGCCATTTCGATAACGATGTCGATACCAAATATAGTGCTGTGTAACATGACTGTATAACAACATTTGACTAGTCGTAACATGAAAATCACGATATGCATGTCATTATTGTCATGATTTGCATTTCTTGGTTCCGTAGTTCTTGCGGTGGTTTTGTTCACATCGCATGTTGCAAAACTGGTATGGTATGACGTGATTGCATGGCCAATACAAGCGACAGAACCTAACATGAAAATAACGGCATACGTGTCATGTTACAACATGACTACATGCCACGTTCATGAAGTGCTCGAAGTCGTTTCACTAGCGTCACATATACCAAATTTTGTATTACACTACGTGATGGATGCGAAGGTATGTGACTGGTGCAAACATAACCATGAGATCCGTGTCATATACCAGCACCACTAATGCCACGCTCATCATGCGCTGGTGACCGTTTCGCTAGCTTTACTAATACCAATCTTGGTATTACTACACATAATTAGATGATGAAGGTATGGCACTGGTGCGAACACAATAAACATGACATGTGTGTCATGTAACAACATGACTACATGCTACGCTCATGATGCGCTAGCGGCCGTTTTGCTAGCTTCACATACAAAACTAATATTTTTTTTACTTTCTAGGGATAAGTGAGCACGTCTTAGTTATCTTCACTTAAAAGTTCTGCATTTGAAAGTTAAAAAGGTAACGAAACTATGTTAGGTTACAAAAGAGCTAACTTTCAGGCTAATAACAGTAAACTCGCCACGTTTCTTGACTTCTTACAGGATTTTGACTACGAGTCAGTCGAAGTGAACTGGCATTCTTTTAAAAAACAAAGTGCATGAACTAACAAATAAATATATTACAAAGCGGAGCATCACAACCTATCCAACTGCGCCTTGGTATACTCCTAATCTTAAACGTTAATCTAACAGAAAGAAGCGTGCCTATTGTTCAACTGAAGCTTCGGAAACCGACTTCAGATGGCACGTCTATCAGTCTGTTTCAGAGACTAAGTTGCAAGCGCTGAAATCCGCTAAAAGCAACTTCATGTCTTTTACTCTTCCGTCTCTGGTACAGAACAATGTGAAAAAGCTATGGCGCCTCACAAATCCAGTAAGCAATTCTTTTATTGTGCTTGAGGACCGTAACGGCGATTGAATACCTAACAACATATGTGCTTCCACAATAAATGATGCTTGCGTTAAAATTTTGTCCTAGATCAAATGTGCACGTACTCGAATTGTGTCATGTTAATTTCCTGCTGATGCATCCCATAATTATTGACGTATCAGGCATCTCTAAACTAACTGATTCCTTACACCATTGTTCGTCTCCTGGTTATGATTCAGTTTGCACGTAATTTTTGAAGAGTACTTCTGCCTGCAGTTCTACCATACTAACCAAAATTGACACCTTCGCCGAGCAACAGTGAGCTAACACGTAGCTCAGAAGCATTGTGGAATACCTTGAGGATAACAGCAGGACTGTTCCAAATGTTTTCAAGAGAGGAATGGAGTCGTTTTTTTTTTTGTAAAACGGAGATCTCTTAAAGAAAAACTTCTCGCTTGTTCAAGCCAGACACCTTCCCGTGGTTTCTTCAGTAAACAAACGCTGACCAATTGTATCAAAGTTCAAAAACTTCAAATTTAGAGAACAAGTTTCTTTCCCTGTGTGATCAGCTGAGGCCTAGGAATATTGCTAATAGCGAACACTTTTCACCTGGTACTCATGTTCTTCGAAAGCAGCTATTTGATTTCAGAAACAGTCAACCCGGAAAAAACTTGAAACTTCGATACAACAACCCATTATTCAATAATAAAAGTTTCATGTATGACACTTCTACCAACGACGTCATCGATGTATCATGGAGGAGCAGCAGTGTTCGTGGCAATGACTCCTCACTCTGTACCTCACCTTAGGGGCACGCGAGGAATGGTGGCCAATAAATTCACAACATGTGTCAGTGCTGTCCCCTAATGTTAGAAGTGTCCTGACTAAACAGGTTTCTTTGTCTTCTGCCAAATATATTTGATCGACAAACAAGGTTTCTCTCAAAAAACGTGGCTCTCAGCACATTTTCACGACTATGAGATCTTTCATGACGCGCACCGTTACTCTACTTATCGATAAGAACGCATAGCCAAACGCGGTGGTGGCATCTTACTTGCAATCCGAAATGATATCCCATCTTCCTTGATTCGTATTCCAAGCGACCTAGAAATAACCTTTTGCATGCCTTACACTTCGTCATCATAAAGTAATCCTACGAGTGTGCTATCACCCCCCGGCATTATCCATCATCGTTCATTGACCAACTACACGATGCTATTCACTTCATTCGCACTCGCTTCCCATTTTTGCCTATCTTCTCGGTGGGGGACTTCAATTTCGCAAATTAAGTAGCAACTTGCTCCGGTTGTTGCTGCATTGCAGGCTCACTTTCAACGTGGCTCTCGCTTTGACAACCAGTGCGAGTCTATGCCTCCATGTGAATTATCCACCATCACATCTAATGAGACAACAAAGTTTCGGCGCACCGATACATCAGGTACAACAGACGAACGCTCCATCATTGAAGCCTCATGCGCTAATACCTGCAAAGTATACACAGATACTGCAATTCTTGAAGACGGCCGAAGGAGATCATTCCTGAGTACTATGCATAATTTTTCAGTTGGCACCAGCGTTATCTATATACGAACGCCGCTCTTCTCGGTGGTGGAATTTCAAGCCATATATGACGCAATTCAGGGTGCGATCTTTCAGCTGCCTACAATTAGGCGAATTTACGTATTCGCTGATTTCTTAGAGCTAATAAGGAGCTCAGAAAGTTCACAAAGTCTGCGAAGCGATTCATAAGTGAACCACAATGCAGCTACTTGCGCCAAAGTACACTGAATTTAAGGCCTTGCTGTGAACCCACACAACATTGCTGCTGACCAGCAGGCACACTGCCTTCTGGATATAGCCCTTCCAGCTATTTCTTCCACCTCAGCCCCGAAACTCGCTTCATACCCGTAAATAGGTTCTCCGGCTCTTATTTCATGCTCTTATTTCACCGTGTGTGTACTCCCTCCTCATCCCCACCTTACTTGGGAGGAGGAAGTTGTGCTAAGAGGGTTTCGGGCAGGGGTGCCCCTTACACCGGCTGTTATATCATAATAGAACTGGTCACATTTCCCAGTTGGTGATACACGTCCATGTTGTACCGCTCCAGTGATGCAGGCAGATGCATACCACCTTATGTGGACATGTCTAAGACTACAGCCGGAACACTCACGTCACCTTCTTCAAGCCGGCTTTTGCTAAAGCAACACAACGAGTTACAACCACTGGTAATCCCAACGACTGAAACTCCCAGACATCCCAGATATTTGGAAAGCTGCCTCCATTGGACCTTTTTTAAAAACCAAAAAAAAAATGCTTCTGGTTTGGCTTTGTATCGCCCGGTTTCCCTAATATCCTGCGTATCGAAGGTCAAAGAGAAACTCGTTTATAGACGTGTGAATTGGTATTTAGAACCAAAAAGAAAGGTACCCTAATGCATTACTTGTCCTAAACAGCCACTGCGGGCTCAGGACAGTGTATTTGACCTTATAGCCATATTGACCATACCGAGAAGACGGCCTCTTAACCCTAATTGTATTCCTGGACATCTCCAAGACTTATGACTACGTTGCACAAAGGTCTACTATAGCACAACTGTGATCCATGGAAATCACAGGTATTATTCTGCGTTTTATACACGCGTTCTTCAGTCATCGAACTATTCGCGTTCACCTCAGAGACGCTCTCAGTGAGGGGAAGAGTACTCCTCGTGGTGTACCGTGTCTTCTTTCCTTATTCAGTGTTTCTCTGGCAGGTCTTCCAGGTGCATTTTGCAGTCGGGGCGTACAACTTAAAAGTCAATGTATGCTGACAACATTGGCATCTGAGTTTTGAGAGACAGCCACAAACAGCTAGCGCAGATAAAGCCAGGCGTACTATCATCCGTACTGAACTACATGTCAACACACGGTTTGTCATTATCTCCTGAAAAATAATCTTTTGCTTCCTTTCTGGCCAGCAACAAAAGGCCACGCGATTGAAGATAAACTCTGAAAGTCAGTCGATATAATTTTCTTTCGGACTCTAAATGGGCAATGCAACAACTTTCATGAGAGACTCCCACAAACAATTTCTGCCGCTAGTCACTAGCATCACTGAAAGAAGCTACAAAAAACATATCAACATAACTTTTGAATGATTATCTTCATGTATTGGCACTAGCGGCAACAAAAGGCACATGCCCTCGTCAACCAAGCACTTTCAAATTAGCCGACAATCAAAGCTCCTGTGAACCAACAACTAGGCAAACAAATAATTAGATGTCATTTCTGCTCTATTGGATTTTTCCCAATAGCCTTTTGCTATAAAAGGCCTCAATCAAGTCGACTGAACTCTGTTATACAGATCGCTTTACACTACTTCATGGTTATTTAAAATCAAGGGCACTCCTTCCCCTCTGTGCGCCGAGTGCAATGAAGTCGAGAGTATACAAGACTATCTCTTGTCGTGCAAGCGCTTTTGCTCAGAAGGAGAGACATTATTGCAGTGTATGAAAACTGGAAGGTTCTTCCACGTATGCTGTGAAGGCATCGTATTTACGAAAGGTGCGCGGTTGATGCTAAAGCAAGTGACTAGCACAGCCTTACGTTTTCTCCGAGAGACAGGGTTAAGCGGTGTTTGTTGAGACAAACCCCTATTGCAAAAACCAGTGCCACTTGGTACAAACGTCTAGTGCCTTGCCTGATTATATGCCCAGTATGGCGCTGGTACCAGCGCCTCCCAGCGCAGGTACAAGGACGCTGGAGCGGCAGCGTCCCAGTACTCTGCGCTAAATGGCTTCACAGCGTTAAAACGGGGATGCCCATTCGCCACAAATAAATGAATATAAAATGTAAAATAGCGCACATTCACAATAAAAATAAAAAATAATAAAAAAACCGCAAGACGGAATTTGAACTTGCTACCTCCTGATCTCTAACCGAGTATGCTACCCACTACACCACGCCAGAACATTTTTTTTCTTTGTTGCCTTCTTGACTACAGGTCAAGCTAATCTGACAATCACTATCACACGTGTTTGACGCGTGATACCACATCGAACAAAGATATTACATCTTTAACACAGTCGGTAGTCTGATACACTTCTCGCACTTATATAACAGCTTCCACGAAACACTCATTAACGGATAAAGCTCTCACATCACAGTGTCTGTACGATAGCATACTACGCCAAATCGAATGACGACCAAGTAAAAATATAACATCCAAATTTTGCACAGAACTATCAAAAAGCAAAAAACAAATTTCATGTGGAGTAAGGGGTAAATCTTTTTTAGAGTCCTCTGTAAAATGTCCCAAAAGAAAATAGCGTTCTTACAACCAATAAACACATGTTCAATGGTCTCAGGTTTGTTACAAAGGAGACAGATGTTCCCCATGGTACATACATCCCTCTCTCTTCAAGCCACGTTTTTACTGGCAAGGTTCCCGTATGAAGTTTAAAAAAGAAGGTTTTTATAATGGGTGGTATACACATGTTTTTCACTCACTTTAGTAGGTCATGACCATACGATTTTTCATACTTTGAACGATACAGGGGCATAGAAAAAACATTCTGTATTAGGTCTTTCATAAGGCGCTTTCTTTTCACATTAGTTAGGTAATATATCGAAAACTTTGCCCTTAAGAAACGATATGAGAACACAACTTCGAGCAAGAACGGTGACCAGGTGTGTCGTTCTTCCCTGTCTGAAGATACAAAGAAGTCATGCATGTGGTGTAAGAGCATTGTTTGAAATAAAGAACATAAAAATGTCTCTCTGGTCTCTTATCAGCAGGAAACGTGATATAACTTGGTTAAGAAACAGATGGCACAAAGAGAGCCCTCCTTGCTTAGCTCGCCGAAACAAGTTTGTTCTAGATGTTCGCTCCCATGTAGACTTCCAGATGAACGTGGCAAATATCCTGAGGATTTTATGAATGCTTTTACGCGTGCAACTAAGTACTTGCAAAAGGTACATAATTTTAGCAGCCAGAAACACGTTGCATGCAGCTGACCGAGAGAAAATTGATAAGCCACGACCACCCCATCCTTCGGCCTGCGCGTGCAGTTCTTCAGCCTTTTCAAGCCCAAATGTTTCACTGTCTTGATATCTGTCCAATGGTACCCCTAGTTAACAACTATGTGCCGGGAGCCACTGAATATTTCTGAAGGAACTGGGCGTGAGGCCCCAATTACCATGCCATAAACCAATGCTTTTCTCTTTGTTCATTAAACTTGCACTCGTGTCACAAAAACTTTGAGTGATTTTTAATAACGAAGTGACACTCTCTCTATCAACAGCAAAAAGGCAATATTGTCGGCGTATGCCAAAACACGCACTTCACATGACTGCAACCTGAAACCATTAATCCCTGTGTGGTGAATAACTGTCTGACACAGTGGCTCGAAAAATCGAGCGAAAAGCAAAGGACTTAAAGGACACCCCTGGCGAACGGAGGAAAGTACTTGTATGCGCTGTGAGAGTTCTCCATTTACAATTAAATTTGTGGTTGAACTTTTGAATGACAATCTAATACCTTTAGATATGATCGCACCAAGACCAACGTACTTGGCTTGCGTGAAGAGTATATTGTGTGGAACCATGTCGAAAGCATTGGCTACATCAATTTGCAACATAGCTACTTTTAGAAGTGCAGCGTCACAATACTCCAAAATGCTCCTGGCGACATGAATATTCGTGAATACGTTCCTACGCTTGATGCCGCAAGTCTGATGTGACCCGACCAACTTGTATATAACTCCTTGCAACCTCCTAGCCAGAACCTTCGTGAACACCTCATAATCTACGTTTGTTAGCGTGATTGACCTGTAAAACATGTTGCTCTTTCCCTTTAGGAATCAGCACTGTGTGCGCCCGATTAAACGATGGAGGCAGAGTTCCGCGATCTAAAGACTCTGAAAAAACCTCATGCAATGCGGCGGCCATATCCTCCTTGAACGCCTTGTAATAGGCGGCATTATTGCCATCTGGACCAGGTGATTCGCCCATGCCAAGATCATCGATAGGCTTCTCAATTTCCCTCATACTAATAGACATTTCCAATAAATTTGTGTCCTCAGCATTACGTGTCGGCATTTCTATCAAGAACTCATCTACAAAACCCGGCTCCTTTGGTTCGCGATAAGCAAACAAGTCCTGATAATAGCTTTCAAAGGCTTTCATGATATCTTTATGTTCTCTCAATATTTTACCATCCCATTCTATCTCTAGTATGTCGTGAGCTCGCGCATATGCCTTTTCATCTGACAAGGCTCGCTTTGTCGGGGCTTCACCTACGAGGTATCTCTCAGCTCTTGCTCGTATAATTGCGCCTTTATACTTATCTTCTTCAAGACATTCAATTTTGGTTTTGACAACCTGCAGTTGATGTGTAAATAAGCCCGGGTTTTCTGCTTCAATTTTCACCAAATCATTTAGCTCTGCCAGTAGCTCACGTTCCTGTTTTTGAGCTTGATACTGCATGTAGCAACCACACACTATTGCCTTCATTTTTATTTTTTGCTTAAGTAATTCCCATCTTTCCGTGGCACTCCTTTCTGCGTTTTTTAAAGAAAATCTCGATTTCCTTCTTTGTCTTATCTACAAACCCTTCGTGCGTAATTATCTTAGTATTCAGTTTCCATGTTTCCCATACAACCTTTTTTTGTACTCTCTACCTATCTCAAACGAGACTAAGCAATGATCACTGAAAGAAACAACATAAACATCATAGCTTTGGCATAAAGGTACAATCTCTGAACAAACATATGCACGATCTAGTCGTGCGTGACTCAAACCTTGAAAATGTGTGAAGTGTTGGCGACTGCCACCCTTCGCAAACAGAGCTACGTCATTGAAAGTGTACTTATTAAGGCTATCTCTAAGCAAACCAACGCTTTCATCACTTAATTTATCAGTATACGTGCAATCTTCTAGGGCCAAACACAATTGCAGTCACCCAACAGAATCACATATTTCTGGCATTGAAAGTGCGCTTGCATTTTCGAAAAAAACAAACATCTGTCACTTGAAATTGTAGATGCGTACACAGAGATAACTCTAAATTTAGTGTTCCCGTAATAAAAGTCACACAAAAGAAAACGCCCATGTAGGCAACTTGTGACCTCTTCCACAACAAAACCAAGAGAGTTCTTGACAAAAATACTACATCCGGCTGATGCTCCCACTGCATGGCTCACACACACATTGTACCGCAATGAAAATTCTGATACCAAGCCATCAGTCGCGCCCTCAATACTAACTTCAGTCTCCTGGACCGGGAGCAAGTCAAGGTCTTTTTCTTCCATCAAGCGTATCAACTGGTACTGTTTGCGACGCGTTCCTAGACCACGTACATTCAGCGAACCAATGCGTAAAGGAGCAGTCATTCAAGCCATGTTGATGACAAAGATGAAACTACAATGCTGCGCTTACCGTGTCTCGTATACCGCGCAGTGGGAAAACCGTGGTCTTACGCGTCTTGATCCTGTCCCCTAACCGGCGACGATGACGCCGACTGGGTTTCGAGGGCATATTTTTTACTCTTAGCACCCGTGACGCGATTCCACAGACGCTCCTGGCATTTCAGATTGCGTTCCACGCTTTCCACTCGGTTACGCTTGCCGCGTCCTGTGGTCGTTTCCGGAGACTTTGTGCTGGCTTCTGTCATAGCAATCTCGCCACTGGTACCCATGTCTTCCTCCATCGATTCTCGAATGTCCCGCTGGCCGCCTGTTGCGGCCAACTCTTCTGATTCCTTCGTTGAGTCTTTGCCGTCTTGCGTTGTCACGTCGGTTGTCTCTTCTCCAGTTGCCTGAACCGTGGCCACGGGTCCCATGGCATTGCTGCCAGGGGCCAACTTCTCAGCCTCTTCGTCGTTCATTAGACTATCTTGGGCGTCATCTGTTGGCAGCGCGGTCTTCGTAACTCTGCCATAACTCCTGACGCAATCTTGATTTTCATGTCCAAACGCTCGGCATACACCACAGCGGGGAGTCTGGCAGTCGCGTCGTATATCTGCTTGCATGTGACACCTTAGGCAAAGCGGTGCCCGACCTGGGGCCACAAGAAGGACGGTGCCCCCTCCAAACTTAGAAAGGTGCTGCAAGTCTTCTAGCGCCACGCCTTCCTTCAGTTTCAGTCGCACCACCCTCGTCGTCGATATCGCGTGTTCAAAGCCCGCGACGGTCCAGATGTCGTTCGAAACCTCCAGAACTTCACCAAACTCACTCAACGCTTGTCAAATGCTCTGAATGGAGACGCCAAAGTCAAACCAGTGGATTTTCACGGTTACATCATGTTGGATAAGGTCAATGATAGCACCGAAGCCACACTTGACTCGGAGTCCACCTGTTTTGAGTAATGCATCTTTGTCAGCCTTGCTTCGCATCTCCACCAGCCAGATGTGATTCATCTGGAAGACTCCAATGCCAGTGATCGCCTTGATGAGTCCCACTTCTTCCAACGGGGCCCGAAAGTCTTCCAACCGGTATGGTCTTTTTTCCATATCACCGTGCAGAAACACACACTCTTCCATACTGTCACCCGACGGCAATCTAGGCAGCGAAAACCGGTAATCCAATGGTGCAGAAGGGCACCTAACACCTCGGCCAGCAGCGGCCGCCGAAGCACCTCGCATGGAGCGAGCCATCACACGTCCGTCTCCCACCGAATACGAAAGTGGAGTGACGCACCACGCCAGAACATGCATATAGGGTTGTAAAATGACCATTTCTCTGAAGAAGGCGCCGTTCAACTTCATGTTTACAAGTCGCACAGTCAATACTGGCACGATATTCTCTTTCAAATAGCAATTGCGTCTTGATTTGACAAAAGAAACGGCTTGCGGCCACTGAATGACGTGCAGATATTGGCAAGAGCGCAAAGTTTTTTGAAGCATCTACGTCTTAACTCTGAAAAATCTCAAATTGACTGGAGGAGCAGCCACAGATTGTTGGCTGTTGCTGCCTATAGTTTTTTTTTCCTTTGCACTTGCTACTGGTCAACAAGTACAGATGATTTAAATGTCTTGTTTGGTAGATATCCACGCACACGAGTGAATAATGAGTATTTTTTTTCGTGCAAGCGACGATGTAGCAGAACACATGTGGCTTGCCAGATTACATATTTGTAGTTATATTGATACCTGCAACTAAGAAACCACCGAAGAAATTACTAATGCAATTCACTGAAAAAGTATACCAGTATGTTAGTTCACTAACGCGTACCAAAAAACCAACTCAAAATTGCGTGTTCTTACAAACGAGTCAGAGAAGTACCGCCTCGCGCTCAGAAGAAAGCTTTCGGTGACAGCCTACGTTGCTGAAACCACGACACATCGATCGTCGCCGCTCCTTGTGCAGGCACCGCACACGCGGATAATGGTCGATTTAGGTTCAGGGGTGTCTAAACTGTACTTTACAGTCATTCTTAGACTTTAGAGTTGTGCCTACTTGAAGTAAAAAGCGCCGGCAGCAGGTACACTCATGCGGCCGGCACGATAGGCCTCGCTGGGACGGGGCACTGGGTAATGCTACGTTCGAAGCAGCTGAGTTGCGATGCTTGATGTTTCTGTATTTGAGCTTCGAAATGTTTATAACTGTTACCTAAACAGTACCTGAAGTAAGCGGAAGGTCAATCAATGACAGAAATGCATTTACGGACTGGCGATGACGAGCGACAGCCGTTTTTCTGGCCACCGCTGGCAGTATTCAGCGGGCGTGCAGTGTACAGACATAAGCAGTTATATCGATACCAATTATTAAAAAAAAACACCTATACAAATACCAATACAATCCGCTGAAAACGTATGCCAGGCAGTCAGTTCACGAAGGCGTACCGAATTACCAACTTAAAATTGCGTGTTGTTACATATCAGTCGAAGAAGTACCGGCTATGTGCGGCCGGCAGCTTTCGGTAATAGCCTGCGTAGCCGAAAGCGCGACGTTCGATCGTCAGCGCTCCTTGTGCGAACATTGACACAAGACAATAAAGTTTCTTAGGTTCATGGATGTGTAAAGTATACTTTACAGTTATTCTTACACTTTAAAGTTGTGTGTACACGAAGCAACAAGCGCCGGTAACATATACCAACGCGGCTGGCACGGCCGGTTTAATGCTCGCTGGGCCAGGCCCTGGGTAAGACCACTCTCGAATCGTTGAATTGCGATGGTGGGAGATACTGCATTTGAGCTTCGGAGCAGTTCTAAATCTTGTCTGAAGTAAGTAAAAGGATAAGCATTGCCAAACATACATGTATTTGGTGTGGCGGAATCGAACGACAGCTTTTTTTCTCGCCTCCGCTGGGAAGCCTTGCGAAGCAATCGAGGTAGCTCATTTACGTTTCGTCAACTTTGCGGCAAAAACATTTACCTGTTTCTGTTAGCAGTGGCGTGCAGCTCCAGGCATATGAACACTGCAACTTGAAATCGTTACAGCAATACACGGATGATGCGAATATGGCTGGTTTACGCGGAAGCATATGCGATAAAGGTGCATTATAGTCGTTGCGATACGTACGTGCACCGCAAAAATTACGTAAGCTTGGTGTCTGTTAGGGTAGCATCTCTCCCTGCCGTCGAATCAAGCGTTTTATATTCAACAGAACCGAAACAAACCACGACACACGCTACAATAACATGCAGGCTGCAGCTGCGCTGGTAGAAACAGTGCGTGCTCCAGTATTCACCAGCGCTTGCCAGTGAAAATTCCAGTGGTTTCAGTGCTTCGCAGTGCACACCAGCATCACAGCGGTTGAGCCAGCGTCCCCTACCAGTGCGACAGAGCCTTTTCCTAGTGCACCCAGCGAAGTACCAGTAATTACAAGCGTGTACCAGTGTCTCCAGCGTGTACCAGTACCAAAAACCGTACTGGCATCACGCTGTTTTTGCAATAGGGACTACATTAAAAAGAGCCGCTTTGGCGGAAAAATTACCATACAGGCCTGCCAGCCTAACCCGCCTGGGGAAATTTCACCACTACCATTACTGCTCCCCATGCTTCACAAAACATCGATTACAAAAATATGTCGCACATAATTTCTTGTTGAGGAAATGTGGAGAAGGAATATTGACAAGTGCAAGAGTTTATAAAAACCAAAATATGGCAATGTTGCCCTGACAAAGGCAAATAATAGGAATCGGGATAAAAGCAGGAATCGAACCCAAGTACTTTGTTTGGTACTCAAGCATTAGTACCCGAAGCCACGGGGTGTCTCAAAACGCCGTTGAAAACAAGAACCTATGGAGGAGTAATGTTGGTGGAACGTGAAATGTTATTAAAGTGCTGTCTAAAAAATTTCAAACAAAGAAATGCACATTAAAAATGTAGTCCTAGATACCGATGTAATGGCGAATTAACGTCAAATGTGTTCCCATAATTGAGGGAGTTCTTATCTCAGTCAACATGTGTATTAGTATAAGTCAGCAAGCTTTACTCCAGCTCAGCTTGAGCCCAGAGGAATGCACAACATAACTATTGAATGAGAATGACAGTGGCGCCCAAATACGTTCTTTTCGTTTGGATAATACTGAAGTATCCGCTCTAACATGAGTGTTTGGGTTACGACAGACCTCTAGTTATTCTTAAAACGTGCACTCAGTGAACGTCCCTGGAGAAAAGTTTCTGCACAATCCAGTTTTTCGGCCAGTTTGAGAGCCTCAAACACAATTTAGAACAGCTTTACGTTGCATGCATTGCAAGAATCATTTGATGACTTAGGCAAAGAACACTGAAATTTCTTGCCGAAAAAATTTGCGAAAGTACTGCAGTGGCGAAACTCGTATTGAAAAAGCACTGTCATTCCTCCAGTGGGGCTGGTTCACCAGTGTCTATAGCGTTGGGCCTGCGAAACTTCTTGAATTTAAAATATTTTGTTCGGATGTCTGTGATCCAGGGCATAGAGATGAATAGATAACATTTATGTACCGCTTTTCTGAGCATGAAGTTTTAAAGAATCTTCAGAAAATGGTAAACAAGAGAGCTCACAGAAACTAAAGCGGAATAGTGCTGATACTATAAGTGCAGAAGCAGAGCCGCACGCAGGACAAGTGACGTCTGAATTACAAGAGTTTGTCGCATTTCGTAATTGGCATGATACATCAATGCTCCGTCTTTGTGACCGACAATAAATCAATAGGTAATTGTATAAATGAATAAAGATACAGTCACTACTATACTGCAAAATTTATGTAGAAAGTGCCTAATTGAAAACCGTAAAACGTCGTTGGCCTGTTCAAACAGTGAGAAAGAAAATATAAAGAAAATATTACTATTGAAATTGATGGAAAAGGGCTCCCAAGTGTACGGATCACAAAAAAACAAACTAGAACACTCTCATAAACAGCGCAGAGTAACCCTTGCCTCGAGCCGATATCTATTTCAGCTGGCCATTCAGTGGGGGAGCCTAAATGTAAGAGAGGTTTCCCTTGTAAAGACGTCAGAAGAAGAAGTGTTCGGCGGGTCATCCATCACAATCGGTCCGCGCCTACCTATCAGGGTAAGGCCAGCGTGTCTTCCGAAGGCTGTGCCAGGAGAGGCATGGCAAAAGGGTATCCTATTTATTGAAAGGATGCTCAGAGGTTCTCCTGATTTTTCTATATTTTGTTTATGGCGAAAGGATGCAATTCGACAGTAATACTGCACGTACCACTAAGACACGTTAACACCACCTAATTTTTCATCATACACTTTGTAAAGTCAAAATATAGAAACGAGGTCAAGCATATCGTTTTTTCTTAAGTTCGGGCGCTGAAAGGGCATCAGCTAACGTTAAAAAGCGAAAGCAAAAGGTATTTTGACATCTCGAGACTTCTATATTTGTGCACAACGCTTAGAATACACATCTTCCGTTACTGATCTTCGGTTGGTATGAAGAGTATGATGCCTTGCGTTTTCAGTTACTATGCTTTTACGCCATGAACGAGATTGGTGCTGTTTATGAAAGATGAGCCATCCTTCTCTGCAGTTTTATTGTTTTTCGAGGACAATGGGCCTCTTAGACTATTCGTTCTTCTATGAAGTTCTTGATTTCTTGGTGGCCGAAAAAAACTACGTCATGCTTTGCATCTAATTGCAAAACTACACAAATACTAAAAATACATTTCGATTTAAATACTTGTAGATCCTAGATTCTTCATAATAGTGGCTATTTGCGTGGATTTCTATAGTGAGATAAACTCAGTCCGCTTTTTCACAACGTATGTTGTGTCATGGCTCCTATTCATTGAGTTTACATCTCTCATTATTCTTATCCCAATTTGTATCGCGATGCTTCGACGTGGTAAATATAGTTTCACTTTTACAATGCGCTGTTAATTTCATATAAAACGAATCATTATTGGAGGCTTAGCAATTTGCAAAGTGTGCGAACGTCCAAAGAATATAAAATTCTAAGAGTGCCACTCGACAAACCAGAAAACATAGTGAAATCAGTTTATCGCTTTATATAACAAACGCCGAATTATGCATTCCTTTCTTCTGTAATCCTCGATTGCGCTGCCATTCGCAATGCCACGAAATAACAAAAATCGTCAAACAGGTAAAATTCAATACGTTTTCTACGAAGGGTTGGCTCTACGATGCATCCGACATCAGTTGCCTAATGATTTGCTTCCGAAAGAAGACAAACGCAATGAAAAATACAATGCGCCAAAACATACCATCTTCCAGGCTATTAAACTGATAACTAAACAAATAGTTGAATTTAGCGATTTGTAACTAATGCTGCACTCAACAATCGTTCTTCTATTGCTGAATTTATTTGTTTTATAACGGTTCTATAAAAATACACTAAGCTCTGAACCGTGCCTCTATTCATGCGTCTCGATGGAAGGATGGACAGAGACACGGACAGCCGAAGCACAGACAGACAGAAACGCGGATGGACGCATGGTCAGACGGACGGAAGCATGTACAGACGGACTGTAGCACAGACGCACAGACGCACGAACAGATGCAAGGCGGTACAGATGCATGCATGGACGAATGGATGGACGGACTAAATGTAAGTCTGCACAAATGCATGGATAGACGAATGAATGGACGGACTCACGGATGAATGGACGCATGGATGAATGAAAGTACGGACAGACAGAAGCGCGGATGAACACATGGTCAGACGGACGGAAGCACGGACGGATAAAAGCACGAACGCACGGACAGATGGACGGAAGCAGAGATGCACGCATGCACGGATGGGCGGATGGACAAAAGCACGAACGGGTAGACAAACGGGCAATTGAATCGACGCATGGAGGGTTAGACACACATAAGAAGAGATAAATGGTTCACCCCACTCATCATCATCAGCTTCGTGGATATGCCGTGAAAAGCATTATTGGCATTTAGTTATAAAAATACTAAGACGTATACACACAACGCCATCTACTGAGCAAGTCGTAAAATAGAGGTGTTACATAATACATGCGAAGAAGCGAACGGCCCAAGAACTAAGAAACCTTGCCCCTAAAAACTGTCTATCTCTTCAAAAGGAACCCTGAGGGGATACGAAACAGCAGCGGTACGCACGGCGTTGACCCGGTTGAAGTAGGTCTCGGCGCGGGTGCTGGAAAAACAGTTTGAATCAAAACTCGGTGTAGCGGTTGCTCCGATAAACGTTTGTTTTAAACGCAATAATACGGCAGGAAAGTTTGGTTTTGTGTAAGCTACCCCCCGAGATGCGCACGAGCATTGCGGGTGATGCAAAGGGTGAAGCGAGTGAGAAGTATGTTGCGAGCGGAAGGAAGAGCTGGCAGCTGCGGGTGGTGTGGCAAGCGTGCTGCTGGGGAAAGAGAGAGGAACATCAGTGTGCACCTGTGAGAGAAGCGTGCAAGCGAAGCGTTACATCAACGCGCACCTGTATCGTGACCTACTTGGCGCCACTCCAACACCTGCGACGAAGGAAATGCGCTGGGGCGCATTCGTACATGTGAGTCAAAGAGCCGTTCCACATGTAAGAAGCGTCGCTGTGTACACATGTATGCGTGCCCTGGCCGCCTATCTACTCTCCGCGGCAGCCCTGGTGCCATCTATTCGCCCATTTCTGGGTGAATAAAACAGGCAGTGCTAGAAGAAACGTCCTGCAGACACACGAACGTTGCCCATTTGCGCTCCAGGGGATACGCATCTGCAACTTTGACACGCAGCCCACGTCCTTAGTAAGAAAGTTCACGCTAAAACGACATGGTGCTGCCAGCTATCAGTGACTCTGCTTTCTAAAAAAAAACTTTTGTTTCCTCACATTACTGCCAGACGGCACCATATCCCATACAGCGACTCCAGACAGACGGTGATCACCTTTTCACAATCTTTGCAGTGCAGCACACAGATACTTGACCAGTTTTTTTCTTCTAAGTTGTTCTTTGCAATTTTTTGCATTTGGCTACTGTAACTGTGGGGACCCCTGCATAAAACATTTTCTTGTTAAATCAAAGGGCCGCGTATCGGCATGTTTCACTGCAAAGGACGTTGAAAGAAGAACGCCTTGTGTCTCCAGGTCTTGCGTGCGATACGGCACCATCTGGCAAAAGTATTAAAAAAGGAATTTGTTACTGCAAAGCTATAGGTATGTGTCAGCATCGTGTCGTTCCAGTGAAGTGTAAAAAAATAATTACTTTTTTTTCATAGAATAGCAGTACCGACACCGCCCAAATAAACACTATAGTGTTTAGAACTGCCTACGTGTTCATTTTCTAAATAAAGTGCCTTTTATTAAAAATGCGTACAGATATTACGTTTCAAGCATGCGTAATAATTGGTTTTTGACTACCCATATTCGTGATTATTCAAATCATGGTTTTGATTAACTATGTATGAATGCAGCCTTAAGATAAAGATGGGTTGGCGTTGAGCAAAGGCATAAACATTAGCCGGGTGGCTGAATCCTTGAATACTTGAAACAACAGATAGACAGACTAAGGTTTTGCGCTGAAGTATCCCAGGAAAGACTATCGTCTTAAAACAAATGTAATGATAAAATACATAAAAGGGGTCTCCCACATAGGGACCAAAAGGGAGTACCTGGCAGCTGCTTCGTGGGCCTGCTGGACGGCCCATTGCTGATAGGCAAGTCAAAAATTTTTTAACTGTCCAGAGTACGCGGTTACAATACACACCCATAAACAACCTAATAGACGAAAACAACAGTCTGTCCGTGGTAGTCAGGAGGTATACGATGCTTGATAACATTGTGTTGTTTCGCTACCTTCTACATCTGAAGCCTGCTCATATAATCATCATCGACATTGTCTGAACCTTTGATGTGCTCCACACGAAAGGTGTATTCTTGCAATCCAAGACTCCAACGTAATATCCTACTGTTGAAATGGTTGGCCTGAGAGAGGTATTGTAGCGGCTGGTAGTCAGTCTCAACACTAAATGAGGTTCCATAAAGGAAGATGTGAAACTTCACGATCGCCCAAACTAATGCCAAACACTCTCATCGAATAGCAGAGTATTTCTCTTCAGGGGTATAAGCTGTCGACTGGCATAAGATATCGGGTAAAAAAGACGCTCACGTTCCTGCATAAGCACCACGCCTATGCACCTATTTTTTATTCCTAAAACCTTCAGGGTACATTTGTACATTATACAGGGGAGGGGCGGAAATACAGATGAACAACAAAATAACTACAGCATTATGTAAACTCATTTAACATGAACATTTAATCTATTTATCACATTTATCAGAGGCACCTGTGCGTAATACGAAGGGCTTTCGTATATCAGGTGCCTTAACTGCTGGACCAGATGCCAGGGCTTGCTAAAAGATTTCGAATGCATCTTCTCTTTCCGAATTCCACGCAAACTTGTTCTTTTCCTTCCTTCAGGTTATTTCAGTCAAGGGTTTAGCTTTCTCTGCATACCGTGGTATAAAGTGTCCGTAATATTCCGCTAGGCCAAGAAAAGAACGAATCAGCGTTTTCGTTTCCGGTCTTCAAGGTTCAGCAATCGTCGCTATTGTGTTTTCTACTTGACTGATCTTCCCATCACTGATTCGAAGACAGATAAAGGTTATGTAAGTCAAACCAATCTCAATTTTTCAGGCCTGATCTTTGGGCCTGCATCTCAGATTCTTGGAAACGAATGTCTTGACGCAGCTAGATGTTCTGCCCACGTAGCTGTGGCATTTAGAACATGATCTATATAATGTACTGTGTTTGGCATGCCATGCAGTTGCATTGTCATTATTCGTGTAAATATTACCGATGCCGTCATTATCCCAAAAGGCATATACAGAAATTGGTAGTGTCCAGATTGCGTTGAAAAGGCCGTTGTAGGACGCGACCTCTCCTCTAAAGGCACTTGTCAACAACATTTTTTTAAGATCAAACTTTGAAAAATTGAAAAAATGGACTTGCTGCCGACCTCAGGAAACATAGTGTCTATTCTGGGTATGGCTGGGTATGGGCTCAGCATCAGACACCAAAACATCATTAATGCGACAAAAGTCAATGCACGCACGAGAGCTGCAGTCGGGTTTCATCACGAAGACCAAGGATTACTTATACGGCGAGTGTTATTGTTCGATAACGCCCAGCTTCAACATATTTTGGACCTCCTTTTCAACTATCTCCTTTAGTGCGAACGGCAGCGGATACTCAGTCGTACTGATTGGCTCTGAAGTATTTGGTGTAGTGGACAGTATATCAGTTTTCTTCCGGTTTTCTTCTTGTTTTCTTCCAGGTTTCTTCTAGTTTTCTTCCCAGCAACAATAAATAGTGCCTTTTAGTGCATTGGAAGCCTATTTGGGCTGGTTGGGAGTAATATCAGTTCACGATCAGCAAGTTTATGTTGTCGTGCTTCAGCGGCACGGTCATAATACTTGTTCTGTCTGGATTGGGCTCGGGGAAGGTTCTATTGCGCCTAGTTTAGGCTTCAATCGAGCCATTCTTTCCGATCGAACACATAACCGTAGGTGGTCTTGGCATTCTTTTTAGGTCTTCTCCTGACCCAAGCTTCTTGAGAATATTCAGGGGACCTCGCACATGGCAGCCGTATACGAGTTCAAAAGGTGAGACACCCATACAGGCGTGAGGTGCCTCTCGATTGGCAAATAGCAGAGGCGGGAGGAGTTGCTCCCGTAACTTCGGCTTTTTTTGAAATAGCTTACGTAGAATCTGCTTCAACGTACCATTGAACCTTTTGACCAAGCCATTACAAATTGAGGGGTAAGGCATCGAACTTAGGTGTCGAACATCAACCAAAGCGTTCGCTTCTTCCACAAGTTCCTATGTGAAACAAGACGCTTGATCGCAAAGAATCTCCCGTGGGAATCCTATAAGAAAAAAACATTTCTAGTAAGCCCTCTGCCACCGTTGCCGAATCGATTGTGGCCAAGACCATTGCCTCAGGGTACCGTGTGGTGAAATCCACCAATTTGAGAATATACCGATTCGCGTTTCGTGACACTGGTGTCAAAGGCCCAATGATGTCTACGGTTACGCTTTTGAGTGACATGTCAATCAAAGGCGTCCTTCCAAGAGGCGCTTTGCCGACTTTGTCGTTACGAAAGGTCCTCTGGCACGTGTCACGTGATTAGACGAATCTTCGAACTTCCTCCTGTACACCCAGCCAATAGAATGACTCCTAAACACAGTTCCTCGTCGTCTTGATGTCTTGATGACCAGATATCAGAGATTCATGTTCCAAGTTCAACACCAGGGCACGGAAAACCTTTCGATGCGCCACTTGTTTTAACATTCTGCCTGGAGTCGAATGGTCACAACGGTACAAAAGTCCTTTCTCAAACATGACTGTGTGGTATATAGATCTTTTGCCTCTGATGGTAGAGTCAACTTTCGTCCTACAACCATCCAGTGACCGGTATTCCTCTTGTTTTGCCAAAAAAGACTCCGGCATTACGTCTAAGCTGCTGTAATTAATAGTCATCACCTTGCGACAAAATCCTCTGCTGAACACGCCTGCGGTCAATGCGTTACTCGGCCGGCCTTCCCCTTTGAAGCTCTTTCAGAGTCGTTCCAGGATAGTTGAGGGTCCTTAGCGTCACGGGCGCCGGGTACATTTCCAAGGATAACATCGTATAGAAGTTTTTTAATGGGATGATGGTGCTGTGATCAATTAACAGTGATGCACGCAATTGAGAACTAACAGACAATAATTCCAAGGAAACTGTAAGGCTTGTGTTGAGAAGTAGTTGTAATGTGAAGAAAGAAAAGTAGACAAATTATGTTTCCCATTGGCTCTATCCGAACCTGTGACCTTCGAATGACCATTCCTATACTCCACCACTGAGCTACAATGGTGACCGGCCCTCCGTTCACTTTATAGAATATATATGTGCATTTGAACCTGGGAGAAACAGTGAGCGCTTCCATTTACAAAGGCGACCAGTGTGAACACTCTTTTTGGCTGTTTGTGCCACGTAGCTCATGATCGCAATATGAGCTGATAGCTGACCAGTAATCTCTGACTTGCTATATGCATTAGGTCTGCCTGAACGAGACTCTGAGTGAAAGAAATAAACGTAAATTTAAGGACTCGTTTTCACAGTTACACAATAATGAGAACTAACAGACAATGATGACAATGAATGTTCCAGCACACTTTAAGCATTCAAAAAAGGAAATAATCATATGAGAAAATAAGCACATAGCAAACATACGAATTCCCCCAAAACTGCATGTGGCTCACGAAGTGGCACTTTCTCCACAAGCGTACTTTTAGTAATCATGTACATATTGTCTCTTGGACACACGAACTATGAACTCGTGTGCATAAAAATGTGGAAAAGAACAGTTCCGAGCTGTTCTCACCAAATACAGGGTGAGATGGCAGTCAAATTAGGAGTATCAGTTGACCAGCTTTCTGCTCCTCAAAGTAATTGTTTATGCGTATATCCGTTATTTACAGTATGAAGCTGTTGAAACTTAAATTTGCGTACTTTTGGATGCAAAATAATTGATTGAGAGCACCTAAATATTACTTTTGGCAATGATTTACATTTTGCCAGTTAAAAGTAATCAAAGTTTTACCCCCAAAGTGGTAATTGTTGAAGCGGTGCAAAGCAAAGCGAAGTTTTTTTTTTGAGGAGGTGGGAACGTGTTATTGAATAGGCATTCAATTACACGTAATGCTTATTGGTAAGATACCTCTTTTAAAAGCAAGCGATTAAAGACTAGTTAGAACAAATGTCTCTATGTATACAAAATCTAAAGTTGAGCCACGTGAAAACAAATACAGTTTTAATTTCTCTTGCGAGTTTCACTGTTTTAAAAAACTTTAGTAAGTGCATACAGCCTGACCACTCAATTTGAATATTGCAATCTCCACTCCATTTTATCAGCTGCGATCCCCTATCCACATGTAGACAGCTCTACTCTGCTTGCTTCGCTAGGTTCTTCAAATTTTTTCTTGTATTCTGGTTAGCGCCAGCTTAGTAGAAGATGAGACTAGCTCTAATACAAAATGAAAACTCCCCACTCAGCATTCATGGCCTTTCCTACTAAACCGCTGGCCTCACGACTGCGAGATGGGTCTTGTATAGATGAATTTGTCATTGGCAGGAGCACGGTACTAATGCAACCGACACATGTGGAGATTTTTTATAGTCTTGAAAAAAAGAGCTCACCTCATGCAACCAATTGGAGCAATAGATGGAGTGGAAACTTGAAATTGAATCGCCAGGCATACTTCAGCTGCAAACCTTGAATGGCGCGGATACTCTGAACAAAAAAAGCGCGAGCTTTGGGAGCAAATAATTTCTACTCTACTTGAGACACCCGGCTAAAACACTTTTCGTTCCCACGCACACAAGCATTCTATATTCCTTTAACACAAAATTGTTTATTTTGGGATCCACGATTACATCTGTTACAAAGTTCCTGTCACAGAAATGGCGTAGAAAATTAACAAGAAGATGATAGAATCAAAAGGTTCTGTGAACGGGAGTTGAACCTTTAACCTCTCGGTCATCGACAACAGTTGTTGGGCACGCTATCCACAGCACAACGGTCACATGCTTTGTGGGCTTTAAAAACAGAGCTTTTATATCTACCACTTCAAGGTTCAGCGATCGTCGCTATTGTGTTTTCTACTTGACTGATCTTCCCATCACTGATTCGAAGACAAATAAAAGTTATGTAAGTCAAACCAATCTCAATTTTTGAGGCCTGATCTTCTACGCGTCCGTTCGATTTGACGTGTTTGCAATCGGAGAAGTGAAATTTCGTCAACGCCTTAACACACTGACAGGCGGCGACCTTCCCCAAGACATCGACGTGCTCATGGCATCCAGTCATACCAAAAAAAATGTCGCAGAATTGCCGCAAACGCGAAGCAATGAACGCAATAAGAACAAATGGGAAGGCCTCGCGCAGAATTGCAAGCAGATCTAAACGTGCCACGCATTTCTTGTTCACAAATAACGCATGGAACGTACTCACACGTACAGATAAGGGCAAATAAGCGTTTCAGTATTTACTCACTGTCTCTGAATAGCGCATTTTTTTTCGCTAACAGAGACTGTGCAACGATTGCAGTCGTTTTGTTCACCCGTTAGCTAGAACCTAATCGTTGTGGTGAAAGCAGATACCCATAATTCCCATGCTTGCTGAAGCGCTTTGCGATGCTGCTTCCATAGACACTAGCGCCAGAGTTCCATCTATTGTATATTTAGCAAACTCAATGCTACACAAAGGAAGACGAAGAAGTGTTTTTTGATTAAGTGCAACTTCTGCTAACGGCGCCGTATTTCTGTGGTATATAAAGTCTCTTGGTCGGTGCTCGCTGCTTCGTTGGAGGAGAGAGATGTATACAATTTGCCCACACCAGCGCCGTCAGCGGCGTCAGCGGCAGCTGTCTCAAGGAACCAGATTGGACAAGTGAGCGACAGCGAAAGTGAAAATACTCATGTCTACTTTCTCAGCAGTTATGACTTTCCATATGACAGTTTTCAACCTGGGTGGAACGGCAAAGCAAAGAGGAGGAACATGAGGACATCATCATTCTCAAGTAGTGAAACTGTAAGTGAAACGCCAAAGTCAAACACCTATGCTATTATGGTTCTGCCAGTACTTTCTACCATCAGCATGAAACGCCTTAACAGACAGTCTGTGTCGTGGTCTCTTAAAGCGCTCGTGCTAAACTAGATCACGGACATAGGAGTGAACGCCAAAAAAGTATACTAGCTGCTGACGTCCTGCACGGAAGTGGTTAGGGCATTCTGCACAGTGTAATGGACATAGACGGCAAGCAGGTACGCTCTCATGTTCCCTTAGGATCTGATGTAGTAACGAGGGTGATCTACGACATCAATATGGCTAGTTAGAATAACGACTTACTAGTTTTTGTCAAGTCAACTGCTGATGATCTTATTGTTGATGTCACCCAGCTGGGCAAGTCTCGCTGTGTGAAATTTGTGTTTAAGAGCACATCCCTCCCCTCTCATGTTAAGGTGGGGTACTTCAGACATGCTGTGTAGCCTTTCATTCCAATCCCTCTCCAGAGCCGTAACGGCATGAAACAGAGCCGTAACCGCATGAGCAGCGTCTGAAACAGTCTGACAATAGGATACAGCTGCTCCGAGCCGCAAGATGTGGATAAGTGCGTCACTACTGTTAAGAAATGCTCGAATTGCAATAGATCTTATGAAGCCACATCGAAGGATTGCCCGCGTATTCAAAAGGAAATAGTCATCTTGAAAAAGATGATGCACAATCTCTTATCTCATCAAGAAGCCGCAGCTAAAGTCAGAAGGCGTCGGTCAAGTCGACGTCGGTCTTTATAGACGCCCGCTACCTCTTCGATGCGTTTGCCAGCTCCGTCATTATTACCACCTCCTTTATCTCTCAGAACACATATTGCGGGAAAGACTAAATGACAAGGCCAGTCAACATACAATAACTGCGACAGACTGGCCGGCACTTCAAAGGGAAACAGCACCAAGAAAATCAAATGAGTTGCATGACGACCAGCCCAGCATCCCGGTTCGGGATTTCTCCAACCAAGACCGGCAAGTGACTGCTATCGTGCAATCACTCATTGCCACGATTCACACGCTACTGCGCAGCATACAAATATCCGTCTGCTAAAAGTGCACTGCAAACTATGGATGCACTGAATCTAGTGCTTGCTTACATTTTATGATAGCAAGCACTAGATAAAGTGCGTTTATTTTCAAATTGAATGCCAGAGGCATGAAGTCCCGTATATAAGACTTTTGCCAATTCGTTCGGACCAATCAATTCCCTATACTTGTCATAAGTGAACCAAACGTATCAACGCCTTATAGATTGCCTGGTTATGAAGTTTTTTCTTCAGCCACTTGAGAAGAACAAAGCAAAGTAATTGTTTACATCCACACGGACTCGACTTATTTTTCACATTCAGTCAGTACAAATGACGACAATCCATACGTGTGCCTTGGTGCAAAGAAGAATGCTGTGTCGTTCACACTCATTGGTGGATATATATCTCCATCAGCGCAATTTCACTGTGAGAAACTAAAAGACATCCTAATGAAAACCAATCGCGCTTGGATCATCACCAGTGCCTTTAACTCCCGTCACATGCTTTGTAGGAGCAGTAGAATGAATGCCAGGGGCAAGAATATTGCTACATTCACTCCTGACTGCGACATTTGCGTCATAAACGATGGTAACCCAACATATGTACAGAGTCTTATGTAGGGAAGTGGCCTTGACCTGACTTTGGTGTCATGGTACCTCTCTCACAAGGTAAATGGTTTTGTGACATTGAGACTCCAATGAGTGATCACATACCTACTTAAAGATCGATGGACTCAGAAAAAGTTTCTCTTCCGGTGTTGTAATTGGCAGTGACTGGTCGATGTTTAAGACATCGCGTGTTGAAAACGCTTGCCAAAAAGGCCTTGTCTGCAGCCTAGAAAATACCATCGCACAATCCATGAAACTATACAAATGTGAATATCATTCTCTTTCAAAAGAACGCAGTTTGACGTCGAACTGGAAAGATTACGAACTACATGCAGGCGTGCTAAACGACGACACAGACGCACAAAATCAACTTACGACATTAAAAAAGCATGACGACTCAAAAAAAAAAAAGATTCAACAACGCATTGGCATGCTCGGGAGCGAACGCTGGAAAGCATTCTGCGCATCTCTAGATCCTCATATGCTGCTGTCATATATCTGTAAAGCAGTTCGTGGTCCTCACTCCTGTCTGCAACAACGACACCCTTTCAAAGCTTTGCCACTCCATCAAGGAAAAACCCAACTCGATGTAGGTGAAAAATTTCGCACGAGAGTTGCCGGGATTATAATGAGCGAAAGTGTCGATGCCGTGATCGTTTCTAAGACTCGATTAATAGAAGTCAATATTTCATTCGCCATATGAGACCTCGAAGGTGCATTAGTCGCTTGTAAGCACACGTAATTGCCAGGTCCGGATGGTATTACTTATAGTGCGTTGGGACATCTTGGACAAAAAGCCAAAAGTATACTTCTAACATGCATTAATATCTCCTGGCTCAGCGGCAGTGGTCCCCCCGAAATGAAAACAAGTTGAATAATACCACTTCTAAAACCGGAAATTTCACCATTGAACTTGACAGCCTATCGCCCTATTGCCCTCTCAAGCTGCCTCGAAAACATTGGCCCCGTATCTGCATGTAATCTTGAAATGTCGTCGAAAGACGAGTCTTGAGTGTGGAGAGAGTGAACAAAACATTTATTTGATGTTCTGCGCAAGAGAATTGAAGAATGGTATTCCGGAGGCGCTGCATTAGAGTGCCTCGAGCGTGCAGCGGACGCGAACGAGCGCATCGACGCACGTTAGCCACAAAAGCCCTCTGGCAGTTATCTCTGAAAACGAAGGAAGGCCTGCGTGCCTGTGGAGAAAGATGCGTGCATTCTCGGAGGCGATAAGATGTAGAACGCAAAGGGACGGGCAGGTGCCACCACTGTGTCGTTTTAGCAAAGCGTTGGTAAAACTTGCCTTTTTGAGCCCCGCGTCGCACTGTCAGTGCCACGTGTTTAACGCCATGGTTCCTAGAATTACTTGTGTGTGCGTTCTCTCGTATGAAGCACGCTTAAAAAGCATCGACGTGTTGTTATGGTACCTCAGATATGCGCAATAATTGTTTTTTTAAGTGACGATCGCACACGTAAGAACGCTGATTCTTGAGCAATATTGGTGGGCGCTGCGGATGGGGTCGGCCGTTCGGGGGATCGGTTGGTGCGGTTTAGAGTAACCGGTTCGCGGTAACGGTGGAAAAGCAGACAAATATACAGACAGACAGACAGACAGACAGACAGACAGACAGACCAAAGTTTTTGCGTCTAAAGTCCCCAGAAAGACTTTCGTCTTTAAAAGTAATGGAAAGAGTGGTACTATTTTGTCTCGACTGGTACTTGGAACGCTACACCAACTACCTTTCCTGCATGGCAGGCTTCCGTCGGGGCCGCTCCTTCATCTGCTGTGTCCTAGTTTTGTGGACATTTCTTCAGCAAGAAAAGAGTCGCAAGTCTATATTAGTGGAACTCTTTCTTGACGTGAAGGATGGATATGATAATGCAGCTATCGATGCCATCTTTACTTCTCTTGAAGCAATGGGAATTGATAGACAAATGTTTCAGTAAATAAAAGACGATGTAAATGACAGGTGCTTTTTTGTGCAAGCATATAAGGGCAAAACGACTGCCCCTGCCGTGGAGGTCTAGTAGCTAAGGCACTCCGCTGCTGACCCGCAGGTCGCGGTATCGAATCCCGGCTGTGGCGGCTGCCCTTCCGTTGGAGGCGCAATTGTTGTAGGCCAGTGTGCTCAGATTTGGGTCCACGCTAAAGAACCCCAGGTGGTCAATATTTCTGGAGCATTCCCCAAAGGTGTCTCTCATATTGATATGGCAGTTTTGGGACGTTAAACCCAACATCAATCAATCAGTCAATCAAGCAAGCAAAACGACTGCATATTACATATACTGCAAAGTACCTCAGGGAGGCGATTTAAGCTCCGCCTTCTTCAATGTTGCCCTCATTGGTTTGATGGAGGTTTTGCGAAAGTCGGTGTACCTATTCATAGGCGCCGATGATATTTGCTTCAGGAGTGCTGCAGTTACTCTTCTTCAGGTGCATGCAGAAATACAGCGGGCAGCAACCCTCAAAACAGCAAACCTTCAGAAACAAGGCTGGTCTATATCAACTGTGAAGTGCATGTTGATTGCGTTTATAAGGTCTGGCGTCACAGCCAAGGGGGCTGAGTCTTCATTGTCCCCAAAGTCTTTTTTGTTCCAAAAGGACCCGATTCTCGTGAAACGAAAATTCCGGCATAAGGACGCCTGTTCTAGTAAGAGAAACATAGTGTTGCGGTAGAACACCCATCACCCCTCACCCCGCCTTTGAGGGGGGGAGGCTATGGTCTGTTTTCGCTTTTAACGACCAGAGAGGTGGCCTCCAGGTGGCAGGGGGCTGGGATGCGGTGTGAAGATGTGCGGTGGGTTGACACTCATACATCTTCATAGAGTGCGCGAGGTGGCTGCTGCCCAGGACAGCGTATACCATCTGGTAGTAATGGCATGGGCCCGCGAACGAACCAGCTGCAACCGGGTAACATGAGTGAGGCAACTGAACAGCCCCACTATCGTGTGCGTTCACACATTTCGCAGAACGTCTTTTACAAGCCGTTCCTTTCGGCTCTGTCTCTCACACCTGGAACTCAAATGATTGATTAAGTGAGCGAGAGGAGACGACAGCATTCAGTGTGTTTACCCTGCCAAATATACGGACTGAATTGTTTTCGTGGGCCGTGAGGAGAACGGGGAGGGGTAACCACGGGTTAAAATCTGGCTCCTGACTCTTCACAGGCGTTTTGGTCGCACCAAACAGAGCTTTGCACTATCGGCTCTGCCGAAGCAACATGCGACGGTCGCAACGGTGAAGAGTCTCATAGATTTCTACATCGGTTCCCGTACATAACGTCGAGTTGTAGCAACGTATCGAAAGGACTGGTCTCCATCCTCCACAAGCAGCAGCAGCCACGGCAAGAAAAGACGGACACCATGCAGCCAACCTTCCACTCCCTTCTGTAGCAACAGCAGCTACGCAGCTGAGAAACCTTTGCTCTAGAGAACAGAGAACGTGGGTTGAAGGTTGAGGTTTACTGGCACAGTAAGACGAAATCAAGACGACGAAGACAAGGAATGCTCTCCGTACCACGGAGTTCGTTATGTTTCGGAGGACACGGAAGACGAAAGCCAAGACATCGGCTTGTCCAACGAAGAAGCAAGTCACCGAGCGGAGGAGGCTGCGGTGTGGCAGCTATCGACCCGAGAAAGTCAGCGGTCTGGCCGGCAGCTTACATCCCAATTCATTGGTACGACGGTGACTCAGGCGACATCAGGCGATGTCGAGCGTCTCACGGTGGGCAAGGTGAGAGGGCAGCGATCAGCAGCTTCACAAGTGGTGAGCACTCTGGTGTTCTTACAACTCAGGGGTGCCGCTGTCTTTCTTGAGTCTGAAGGTGTGCTATGGACACGAGGTTCGCCCACCTGAACCCGGAGAGGCGAGCGCAGGGCATACATCACGAGTCGGGAGATGAGAACGACGAGGCGAACCCGGGAGAGAGTGGTGCGTGGGAGAGCTAGAGAGATAACCGGTTCGGAAATCTCACGCAGGAGTGGAGACTGCAGCAGTTGCGGTTGAACATGAAGAGACTGTCGCAGATGATTGGTGGAAGTTCTTAGACGAGTGAACCTGAGTTGTGCAGGTGACATCAATGTAGCGGGCTGAGACGCTATACGAAAGTCCTGACAGGGGTGCTACCCAAATTTGCAGCCGAAGATCAATCACTGGTGTGATTTGAGTCCGTGCAAAGTGCCCTAGAAACATACGAGGCCCGCGGGGAGTTTAGGGGAAGTTTGGGTTTTTTCGTTGATATTAGAGAGAGTCCCAATTTTGTCCATGAGGCTAAGCTCAACAGAGCATACAGACTACCAGATAATGAAGCGAACAGTGCTCGACGAACTCAAATTTTTAGAAGGGGAATTCCGAAATAGGTTATGGGGCCAGGAAAGCGTGCTAACGAGGAGTGGGGACGTTTTTCGACATCTTCAGAGAGCCATCTTCACTTTTACCTTCACGCAAGAGAGGTGTTGACATTCGAGGGCCTGGTTAATATTTTGGTTGCTGACCAATTAAAGAAAAATTTGTCGGAAGAGGCCGTGCGATACGTAACACTCCAAGATGAGAGAAAGTGGATGAGCGCCTCATTAATATCCACGTTGCTGCGAAAGGTTGAAGAAGCACAGGAGGCGAACAGCGCCTTGAGGCAGGCGAAGCAAAGAGTGATGGAATCGCAAAGCATGGCGGAATCGCAAAGCATGAGCAGGGATAGATCTGACAAAGAGACAGTGAGACAAAGAGACAGTTTTTGCGACATTAAGGAAGCAGTTCCAGTGTTGTGCGCGTTTACGGACCGTCTACTGGCACGAACAGATTGCCTGGTTTCGAAGAAGTGTAGACGCTACTTAATACAAGAGGAAAGCGCCCTCGAAAGTGTAGTGGAGGGTACCACAAAAATGGGCGGCACACAGCCGAAGTTCGAAAGTGAGCCTCCGCACGCCAAGGCCGTGCGGCGTCAGGACGAGGGGAACACTCGTGTAGAGTTGGTGGAGCAAAACGCGACAGAGAAGGTGTTGGTCAGCGAGGCAGCTCTAACAAGCCACAACGAAGGGAATCAGCGGGATGGCAGCATGTTTCCTCACGAAGCGCCGAGCATCGGCTTGAAGGAGAGGTCCGCCTCGGACGAATTTTGCGAGAAACAGCGGGGGACCCGACTTTGCAGGAAGCGTGGGGAAGAGCGGCGACAGGGAAGAACGGTATGGTGTTATTGCATGAATTACTTTATCATAAGGATAAAGTGTTAGGACAATCGGTAACGCAGCTTGTACTGCCGGAACGCCGCAGAGGGGAGGTTTTGCAAATTGCACACGAGTGAAGTCGGGCTGAACGTACGACAGCACTGCAGCAGTTGTCATGGATGCCAGGCGAGAGCAGACTTTCGTCGCGGGGACAGCGTCCCGATCGAACCCCTTACAAGACCAAGACATCCGTTTCATCGGGTTAACGTGGATGTTATCGGGCCACTGGAGCCGGTGTCAGGCCGGGGCCATAATAACTGTCTGTGGGTCATCGACTTGTGCAAGCGCTGGCCCAAGTTGGTGTGTTTGTGTTCATTGAGTGCTTGGGCAACCTGCGATGCCCTACTGGCAGTGTTTAGCAGAACACGCATAGCCGAGGTTATAGCGTCCGACTGCGGTACTAACTTCACAGCAGCACTGAAAAGAGAGTGTTTGTTGAAACTTGGTTGCTCCCCTCGATTTTCCTCGCCGGGGCAGCCGGAAAGCAACGGGGCGGTCGAGCGTTGAATCAGGACGTTTAGGAACATGTTATACCTTATATTAGAGAAGGAGGGTAGGAATTTGGATAAGTTTGTGCCTTTCTTGTTGTGGGGGTACAGGGAAGTCCCACACAATACAACCGAAGTAGCGCCTTTTGAGATGTTGTTTCAGAGGCAACCAGCGGGGCCATTGAATATACTTAGGAGTGCTTGAACGGGAGAAACTGCAGTGCCGGGTGAGTTGGGAGCGTAGCCAGCGGCTAACATGCAAGAATTACGAGGGCGGCTGAATTGGCGGTGGAAGTTGCGGAATTGGTCCGCTCAAAACCACAAAACACCTACGCTGTGCAATTTAACAAAAGGGCGAAGGCAAAGGTGTTTAACCTCGGTGCCTTGTTACTGGTGTTCGACGGCCAACGACCAGGGAAAATATTTCCATAGAGGTAAGGGTCAGGCACTATCACCTAGAGACACCGCGAGCACTCATACTTTGTGCAGATGCCAGCAGGTAACCGGAAACTGGTGCACGTGAATAAGCTGCGCCCGCATCAGTCTAGGGTTATGTCGGTAGGACTAATGTTCGAAGAGGACGGTGATTTTTGTGACGTAGAGTGCGTTCCGCAGCCAGTGGTAACGCTAAGCGCAGACGTTTCTCCATTGCATACGTGATAAATGGTCGCCGATTTAGTAGAACGGGAACGCGGGGAGATCTGCGAAGTGTTCAAGAGGCATGTGGAGCAGTTTAGCGCAGGGCCGACGGCAGCGGCAGTAAGGCCACACAAGATTAGGTTGCAAGACGGGTTCGTTCGCAGAAGTCCGCATCCGTACAGGGAACCCAAAAGTTCAGAAGCCGATGTGGGCAGGCGGGTAGATGAGTTGCTCGACTTGGGGTCAATATTTTCGTGCGAGAGCCCCTATGGTCATCCGCTCATGTGTGTTCCGAAGAAACGCGGCAGCGTGCGCCTCTGTGTCGGTTGGCGGGCTATGAACGCGGGGACGGTGGCGGACGCTTACCCAATAGCTCTTCAGCAAGAACTCATAATGAGCGTAGGGAAAGCGAAGTACGTAACGCTGCTTGTTCTGAGAAGACTCTATTGTATTGCGAAAGATGGCGACGCCAACACGGTCCGGAAGGCGCCACTGCTTTCAACTCCGCCGGGAGGGTCACCAGCCGTTTGGTAGCGTATGTTTCTCAGCTCGCGACTGCTTCTGCGCAGAGCTGATAAGACGAGCGGACGAGACGACGGTGAGTTAAACAAGGTTTATGTACAGCATATATACAGAGGCGTTACAATTTCGGCACTGGGGCCGACAGAGACTCGAAGAGCCGAGCTCTCCTCTCTAACACATAGGTCAACTTTTCGCCTAAGACCGCCGACTCACACACATGTCGGCTCTCCGACATGGGGACTCCTCTCTCATAGGACCGCCGATCGCGACACGCCGCAGGGTTTTTTTTATATGCACCGGGTCCAACCAAAATGTCCAATCAGAAGCGCCACTGGTCGTCAGGGCGGATTCCTCCAATGGGGTCGCCGCTGGGCCACGTTACCCCCAGACACGAGGACGCCGGCTCGCTGTCACGTGCGCTGCTGACTCACTGCACGTGGGCCAGAGAGGCGCCGCGCGTGTTTACGCCGTTGAGTCGTTCGTGTCAGGCGGACTGCGGGCTGGCCTTGACCCAGATTGCCTTTTTCAGAGGCACGGACGTTTGACGAGGACTCGCTGGCATAACAGCACCCCCGCCGCCAGACAATGCACCGGAAAGACGAGCTGCTTCCACGGGGCTCGGATGTCAGGTGCGCTCGTTCGCCAGGTCCCTTCAGGTTCGCCTCCAGGGACGGAAACACCTCCCATTTTTGACGACGGATCTCAGCTCCACTGGCTTGTCGCCACAACTTGTCGACCAGCTTCACTCGTCTCTTCTGACCACCTTCGGTTTCAGCACTTGTCGATGGTTCTGCAACTTGCTAAGAACGGTTCGACAACAAACAACACACGACACAAGCAAGTGCCCTCGGTCACCCGACAGAACACCGGACAAAGTATAGTACAACATATACCTATCTACGTGTCTATCGGAATTTTGTTCCCTCTACATCAAGAGGCACATGTGGGACATAAGACTCTTAAAATGACAACTCAATTTTTTTTCCACGTACAACAACGTAACGAATTAGAATACCACAAAGTTGGCCCCTTGAGATCACTCTAAACGAGAGCGCTCAGCCCAGGTCGTGATGAGGTCAAAATTTTGTCCCGAATCGCCAGCCAGAAACCGAAAGGTTGAGAAGGTACTAGCTAGAACGCACTGCTCAATGCACCTCCATTAGCGTTTAGCTTTCCCTTTTTTTTTAGCGAACGTCAAAGTTGCGCTGTGGAGCAACGTGCTCCACCTCAGTAACCGGGCACTTTTAGGCGACGATACCTATGCGCCACCAAGAGCGGCTCACACTTTCGACGTTGCACAGGGGAACAACGATACGGCTTGCTACGGATTGACTCCTCACCGCTTAGCTCGATATCGTGTTCGATCACCCTCGTGTTTCCGGGGCGGTCCGAAAACACGTCTTCAAACTCGGAACCAATCTTTCTCAGGTCCTCTTTCTCAGGTCCTCCTTCACTTAAGCTAGGCTCTAGGTTTATCTGCTCCCGGATTACTTTCGATCCCCCTTCAATTACCTCACTAGAACTCAAAATTTCTGCTTCCTCTTCCTTTGAAGCATTCAACAACAGATTTACGACCGCTTGATGTTGAACGTATGGTTTCATCAAGTTGTAAATTTTGTCCGGCCGCCTTCCTAATTTCACTTCATAATTTGTATCGCAAGGCTTCGATAATACTTTGGCGGGCCCTTCCCAATCAACCTCAAGCTTGTTCTTTTTGAACGGCTACAGCAGCATTACCTGACTCCATACTTCAAAAGCACGCTTCTTCACCGATTCCTCGTAGTGCTCCTTCGACAGCACTTTTGCCGCGTTTTTCTGGCTTTCCACTAGCGCTTCAATTTGGCTTTCCACTAGCGCTTCAATCGAGAGATCCTCACGCTGCACTCGAATGAGCGTCTCTCGATCAACTCTCGGCAGCTCGCTCCAACTTTCCGCTACAGGCGAGAGCGTTGCAACCCTCTCGCTCTGACTCAATGGCGCCATGTCGTCTCCCCTTTCTACGGAAACCGCGCCGGTCGGTTCGGCGACGGGCCGCACGCGTGACTGCTTACATGACTCATGCGGAAACTTTCCTTTCTGGGGTTCCGTCGACCCGCCGACAAGGTCACTTGAGAGTTCACCGCATTGAACCAGATCAAGCTGCCGCGATAGCTTCCGCGCTTGCGATCGCGTGAGAGCCATGCACGCTAAGTTGGGGAAGAACGATTTGCCCTGCTCTTTGAGAAGCTGCTCTGAGTTGTTGGAGAAAAGATAAGGAAAACGATCATTTAGCGCGGCAGACACAGCCGCTTCGGTGCGAAGCTCACCGAACGGGCCTTTAATGACAACCGTGGCGATTGGTAAGCGAACACTCTGCTCCTCGGCGACCTGCCTGATCCACGCGCATTCTCCTGTGAAGTCATCCGGAGACACCAATGAAGGATGGACAACGTCCATGGTTGCCGCTGAGTCTCTAAGTGCTCGGCACGCTTTCTCATTCACCCTAATTTCTTGGAGATACGGCTCCAACAACCGAATGTTTCTTTCTGATTCTAGGATCGTTGCGAAAGCAAACTTTTCCTGACAGTTTCTCGCGATGTGCCCTTCCTTTTTGCAGTTGTAGCAGATTAGCGGCTTCCGTTTGTTTTCCGATTCAAATGCCTGTGTGGTAGAAACCTCACTCGATTTCTCCGCTTCTGTTTGCCCTTCCCCTACACTGTCCTTCGTAAGAGACGGGTCCTTCTTGAAATTACGGTGCGGATCGGGTCTCCGTTGATCAGGTTTCTTTGAAAAGCCCTCTTTCCTTTCATCCTTTTCAACGCGCACTGCCCTGCTATGCAACTTTCGGCGAGTATAATACTCCTCAGCTAACTCTGCTGCCTTGTTTAGCTGTACTTCACCAAGTTTGTCCTGCAGCCAAAGTTTGACATCCTCCTCGATGCAGCGGTAGAATTGCTCCAATGCAACGCATTCCACCACTTTATCGCGGTCGTCATAAACACCTTCGCCCTTGAGCCATTCAATCAAATCGGCTTTAAGACGAAACGCGAAGTCAACGTGTGACTCATTCCCCTTTTTATCATACCGGAACCTTTGCCTGAAAGCCTCGGGTGACAACTTATAACGTCTCAAGAGCACTTCCTTAACCTCGTCATAGCTCTCAAACGCTTCCCTCGACAAGCAAGTTATCGCGTCGGACACTTCGCCGGGAAGAAGAGCTAGCAGGTTCCGCGCCCAAAGAGGCCGCTCCAAAGCGTTTCGCTCACAGACGTGTTCAAACTTGACGAGATACTTCGCCATGTCCTCGCCTACTACGAACGGTGGCAGTTGGTCCCGAATTCTAAAACCGCTGACCTGAACTGTTGGAGAAGCTACGCTAGGCGCCTGCGAACACTGTAGGATTGCCAATTCTAGTCGTTTCAACTCGAGACGCTCCTGTCTCTCGGCCTCCTCGCGACGTTCGCGCCTTTCAGCTTCTTCGCGAGCTTCGCGCCTTTCAGCTTCTTCGCGAGCTTCTACTTCTCGCCTTTCAGCCTCCTCACGGCGTGCTTTAATATCCACCCAGGCCTCATCGACTTCCTCAGCCGACACTCCCTCATCTTTCATGATCTCAAGGATCGCTTGCTTTCGTTTCGCACGGCCCAAAGTAATGCCGAGTTCCTCACAAATTTCGATGAGTTCCTTCACTTTAAGGTTCTCCATCGTTCACACTAGCCTCTTGCTGTTTGCCCCTGTTAACAATTTACTTGCCGTACCCACTATAAGTCAACTAGCAAGACGCGCAAGCAATTTTTCACTCTCCCTTGTTTACCCCCTCCGCATTAACTTTGGTTTCAAAGCACTTCGACTTTGCTTGAAACGATCAAAGCTCACTCTAATGCTTCACACAGCCCTTCTCTAAACTACTACAACCTGAGCTAGAGTAGTCTGGTGAACTGAGGGGAAAACATCAGGCACTCACCGCATCGATGTCGCTGACGCCGGCCGATCCCGCAGCTGCCAACCACTGTTGCGAAAGACGGCGACGCCAACACGGTCCCGAAGGCGCCACTGCTTTCAACTCCGCCGGGAAGGTCACCAGCCGTTTGGTAGCGTATGTTTCTCAGCTCGCGACTGCTTCTGCGCAGAGCTGATAAGACGAGCGGACGAGACGACGGTGAGTTAAACAAGGTTTATGTACAGCATATATACAGAGTCGTTACAATTTCGGCACTGGGGCCGACAGAGACTCGAAGAGCCGAGCTCTCCTCTCTAACACATAGGTCAACTTTTCGCCTAAGACCGCCGACTCACACACATGTCGGCTCTCCGACATGGGGACTCCTCTCTCATAGGACCGCCGATCGCGACACGCCGCAGGGTTTTTTTTATATGCACCGGGTCCAACCAAAATGTCCAATCAGAAGCGCCGCTGGTCGTCAGGGCAGATTCCTCCAATGGGGTCGCCGCTGGGCCACGTTACCCCCAGACACGAGGACGCCGGCTCGCTGTCACGTGCGCTGCTGACTGACTGCACGTGGGCCAGAGAGGCGCCGCGCGTGTTTACGCCGTTGAGTCGTTCGTGTCAGGCGGACTGCGGCCTGGCCTTGACCCAGATTGCCTTTTTCAGAGGCACGGACGTTTGACGAGGACTCGCTGGCATAACAATTGGCAGGTACCACTCGAGCCTTCTTCGCACCTGCTGACAGCAATCGCGTGTCATAGCGGTCAGTTTGCCTGGATGCTAACGCCCTTTCGGCTCAAAAACACTGCTCAAACGTTCCAGAGATCAATGAACGAGCTGCTGAGTCCGCAAAGTGGGTACTGCTGTGCATACCTACCCGCTATAGCCGTTTTCAGCGAAACACTCAAGGAGCACGCTGAACACCTTGGGTGAGTGTTTGCGACCCTAAAGCGAGTTAACCTGAAGGTGAAGGTGGATAAGTGCCAGATAGCTCGTCCATCAATCCGGTATTCGGGTCATGTGAGCTCGGGATGGCAAGCACCTGACCCTGAGAAGCTTGTGACAATTCAAGGGTTAAAGGCTCCGGAGACTAAATAAAAACTACGTAGCGCACTGGGCCTCTGTGGCTACTACCGAAGCTATGTGAAAGATTACGTGGAGGTAGCGAGGCCTCGGACCGAGCTGACGAGGAAGCAAATTCCGAACCAGATTCCATGGTCCGCGGAAGCGGAAGGGGCATTTCAGCGGCTGAAGGCTGCACTGTGTGAGGCAGCAGCATTGCCGACGCCAGATTCCGAGAGGCTGTATTGTTGTTTACAGACGCGTCCACGGTCGCTGCTGGAGCCTGCCTGTCGCAACCTGCGGAGGATGGTACCGAGATGCCGATGTCAATTGCGAGCCACAAGTTCTCTCCAACTCAAACGCGTTGGTCGTCGATTGAGTGAGAGGCTTTTGCAGTCATCTGGGGTCTGAGAAAGTTTGATTTCTGGCTGTTCGGCGCACAGGGCACCGTGGTATCAGACCACCACGCGCTGCCATTTCTCACACAAAGCACTCTTCCTTGAGCTAAGCTTATCGTTGGGCCTGCGCACTGCACTGGTATCATGTAGTGGGGCACCGAAGGAAAGACGTCAAGCATGGCAACGCAGACGCGCTTTCGAGAGTGCCTAATAAGTGCTGGGAAGTAGGCAGCGGTGCTTCAGATGTTGAGATACGGGAGCACTAGGCACGTGGTGGCCACTCCTTTAATTAAGAGTGACTTGTGCACGAACACGGAGACACTTGAACAGCATCATGTGAGGGAATGGGGGTGTCTCAGTGAAGTGTATTTTTTAAAGACAATAGTCTTTCTTGGGGACCTTCGACGCAAACATTTTGGTCTGTTTGTCTGTACAATTGTCGGTTTGTTAGCCCTTAACAGTACCCTACACGGCACCAAAATGGCCAAAAAATACTCCAAACGGCCGATTACATCCGCAGCGTCCACCAATATTGCTCAAGATCCAACGTTTATATTTGTGCGATTCTCAATTAAAAAGCAATTATTGCGCATATATGAGATCGCATTACAACACGTCAATATTCTGTGTGTATTTCCCTACTAGAAAAGGCACACATAAGTAATTATGAGGACCGTAGCGTTTATCACATTGGGCTGACCAGGCAACGCTTGCACCAAAAGGCAAGTTTGCTAAGACGACAGGGTGGTGGCGCCTACCCGTCTCTTTGCATTTTCTGCACGTTATCCCCTCCAAGACGGGCCAGATAGCTGTCAGATAGCGCTTAGGTCTCACGTCCAAGATAGCTGTCAGATAGCGCTTAGGTCTCACGTGTAACGTGACTTGATGTGCTCGTTCGCCTCTGCGGCACGCTAGAGGCACTCTAACGCAACGCTTCCAGTAAAGCACTCACCAATTGTTTTGCGCACAACATGAAATAAACGTTTTTTTCACTCTCTTCAGACACAACGTTATCTTCTTTTGACGAAATTTGCAGTGCAACGTCCTAATATGGGCCAATTTTTTCTTTTTTTCTTGTGTGTGTGTGTGTGTGTGTGTGTGCGTGTGTGTAAACATGCAGTGTTTTTTCTGTTTGGTACATATGATTGCATGCTTTAACGATTGCACTTGTGTACACATTGACCTCGCGTCGTTTTTCTTTTTTGTTTGCTTTGTAGGGATGCCTATTCGGTGGGGTTCCGAGGTTTAAGCAGAGAGAATATTGCGCGTGTTGCAGAAATACCTCTTGCGTTGACGGAACTGCGAAGTGCGGCTGTGGGGCTTGAAAACCTTCTGCGCGATCCCTTTATATTGTTGGTATTTGCGTAGCTGCATTTGAGCGCTTGCGCGAATCTCGGGAAGGGCGTATAAGGCCTGGCGTCACATGCAAGGGGGATGAGTGTTCTTTGTCCCCAAAATGTGCGCTTTTCAAGGAGCCGATTCTCAGGGAATGCGAATCCTGGCATAAGAACGCCCGTTCTAGTAAGAGAAAGGTGCTGCGGTGGTAGAGCCCCATTCCCCTCACAGTTTCTTGTGACCATTCAAGTGGGGGAGGCCGCGGTCTGTTTTCGCTCTTAATTACCACCGAGGTGGCCCCCAGTTAGCGGGGTGCCGGCATGCAGCGAGAAGACTTCTGGTGTGTTCACGCCCATACATCTTCAATAGAGTCCGCGGAGCGGCTGCTGTCTAGGACCGCGTATACCATCTGGCAGTAATGGCATGGGCCGGCGAACGAACCACCTGCACCTGGGTAACATGAGCGGAGCAACGGAACAGCGCTGCCATCATGTGCGTTTGCACAGTTCGCGGAACGTCTTTTACAGGTCGTTGCTTTCGGCTTTCTCTTTATGGCCGGGAGCTCAAATGCCTGAATAAGAGAGCGAGAGGAGAGGGCGGCGAAAAGTATGTTTGTTCTGTCCAATAAACTGACTAAATTGTTTTGGTTGGCTGTACGGATAATGGGGAGGGACAACCTGGGGGTTAAAACCTGGCTCCTGACTCCTCGCCGGCGTTCTGATCGCACCAAGCAGTGCTCTGTACTATCGGCTCTGCCGAGGCAACATGCGACGGTCCCAACGACGAAGAGGCTTGTTAATTTATACATAGTTTTTTGTACATAAAGTCGAGTTGTTGCAACGTGTTGAAAGGCACTGGTCTCTCTATCCTTGACAAGCAGTAGCAGCCATGGCATGACAAGACGGACATCATGCAACCAACCTTCTACTCCCTTCTCTTATGTGTATCAGCCAGGGGACAAGGGGGCCGCGAGCCCCCCCGCCTCCCCACTGAGAAATGTTGAAGGCTGAACCCCCCCCCCCCCCTTTTGACAGTGGTCACTGTCGGCTGCAGACTGGGGAAACCAACAACTAAGGCGAAATTTTCCTTCACCGCAGTAATCACATAAACGTATTGTTACGATGACATAAAAATGTTTTTGATGACATGAAAAAGCTTTTCTGCAGTGATTAATTTTTGAAGGCTCTTTCTGGCGCGGACCACCTATGCGAGGCTTTCGCGCTTTGTATTGTAGCCCGCTTTGTAAAGGATGGGAAGGAGTAATCGTTTCATGGAGCAGTCACAGTTTTTAGCTGCTTCCGTAAAATCATTTTTTTCAACGAAAATGAATAGCATCACCGCTGCTCCGTCGAAGCTGCTATGAACCGATGATTGTGAAGAATTTTTTTTAAATGTCTCAGTTTTACCGAACTGATAGCGTGAAAAATTCCGGTTTAGTTTCTGATAAATCTTTTCAGCAATGCTTATCGAATAGAAAACGAATAAAGCTGTGAACTCGACTAAATTGGGATTCTCATCTTTTAAGCTTACCCTGCAGCTTGACCCACCGGACCTGGGAGAAGCTGAAAGACTGAATTTCAGCACTATGAAGGCTTAATTAGGACGCGGACTGGTTATATCTATATATCCCAGCTGACGAGTGAAGTAGGCTTGCCCGTCATTCGCGAAAGAGTTGGTACGCCAGTTCACTTCTTCATAATTTTATTCTGCTGCGGCTGGCCGATTCAGTTACAAATGGGAAAAAAGTTTTTATCGTATGGTCAAAGCATTTACTGCTTCAGGAAAATCTTTTTCTTTCATCAAAAAAGATTACCAACACCGCTGCTCTGTCGAAGCTGCTGTGAGCACATAATTGTGACTAATCTTTCTAAATATTTTAATGTCGCAGTACTGGAAGCGCCAAGAAAGGTTCCCTCTTTTTTTTTCAATAAATATGATCGGCCTTGCTGATGGCAACTTGGAGTGATGGAGGCAGCTTGCAAAGCGGCGACGAAAGAGAAGTGGGTTCGAGCTCAATGGGAAGCTAATATAGGTAGATTGAAATGCTAGAAATACCTTTGGTTCCTCAAGGAGTGCTTAACATTTAAAAACTGAATTCTTTGTGAACTGCTTTTAATCAGTGAAAATTTAATTCAATTATAAAATATTTACTGTTGAGGAGGCCGCTATCAACATAATTGTATTCATGCGGAACTTTGTGAGAAAATTTGCATACAAAGCGACGCGTGTAATTTTATTACATGCATCCTACATGACAAACATATACGTGTTGTCCCAGTGCATGCTGCTTAAAAGTGACTGTCCTTTTTACCCTATTTATTGAACAATTGCTGTGTGTATCAAAACTCACATAAAAGTGTGAGCGCGGGTCGGCGAAGTCCTCTCTCTCCTAATATATATATTGACGCGTGTCTACATGTGGACAATAACGATGATGGGAAATTTAGTGCGCACGAGGTAGTGGGCCTCTAGCTTCTCTCGAGGCCGAAGAAGACGATCTTGTGGCTCACCTGTTGAGGACACGCTGATTACGTCGTTCCAAGGTGTATCTGTGTTTTATTCGCGTTGAACCGCGACACTGGTGGAAGTGCTGGGCCGCAACCCTGTCTGATGCTCCACACGCCCGCTGGGAGCCGCTCATCCAGTCCAGACGCAATGTCACCTGTAGAAACACCGGTGCATTGCTCCAGTCGACGGTTGCGAGGCCTCGTGCCAGAGCTGACTCACTCGCCGGAACCTGCTGGGCACCGCGCACCTCAACCAATGGCCAACCCAAGCCCTTAACAGGTGCCCCAAGGCAGCTTTCCGACGCACCCATCTCAGGTGACCCTAACCCCCTCGTTCCCGATCGCTTTAATGGCGGTGCCCACGAAGACGTTCACGACTGGCTTGACCACTACGAGCGTGTTGCCATGGTAAATCAGTGGTGGGAACAGGAAAAGCTTTCACGCGCCTATTTCTACCTTGACGACGGTGCTCGTACTTGGTATGAGAATAGAGAAGGCAATCTGTCAGCTTGGCCCGACTTTCGACAGAAGTTCCTCGATACCTTCGCTAATATCGATAGAAGGGACTGTGCGCAGCAGTTATTGGAGCTACGGGTTCAAAAACCCAAAGAAATCGTTGCAATGTTTGCCGAGGACATGACTCGTCTCTTTCAATGAGCTAACCCGCACATGACGGAAGATAAAAAGTTGAGTTACGTCATGCGCGGTGTCAAAGAACAGCTTTTTGCCGGGCTACTCCTCAACCCTCCAAGTACCGTGGTTAGTTTTATTAAGGAGGCTACGACTATCAAGCGGGCCCTTCATCAACGCTGCAGGCAATATGACCGCATGTCCTGCAATGTCCCAATGAATGCTATCGCCATGACGTCTGAGAGTCAGAGCAGCTTGCGAGACTTGATTAGGGAGATAGTTCGTGAGGAAGTGCAGAAGTTGCGGAATCTGGTTGCTGAAAATCCCATCGCGTCGATCGCTGAAGTCGTACGCTACGAAATCCACCAAGCGTTGTCTACGGCTAGTCCTGATGCTCAGCAGCGTCCTATGAGCTACGCTGCTGCGTTCCGACGTCCACCACCCGCTATACCGACGCTGCACCACCAGGTGCCGATGGCCCCTTCGTATCCGCCGCAAGAGCAGACACTGCATGAACCACCCACGCTACAGCCACACAACCAGCCGTCCACAGCCACCCCACGGGCATCGACGCGTCCACCGACCCGGAAAACAGATGCAAGGCGCACAGTGGACAGACGTCCACTATGCTTTCATTGCGGAGGTGTAGGACATATTGCCCGTCATTGCTGGCAACAAAGTGATTCATTGCGTCCTCATCGACCTTGGTTTGACGGTCGACGTGCCAAGGACGAATACACTCCGCCGCGTGACGACACTTCTTTCTATGAAGCCCGTTCTCACTTTCAGGACGGCTCTACCACTGCAGAGAAGGCAATGCCTGCTCACCCTCCTGGTCCGAGACGTCGATTCCGCTCTCCGTCCCCCGCGCGTTTGCCTTTGTCGCACCGCCGCACCTACGCGGACCTTAATACACGAAGGTCACCTAGCCCGCGCCGGGGAAACTGAGAGCGGCGACCTCCGGGGCAAGGTTGCAGGCCATAAAGATGATGACAAGAAGCCCCCACAGCATGACATCATACCGCCGATAAGCCGTGAAAACGATGAAATTGTGACTGCTGACCTTAGTGTTCTTCTTGACGACCAGAAAGTAACAGCTTTAGTCGACACTGGTGCCGACTTGTCCATTATCAGTCAGGACCTCGCCGACAGCCTCAGAAAAGTGAAGACGCCGTGGACGGGCCCTCATATAGGAACCAGAAGAGGCAAGTTATTGATGCCCTCGGGAAGATGTACTGCAAGAATTGACATCGGAGGTTCTCCTTTCACTGCGTCGTTCGTCGTTATCGTCGCATGCTGCAGAGGCGTGATTCTTGCCATGGACTTTTTACGGGAATATGGTGCCGTCATCAACATACCAGAGAGCTTGATTACGTTTTGCAACAGTTCGGGCTTACCCAATCTTCCAGAGGCGCGACCAAACCAACTGCGTCTTACTGATGACGATGTGGTTCTCCCTCTGAGGTCATGCACGCTTGTTTCTGTGGCCGCCACTGCTCAGTTTGACGCCGAAGAATTTGCAGACCAAATAAGCTCGCTGCTCTTCACCCACGGTATTTCTGTCGCACGAGGTATCGTCAGAGCTGCTGCTGGACGCACGGACTTGCTGCTGACCAATTTTAGTGCTGAGCGCCGGCACCTTCCTAAAGGCACGGCTGTCGCTTACTTCGACGATGTCGTAGATGCCGAAGGCTGCTTGGTGGTAGTCGACGAGTCGCTAAATCTTGATTCAGTGCCTGTTCTGGACGTTAGCATTAATTTACCGAAAGACGACCGACGCAGACTCCTTAAGCTACTGGCCAAATTTCAAGACTGCTTTTCGACAACATCAAGAGTTGGCCGCACCCCTCTAACCAGGCATCGAATAATTACCGAGGAAACGGCGAGACCTATTCACCAGAACCTTTATCGCGTGGCTCCAAAAGTACGTGAAGCGATTCAACAGCAGGTAGACAGAATCCTTGAAGATGACGTCATTCAGCCTTCACAGAGCCCCTGGGCGTCGCCTGTAGTCCTCGTTAAGAAAAAGGACGGCAGCCTGCGCTTGTGTGTGGATTACCGGAAGCTAAATCAGTTGACCAAGAAAGACGTATATCCACTACCGCGTATAGACGACTCTCTCGACAGACTTCGACATGCTCGATACTTCTCTTCAATGGAGTTGCGAAGTGGATATTGGCAAATCGAGGTGGACCCGAGAGACCGCAAGAAGACCGCTTTTGTGACACCAGATGGGTTATATGAATTTAAGGTCTTGCCATTCGGTTTGTGCTCAGCCCCTGCTACCTTTCAAAGACTCATGGATACCGTGCTTTCTGGGTTGAAGTGGAAAACATGCTTAGTATATCTGGACGACGTCATAGTGTTTTCCGCGACATTTGACGAGCACCTTGAAAGACTTCAGCTGGTCTTACGAGCCATACGGTCCGCGGGCCTGACGTTGAAGCCTGAAAAGTGCCACTTTTGCTACGAAGAGCTGCAATTTCTTGGTCATGTCGTTAGTCATGCTGGTGTTCGTCCCGATCCTGAAAAAATCGCAGCCATAGAACAGTTCCCTATGCTGACCGATAAAAAGGCTGTCAGACGCTTTCTGGGCCTCTGCGCATATTATCGACGATTTATCGCGGACTTCGCACGCATAGCATCACCGCTAACTCGCCTCACGAGAGAAGACGTCACCTTTGAGTGAAATAACGAAGAGGGAGTTGCTTTTAACGATCTTCGCCAGCGACTACAAACACCCCCAGTCCTTGCCCACTTCGACGAGAGAGCCCCTACGATGCTTCACACCGATGCTAGCAATGTTGGTCTGGAAGCTGTGCTTGTGCAGCAGCAAGAGGGCTCAGAAAGAATAATCACTTACGCAAGCAGAACGTTAACACGCACTGAGGCTAATTACTCCATGACTGAGAAGGAATGTCTTGCCGTGGTATGGGCGGGTACAAAATTTTGTCCGTATTTATATGGCCGCCCCTTCAAAGTAATTAGCGACCACCACTCACTGTGTTGGTTAACTAATCTCGAAGACCCTACCGGCAGATTAGCGCGTTGGAGTCTCAGGCTGCAGGAATTCGATATGGCAGTCATACATAAGTTAGGGAAGTGACATATGGACGCCGACTGTTTGTCCCATTCACCCATTGAGTCGGCAACCCTACCCGAGGAGGAGGAAACATCATTTCTCGGTGTCCTCGACACGACCACCATTGCGCAGCAACAACGAGACGACGCTGAGTTGCTTGGCTTAATTACCTACTTGGATTGCAGATCTCGGAAGGCGCCAAGAGTTTTTGCAAGAGCGTTGTCATCATTTTATTCACGTGGCGGAGTACTCTATAAAAAATTTTTCCTCGACGGGATCTGCCTATCTACTCGTCATCCCAGCAGCCCTTCGCACCAAAGTACTGAAATCATGCCACAACGAGGTTACCTCTGGCCACTTGGGTTACACAAGAACGTTGGCCAGGGTACAGCAAAGGTATTACTGGCCAAGACTAACCACAGCCGTGAAGCACCACGTTTGTACCTGTCTCGACTGCCAGTGACGCAAGTCACCGCCAACTAAACCAGCTGGCCTCCTACAACCCGCACAGGTCCCAATGACTCCATTCCACCAGATCGGCATGGACATTTTGGGCCCACTCCCTACTTCTACTGCAGGTAACCGATGGGTTATCGTCGCGACGGATTATTTGACCCGTTATGCCGAGACAAAGGCTATCCAGAGAGGTACAGCAGCGGAGGTGGGAAGATTTTTTATCGAGAATATTGTACTGAGGCATGGTGCACGAACCGTCGTAATCACAGGCAGAGGAACCGCATTTACAGCAGCTCTTTTGGACCATGTTTTGATGCTGAGTGGAACAACGCATTGTAAGACCACCGCATACCACCCGCAAACGAACGGGCTCCCAGAGCGTCTAAACAAAACCATTGAAGACATGCTTTCGATGTACGTAGACGTCGAACACAAAAATTGGGATACAATCTTGCCTTACATAACGTTTGCATACAATACGGCCAAGCAGGAAACGACCCGCATGACACCTTTAGGCCTCGTTCATGGACGGGAAGTGCGAACCACGTTAGATGCAATGTTACCGCACGAAGGCGACGACATCGTCCCGGACGCCGACACATTTACGGAATGCGCAGAAAAGCTAGGCAACTTGCACGTTTACGGATCAGCCAGCAGCAAGACTACGATGCAGGCTGCTACAATGCTCACCGCAGAACAGTCGTCTACCAGACTGGCGACAAAGTACGGGTTTGGACGCCCGTACGAAAACGAGGACTTTCCGAAATACTCTTAAGAACATACTTTGAACCGTGCCTAGTTGTGCGACGACTGAGCGATGTCACTTACGAAGTTGTTCTCGACTGTTCGTATAGTACAAGGCGTCCCCAGCACCATCCTGAACTCGTTCACGTAGTCCGCATGAAACCTTACGTCAGCGAGTGATTGCGTGATACTTTACTTGGAAAAAAAACTGCATTACAGACTGCGCATCGGGGCGATGCTCTTTGAGAGAGAGGCAAATGACGCGTGTCTACATGTGGACGATAACGATGATGGAGAATTTAGTGGGCACGAGGTAGTGGGCCTCTAGCTTCTCTCAAGGCCGAAGAAGACAATTTTGTGGCTCAGCTGTTGAGGACACGCTGATTACGTCGTTTCAAGGTGTATCTGTGTTTTATTGGGGTTGAACCGCGGCGTAATATATATATATATATATATATATATATATATATATATATATATATATATATATATATATATATATATATATATATATATATATATATATATATATATATATATATTATATATATATATATATATTATATATATATATATATAAAAGAGGGAAAGAAGTCTATACTTAAGGGCTCGTTTTTTCGTGTTTTGACACAATATATATGAGATCTAACAGACAAGAATGCCAAGATTTGTATAGGGAAAGTTATTAGACCAATTTATTGTAAAGGTTCATCAAAAAATAGAAGTGGGTGAAAAGATAACTTGCCGTGAGCAGGAACCGAACTTGCGCCCTTCGAATAAAGCGTTTGATGCTTACCAATGAGCTACCACGGTGGCTATCCGCCAAGCCACTTTAATGGGTTTATATGTTAATTTGAACGTGGGAGTGTCAGTCAGCGCCACCAGTAGCTATGGAGGCGAATGGGGCACACTCTTTATGAGCCCTTTTGGCGTCACGTAGCACGTGAACTTATTACGAGCTTACAGCTGACCAATCATCCCTCGTATACAACCTAACGGCACCAAGTCTGCCAGTACGAGACCCTCGTTAATGAATAAGGGAAAGAAGCGTATACTTAAAGGCTCGTTTTTCCGTGTTTTGACAAATGCCAAAATCTACTTGCCAAGGACCATCTGGTCAGGACATATACAGTTGTGGATTGCCTCAGAGAGCACATTCGACATGCCAGCCATGTTCCGACGACCACTTGGCCCTTCTACCCCCCGAAAGACCTCCTGCTACATTTTGAGACGTTATAGCCTAAGAATCTAAGCAGTATTCCGTCATGATATGCGGCAGCTACGACAATCGCATATCCGTTGTGGTGTCTCGACCAGCCACAGGTACGTCTGAATGTCCGGGTATGAAAAAAGAAAGGAATCACTTCAGAGTAGCGTTGAAGCAATCAACACTGCTATTGTTACATGAGTTTTACTTGAGAGAACGCACATATACTCTGTTGGATCGACCTCGCCTCGCCGCTCATCAGGGGCCGCTTTAATTCTGTCTGCAGCAATGACAATAACCTTTATGTCGTCCCATACAACTACGTTTACGGCATCATAACTTGGTGCTTTAAGCACTGTTCTACAATATGTCGTTCATGAGCGTCCAGGAAATTGGGTTATATTCTGCAATTCGAAGGCAGCCCTTCAGAGGTCGCAGTTTGCGATAAGTAAGACGAATCATGAGCAATTGGTGAATTAAATAAAAAATAGTCTTCATCAAGCAGGAGAGTATTACATTTTAAATCAGTGGTTGCCTGGACATATTGGTATTACTGAGAATCAATTAGCTGATGGTGCAGTCAGCTCAGCCTATGAAGAAATACGTGTGGCCCCAATTTCTCTATCAAAGACTGATGCGACAAGACAACTTTACCTGCTGGCTCGAGATCTTACACTCACGTTCTGGTCGTCTACCCGTTTCCAAAGGTGTCACTTATATGAAGAGGAACCTTTGTTCAAGATACAGCTACCATCGCAACTTTCCCGCTTCAATGTTGCACCGTTATGTCGCCTTTGATTGGGTGTTGCATTCACAAAGGTGTACGCCTTTCGCATCGGTATGAAAGACACCACTACATGCAACTCCTGCGGAGCTGAAGAGACCATCGAACACGTCCTGTGCAGCTGCACTTCCTACGACGCGCAGCGATGCCAGCAGCGGATGATTTTGAACCAACAGAACTGTAGACCATTCGCTGTGCAGAAGATTCTGCGAGGTTGGGCGTGTGCCTCAATTGCGCAGAAAGCGACGAAAGCGTTACTACATTACTTGAAGATAACAAACTTGAGCGACCGCTTGTAGACTTCGTGTGCTCCCCCGAGTGTGCTCGTGATTGCGTGTACCTTTCTTCTCTCTGTCTCATGTCGTTTTCTCCCCTTCATTCCTTCCCCAGTGCAGGGTTGCAAACCAGACGTGCATCTGGTTAACCTCCCTGCCTATCCTTGCACCTTTATTTCTATTTCTGGTGAAAGCCACAGGCCAGTCAATATGTACAATACGCGAGCAAGCGTCTACCTTCTCCTCTCTGCGGACCAAATATGCGTGGGAGATGAGGGCACGCGTAGCAGCGCGTGCCCTCATCTCCCACGCACATTTTCCCACGCACAAAGGAGGAAAGAACACTCGCCCCTTGAAAATTCATGCCCGGCCAAGACAGACAGAACGCGCATTGCATTTTCCTCTATTCTCGCCGTGGGGTTAGATATATTGAAAGCGCGGACCTTAACCCAAGTTCGGCGTGCAATACGTCACGTTTTTCTGACTGTTACACCCCTTCCTTTCGTTTTGCTCTCGCCGTTATATTCTACAGATACCACAGGCATTGTGACTATAAGGACAATCATTTGTCATGAACGTTAGTTGTGGGAATGTAGATGCATTAATCATCAAAGCGAATGCATTTACAAAAACGGTGCTTATCTAACATTATTTGCATAAGCTCACTTATATCAGTCATTGTACAATACGAAATAAACAATTTCTGTATGGGAACGTTTTCTTTACATGTTATACCAATTTCTATGATAGATAGATGAACCATCTTTTTGATTGTGCGGCAAGTAAATTTGTGTCTTCATAATTCGATATATTTACTGAAATTTTGTGGCTCATTGTTATTTTCTAGTGGCATAAAAGTTGACATGAAGATACACAAGCCATAATTGACGAAACAGTGAATACATTATGACATCATGAACAAGCTTTTATTATTCAGCGTTCATACAACTAAAGACATTGTTGAAAGTGCTTTTCGTTACCTAGCTTGCGCAAAAGAAAAAATATGATATCCCTTTTTTCTTATTTTTAAAATGTTATGGCTTGTCTGCATTGTTTAACAATCAAGCAAACTGTTTAATGCAGCGGTATGTTTGTTGACCACCGTTATGCAATGCACATATGCATATTCTAAGCAGCTGAAGAAACAAGGAACTGTGTTGTTGATATCGCCATTGTGGAAGACACATTGCGAGACAAATGATTAGAGCGCTAAGTGGCTTCTTCTGTTCCGGCTTCCCGTTTTGTACAGTGGTTCTGTGGTCAATCCAAGCATTCTCCAGCTCTAGTACATCATATTTAGGTGGAGAAAACTGAAGATATGACATATCCCTTACGCACTTCTTGTTCTGCTGCCGTATACAAAAGTCTGGTCTTAGTACACGTAAATTATATTTATTTTTCGCTCTCGACTCATGTTTGGTAATTTTATCACGAAAAATTAGTTAGTGGTGCGAAATATGCTTAGGTTTAGTTTTTGTGCGTTATAACGGAAAAAATATAGGTGCCCTTTAGCTGCATGATCGAATCAATACGAGAATCATTAGATCCGTTTAGTGGAACGTGGGTGCCAGTTGACACAACAGCACCCCGGCAATGTGGATTGATAACAGATGTGGACCGCAAGCATAGGACATATCCTGCCACTTACTAAAAGCAAGAGTATTAGAATGGGCACACTGAAGCTATGTCAGCGCCAATGCTTCGAGTGAGCCTCTGTGCCACTTTCGCTAGCGAATAAAACAAGTATTGTACTCATTATAGAGTATTGGTGCTTAACGTCCAAAACCACTATATGATTAGGAGAGACGTCGCTGTAGAGAGCTTAGTAAATTTCGACCCTTCAATCAAAGTAAGAAGCAAACAAATGCCATGCCCACGAAAAAGCAGCAATGCATGACTTAGAACAAAATGCATGCATCTAATGCTGGATGCAGTCAAAGATACGCACAGCTACGTTAACACAAATAGACATTACCTTGCTCACAGGCCTTTCTAATTGTTACTAGAGAAAACTGGCGCAGCGATTGTTCAGCTTTAATAAAAATTATGGGTAGTAAATTGATTGTCTAGTCTTTTTGCTTAAGAAATTAAAATGCACTTGTGGAGTAAATTGTTGTAGTGTTTTTTTTTCTGCAATAATGCATTGATCAATGTGAATTCACACTCAAATTGGAATAGGTGAGCACAAAACATAAGGCTGGTGAATGGGAAGTCCGGCCGGTTTGCTGATTGTCATCTTATGACAAAGACGCTGCCGATGACTTGGAGCCAAACGGAGCCGCAAAAGCGAAGACTACTCAAATCCCTGTGCTGCTCACCATTCTCATGATGACTTAAATCTCATGTGTGGCAGCTCCCATGGACACTACTGCCGGAAATCTCGACAGTGAATATCATAGCAATGTCCCAGCTCACTTCTAGCCCACATTTCTATAGCTGGCATAAATAGCCTCATAGCAACTCTATCGAGCCATACTTTTGCCTTAACCATTACTATATGGTGACTGGCTTAGCGGGCAATAACGCAATCGTGCAAACATGTCTTGTCTAAAACACAGAGGAAATTCTTCGATCCTCACAAAGCGTGGGTGAGCAGGCTCATCAGCTGACTGCACCCGGCATTTGTTTGTGGTGGTTAGCGCAAATTCTGTTATTGCGAGAGGACGCTGAATTGCAGCTGTCTTATAGAACCACTGCTAAAACAAATCTATAGTGTGTTGAATATCTATGCCTGTTAGATAATCATGTATATGACGCTATGAGATATATCATCCCTGTGCGGAGTGACAGGTAGTTATTTTTTACTGCCATCCCCGGGTCTGAGAGGATACACTGTCGTTACTCAACGTGGGGTCGCGCATAACGTTCATCACGCGAATGTGCTTCGTTGTCACCTAATCAGCAGTGCTTATACCGCCCCGCTGAAACTGTGGCTATGGTGCTTGGGTGCTGACCCGAGATTCACAGATTCAATCTAGGCCAAGGCGCTTGCATTACTACGGGGGCAAAGTATACAGCCTGTGTAATGCAGCACCAGATGGTCCACATTCCTGGAGCACCACACTCCGGCGTTTCTCATAGTCATAGCTTGATTATGGTATGTTTAACCCTGATAATAATTTTCATTTGCAGTTCCTAATACGTATTTATCCTCTAACAGCTGCAGATTTCAGTTTCGTGCCTCGTTAACGGTAAGAAATGCATAACATCACCATTCCTCGTAGGAGCATACCAAGAACGTGAGAAACACAGACATGTGCAATAAAATTTAACGAGCAAAAACTTCACTATCACACTCGGTTTTAGGTGCACCTTGTCTCCTATCCGGCATAGTCTCTTGTAAAAATATTCCGCGCACTACATGAGGTAATATTGACTTAGCTGTCTAAGCTGAGCATCGGTGCGTGGTAGAATAATCATTATGAGTGAACACACCTTCTCTTCTTTCTCATCGTTCTAAGAACGAGTGAGAGGACAAGCGCAATGAGAGAGAACTGAGGAGAGAGAAAGATAACTAGAGAACGAGATAGACAGAAAGAAAGACAGGCAAGCTTTTCGCGACATGGTGTCTAAATCTGCGTACCCACGATCCGAAGGCGAGCGTTTGAACAACTGGACTATGCAAAAACTGATGCAGAATATATCATAACCATGTATAGTATATATAGCAAAGAGGTGGGAATCTCAAGTGAGGGGAAATAGAAAAGAAGAAGAAAGAGGGTAAAGCAAATTGTAGGAATACTAACAAAGCGAGAAATAAATAAAAAGAAACACAAAAGAATGCGAAAACATTGTCTTTTTTCTCAGTATGTAGGACAAAAAAAGAGCAGTAAAATAAAAACTGTGAGCTCTCTCTGAGACTAACAACAACAAACTAACAAGAAAAGTTCACTCGGTGTCTATCCAAATAAGAAAAAAATTCTTTTCAATTTTTACGATGCTGGAACAGGTGTTGTTTTATATTGAAGGTATAGCTGCTTTGTGGACCCCGCTCTTCTATTCACTATAAACAGACGCTCTACTGTGTGATAAAAAAATCGGCTAAAGTGCTTTCGGCACCTTTATAATCACTGTTCTTCCTCATCGGGTAGCGCATGATTGTACCGTATGTAATTGCCTAAGCAGCCTCATTCGATGAGTTTGTAAGCGGACAACCCAGCAACGCGGTATGAATGGTCGTTTCGGCAATGTACCGCTAGTCTAAATAAGTGAAGAACAAGACATGCGTAACACGTCATGCAGCTGCTAGCATGCAGCTGCTATGGCCCTGCTCTTGCCTTGTCTTTCTTTTCCCGTCTTGGAATAAATTGGGCTCTCTCGAACGAAAACAAATTTCCTGCAAACTCATAGAGATCTCGTCCTGGAAAAATATTGGCAACAGGGTAGCCACTCACTTTTTAGATTATAACGGCAAACATCTACCAAAATGTCGCTAAAAGTGACCGTTTTTTTTTCTGCGTTTCGCCAGAAACGTTGTACTCTATATATACGGGTAACATCAGTATACTAATGTTTTTTTTTCATTCTAGTGTCATCGCCAGCTTCATTAGAGGAGTGCTTAGAGTATCTAATTCTTCGACTAGCCATGAGATGGGCTTGTTCACGTAAGTATTACCAGCTGTTGTGTATGGAACGCTCATAACAGCAATCTATTGCAGTTAACTCGTTTTAAAGGTGAAGGCGTGGTAAACGTCCGGTGAAAAATGCGACAGCGATGTTTATAGAAATGTTTACGCCCCATTACACGAATTATCACTTTCAAAGAAAGTATTGCGACAAAAGTCATAGAGCAATAAATCACGCATATGTTTTACACATTTCGAGTTTGAAGTAATATAATACGGGGTGCCACTTTCCATTTATTATGGTCACATAAGTGAACAGATATGGAACGTAGAATGGTATATAGCAGATTTTAAACGCTGCAAAAGCTGACCGAGAATATTAGAAAACACCTAAACAATTTCTATTGCACGCACGTCACACATTCGCCTTGCGGTCATAAATATATCTAGGTACATGACACGCCGCACTTCCCAGGTATCACAAAAGGGACACTAGTGGTAAACGCTGAAATCCGCAGGATAATTTGCCCTCTCTTGGCGAAACACTTCTTCTATAACAACGTAGTTGTACGACGCATTTACAACATGCTAAAAGCGCATTAGATGCCTAAAACGTACTCCAACTGATTTTGCTCTCACTTATTGCGATGTTCCATGCTAGTCAAGGTCACACTAGAAAAGACTGTTAATGCTACGGCATATAAGAATTGAAGTGCCAAGTTCGTATCTGCTCCAGGGGCAAGTGCTGAGAAAAAGCATACATCATCAGCGTCCCTGAATGCTAGCGGCTCATACCGAATGCTTGCCTCAGTTGCCTGTCGCAGTTGAAGGGAATAGGGCGCAAATCACAGGCTACAACAACAGAAGTATAGCACGCGCCGCCTTTCTTCACACAAGTTACAGAATATCATTGCTGTAGAAGCATTCGGCCAAGAACCGAACAACTTCATTTCACAACAGCAAAAAATCACGGTTTTCGAAAGTACTATTTGTATTTTCGTAATAGCGTCACCACGCTTTTTTTTTTTGTGGGCAAGCCTAGTTCGACAATCACTTCGGAGCAGCTTCGGAAGTCTACCCGGTGAAGCTGACTACTTAATCTGCCCGAAACCTTTATGAATATTGAAAACAACCTCTAAATACCAAGTCAGGGGTAGTAAAGCAGTGACAAAGTCGACAGCTTTTCAAATCAGTTGCAGCTATGGTTGGAACACGCGGGTTGACCATCGTCTATCCTCTTCGGAAGTGGAACTTAAAGATAAGCTTCAAGCACCTAAAGAACTTTGTCTAACGCCACCACCTGGGTGCACGCCAACGCCAAGGAGTCCGCTGATTTGCATTTTGCTAGAAATTATCCAGCAGTACCTCTAGTATCTAGAATATTAGAGGCGATATAGCGAAAGAAAGATGGGCGTACTAGATTAAGCGTAATGTGTGCCTTCTACTAGTTTGTCTAAAACCAATAAAAATAGAAAAAAGATTGTCACACATTTGTTTGGGAGACAAAGAGCATAGCGTGCAAACATGGTCGAGATTTAAGCCGCGAATTGACAAAAGTTTGCCATATGGCCATTAGCAATTTTAGGTGGCCAATGAACTCTCTAAAACGCGGGTGAGAACCTTGTTCACCCTTAAAATATAGGCTATGTTCCACTTCTTATGCAGCACGTAGACAGTCTATGAAGACTGCTTAGAAGACCGCACCAAGCCCATGCTTTCCGAGAATTGGAACACGTTTAGACAGCTTTTACGCGATGATGCGCCACCACGCGTCGAGAAGAAAAAGATAAAAGAAAGAAACGTAACAGTTGTAATTTTTGGCTTATTTTGTGATAAAATCATAAACAAATAAACTTTACTCACATTGAGCGTCTGGGAAAGTGTCTGCTTGTGTGCACACGGCCATTCTGACGAGATTTGATCAATCTGAGTGATTAGCTGAGCCGTCATATGTTCAGACAGCAAAGTAGCCTGCATCGTATTTGTCTGCAATGCGATCTTCTCTGAGCTGTCTACTTTGCCGGCTACGTGAGAATTGGAATGGTACTTAAGATGGCCGTCGTCCATTTAGCTGTCTATTTAGCCATCAACGGGGAGTATTGGAACACAGCCCTGGTAGCAGAATGAAGAACTTGTTGGCATGTGTAAAACAGGGGCGCCAATATGGGAGTGTTGCTGGGCATATATAAAGATAAATAAATAAATAGATAGATAGATAGATAGATAGATAGATAGATAGATAGATAGATAGATAGATAGATAGATAGATAGATAGATAGATAGATAGATAGATAGATAGATAGATAGATAGATAGATAGATAGATAGATAGACAGATGAGGTGGCCCATTTTCTTTGTTAGACACAATAATAATGAGATTTAACAGACAACATTGTCAGCGAAAGTATGGTAGGTCTTACTAGAAGTAATTGTAATACAGATGTGAAGTGAGCGAATAGATAACTAAAAGAAAGCGACAAAACGTGTGGTCTCCTGTATGACGCCATTCAAGCCTAGCTCGTTCATTGCAGCGTCGTTCATGACATAGCGACAGCACATCATTTGCACACAAATGACCTCAGTACGATTTAATTGCACTCTCGATGACATGTTGACAATGTAAACAATCACACCAGACCAATTGGGGTACCGTTCTTCCATTTGTCTCGTACGCGTATAACACCGCTGCGCCCACGACCAGAGGTTTTCCCCCTTTCTGTTTGTTGTATGGCCACGATCCATCCAGCAAACTGGGCACCTTGATTCCCTACATGACTGACTAAACTGAATACATTGCCATTTCTGATGCTGCCAGGTACGGCCAATGTGGCAGACAATTGGATCGTCCACTGACAACTGAGGACCAACTCAAGGTCACGAAAAGCTAAGACACGTCACCAACCGACCTCTCTCCGCTTTCACGACTGGTGCCGTCGTTTGGCTTCGAATTCATTGGTTGATATGTGAAGTTTAACACCCCCAAACCACCATATGATTATGAGAGACACTGTAGTGGAGGGCTCCGGAAGTTTCGACCACCTGGGATTCTTTAACGTGCACCAAAATCTCAGTACATGGGCTTGGCTCTCGACTCAATCGAGTACTCCTAGTATTTCGTTGAAATTACTGGCCCTACCGTATATTGCCCCTACGTCACAACTGAATTATATGAAGCAGAATCGGAAGTTGGGCGAGTTGGTGGATCTTAATCGTGGAATAATTTACAGCGCAATAGGTTAGAACGGACAGAGATGGAACACCGCGCTGAACTCTCAACTGAAATTTATTTGAAAAAAAATGACATATATAGGAGACAATGAGTCATGGAAACGTTGTGCATGGGCACATGTGTTACAGCACAGCACGCTTCATGTCTTTTCTAGCAGTAAGTTATATTCTTCGTCTTGAAAAGTGATAGATGGATGACTTATGCACTTGTTATTGAATTTAATAAAAAAAAGCTTGGGCTATCTCACGCGTGCGCTGATCCACATGTCTATATTTGATGGAAGTTTTCTTTTCTTTTCTTTGCCAAATATATTTCACTTGAGAGTACTGGGCTCTGTATCTTCTCTGTCCGTTCTAACCCGTTGCGCTGTGAAATATTCCACGATGAGCTGAAATATTTGGTTGAGCCTTTGACACCGCCGGATTACATGCATCATCGTGGTAGAGAAATTGTACCTGCGATTCGCCTCAAGCCCTATTATAGTGGCGCTATACTGATAAAGCCTTAAGTCGCCGCGATGAATATGCTCTTCACCGGGGCACAATGCAGTAGCCAGAAAAGCAAGCCACAGCGTTGCAAATAGACACGTGACTTGATTTTTTGTTTGCTTAAATTTCGGCCTTCTCACGTTCTTCGTACTTCGATAAAGCTTTTACGTGATTGACTCACAAGACATTTGTCACAAAATAACGGGGTCAATGGCAAAATATTTAACATTGTTGTTGTTTGTTAAATCTTTGGCTGCACCATTTTATTCTTTATAGTGCTCTAAAGGATAAGAAAAATGGTTTTTTTTGCTCTCAGCCTTTCTGCTTGTGATGAGCACTTTCAACAGCTGCACTATTGCTGATAAGGCTTAGATGACTCGTCCATGTGCAGTGCAAATTCATGAGCACAATCTCATAAGCAAACATTCCTGGACCATCATCGTCGTGCAGTGGGTACAGCGCTAGACTGCTGGCCCAAAAATTGCGTCGGTGAGCCAGGCCGCGGAATTGGCATCTCAATAAAAGAAAAATGATAGAGGCCTATGCGCTGTGTGATTTCAGTGCATGTTTAAGGACACCAGATTGTCAAATTTCGGGAGCCTACTACTACAACATGCCTCATAGTCATATCGTGGTTTTGGGATGCCAAACCCCAACAAGTAAAGAAGTAAAGCTTTTTCATTAACCATCCCAGCACTGCTTAATACTTAAAAATTCTGGTGTACGAGTTAGTATTACAACAAGGTAGCATAAAATATGCTTATTTAGTAAACTTTTCAGTGGAGCAAAGAAAACCTTAACAGGCTTGTTTGAGTTGTAGGCGCTCTAAATAATTTCGTCGAAATTCGTACCGTTAAGAGCTTCAGCTTGACTCACCACAATGTAAGGGTACTGGTAAATACAAAGAGCAAGTACAAAGAGCAAATACAAGCAAACAGCAAATACAAAGAGCAAGAACTGATGCATAGAATAAGTGAGAGAGAGTCTAAGCTTTTCTGGTCTATTTTTAACTAGAAAAACTAGGCGCTTAACTTGGCGAAAACACTAAAAAAGTTGGAGCGACTCCCATCAATATAAGAAATAACAGCATTTAATGCGGTCTTCTCATACAGCTTACCATGGCCTGCATATTTTATAGCCTTTCTACTGCCACGTAAAAAAAGCGCCTGAGAAATTGCTATTTCAAAGTCCCCTTAAAACTCTAAATTACACAACACAATAGAATTATTCAACAATATTACCCCAACGGCTGAGTGCAAACAAAAGGCAGTGTTGATATAATATAAAACTAATTGTTGTGGATGGAAAAGTCGTTAAGCTAAGAGAACCACAAGATTGCAATACAATCAAGGTCACTCGAACAACAGACTATCGGTTTTTCTTTGTAACCTTGACAATAGGTACACTTCTTTGCCTGCTGACTGCGTTGTCGCGGGGATTATATTACTTCGCGAAAGGAGAGTACGAATCAAAACTGGTGTTCAAGTTATCGAGCAAGCCTCTTGATCCAGAAGCATTTGAACACCTCCAGCAAAAAAAGCTCTTCCTTTGAATTTTTCTTCTGCCTGGTTTAGACAGTCTGTACCTGTGTCTTATAATTCTTGAACATGTGAAGTCTTTTCCACTTTTGTACACTACGTTTTGCGTTATGCACAGAACGTGCATGTGGGTGCTTGCTTTTGCATCTTCCCAAACCATTCCCTAGGACCTGCGTGCCCCAAACCTGCTGCGCGCACTATAGCTCAAAATATTTGCTAAAACGCGTGAAGCGCGTCGAAACACTTTTAACGGCACGTTTGCGCCGGGCCACTTTTTCCTAGCCGTGCCAATAAATGCAATTTTCCTTCGCCTTCTCATGCATGCGTCCTTCCAAGAGGTGCTTTTTTAGTGCGGCCACGAAGCAATAAGTGCGCTGTGTGCAGCTCTCTCTGTCTACCTGGGAAATCTCGTTTGTTTCTTCTATTTCAGTCAGGAACTTACGCTGTGTCATGACAGAAAGCCTTGTGAATTTGCATTCGACATATTTGTGCAATCAGGTTGGCGCGGACGTTTAGCTTTTTGGTCGAATTCATATGCACATTCGTTATGCCCCACACAATGCAAATACATTTTGCATAGACAATACGTGGAGAATAAGACAAAAGTAAAAACTAAAAGAATGAAACGGTTTATTGCTGAAATGTTCCTGCACGAGTCGAATGAATGAGAAGGGCAAGTGGGTGGTCGCTTTAAAGGTATACTTGGTAGTTGAAGTGTGGCAAATTTGGCTGTGACACAAATTTTATCGGTTTAGAGTCACGATAAGCATTTATTTTAAAACCGAAAATGCAGCACAAATATAACAGCAGACACTAGGAAGTGACAACTATGTCAAGATTGTACCGTAAGACACATCTGCAATGTCTCATTACATTGGAAATGTCAAGGGGAGTTAAAAAGTTAATTGTTTTGTAAGAACAAGAATTTACAACAAAAAATTGGGAGACTCTTCGCTTTGGAATCTCCGATTCAGAGCAACAAGTTACCAAGTCACCGTAGCAGTAAAATCAGAAGTGAAATACGATACTCTGATTGGTTTATTGAATAAGATATACTGGCTAAAAACAAATGCCATCGCAATAAGCGGTCAGACACAGGAGCACCTTTCAGTGTGAGTACTAATAGTTCTTTCCGCCAGCGCTTCCATGCAAGTATGCTTTCATTTCATAGTGATAGCAAGTAGTGGAGAAAAGTATTCTCGTGCGGACATTTAATTTGGGTAAGATAAGCGCATCGGGCAATTCAGTATATTTGAGATTGCTCTTAAACCAAAACTGAAGAGGAAACGCTCTGGAGTTTGTTAATGTTACGCTATTTGCGAGGTTCCTAAACACGTTTTATCAAGGGCATCTACATTTTTTTTGTTTACTGTGGCACCAAGAGGAACCAAGTCTTGCAGCGCATTCTTTCCCAAGCTATTACATTATATCAGCAAACTAGCTATATGTCGTGGTGTGCCTTTTGTTTAGTTAAGCATTACTTGTCGACTACATCAGCTCACTGAAATTTAGTGTCAGGAAGAAGTCGAAGTGAGCCAGTGGTTCAGAGATTCACTTGTTTTAGAGCAGAACATGTTTCTTGATACAAGTGTAGATGTGAACTAATGGAAACTTCTTAGTGGTTGCATTCCTCAACTGAGACAATAATATGGGTCACTGAACAGCCAAGTATTAACTTTTATTTTCTTTCACAAAGCCACCTGTGATCGCTTTCTACTGTTCTGTTTTTTTTAAAAAACAGTTACAAAGGAAGTAAAAAAGATAGTGAAGCGAAGATATACAGTGTCTTCGCAGATTTGTTTTTCTCCCAAAGTAGCTGCTACTGGCTGAGGACCCGAAATCAAACAATTTTTATATTTCTATTACTTTTCATACGCAGGTATACAATGTGGCGTAACATGAAGGACACCCAACGTATATTATTACGCTAATCACATTTGAACAATATCGCACACGAGGTTCCGGCGAAAACAGAATCAGAATGAAAGAAATCTTCCAAGTATTGACATAACTGTAAGATGTTCTATGGATGGCTTACAGAACAAATTGAGAAATATGTCACGAATACTTCTTTCGAGCATGGCTACAGTATTTTTGTGCGTATAACAAAGAAAAGACAAATAATGAACCTCGGGTTCAAAAATGTGCAATATTTAGAGCGATAATGCAAAGAGAGATTGGTGGTTTCTAAAAACAGCTCTAATAAGAGGTGTAATCATGCACCGCACTGTTACATGTCTAATATCATAAAGCATATAGAACACTCCGACTCTAAATATAGCGCAGGTCAGGAAGCCTCACGGGAAATTTCCAAATGCATTTTTGGAACTGAAATATTTGGCAATAAAACGGCAGCGGTAAAAAAAGCTGTCTGTACAAGTACGCGGAGAGAGTGATATGAACACGGCTCTGCAACCTCGCTCAACCGATACGTCCGGGTGAGGTCTCACGAAGTGAATAGGCAGCAAACTGTGCTTCTTCAAACAAAATTTTTGTCATGCAGAAAGCTGGTTACGCGAGGGGGCGAGTTTCTCTGGTAGATAGGGAGGAGACAGCTGAGAGAAGACGGCGCGCAGTTTGACAGTTAGTGTTTCGTGGATTCTAGGAGAGGAAAGAGAAGGAGAGCAGGGAGGAGTAGGAGTGGAAGAGTAAGCGTTTTCACATTCTTTGCGAGACGTGCCTTTCCCGGGCTCAATGCATTCTCCGAATTCGCTCTTGCGGGCTGATGCCGACTGGAACGAAAAGGCACATTCCAGCTGCTCAGTTTCTGGTAGGAGGTATGAACGAACAGTTCACAAGACAGGCATGGCTCAGACGTTGGGCATGTAAGATACATTCCGGAAGTGGTGGTTCGCTATGAGACAGGATCAGAAGCCTGCCTCGACAAGGCATTGCTTTGTCACAGTCGATCTCGTTCCTCTCTTCTCGACGTACTAACTTTGATACCACCTGTACTTTTTTCTGTCCCTGGTCGGTGTGAGTTTCGTTTTTTTTTACAGTATACAAGTTTATCCACCCAAAAAGTTTCATAAGGCATGTGATATATATTAGCTTTCAGTTTCGCTGTTAACTGTGGATGTGCATTACGAATATTACTGTCTTTTGTGTCTGTGTTTTGATTATTTCGGGGGTTTCTTATCATCGGATACAAGGTAAAGAAGCAGGCCATCTCTGTACACTGATGTTCAACGGTCATTGCTACGAATCGCCACTTCCATTTGGCTGCAACTTAGTTTGTTTAGAACACTCGAAGCTTGATAGTTTACCAAAATATAATATTTTCCTGTGGTTGTGAAACGCATGATTACAATATGCTGATGGGAAAGACAAAATGCTTCAATTGGAAAAATTGTATCCAGTAGTGAAAGTAGCAGACACAACAGCAAGAATGTATCTTTTCTGCATCAGCGATCTAACCTTTCATCATTTTCACAGTGCACGCGTTACCTCAAAAGTATACTTAGCTCTTGGTGTTTTGTGCCCATTCTTATTAGAAATGTCTGAAACTATCGTAAAGCTCACCAGATGCGGTGCTCTGGCCGGCGCCGTGTTGTGCTACTTGTTTACATCGGTGCAACTCGATCATCATGAAATAAAGGGATCGGGGAAGGTGCCAATAAATGCATTGTCACGACTGTGTCAAGGCGTGAAAACAAAAGGTCCTACCTGACCTAATGTGAGCTCAGCGGCTAAAATCTCCGCAGATGTACAGGTGATAAAATAATGATAGACTTTGCTCGTAGAAGGTGTAATAGCTGCATGATGACAGTAGGTGATGTGAATGATTGATTCTTACATGAAAATGGCCTAGTGAAATGATGTCACACGCTCTCTTTAAAACTCCTTGAACTTGAGCACAAAAAGTCGTGTATGAACGGAATAAAGTAAGCACTGTAACGACTCCGGGTCCAGAGGGCCTCATTGTTTGATAGCGGCATCTCGTCGTTGCATCCGTTATCCAACAAGTCAGATGAGGTGGTTATACAAACGACAAGAATTTCTTTACATGGTCAGGAACTGAGAAGTCGCCTTAAGGTGATCAAGTGATCTATTAAATTGGAACTGGTTGCAGTAATAAATTTATACAAATAGCATTCCCTTATTCGTGATGCCCATGGGTATTGCGAATAGGTGGCATGTTGTGCAATCAAAGATGGCTGTGGGAGGAGGGTCAACTCGTGAACTGCGTAAGCAAAGATATGACACATGCACGTATGCCCATGCCGCTTTCACCGGGCGAGCTCTTGAATGTCAAATGAATGTATATAGGACCAACGTACTTTCACAAAAGATAAGAACTGCTCTTTCTACACTACCTTAGTTTTCACCGCCGTTCAAAGGGTGGTGGTTTCGGCTGATCGACCATGCATGAAGGATTACTGGCGTATTCCTGTCGCTGCTACCGAAAACTGCACGAAGTTGAATTGATGTATGAACTCAATGGCATTCTGAGATTATTTGTGCCGAGGCTGCTTTACAGATTCACCGCAGTAGTAGGTTGTTTGCAAGTAGCGGACTGAGGTGGCTCCACGGGACCGAATGTGTAATGTGGCGACAGTTTGCATACATACTACGTCATCGTCATTACTTGCGCTGTCATTACTTGCGGCATTTCGGATTGACAACGTTCTCGCACGTTACTTGAGTGACCCCAAATTAGTACGTACGGAAACGTATGAACTACGCGCTGTCTTCGGTTCTTGCTTCGCTACTGGTTAGCCCGTACGTTTCTATATTCATATGAGCAGTCTAATGTTCGGGAATGAAACGATGGTCGTTGTGAACAGTGGTGGTGTGTTGACGTTTTCAATACTTTTGAAGAGGCTGTGCTTGTGTGACCGAAAATTGAAAGACAGCGTTCATAACTATTTTGTCCGTCGAAGTTTTGGTGGTCAGGCTTGGCATTTTTCTTCGTTAACTCGTCACTTTCCCTCTTTGTGATAACCATATTCTGAGCGCCGTGATGTGACAAACCGAAGCTGCGATATGCTACATTCTGTTGTAGACTGTGTCACTTTGGCAGCACACCTAGGCTTTTCGTGGGTAAGAACTTAAGAGTTCTGTGTACCAGCGAGAGCCCGTGAACGCCAAGCTTCCCTCCGGCCCGCATAAGGAGGAAAGATTTCACCGGTGCCTTGCTTTAGATAAAGTTGTAGGCCAGTACCGGCTAACTACCAGTTTAAAATTTCATCTGGAAATTGTTTTGCACGGCACTAGAGCCTTGAAAAGAGCCGCTCATGACCAGTTTTTTTCACTATATTGATGTACGTGCACCCCTGGCCAGCATTTGATTGCTATGCCATTGGTAGCTTCCAGTCTGCAGATGTTCTTTGCCTGTTGGCGCCACAACATTGATTGATATGTGGTGTTTATTGTCCCAAAACCACCATACGATTATGAGAGACGCCGTAGTAGAGTACTCCCGAAATTTTGACCACCTGGAGTTCTTTAACGTGCAACCGAATCTGAGCACACTTGGTTCCTGATGACACTGACGGCTACTAAATGCTGCCATCGGTGAGTGGACCTTGCGGAAATAGAGTTGCTGCTATTGACGTAGTATTATAACGTGTGCAAGTGTTTCAGATGAGCCGATGTAATGTTTCTCTATGTTAAGTTCAAGCATGAAAAAATTACTGCTTCTGTTATATACATGCATATATTGTAGAAAGGGGGCAAATACATCAGAAGTTTTTTTTTTCGGGGGAGGGGGCGGGTGAGATCTAAGCGAGCTCTTGCTTAATTGTTACGATGGACATGTCTTTTTATAGTTTTTATAGTTATAGATAAAAAGTTGATGTGAATTTATTTTCCAGGGGCCTGGTTGCATTTGGGGAATATTATAATTTTGAAAGATTTGTTTCTATATACGATTACTTATGTGGTAGCACTATGCTTCACTAGGACATATATATCGCGGTATACAAATGCTAACTGTGGCTTCAGTTTGTTTCAAAGTGATTATAGCAGATTTGATCTTTTTGGTAATGTATATCTTTGTCAAATAAGTGTTGGAAGTGACTGATTTTATTGACTGTTTTCAAATATATTGTTTTTGGCCCTTCGCAGATGTCAGCGTTTGTTAGAGTCCTGTAATGCATCGTTTGCACGAACTGGCACATCAAGCCTGCTCATGAATTGCAGCACCTGTACAAAAATTGGAAAGACACGTGCTCCCTAAATGTGCAAGTATATGTCACTTCTGGGGCTGTTGTTATTCAGCGGCCCTGGAAGTGGCCAGGAAGAATGCATGGTAGCCTCATCTGGAAGGACTGTGATTTGCCTGGTAGCTTCGAGGGTACAAAACTGCTTAACGGCTGGATGAAAGGTTATTTTTCGTAATACATACGATGAAGTAAACACCACTTACTGTGCACAAATTGAAAACTCAAGCATGGTAGCTTTCAGTGGGTATCTGTACTATTCTCCCACATCTTGCTTATCAAACAATAATAGAAGTACATAGCGAGATAATTGAGAATGTTGAAAGAGAAAAGCCTGCAGCCTATGAATGAAACTCCAATCATCTGTTTCTGAAAAGCATGTGCTTTTCAACGAGCACAAATACTTTGATTCGTCATTGAGCACTCGAGCTTGTGATTCTCTCTGTGTATCAAGTGCTCTGGGAGAGAATAGCAAGCGGGTGAAAATTGCCTGGCTGTTGACACGTTGCGAGGAGAAAGACCAATTGAACAAGCCCCAGATGACATAAGGCCGGTAACTCCATCTTTTACTTAATGCAGCTTTTTCTCTCTCAGTGCTGTGGCATGTGGTGTTTCACCTGCACAAGTTCACCATGATTCCATAGTAATCTATTTTTTTCTACGATTTGTGCCTGACCTAAGTTTGCATCGCAGATCTCTAAAGTTGACTTGTGCTGTGCCTAAAAGCCATGGCTCCTCCTCTTCCTGTCTGCGGATAGCCTACTTCAGCAGCAGTGCGGTCCATTCAGCACCCTTGCGAGCTAAGTCATGACGCGCTCCTTTGGTGCTTTGTGCAGGACACTGCATATCCAACCTTCAAGACACTTACACTTATAATAATGGTGAGTGTTGGTGGCACCTATAGAAGCTCATTTCGCTTGCTACGTATGATTCTTTTCCTAAAGAAGTCCATGCATTTTGAAAGGTTTTCTTTGTTTGAAATAATAGACGTGAGCAACAAGCACACTCATAATCCACAAGTGCTTTTTGTTTTCTAGACTGCCCATTTGCTCCTATACGCTGTATGGTGAGCTGGCTGCGTTAGATAGCTTTAATGTTATGAACATTAGCTCTTGTCTTGTAACGCAGCCCCAACACTGCAGTGCGCGACGATGAGATATTTATTGATCCATGTCGGTTTTTTATCTATCGCCGTAATCGCATGACCGTCGTGGCGGAGGTGTTCGCCTTATCATATCGAATGCTTTCAAATCATTCCAAATTTATGTTGAGACAGAAATAGAAACCATCTGGGCATGAGTTGTATTCGGGCATCATAAAATAATTGTAGGCGTTTGCTATCAACCGCCCAATAGTCCCCCTACCTTTGTTTCTGACTAACACGATGTACTCGGTTGCATTGTGACACAGTATACTTCATCACCGATAATATTTCTGGCTGACTTTAATCACCCTAACACATCACGGACTCTTCATCCGCCTGCCTTGTCACCATATTTCTCGCAAAGTCAGGAATTTCTTGACTTGTTTTTTTTTCTCATCGCAACTTGTCCTTCAGCCTACTCGCATAACTAATGAGGGTGCAAATGCACTATACGTTATTCTTTCCCCTCAATCTGATCTTTTTTTCCGATTTATTTTTCTTATCTGGAATAATTGATCATTTGGCTATTTCACTTGCTCTATCTTTCACCACTAAGATTGTAGTTGAACGCTGTAACCACTCGTTCACTGGAGCAGTGCTTCAGATGAGAGCTTGCGACTGCAGCATTTACCCAATTGCTAATGTATCAACAATGCTTCCAATGATGCCAAATACAAAATGTCCATGTATTGGTTCTGGATCAGTGCACTCAAAGCTGACAGAAAATCTTAAAGATCTGCATGGTATTGGTTTAAACAGAACGTTTCAGTGGATTGCATCACGTGTCGGTATAGTGGGTGATGAGGTGGCTGACAGACTTGCCTGGAGTGCTTTGGAACTTACATCAACAAAGAAGGTTCCCAAAGACAACCAGCGTCTTCTTTGACAATCTGTAAACAGCATTTCCACTTGTTATGGCTGACGCCTCAGCAGCTATGTGGGACAAAAGGACTATCAAGGCAAGAGTTCTGCTTTATTCATCACATCCGAACCGGATCAGCGCGTACACCAGCATGGCTCTACGAGATCACACTCTCTGCGACGCCATTGTGCCCGAACGGAAAGGAAAGTCTCAATTTGTTAAAGAGTCGTGATGTTAAGAAGGAACAGCTAGGTTTATTTGAGGAACCGCAACGTTTAGGCTCGCCATCTGACAGCGTGACTAATATTTTGTTTCCCCGTGCTCACTAGATCTTCAGAGAGCAGGTGTCGCTATTTCTCTTGAACTTTTTGAATGCTACAGACCTCGCATGTGGCTGGTGATGAGTGAAAATTATGTTTGGGGTATGGTGCAGTAATCATTACGTTTGGAATATTGACATTGGCACAATACTGCATGTATATTAGTACAGAGGCCGCCGGCCTATGCAGGCTTAGGTCGATCTATACGCGTCTTTTTAAGAGCCTGCTCATGCTTAGTGACAAAACAAACAAACAAGACGACATTACGTCGAATTATCAAACAGAAAACTGAGTGGGGCAATTGCCTACAAATGATGCAAGGCTAGATTTGCCGGCTACCTACAACATCCTAATCCTAATAGGAGACGAAAAATAAAGTAATACAGCATTTGTTTGCGATTCGCTTGGAAGTAAACAAACACGAAGAGGAAGACTGTTCACCTTGGTTGAATAAACGTTATGCAATGTCACACGGGTAAATTTGCCTTTGATTTTGCGAAAAGATGTTTTTTTTTATAACAACGTATCTGAAATATATATTTCTCCGAAATTGCATATCGCACTGTCCTACTAAGTACAGATGCTAGAATAGTTATTAGCGATCAGCATACAGATTGCCGAGGGTTAGCTTAGAATAATTCACTTGTAAATTTTTTTTATGAGTGCCTATTATTGAAGCACTAATGTTTGGCTACTATCACACAAATATTATTTTTCGTTCATTCTTTGTAAAACATAGTTGCTGCCCAAAAGCGATGGTATTTCTTAAGTCAGTCTTCGCGGCCCATTGTGATACTTCTAAAAAGCAATCTGTGGTCTGATAGCATCATTACAGAGTAGGAAAAGCGTACAAAAAATGTGTGAGCCATAATGACCCCACAGTGGCACGCCGAAATTTTGACCATTTCAAGGTCTGCTAGCCACCGGTAATGAGCACCATCAATTCGAGATCTCTGCAGGCTGTTTTTCAGCCGCGCTGTAGGAAGTGATTTAGGTTGAGGACGCAGCTTAGCGACACTCTTTGATTCGTCGAGAAAGTTATCCATGCCATTTCGACATTTTCGCTGCGATGTTCCGACTGGCACTACTGCAACGTGGTGCTTCACAATCTGCCATTTTTCTTTCGTCTAGACAAAAACGACCACGAACGCTTCCACACTTTTAGAGTACAAATAACGTGGGTACGTCATAATGCTTATTTTGAGGCACAAAAAAAGGACTTTTTATGATCAATATAACAATATATTTATATTTTTGCATTTATTTTGACAGTTCGAGCCTAGGTCTCTGCGATGTTTCAAACCAGGGATATTTGGCACCACTTTTCATGAAAGTGTTCTATAGAAAGGTAATAAAAGCAGTGTATGTTATGTTTGTTGTTTGCTCAAAAAAGGCGCCGAACATATTTTCTTTCTTTCAACACATTTTAGAAAAAACAAAAAAGTTTAAAAAGCGGCACATTCCACGTACGATGGCAATCGATCTCATGCGAACCATGCGGAGAGAACGTGGCATTAGTGTGATGTTTGTTGAGCGAAAGCTTATTAAATGACGCTAAAAATAATGTGAGCAAGCTTAATTCATAGTGAAGGAGAAGCACTGACAACCGCAACGATTGTTAAAGAAGAAGAAGAACGACTTGCAGTACTGCCCGTCCCTCGCCGTCCAGCTCATTATAAATACACTCCTCATCGACACATCGTAAGACGTACAAATGTCAGTAGAGCGTCGGAGATTTGGAAGAAATATTTGCCTGTCAGCTCCGCCACCAACAATGACCTGGAATTATATCTAAGACCTGTTAGACGGGCTTAAGTTTTTGGCTAACCAAGCTTCAGTAACTAAACTTTGGATTTGGTTAGTCGAATACTCTCAAGCACAAAATTGTGCTTACTGTTGTCGTTCTAATTTTGTTTTGGACGCGTTAAATGTGAATAATAAAACCAAATCGAGCCCCAATACAAGAGACACAGCCACTTCTTTTGGTAAATGAAACCTCATATATGCAGTAGTTGATTGGCATTGATAGGTACATTCTCCTAAATTATTTCGGCAATAGGTTTGGCAATGGATTCCTCAATGGTGAAAATCGTTTTTTTTTCAGTTTCATTTTGCGAAAACTGTTTCAATAGCGACTAAAATTTCGGGACACTCCTGGTGGCTTCACGCACGAAACTGTGGGGGTATGTGCGAGCGAAAGCAGGGATCTACTAAGCAGGTGTTGTTGTCGTTATTGTTGCTGTTGTTGTTGTTGTTGTTAACACAATAGACTTCAACTTTGACTTGGGCAGCAACTTTGGGCAAAATTATGTTGCTGAGTTGTCTTCCAGGTGGAATAACGTGACCTTGAGTCGTACCAACAATTTTAAAGTGAGCCTGGTGAAAGGCCAGCTACAATCAACGAAACCAAATGAGACGCTTTACGGTAACAGATATTTGATCAAAAAGGGTCGTCACGGAGGTGAGAACTGTGAGGAAAACGCATAACGACGTTTATTCATGGGGAGTGTTTTGTGACTTGTCGGAGATCATAATACTAGATGTCTCGTTCTATTACCCCAAGCTACAATAAAGTGACGTCGATAAAGGCAACCAAGCTGCAAAAAGCAGCAGTTTGCCACCCCAGGCTATAAATATATTCAACGACAATAACCAGCATAATTCAGGACTAAATATTTCAAACGTAAATGCGTATATATTTGTTGTCTACTTACTACAAGGCTCGTAATATGCGTGGACAACAACACCAATTGTGGGCTTCAATTAGGAAGTAATGCAATTGATTAAAGGACGCCCCTACAGCGTTACATTTAGCCTGCTAGGCTTGCACTAAGACTGCTACATTTTGTAGTTCTCTGAATAGATAATCTGCTGCATTCTATCGCGTCTTTCAACAAGCCGAAAAAAATGGGTAGCGGACAATAGACAACGCAGGCAACGAAAGTGCAGCAGAAGGTATTTGTATTTTTTGCTGATGAATTGGAAGTATTATGCAAGAAAGGATAAATGCAACTTAACAAATCACTGTGGAGATTGCTGAAGGTATGACATCGAATACTTTCTTTCACTGCCACGAAAGAAAAAAAACGCTTTTAAGATGATTTGAGTCATCTAGTTTTGTTTGTCTCGACTGGTGCTCCCACTTTTTTCACTAAAAAGTTGCCGATGCAAGCAAATAAAATTATTTCGCACAGATTTTTCTGCTTGTTGATGCTAAGCGAAAAACATCGCATAAACAGTAATGATTGCATCAACTCGAGAATCCCTGCGTGCATCCAGTAGGACGCAGGTGTCCTACTGGATGCATACACTCGATAAATGCGGATCGATAACGTTTCTCCCTCAAAAGCACCATATGCATACCCCTGCTAACAGTATAGTTATTTTAATTAGAACTTGGGTGTTGAAACAATACCAGTGCCCCCGCATTGAGTGCACCCCTGTGCTTTTCGCCCTCTGAGGCAAAACAAGGTAACAAAAACGGAAATTTAAAACGTACGTTGCTAGAGCAACTTAATACAAAGTGAACGCGACGCACCTCTAATGCTGGAGGCACAACTACAGAAACGTTCCACTCCACTCTTTCCTGCACCACCTCCCTCCTTCCCCTGTTTACACGCACGAGCACACATTGAAAGCCCGCACCAAACAAAACGTGTCTATATCCCTATCTAGCCATAGTTTCTTCTATCCATTACCGCACTGCGAGTGACTAGGCAGGCTGTCACGCCTTCAGGCAAGCGTGCCTTGCCCCGAATTTGGGCTAATCCTTCGAAGCGCCCAAAGCCTGACTGAGCCCGCTCATGAGCTGAGTGGACGCCTCATCTGTTTGCGACGAATATCGCGAACCCTACATCGCGGGAGAGTCGCGCTGAGTAGCTGTCCTATATATCCACTTCGTCAACACAAAAGCCTCCTAAATATCCATGCTTAACGGATAATCTTGTGCGTGACGCTATAAGATGTCCCGTCTGCGTACGGTGTGACAGGCAGTTATTCGTAGCTGTCATCGTCCACTTCTAAAGGACACATTCTTGTTCATCAACGCATGGCTGCATCTGGCGTGAGCCACGAGGGCGTGCATGGTTGCCGTCTAACCAACAGAGCTTCTGATGCCTTCATTGCCAACAGCTGAGGCTAGGTCTTTCACGTGAGGTTTGGCATACGGAAACGCTGGTGAGCGTCATTTTATGTAGAAGTATACCGAAAACGCGAGATATCACAACCTATAAAGAAGTGCAATAATTCATTGATAAGACAGTATGCAGCATATCTGATATTCTACACTCATTTCTTTCCACATTCTGTGGGATATAGCAGTTTTCTTTCTTATGTAGAAAAAAAACGCGGGTCGTATTCACCCTCAAAGGAGATTGATTGATTAATATATGGTGCTTAACGTACCAAAACCACCATATGATTATGAGAGACGCCGTAGTGGAGGGCTCCGGAAATTTCGACTACCTGGGGTTCTTTAACGTGTACCCAAATCTGAGCACACGGGCCTACAACATTTCCGCCTCCATCGGAAATGCAGCCGCCGCAGCCGGGATTTGAACCCGCGACCTGCGGGTCAGCAGCTGAGCACCTTAGCCACTAGACCACCGTGGCGGGGCACCCTCAAAGGAGGTATTGATAAATATAAGTGAAGTGATATTAATAAAACGGTTACTGTAATGTGGAATAGGCAATATTGCGAACAAATAAAGAACCCCAAGTAGATATTTTTGAAGGTGACTACTTCTTTATCCCTTAAAATTGTATCATGGCTTTGGGAAGTTCATAACCAACGGTTCTTATCGCTTTTATCTAGGAGAAAGTTCGAGTGCTAAGAAAAGAAGCCACTTCCCCTAGGTTGCGAGACATAATCTGCCATAATATTTTCACAAGCGAATCCCCACTTTCGTTCCTCTGTAAATACTTTGAAGAGAAAGCACTTCAAGTACCAAACTACCCAGGATTATGCTTCATAACATTGATTTGATTGCTTTCTAGACCACATTTTCTTAATTATCAGCTCTATAGTTCACAAGAAAAGATCACCAAAAACGTCTTTGGTACGCTGCCTCTGAAGCTTACGCATTCTTTTCAGTCCCCGGGCCGGAAATTGTCTCTTGAAGCACCCCATTTGATGAGCCTGTATAGGACAGCGTATCTATGCTGAATAATAGGTCATTTTGGCACAGTCCCGCGAGTCTGAAAGGAAGGGAAGCAAGACGAGCGTAGGACGTAGCGCTAACATTCACATAGAGCCGGCGGTCGTACTGTTTTTAGATGCGAAGCAGGTTATGGCGAAGTTCAAATCACCCGTACTGTGCACGCACCACAGATGGTCAAAGCACTGACAGAACGCGCTCATACGCCAGCGGCGTTCAGGCCTGTGGAAGAGGTTGGGTTAGCTATGACCTCTCTCCTTAAACTGTGTCAACAATCACGTGATGGCATCAAAGAACGACATTTTGCATACTCGCTATGAACCCACGTGCTCCCGGGTAGATTGGTGATGAAACCGCGTGGCTTAATCTAACAAGAAGTGCTGGATGAGTATTAGCAATAGAAACTACACACACAAATAACTACTTCAGCTTGCACCACCAAAGTGAAACAGGCCTAAATAAATTGAAATAAAATATATAGGCAATGTGCCAAAGTGTTAGTTTTACAACAAAGGAAAAAAGTGGATAAAATGATATAAAATTTTTCAGATAGAGGGATTAGAAGGAGAGATAAAAAATAAACTTAGGGGAATAATGACATCGTCAAGTGCCACCCAAGCCACAGGAACATGTCGACCTAGTCAGCTCCGTTTACTTTCATCAAAATGCGATTGTACTGTAACTGTTCTTCGAATATTTCTTGACAACCATTGTTCTCTCTTAGGCTTCTTTGTCTTTCAATCGGTTCGTTCTTGTATTTCCAGGACTCCTGTTTCCCAAGTTGATATCCTGTTCTCCGATATGCTCCTGCTGCTTCAAAAAACGCTATTAATTACACAAATTCCCATATGATTGCACAATTTGTCTCTATGAAGGAGTATCATTGACGCGTCTTTTCTGGAGAAAAGGTGGGTTGCTTTTTAGAATTATATTGGGACTTGGTAAGTATTATTTTCTGGGATAATATAATAGTTTAAATGCTGTCACTGTCATGTAAGTTTCCAAAACCAATTATCTACGTTATTCGTTTCCATGCACGTATTCCTATTTAGCGTAAGTATTTTTCACGTTCTTTATGATTAGCTACAAATGAGCCAGGAATCATGGTACACCGTAGGAAGCGCTCGTTATCGTTTGATAAAAAGTATTTTTTTCAGTTTCATTTTCTTCTTACTGAGAATTTCGTTAAATCAATGCTTGTTTTTGTGATGGTTTGCAGGATAATCGCCAATGAGAGCGGGATGCTTCAATATGTCGTCCATGCTGATTGAATACTGGAGTGGTTAATTCGTCACCCGGACATGCCAGCCGGAAGTGATTCCGAATCCTACCGATTCATGTTCATGAGTGGTTAATAGTATTAGGCTGAATCAAAGAGCTGCTTGTAATGTTTAGGTAACCACAGTTTAACGGTGTGCATCTCATTTGAGAGACAGAGTTGTGCCTGAAGTCTGAGTTTTGGATGGCTTGTAGATTATGTAATTTTTAATGAAATATTGAATGGTTGTATTGTTCTGTGATTAGTATGCGTACATAAAGTTTTAGATCTACCATCAACGTAAACAGTGTTGCTATGGCAGTTCAGGTCTGGGATCCTCTATTTAGACGTTTTGCCCAGGTAAACCATCCACCTGATGCATTTCAAATGAACCGGACACCATCTGATTTACCTTAGGGGATATACCTATAGCTCTTTCAGTCACGAATAGTGATGTTCTGTCAGAAACACGTCCAATTTGCGTGGCATAGTTTGAACGCAAGCAGAATGAAATTCCAGGTAAGAAAATGAAGGAAAGTGTTGTTTTGAGTGAGTTCGAGTAAGAAGCTAATGTGTACGTGACTAAGTATCTAATTATTCTGCCACCAGTCAGCTTCAGTACTTGTATAGAAAGGTAATCTATTAGGCTCGAAATGTATGCACAGTTTCTTTTTTGGTTATATTTGTTTCACGCGAGAGAAAAAAATACATTTCATGTTCTCCTAGAGCACATCGTTTCGAACAATTGTCGAAAATAGTAGTTCATCCAGTAAAGTTATTTTCTGCAGCAATGCACAGCTAGATGAAGGTAAATGATCGCCAGTTGTTCACTGAGAAGGCTTCCATGAATGTGCACACTAAGTTTCAAGCCTTTTGATAAAAGATGCAGTGCCTAACGTGTCATTGAAATTGGCATGTACACACTTGTACACACCGTGACTGAAACATATTGTGGACCTCAATCCGCTCTTTGTATTCACTGTTTACAGCACAATTTCTGTCTTTATCTTCTACAGATTCTTTTCACCACCAGGGTGTCACATATACGAATATCAAAGTATGCAGAGACATTTCGCCCTGCTCAAAATACAAGCACCACTTGTGCAATAAAGTGATACAGCGGATCAGAGCTATGAAAGCTTATAGCAGAAAGCGCTAGCAAACACAAACAAAACCTGAAACAACCATCAAGGCAGCAAGGTCTCTGAAGACGTCTACAACGTCAATATGACGAAAGTTCCTAATTTTAGGACATAGACGCTAAATGAAAAATACACTGTCTGAAAAGAGGGACTAGAAGAAGTAATTTTATTGTTGTCTTGGCTATGCTTTTCTCGGTTGTAATGATGACATCTCTTCTTTTTGTCCTTGGTTGCGGCCGCCAATGAAAGCTGTTCATTTGAATTTATCTTTGTGTAATTTCTCGCCCATTTGTTTCTCAGAACTACGGGTTTTCGTGGCACTTGGAATACTGTCTGCAAGACAGCTACATTTTATTATGTTTTCTTTCTTGATAGCACTCCGGAGAATGAATGGAGCTTTTCACCCTCACGAATTTACACTTGTTGTCATACTTCAACGCGAGCGCTCTCAGCTCTTTACATTATTAGCCCTTTTTGCATTGGCTTGTACCCCTTAACTATGTTCCCATTATGTTTTTACGTGTTCTCGTTTGAAATCACAACCCAGTATGCTTAAGGATGAAGGGGCTTCACAGGTTGAGGACTCGCGCCTTATAGACAGTTTTTTCTAAGGTTAACGTCATTGGCTAAAGTACTAGCACACAGACGAAAATTCATCTCATCAGTTACGTGGTGCACAATTCAATGCTCGGTAGGCATGACTACTACGCTGAAAACAATCAAAAAACTGGTTATTTTACTTGTTTGTCCTTTATAAAAATTATTTTAGGGGTTACTAAGATGTAGCAGTGTGTTAGAAAACTGGAGCTATCGACCCGTAATGCAACTACGAAGGCGAGGATTCTGCTTCATGTGTTTGATCTAAGTCATGATGTATCGTGCCACGATAGTGTTCTGGAATACATCAAAGTAACATAGTCATTATGACAGCTTCAGCTTTGCCATTTCAAAAAAAGTCGGCACGTCATGTCATGTACATCGCAGGTACATGAAGACCTGACCATCATATGACTTTTTGCCGAATTAAGGAATACTATAGTAATGATAGTAAGGTCGTAACGATCTCAAAACGTGTTCGTCTCAACTGTTTCAGATATAGAATGGCTGCCTCCAAAATATCGCTTCTTCATTCTATGTATTGTCTCAAACAACAGACCCTCTGCACAACATGGACGCATGGGGCTATTTTGCTGCTTTTGATTTTATTTTTATTTATTATACCCTAAAAGGTTCCCAATGAAGCTATACATAAGGGGTGAGCGAAATCAAAAGACGGTATCAAAATAAATGGTTAAAATACAGCTGAGTAAGGTGCGTGGATGGCATTCTTGAAGCACGCAGAGTCAGGGATGACTGCCTCGTTTTCAAGAAGGCCATGTGATTCTCTGGTGGTGCAGGAAAAAGTACCTGTTGAATTGATGCGGTGTGAGCACGTGGCAGAATCAAAGCGTTTAGAACACTTGTACGATGACCTCGGTGAACTGGTTGGATGAGCTGGTTTTCACGTGTGGCTGAATGAAAAAAAATTGTGGGAAGACACAGACGTGCATTACGACGACGACGAGTGAGGGTGGGAAACTTTGACTGATATTTTAGGGCGGAGATGCTGGAGTAACGAGAGTAATCTGAAGTAATGAATCTGCCTGCTGTGTTCTGGGCAGACTCCAGAATTTGTAATATGATTAGTGAGGTGGGCGTCAAAGACGGCATATGCATATTCAAGTTTAGATCTGACAATGGCGATATAAGGGAGTAGTTTAACGGAAGGTGGGGCCATAAAAGTGTTACTGCATATCTAACCAAGGGCAGGGTTAGCGGGGTCTGTTATGTGATCTTTGTGGCCCCCACGATAGCGCGCATGCAAGATGAACACCTAGGTACTTGGCCGAGTTAGTAGCAGCTATATTACAGTTGTTGAAGGTGTAAGTAGTCACGGCGTATTTTCTGCGACGAAGGAAAGAAATGAGCTATGTTTTTTTTCGTATGAAGTGACATCAACAAAGTGTTGCATCGCTGTTGATTACGTAAAGCATTTGTGCCACTGGCACTTGTGCACCGACCTGTAGAAGCACACAGGTTAGCTTGTTATCAAGGGCCGAGCGCCAGTTTAGTCAGCACCGCCCGCGCATCTCACCCATTCGAGAACCTTAGATTGATGGATTAATTGATACGCAGGGATTAACACCCCTAAACCACCATATGATTATAAGAGACGCCGTATTGGAGGGCTCCGGAAATTTCGACCACCTGGGGTTCTTTAACGTGCTCCCAAATCTGAGCACATGGGCCTACAACATTCCCGCCTCCATCGAAATTGAGATCCCTTGGAAGCACGCATGAAATAAATGCTCATTTTGATGCATTTCGCCTTTCACCTTTCAAAACTGCGAATTGCGAACTCGCCTCTAGCTCCTTTCTTTGTACGTATCAATCTAGAATTAACAGTCACTGTCAATGCTGCTTCTGCTGACACTATGCTCGCTGTCGTGTTGAAAAAATAAGAGACGCGATTTCTTTTAAGGGATCCTAAACGAGAAGATTGTGTGTACACGTGCCCCCGCGAGATGTAAACAATAACAAAATTTCAAGACGCATATGCCCTCAAGGAAAAACAAGAAAGGAATAGGAGAAACACCGGAAAAGGAGAAGCACGTTCGCTGCCGGTGAGCTAATATTAACTGATTTTGACGCTTTGTACGGTCGTCGAAGTCTTCCGATGGCTAACTGCGTCGGAAGCGTGGGCCCGTGTGCGTGCGACGGTGGTCTCGGCGCAGACATGAGCGGCATTTAGCGGCGGCCATGCAACATTTCTTCCTGTGAGCGCGTTTGTTTCAGGAATGTTGACTTGCAGCTGCGTGACTGAGTGCCCTGGGCACACATGTTTCGGCACAGCCAGAAATTCTAATCGTAAGTGCTGCTTCTCAGTTTTGAGTCCTATCGTCGCTCAGGCGTATCCTGCAGCACAGTGTATCACCTGTAAAGTATTATAAATAGCATTAGGCGCACATACGTGCGATGCCTGACGCGCTTTTAAAACATTTTTGTGAAGGTGCAGGCATCGCACGGCCAGTTTATCGAAGTTAGAATGCACCACGAAAAACAATTGTAGGTGATACTGTATTTGTTTCCGATGAAGCATGAGTGTGGGAGCGTGCATTTCGAAATTATACTTACACGAAAGCTCGTCGTAATTAGATGCATTAGGCCAACCTTGTCTTCATTTTACTAAGTTCTTACGTGCTCTCCTCAGAACGTGGTGTTATGGTTACAGTGGACGGCTGTTGGACCTCGTCCGCAGCAAGTCTCGAGCTGTACCCAGGCCATATTTGGATATGAAAAAAAAATGGCTGTGGAAGCTCGTGTACTCTGTGGTATCATAGTATACTAAAGAACACCAGACTACCAGTGCACTATAAGAAAGTGGGCCTCATATTATAGTTTAGGCAATAAAAAGCCCGAAATTTGGTGGTACTATTAGTTGGCATACTTCATTTTTCGTGCTTTTATTCAGTATCAATGCTGACTTGGCGCACATTTAACATGTGGCATCACTGCGCAGTCTTGTTTTCCAGAATATAGATTGAATACAGTAGGGCACTACACTGGACGTCTTCGTTCAGCAGCCTTAACAAGAATGAAAATTATTCGAGGCACAAAGTATCAATGAAAACACTTCTTGATAACATTTTTCCTTTACGCAAATTTTCTGTGTCTAAGACGAAAAGTAGCCTACCATGCTCTAATAGTGTTATTATGTTGTACTTATTCTACTAGTGCAAGGTAATTCTGAAATAGTGATATGATTATAAAGATATATGACAGTCATCTGTAAAGTGCAGCGCGTCGGGTGATGTACATGAATTTTACGGTATTGTCACCTAATTAGTGACACATAACAGCACTTAAACGTTCCTGGATTTCATGTGAATATTCTTAGTCATTTGAAGATGTATGAGATGTGCTAGGCTGATTCAGTCACATCAGTGCAAGTCAGCACAACGAAATTCTGGTGGTAGAGGGACAGTAAATAAAAAATTGCCATGGTGAACATTGTCCGGAACCACCACCACGATTACCCGCAGGCACAATACGTGGACGCTGTCAAGTATCCGAGATGTAACGCTTTCGTGATTTGCGTCACAGATCACAAAGAAGTGGCTCTAGCGACGGCTAATAACCTGGCCAGGCGATACAGCTGAACAGGTCGCATCAGCACTAGCTACCCCAATGATTGAGGGTCCCATAGTGGTTTTTAAGGACTCCCAAACAGCGCCACGCAACTATCTGAAAGGAAGAACCTCCACGGGTGCGATAAAATTTGTGAAACGCGTCGACACTCCTCCCCCACACGCCTGCATTATCTGGGTGCCGGGCCACAAGGGCAGCTAGGTGAATGAAACGGCACATGCCACTGCCCGCGAATGTATCAACCGGACTTCCACACACAAAATTTGAGCCACCACACACACCAGATACACAACACAAGACACCAAATTGGTGCGTTTAATCTACCATACTGTTGCCACACTATCGGCTGCAACACAAGTTCTACCCCCCCCCTCCCCGTCAGATCGCAAACTTAAAAGACACGGAGGCACACAATACAGGTGCCCTCAAAGTAATACATTTGCGCATGGCATTGTAATACATCACCTCAAACCAACGTCAAACGACTACATCTGCCCACACTGTAATGGGGCAGACCCCTAGCCCACCTCCTACTGCATTGCAAAGGCATCAACGTCGCCACACAAGCAGCGGCATTAAATGTGTGCCTGAATTTCCTTAGTGTAGCGTGGGAGGCTTCGATCTCCAGGCCGGACTTGGTCGACCAGCACCAACTTGTCGCGCGGGCCCGGCAGGCGGTCCAGGCCAGTGAGTTCTACCAGATATACCCAGATGCTATGTGCGGATCACGACCTACTGTATTTTACTGACCTGCCCAGCGAGCGAAGCACCAGCACGCCCTTTCTGGTATTGGTGCCTGCTGCTATGCACCTCGTGGCTCTGCAACTTACCCCATCCGCACCGGTTGCTGGCGGCCAAAACATGAGACGCCGCGCTTTTTTTTTTTGTCGTCTGCTCACGCGACGCTGGGAGAAAAACAGCAATGTTTACGCGTGCATACACTCTGGACGATTAAAATGAATAGAAGCCTCTTTTCGAATAAACCTAAAAGTATAATGGCGATCTTTTGCTACCGTCTGCTCGTGCCGAGCTGTGACAGAACTGTGCACGTCAATGCAGTTTGTACACCAGCGAAGCAAGGTTTCTTGGTGCAAATTAGCCATCACGGTGGTGGTGTGCTTCGTGCCTTTCTACGAACCAAGGCAAGGAAAGACTCCTGATGTGACTTTTCATGAGTTTCCAGTGACCGAGGTCCGTGAAAAATTGATCAAGGTGATTCCTGTGTTGTTTTAAAAGACTACGTGTCTCTAAATGAGTGAGTTGCTGGGCTGGTTGGTGGTGCATGACAGACTGAAACGCATATTAGCGCAAAAAAAATTAACCGGCAACCTCAAGTAAGTAAACGACGACGCACTATACCCACAACTGTTTATTAGCAAAAAAAGAAAAGATGACAAGAGTGCATATATGGAAACAATGTCAATACATGTTGTTAAGTAGATTGATTGATTGATTATGCAACTAGGTTTTCAAACACACCCATTGTGTGAATAATTAGTGTTGAATAAGTGATTTTAGGTTCTGTTTCGTTTCAAAACAGTTGTAGAGTGTCTTTCAATGATTATTCATGTACCTACGATCTACATTTGTCATTTGAGACGAAGGTTTTTATGCGCAAAATTATCTGTATTGGGTTGTTTTCTCTGCGCACCGGATGCCACGGACACTGTCAATTGTCATAGTCCTTGCCCTTTCTTGCCCAGACAGCTAGTAAACGGAAGCCAGCTGAGTGTACTTCAATGGCAACAAGTCTACCATTCTATACAAATATAGCTGGTATCATGAGTTAAATAAACATTTGGTGGCCAGCGCTTTTTACAACCTGTCTCCGTCGTCATTCTTTCTTGTTTTGCACGCTGATACTTGTGTTTGTACCTTCTTTGCGATTCTATTTGAAAAACAATGCAAGGAAATAAAAACTAAAATGCAAAAGAAGATTCTCAATGTCACATGAAATAAATGATTGAAGATAGCCGCCACATTTACTCAATGCGTAATGAAACTCTTCTACTACTACTATGTGGTTCTAACAGAGAAAGGAAGAGAAAAGTGAGCCCCGTAACTGTCTGCTTCAGCTAGCGACAAGTCAGCAGAAGCTCACAAGGGATGTGGGTGAGGAGGGATTTAAAGGTTAGGAATAAAGGTGTATAAAAGAGAAAGAGGCGTGCGGTGGTAAGCCAGAGAGAGTGACGACAAATCGAGGGGATTAGAGAGATAGGAAAGATGGAAACACGGTCACAGGAGTCCGAGGACGGAGAAACACTTGCGAGAGTTCTTGTCGGCATCAGGAGGTGGCGTAGAGCAAGTCCAGTCGGTCATAGCTACACTGTCGTCAGAGGTCGGCGTCAGGAGATGACGTAGAGGCGAGCCCAGTAGGCCAGAGCTACGCTGACGTCGGATATCACGAGGGCACAACCGGTCGGCACGGAATTCAGTGAGCGAGTCTGAAACTCTTCTATATCCGGCGGCAACCCATGCATATTCTTGCATCCACCGGCGCTCAGCTGGGGTAACTCGAGCGTCGCCTAGTCGGCGAAGTTCCGAATCCGAGCCGGCGCAGGCAGCTCCGTAGAACGCCGCCAGCTGGGCAGGTCAGGAGTACAGTAGGTCGTGGTCCTGATTCAGACGAGTCTGCTCATCAACTGACAATGTAGTTGACTTGGTGTCATGTCTAGAAGATCAGGAGGTCTGCAAACGATTATTTGCTGCTCTGTTTCTTGACGCTAAAGGGCATACGTGAATGTCACCCTCGAAGCTATCCTCAGTGCAATAGAAAGCAAGATCAGTGGTAAGATCTATACATGGGTTCAGAGCTACTTACAGAAGAGATCAATTCACGTGCAGGTAGAGAATCGCCCGACACCCGAGTATTACGGTAGCCGAGGAGTTCTACAAGGCGGTGGGCTATGCCCAACGTTGGTTAACCTAAATTGATACTGCTTTAGTGCAGCTCTGTTTGAGCGGAAAAAAAAGACACTGTGCAGTCAAGAAGGGGGAAAATACACCGTTGTGTACATGTTCCTGCTGTCGTGTGGCGCGGTATACATTTGGCAGACTGGTAGGTGTGTTAATGACCCCTTGCGCGAGCACTCTTGCAATGTAAAAAAACAAGGTTTGTTTTGTTGGTTTCCTGGCTATGCATTGTAAGTCACGTGGATGCACTCCATTCTTTGATCAGTGCGTCATCTTGGGCCGCAGTCGTAACGAGTTGACACAGGAAATTATTGTGGCGAAGGCTATTAAAACATTACTAAGCTGTGTGTGAGTACGCCCTCTGTGGCCTTACTTCAAAAAGAGTTCAATTTTCTGAAGTGCGTGCTGTGAAGCATTGATATATAATTGTTAATTTAAAATCATACCACAACCAGGTTTCCTCGATAGTGTGCTTTGCCACACGTGTACGGTTTTGTCATGTGTGTGGCGTCCCGTAGAATGAGCTATATAACGTGTTGTAAAAGTACGCAATAAACAAAAGCTGTAAATTAGCGCTCACAATGTCGTCTGTTTTTCCCCTTCTTGACTGCACAGTATTTTTCCTTCACGCTCAAATTGAGCTGCGCCAAAGCAGTATCATTTTACCATGCACAAACTCGCCCAGTCAGCGGCACTTGTTTAACCTAACACTTTTTGGTGTAGCTGGCAAGCCGTCAGGCAGCGTACGACTTTCCATTTATGCTGATGACATCTGCGTGTAAACATCAGGTGTGACTCGACTTCGACTTCGTGCTTGACTTCAGAAGGCAGCATGAGTGACATCAGACTGCCTATATACGTAAACAAGGGCCCGAGATTGCAAGCCCAAAGTGTGCGGTTGTGGCGTTCGCTAGAAAGCTAATGTCCGCTTACGGAATATCAATGATTGACATTTGGTGCAATCCAGCCGGAGTCACGGGTTCTTGGGAGTCATAATCGACCAAGACTTGTTTCGTACACCACACGTAAACTACGTGAAAAAGCAGCTAACTGTCATTTGTCACTTCTTCAGGTTCAAAGCAATGAGTAAGGGTGCAACAAAACCATCAGAAGTAAACTTATGAAGTACAACCTTATAGCAAATCCTAATAATACGGGTAAAAACAGTGTAATGATATTAACAATGCAGTACCATTGCATTCCAACAATTATCTTTCTATTCACCGTAGGAACATCAGAAATGATGTTTGAATGTTAGTGTAAGATATATTTATTTTTTTTTAAATTGCGAGAACAACATCGTTTGCAAAAATGCTTCTCGTAGACAACCTCACTATGCAAAATGCATCATAAGATTAGACGGTATCATCTGCTGTGTCTTCAATGCGGGTATTTTGCTTGAGGGGTTCGCAAGTGAAGACGATGGTTTGTTTCCGTTGCTATACAAGCAATCGCAGGACGCTAGAGTTATGGGCCTGTAGTGTATCAAGTTGCTTATTTGATGTCACCTTAGCTCTGTAAAGGGGAGGCGGCAATGCTTTTGTACGCTATTCTTTGTTCCATTATTATGTCACCGCATTTCTTACATCTATATTTCCAACAAAAATGCACTTCTGAGTTTCAAGCTAAGGGAATTTATTTTCTCATATACCCTATAAACTATTTGTTCCGTTTCGCGCTTTTTATGGTATATACTTCATTATCAAACAAAATAAAAATAGAACCATGTGAAAAATCAGCATTATCATCGTTATCAAACTGACCACATCCGCTGCAGGACAAATGCCTCGCCCAAGTTCTTGAATTCAACTTGACCCTGTGGTTGCTGCTGCCACTCTATACTAGCAAACTTCCTGATCATATCTGCCTACCTTATTTTCTGTCTCCCCTTTACACGCTTGCCTTCTCCTATAATACAGTCTGTGATCCCTAATGGCAAGCGGGTATCTTGCCTTCGCGCTACGTGCCCTGCCCATAACCAATTTTTCCCGATTTCAACTATCATGTCCCTAAAACCCGCTTGTTTCCTGATACATTCTGCTCTCCTTTGGTCTCCTAAGGTTACACCTATTAGTTTCTTTTCAATTGCCAGCTGCTTCATGCTCATCTTTAGGTACGCTCTGTTTGTAATGCTCCAAGTTTCCGCTCTGTAGGTAAGCGCCGATAAATTACAGCTGTTTTATACCTTCCTCTTCAGGGATAGTGGTAATCTACCAGCCATAGAGAGGAAGCTAGAACATGGATATATTTAACCATGCTCTAAAGAACGGAGGAAGCATCAAGGCTGTGAAGAGGGAACTTGGCATAAGCAAAAGCCAGATGTATGCACTAAGGGACAGGGAACGTGAAGTAACTACCGATATGTATAGTGGTGGTGTTTTACGTAGATCTGTACGGTATCCAATACAACTACGAGCATAATGTAAGAACCAGCAGTAACAAAGATGACACCCCACCAGTAATGACAGAACAAATCAGGAAAGCCGGCAGGGAATGCAAAGCGGCAAAGCAGTTGATGAACATTTAGTAACATGAGATCTGGTGAAAGGCGGTGAATAGATTGTGTTAAAAAAACTGGCCACTGTATTTACGAAGTGTCTCCGGACAAGGAGGGTGCCAGAGTCATCGGATAATGCTAAAATCTTATAAGGCTGAAATAAAGGGAACAAGAAGGACTTGAAGAATTACAGACTCATCAGCTTGTTCTCCGTCGTAAACAAACTATTTACAAGGGGACTTGCTTGCAGACTTGAGAAAATATTAAAATTCAATCAAGCAAAGAATCAAGCAGCGTTTCGTACAGGCTACTCAACAATTGACCACACTCATACTATCAATCAGGTAGAAATGAAATACAACCAACCACTATAAATAGCTTTCATAAAATACGACATGGCGTTTGATTCAGTAGAGATATAGCAGCCATGCAGACACTGTGTAATCAGGGTGTCCATGAAGCATGTATAATTATCCTTAAAAAATACAATATATCAACTGCCATCATAGCGCTCCATAAAAAGTGACTAATTACCAATAAAGAAAGGTGTAGTACAAGGAGACAAGATATCACCTATGCTATTTACCGCGTGCTTACAGGAGGTTTTCAGAGGCATAGAATGAGAGGAGTTAGGGATGGCAGTTAACTAAAAGTACCTTAGTAATTTGCACTTCACCGATGACATTGCATTGCTAAGTAACCCATACGCAAAATTTTCACTGCGAAAAGCCAGGTTCAAAGTTGTGGATTACATTGTAGTAATTTACCGTTTATACTCTTCGAGTATTATCACCCTATAAAAAGCGTGTACCTAGCGGTAAAAAAAACGCACAAGGTACAAGATATTGCTATCACCTTCAACTCTTGAAGGTGAAGTTTAGGGACACCCCTGATTTTTCGCTTCAGAAAGTACATACATTTAACAGATAGCCTATTTATCAATGTTGATTTTATGATCGTAAGCCTCGGAGTGTTTGACTATGACGCTGTCATCTTTGTTCAATATTCGGACTTCGGGGCCATATCACAATAAATGTTCGAGCCGTTGTCACGACAATCTAAAATATTCTGGAAAAATGTTGAGCTTATTTGCTTTCATTGAAAGCAGTGAATAGCCTGAATGTTCCACACAGAAAGACGGCCAAGTTGAGTGGGGTATTAAGAATTTGAGAACATTGGCAGAGTGTTTTTTCTGCAACAAAAAGGTAATGAAAGTACCACCTCTTGTTCCAATACCACAACAGTTTTAGATACAAACGAATGGCATGAATTTTTTTTTCAGGTAAAAATATTACGGAAGCTTTCTCACATAGAGACCTCATTAAACTTCGCCGAAGAGGCAGTCCTCGCACTTTTATCTTTCTTATTTAGTGGCTGATAAGATGGCGACCTTGATTCAAGGAAATGCTGCTAATTTACTTATGAATCCTTTTCTAACCAATTGGAAGCGTTCGTTAAAAAAAAACCAACTAAGATCATATTGGCAAAGGTTGCTCAATTTAGAAATACTCGATCATTTATACAGAATTAAGTCATTCGTCCATACCTGGACATCAAAGACACGGCACACGGAAGGAACACTTTGGAGCAGAGTTAGGGCACACTTAAAATAACGCTCTAATCTTATTGCGCATCGTGCAATAATTACCTCAAACTACGTTCCAACCTGCGGTCACTAAATGTATAGTATTTAAGTCTCATATCAATCACCCAAAGCGGCTTTCGTATCTGATTGCATAATTTATATTTTTGGTGCACTATGCATTCGCAGTGCACTTTACATCGAGCACTTAACAGCCACCTCTGTACTTTGTATACAACTGTGCACCGTTGTGGGCTATTCACGCCCATTAGCTGTATCACCCTTCTAGCTTTTGCAGTGAGATTCTGGTGTTCATTCACCGAGACTTCACTAACATCTCTCCACCTGTACCACCTCAAGGCGGAAATCAATACGTATGCTCATAGGGAAGAAGAGGAGGCTTACCATTACAGTGGTGGGCGCATAGCTATCATCAAACTGACTTTCTTCTGAACCGTGTGATACCTAGGAAGTTTTAAAGCTCGTTATGCATTATGAAGAAGTCAGAAGACTACCATGAAGGGTAGAACTTTGGTGTTTTTTTTTTACTCGAAAATGAACTTTTGTTACTAAAAGATGGTAGTACTACATCATATGTGGCTCTACACACAGAAGCTATCTCAATTTGGCTTTTGTTTCACGAAGTCCACCGAAGCATGCTGAATGGTCTACCAGTATAGAAACGCATGAGAGGGATCATATTTCATCATAAATCAAGATGAGAGGATTGTCTTCTCCTAATGTTCACGACACAGATAAAAGAGTGAACTGAAGAATATTTCTGTCTCGTATAGAAGACCAATGCCAAAAGCACACATCACGCTTGCAATGGGCCATGAATAACACTGTAAAAGGGACTGTACGATTCTGAGCTCTGTAAAAGTCGTGGACATCGACATAGAGCTAGAGCGGCTTCGTGCCTTATGACGAAGATTTGAAAGAAGGTAATGGTGCACGAATGACATAGGAGGTTTACGAACTGCTATACGTATGCAAAAGAAGATAGCACATTCACTGTGCAAGTTTCATTTTCAATACTGGGTTATTTCTGCGCGTCACTCGGCCCTCGTAAGCCTTTATTTTAGTTATGAAGGACGGTACGAGGTTTGCGATCATCCCCCATTCAGACGTTACCATTCAAAAACCTTGGGACTTTACTGAAATTGACTATATGTTGACATTGCTGAAACAATATGCGCCTAATTATCAGAGTATACTACAGCACTCAACAGCTGACCACTATCGAGCATATTCCGGCGCCACGTGATTTCTGTATGCCCCTATCATTGACCGGCCTGGAGCTTAAGGCAGCACTCGCTTCGTGCAAACGTACATCAGCACCAAGACCCGACGGGATCTCCTACAGAATCCTGTGTCATCTTGGTGAGTGCGCGAGAAGAGCTCTGCTTCAGCATTACAGTGTTTGTAGGCTAAAGGGCACTGCCCCATTACGTTAGAAAACTATTCACCTAGTACGGATGCTAAAATCTGGCAAAAAATTATTAGTATTCTGCTCCTATCACCCTATTGCATTGTCTAGTTGCATGTATAAAGTGATGAAAAGAATGATCCTCGGCCACATGAGTAGTACTTGAAGCATCATGATATCTACCCAAATGCCATGGGTGGCTTTCAACATGGTTGGTCATCGATTGATAGCTTCCGCGTATTCGATAGATTCCGCGTATTCGTACCTCTCTGTTTTTCAACCTCGAAAGAGCTTATGATAACGTTGCTTATGAAGGCGTCCTTGCCACACTATACGAGGTTCGAGTTGGTGACAAAATGATTAAGTGGATACGCAGATATCTCCAAATGCGGTCTTTTTTTGTGAGTGTGGAGACTGGAAACACTTCTGCACATTTCAGTTGTCGTAGCGTTCCTCAGGATGGTGTAGTGAGTCCAGTGCTATGCAATCTAACATTGGTCGTTCTCTTTACGTACCTACCAAGCAATATTTGCATATCAACATACAAAGATGACATCTGCGGTAACTAACGTGCAGTTACGAGCGATGATCCAGAGAACTGCTTTAGTTCATCCACAATCTAGGCCTGGAAATTTCTTCCAGAAAGTGCGCTCTACTGGCATTTACGCACAAACTTATGATGAATTACAGTGTGTGAAATACAGGTAGAAAATACAATACTGTCTATCTCACGAATTTCTGGGTGTCATATTCGACAAAGACATATCATGGAGCCCTCACGTGTCACATCCGAAAAAGCGATTGACGGGCATACGCCACCTTTTCAAGTCACTCGCAGTGCTATGTAACGATTGTAGAGGGTGCTGTTCCTTGGCTCTCTACATTGCAGTCTGCCCGAATTAATGAACTCAAGCTAAACAGGTCGACGCATAATGAAACATGGTCAGGCACAAGCGCTCCGAATTTATCTAGGCCTGCTCCAGGGTGCCTCAACAATAGTGAGTACAACCTTTGCCAAAGACCACCTTGTGCATACCCATATTGAAATCAAAGCTCTGAGGACACACATGAGTCATTTCGCCCGGACTCCCCGCGACCACTCAGCCTCTCTCCTGGCGGATAAGTGTCATTCTTTCTTTTGTAGAACAGTAACTTCACGTGGTTGCTCTCTATTGATTCGTTTTACGCCCGCGGCGGGACCTTGAGCTCTGCCATGGTGCTCAAACAGCAAGTCACCAACCTGGCAATACCAGGCATACAGAAAAAATTTGCCAAACACAGCTTTTAAGCAGCCCGCGTTACTTCTACTGTACTAGAAGTACCAAGACTGCACTCACGACTATACCGATGGCTTCGCCCTGTGAAACAGCTCCACAGTGGCGGTTGTTATTCTAACGTATGCCACAACCATGAAATTCAGGACAGCTCATGCAACAGCATTATGGCAGCCGAGCTTGCAGCGCGTCACGCTGCGCTGCGCTTCATTAAAGACCAAAGCACGTGACGGTGGACGATTTTCTGCGGCTGCAAAATGGCACTGCAGTCACTTCTGTAAAATCTACGCCATGGTCCGCACGAACAGTTGGTTTTTAAGATAGCAGAAATGCTACACCATATCCCAGACAAATTACACCAAAATATATCTCTGTGGCTGCCAAGTCACTGTGGAATTATTGGTGATAATTGGGCTGATCAAGCTGCCCGTTCAGCCCATACAGAATACCACGACTTGTAAATACCTCTCTCTAGAACCGGAAGCTCCGCATGCTTGCTCGCCAATGCTTCAAGTCACTTTGGATTGAGCTTCTTTTTACGCATGCAAGACTACGATCCCTTGATTTCACGTTAAAATTACGTCTTTCAACAAAACTTGGAAAAGGTGGCGCTACTGTTCTGTTACAAGGTGGCACTACTACGACAAGGGGGCGCTACTGTTCTGCCGCGTTCACCGGGGCGTACACGTTCCGCATACGAGTGGCTCACCCAACCACCTGCACACACTGCGGAGATGAAGAGATAGTTGGACACGTCCAGTGCGGCTGCCCAGAATATACCAGACAAAGACACCACTTTTCTAATACGTTCAACAAGTAAGATGAACAGCCACTGTCAGAAAAAAGTGTACTGCTCCATCTTTCAATATAGTCATCACAGAAGAAGGCCATCCAAACGTTACTGGGTTTTTTGCGCCCTTCTGGCCTGTCAAAACGACTATGGATTGATTAATTTTCTGTGTATATGTGTGTCCTTGTTTGCTGTTACTTATTTTTTTACCTCTTATTCTCTCTATTTCAACCCCCTATTCCCCAATCCAAGTGCAGGGTAGCATACCAGTTTCTAGCATCTGGTTTGCCTCCCGGCCTTCCTCTTTTTTTTCGTTTCTCTCTCTTGCTTTCGCATGTACAGCATTGTGATGAATGTTTTAAATGCGCCCATCATGCTCGGCTCACTGTGTGGTCCCGTTCGATTAGCACTCCCTGAGTTTGTGCATTAAGTTGTCACCCCCCTCTTCGCACCCTTTCGAGTAAGAAATTGTTGGTGGACACACAAATGTTTTGTTTATTATATAGTCACGGAAACTTCAATGGAAGCTTTATATGGCTGACCATTTTGAAAAGTCTGTGTTTATCATTTTCAACTTGGAGAGTCACGAATATGTATGTGAATAGTATTGTGGCATTCAATAGATGTTATGATGTCGAATGGTGTAAGTGTAAAGGCAAGTGAGAGCTATGACATTCTGGGGTAAATCTACGCATACAAAAGTAAGGTCAAGGATCGACGAAAGTTTCTCTGGTCAGGTTTTATGATGAAAAATTAGATACAGTCGATTTTTCTGATGGAGGTGGAAATGATGTATGCCCGTGTGCTCGGATTTGGGTGCTCGCTAAAGAACCCCAGGTGGCCGAAATTTCTGGAGCCCTCCACTAAGGCGTCTCTCATAATCATATGGTGGTTTTGGGACGTCAAACCTCACATATCAATTATATCAGATGCAGTCAATTCCCAAGTCACTGAAGAAACTGAGAGACATTTTGTGACTCTTACGGGTACCCTTTTGACACTGAGAAAACTAAATTGAATAGTATAATATACTTCAAGCTGACTATACTAAAAAATATGTTGATAATACCAAAAAGAGCTGCACCTATCTTTGGCAGAATAAATTGAACGAAGTGATATCAGCATGAACGAAACGAGCTCTGAAGGGCATAAGATCTTGTCTGTTAACTTTTTAGCATTAGCTAAGGGACCTAGTCACTTCAATCACTCACATTCAATTACGGAGGAGAAACAAATTCAAAGCATGCCCAATCATGCGATATATTTTTTCCAACACTCTACTTTCAGCTAACTGCGCCCAATTCGACGCGCTCAACAGTCTATTCCGAGCCTCTGTACTTTTCTGTGCAACACTGATTGCAGGTCCTCTATTTTTACCACAAAATATCTTTTTCGTGTCCTCGCTTTGGACTCCGCCGCAAGATTACAAGCCGTCGTAGCCTCAGCAACAGTGCGCTTCGGGTGCCGAGTTAATCACCTTTCCACGAGCCTCAATATGCGTCGATCACTGCGAACGATTCCGGGAGCACGGTGACGCTGCAGTGAGATTTTTTCCTTGGTCTAGACTACTGCTACCGGGATACGTTGACGTTGAGATGTTTTTTTTTTTCTTTCTGTCTAGATTCTTGAATAGTACTGGCACGAAATTGGAAAGCGCACGCCATTTGCGTCCTAATTCCTGTTTTCTAGCGATGAGGTTTCACGTCTGACATTTCTCAATTCCCTGAGGCCAACAGAGGCTTTCAAAAAACCACCAGTAACAAGGCGACGAAGCCTTCTTCTGTCTCTTAGAACCACTCCTTTTCTATCTTCTCTCCGACGGTGCTTGCTGGTTAAAAAGTTGCCCCGTAGGCCTCCTTTGAATGCCCGGCCTCATGCTAGCGACGCGTGCGCTAATTCGAGGTTCGCGAACGAGTGACCTTTATAGGAAAGCAATGACTTCGGCTCCTGCTTAGATTGTGAATTTGAATCCAATGGCCTTATTTTCTTGTGTTACTGCGGCTTCTTTAGGGTGTCCCAGGCTGCATGCTCAATAAAGATGAAAAGCGGGTGCCTTGTTCCTGTTTTCAGCCTCATCGCAATAGTAGGCCACTTACTGGCGCAGTTGAATTGAAGCGCTCTTTGTAACATGCTCTATCTTGATTGCACGTTCAACGAAAAACACAATTGTTTCTAACCTTGGAACAGTTCAGAAAGTCTCGTTTTTCCTGCCATGTTCTGTTGTCGCTGGGCCTTGACAGTATAGCATAAGTAGTGGGCTAACGATTAAAGTGATGTCGAGTACTTGCGATTTGAGGTTGAGGAGAAAAACAGGAGGAAACGAGAGAGTGTAGATTGATATAATAGTGTGTAGCATACTATGGCAAGGAGTGGGAAAGGCAAGTCAAGGTGAGTATAAGAAATAAGGCGCTGAAAAAATTGCCCTCACCTCCCCTAAGGGAATCATAAGGAAATGCGATAACCATTTATATACACATTCAATAGCCAGAAAATGGTTGAGAGTGAGGTGCATGCTTCACTCCGTTTATAAATAAGTGTGAGGAAGTGAACGGGAGAGTCGAGGACAGGGAGCAGAAGGTGTTAATGGTGAGAGAAGGAGCGGCGAAGCATTGCACATACTCTCTCCTACACTTCTTCCAAACACGCGCGAGCTCCGCAGAGCTCCAGCGATGCGAGCACCCTCACAAGCCGTAGCGCACTCCTTCTCTCCACTCTCCCCTTCTCCACCCGCACCACCTGCTCCGGTTGCTAGGGGCGAGGGTGAGCGTTGCGCCATCGCTGTTGCTATTGGAAAGGGAGTGAGAGTGGAGAGATAACACCTGCCGGCGTGAGGACGCCGGCGGGTGCCTGGCGTAGCCTAAGAAATGCATTCGCATGTAAAAACAAACAAGAAGTAAGGTAAAGTGTTGGATAGCCGTGTGCAAGACAGTATCGCAGCCCCACCGTGGTAGTCTAGTGGCTAAGGTACTCGACTGCAACCCGCAGGTGGCGGGATTGAGTCCCAGCTGCGGAGCTGCATTTTCCGTGGAGGCGAAAATTCTTCAGGCCCGTGTGCTCAAATTTGGGTGCACCTCAAAAAGCCCCAGATGGTCGAAATTTCTGGAGCCCTTGACGGCTTCTCTTATACTTGTATGGTGATTTCGGGGCGTTAACCTACCCTTATAAATTAAGGGCAAACTGCAGGTAGTGGAAAAGGGAAGTGAAAACCAGGTGGAGCTAGTTGAGGGTGAAGTACGTGAGAGTGCATCAAGAATGAACATCTCATTTGTCGCCATGCCCTTCGAGAAAGCAGCACGCTTACAAGCAGCGCTCACTTGCACGGGAACGTCAGTGACACCCAAAGACAGGTGAACCACTGGTCCGCACTTCACCAAGCTGATGCCGCGAAGCCTTTGCTTTTGAAGTGATTAACGTCATGTCATTGTGTGGTCTGAAATCCGCATAGCTAAATGGGGTGTTGGAAAGTATTAGGAGACCACATCACGAATGAGACTATTGACAAAGTACACACTACATGTGCTAGCGCTGACTTACAAATGAATTTATTATTGCAACGCAAAAGCGTCATATATGTGCCTAAACTTGACAAATATGGCATTCATGTTCAACGAAAAATGGTCTTATCCAGTATTGTAGGAAATATTCAGAAACAATATGATTCTATTTTACTGGGAAAGTAACTTCACGTGTAAAGAAACATTTCTTATGTGACATATTTTTTTATGATTATGAAGGAAACAATATTCTTTAGATAATCGACGAGACGAGACTTAACCTAACATATTTTTTGCCTAGCGTTCATTGGCCGAGTAAGTGAAATTCAGTATCGTTGCATAATGGTGCTCTATTGCGAGGCAGGAAGTTGTAGGAATGTTAGGATAGAACCAATATTTAAATAAAACCGAAAACATGTAGACATCAGAAAACTTTAGACATCCCAGTTTGATGCCACTTTCGTTCCTTTTTTTGTCTGGAAAGTGGCAAAAAACTAAGAGTTGGTCAGAATATGCCTAAGATTACATAAACAGTCATGTTAAAGCACACAGCACTAGCACGCGTGTTATTGTTTATTACAAACATACTTGTTTAAACAGGTTCACTTCTCGGAACTTAACGAGGCAAGTTGAATTCAGGTAAATAGAAGTAGGCGCAAGATGACGTGGTTGATAATGGAGACAGGCTAAGTGGGAGCGTTTGGTGACGCTTGTTTGACCAGTCCATCAGTGGTGTTGACAGATAAAAAACTACCTTACATGAATTCGCGATAAACACTTTTTGACAAACACTAAACGAAAAACTTCCGTATGCTACAGTGTAGTCATACGTTGATTTATGCACTTAAAGTACGATTTATGGTTGTGTGAGCTATGCACAAGTGACATATGGTGTCATGACAGTAAATATATTAAAGTTATAAGCCACCAAGCAGTAAGCTGTTATTAAAATTTAGCGCTGTCGTGTCTTGAACGCGCCTTCGTTCGACCTTGTCCTTGCTCTACGCTACAATCAATTATCATGCCCAAGAAGTGTACCTACACTTTGAACCGCAAGTAATGGTGGTGCATGCAACAACGCATGCCAAACACGTGCAATACCACTGGCAGTAGGGAAGATTCCGTACGCGACAAGTGTGTGTGATTCCTTGCTTCACGGACCCTCCGGCATATGAAAGTTGAACGGGCTAACTCTTCCAACGACCACTGGACTGCCGCAGACACGAGGAATGACGACCTGCTCAGGATAGCACGTATACCAATCCGCGTTCCCGTAATTCCTAATTTGAAGCTCTTCTTCTCTTGCTCAATCCTTCGCGCAGCGCCCCCTTTGGTATTCCTAAGATTTTCAAGACCGGGGCAGTATTTCATGGCACCTAAACCCTTCCTATAACGCGCAAAATACAAACACGAGCACCCGCAGGGTGAATATGAAACCATGCAAGTAGCGTGTGTGATCGCCTTTCCTGCCTGTCTTATACAAAGCGACGGAATAAAAAAAGTACAGGAAACCACAAACACAAGAGATTAACACATCACCGTTGTAAATGAGGAGAGGCGAATTGAGAGGAACCAGAATGGCACCCGGATTTTACGAGCCGGCATGAAGCCCACCCTTCCTGCTATTAGGACTTTCGCCGTCCAGCTATCTCTTGTAATCTTCATCAAGAAGAAGGAAAAAGAAACAGAAGGTGGGGCTTAGGTGAGACCGCAAAAGGCCTGCTCATTCTGCTGGTCCTGTAAGATGGCACGGCTTCATAACGCTCTCGTGGGCGGCCGATAATAGATGAATAAGCTTGACAAATTGCAGCCTCCACTTCATTCAACGAGCAGCGTACGTCAGCTTATAAGACGGCATTTATTTGACCCGTGCGATCTCGTCAACAACTCTAATCTTCCTTTCCACGCTTCGTCACTAAAAGCAAGATGAACACTTTTTCGAGGACTAGTGTTCCACGATGCCACTGAGTGTAAGAAACCATGATACGAGACCCTGCTGCTGCAACAGGAGCACTGTGCACCTTGAACAACGCTAATCTGAATCATCACGATTGCTCGCTGTTGTGGCCTCGTCGTATAAGAAGTAATGAAAACTAACCGGCCATTTATGCTTTCTCAAGTCGCTTTCCGTTTATTAAATGAAAAAAATGCAGTAGCTTGCAGAACACCATCTGCAAGCTCGGATTATTTTCATAAATAGGCAAAATAAGCTTACATGTTATAAACAAAGGAAAAAAAAGTGGAAATGTTGGCATTGCTCACATCACAATGAATAAGAAAATTCCCCCGGCAAAATACCCAATTTAGGTTACGCCATTCGCCAGCCCAGCAACAAAGTGCACAATGAAAATAACAATACCTGGGGTTACTAAAATTCATGAGATGTTAATCAAGATATCAGATAATCTCCTGAAAATGGGATATTCTCATATGTCGTCATGCATTCATATTTTTGAAGCTTTATTCATATATCCTCATCTTGGGTAATTTGTATCTCCTCCTCTTTCAAAAGAACCTCGTGCAGAGACGAGAAGTGGGCCAAATTTTATGGGAGCGTAAATCCCGCTGAAAAATCGTTCACTTCTAAAGCACCTTGAATGAAACTGGGGTCACTCCTGATTGTATCAACAACTCAAAAAGGCAGTTTATAATAAAAAACAAGCCTAACGCACCAACTGCTTCCATCAAACTGAGGCCAAACTGTGTACGAACGCTTCGTCAACAATTGTGCAAAAAAACACGAATAAGGTCCCATCAATATTTCATTTGTGTATTCATTGATTTGCTATTGTGTTTACGTTTGATAAGATTTTCCGGGGCGAAGGGGCACTTACTGAAGGACATGATGGTCTAGTACATCACTCGATTACAAAAAGTAACAGGCTAACTTTTCTGACTTTTTTTTTTGTGCCTCTTAGCGTTTCCTTTTGAGTTTAGCGCTTCAGTATCACAACGCTATTTTGTTGTAACTTTGTATATTCAAAGTAAGTAAAATATGAAATTATCATAACGCGCACTGCGTGGAAGTGATCTGAAACGGCACGGCATTACACAATCTCAAAAGAAGGCGAAGAGCTGGATCCCTTTTCAAGGCGTTCAAAAGACGCTAAAAACAACAAAACACTGATTACCGCCCATATTAGAGCCCGTGTTGCCAAAAAGGAGACCTAACTTCTCAAGTCTAGTGATCGCCAGTACGAGCATGGGATGAAATGTGGCACGGGACAAAAATCACAGGAATGACAGGCATTTTTACGCCGTAGCGTTAGAGAGCTCGTGTCCAGGAAGTTCCGCCGTTGACGTCACCAGAAAAGGTTGCTAGTGAAAAACCGTCAGCGAGCGAAAAAACTGAGAGAGAAGCAAATAAAAAAAAAATCGCCGCGTATCTGCATTTCACCCGGCAATGTCGTCAAAAGACGATAGTCTTGCGTCTGAAGAGAGTGAACAAAACGCTTATTCGAAGCTCTGTGCAAGAAAATCGGTGAATGGTATTCTAGAGGCGCTGCGTTAGAGTGCCTCGAGTGTGCAGCGGAGGCGAACGAGCGTGCGCGCCCGTCTCAGAGGTGATAAGGAGTAGAACGCAAGGCGGCGGGTAGGTGCCACCACTATGTTGTCTTAGTAAACGTTGGAAACACTCGCCTTTTCGTGCAAACGTTGCATGGTGAGTGCAGCGTGATAAACAGTACGGTCCTCAGAATTACTTATCTATGCTTCTTTAGTAAAAGACGCACATACACAATATATACGTGTGTTATGGTGCCTCAGATATGTGCAATAATTGACTTTTAATTGACAATCACACAAGCATAGGCGCTGAATCTTGACCAATATTGGTGGGCTCTGCGGATGGGGTGAGCCATTTGGGGTATTGTGTGGTGCGATTTAGGGTACCCGCTACCATTAAGGGTGCACAAGCAGACAAATATACAGACAGACAGACAGACAGACAGACCAAAGTTTTTGAGTCGAAGATCCCCAAGAAAAACTGTCGTCTTTAATAAAGCATTAAATTTTTGGGCTCGGCTGCTGACCCGCAGGGCGCGGGTTCGAATCCCGGCTGCGGCGGCTGCATTTCCGATGGAGGCGGAAATGTTGTAGGCCCGTGTGCTCAGATTTGGGTGCACGTTAAAGAACCCCAGGTGGTCTAAATTTCCGGAGCCCTCCACTACGGCGTCTCTCATGATCATATGGTGGTTTTGGGATGTTAAACCCCACAAATCAATCAATCAAATTTTTGGGCTCATTGAGGATCGAACCCGGGCCGTTCATGTGGCAGCAAGTGTGCTACCACAAAGGCACAATGTTACTTGCACTTGCTTTGAGAAAAAATGACTACATAAATGCCATGTAGTGGAAGGAGTCTCCTTAACGCATATTGTTCGCCAGGTACGTGTCACGCCAAAAACGAGCCCATGCAGCGATTTCTAGGCGTATTTGTGATGCCATCAAACTACGTCGACACAGGCCAGGATAGTGCAGCCATCGCCGCTAAAAACACACAAACTTTCAAACAGCTCTAAGTAGGCACAACTATCTCCATCTAGCGCAAAACGTATCATGCTTTTCCAGAGGCGTTGATCAAGCAAACAGAAAACGCTAGTTAATGTGCTGCCATATGTGAGGCAATGTGACACTGTTTATGGCATCGGACATAGCGAGCGCGCGGCGTGTACCTTGGATGCCAAGCGACTCTTGCTTTAGATCAAAAACCTGTATGTACCATACAGGTAGATACTGGTGTGTGTGTGTGTGTGTGTGTGTGTGTGTGTGTGTGTGAGAGAGAGAGAGAGAGAGAGAGTTTGCGAGAAACGTGTTTCGACTACAGCAAAGCGCCGTTGCGCAATTCATAATACAGACCCACGTGACTATATCACTGAACAATGTTTTCATGAAGATGTTATAAAAGTGCTATAGTGCTGTTAAATAGATAGAAAACGTGCACCATTACTATAAGTACGTCGCACTTTCGCGCGCGCGTGCGTGTGTGTGTGTGTGTAACAAAACATATTCGTAAGTATGCACTTAGTGGTTGAAGAGCACACTACGGGCCGGATTACACTATCGCGTTCAACCCTTAAAGGCAAAGCTTAGTGCTCCCTCGATTTTCGTCGCAAAGTATTGCTATGCCATCCATTCGAGTCAATTGCACTTTTTTCATGAGCTAATCTAGAGCAAAAAAAATTTCTCAACCTATACGAGCCAATTGCAAACTTTACTAGCAATTATGAATGATAAAATTGTGCATATTTAAGCCACAATAATAATTTGTGGTATTTGAAAGAGCGGTACATGCCCCGCCGTGGTGGTCTGGTTTTTATTGTACTCGGATGCTGACCTGCAAGTGGCGGGATCGAATTCCGGTTGCGGATTCTGCATTTTTGATGGAGGCGGAAATGTTGTAGCCCCGTGTGCTCAGATTCGTGTGCACGTTAAAGAACCCCAGGTGGTCGAAATCTCCGGAGCCCACCACTACACGTCTCTCGCAATGATATGTTGGTTTTATGACGTTAAACCCCACATGTAAAGCATGAATCAATCAATCAATGAATCAATCAATCAATCAAAATATAGGAGCATTGTGGCAAAAAATTGAGCAGGATTGGCCATATTGTCAATAGCAAAAAAGTGTGTTTTTCATAGTTTAGGTACGAACAAATTTGCCTCTAAAACAATAAATGCAAGGCTGGTACATTTGTCATAAAGCCGGTATAACGCGAAAGTGAACAACTCTTTACAAATGAAGTTGATTGTTTTTGTGCATTGTTTATCCGCAACAGCGGCAAAATAAATGCTGCAGCAACAAATTGTCATCTCACGTGAAGCGTGGCAAGCAGCTGCAAACTTGCAGCTTGTACCTCAAGTAGAAAGCACGCACGAAACGATTGCAAAAGTATATACGCCAGATGAGCATAAAGAACTGTCCCAATTCGTGCTTCATCGCGTGTGAGAAGTGCGCTCAGCTTTCGTGAAAATGGACACTGCAGTGAGCGAGGTGGCTGTCGTGCCCTCGATAGAGGCCAAATGCATAGGACCCGTGTGCTTATATTTACGTGCATGTTAAAGAACCCCAGTGGGTGAAAATTTCTGGATCCCTGTGGCTTCCCTCATAGTCATAAGGGGATTTTCGGATGTTAAACTGAAATAATGAATATAACATTCATGCCCTCTTTAGCCGCTATTGCTTCAAAGCAGAGTTGCGGTGGATGCACTACACGTACCAAACACCCCAAGAACGAGAAAAGCAGGCGTGATCGTGTGTGCACGTCACAAGGAGGCTCGCACGCAGTGCAACACGTACAGCGTTCACTTTTTATGCCCGTTCAGTGCATGCCTTTCGCGCCATCTCCATAGGGAAGACGAAAAAGCGCTCATCTTGCTAATGTTTCAGGAGCGCCAAAGGTATATAATGAGTATAAAAAGCTCGCAGTTAGCAGGCCTGTGCACGTATGTTTCGTGGCCTAGTGATTTCGAACAGCGCAACGCGGAGTGAGAGGTCACTAGTTCTACAAAAAGTGACCACACGTTTTCATTCATGTATATTTTGCAATGTGTTAGTTTATATTTCAATACATGATATTGGTGATGGAAGTACGCAAGCGGAGACGTGGTGCTCTACAGCATAAAACACTTCCTGCAGCCTGCAGTGCCGCAGAATATTCAACTTTCTCTTGAACTAGCACAATAATAAGCATATTTTTGCGTTCCATAATCCTTAAACAACCGATTCCCTGTGCATAATAATGCATGTGGCTCAATTCTGAACACCTCAAAAAACTTTGTAATCATTCCTTTCATTTAATTATTTTCGGCAAAAACGCAGCTGCTTCCTCAGCACCAATCTGAGAAATCTGCAGGGGCTGACGTTTGGTAAAGAAAAGCTCGGAGTGAGAACATTTAGGTGGGTCACTCTGCCTTGTGTCTTGCAGACTTACTACTTTTCAGACTCATCGCATGCGTTTCATGAACATTTTGACGACAAATATTTATTTGGCGCTGATTCGAACTTTTAGAGGCGAAGCTGCTTAAAGCGGCACCTGTTCGTCTCTCGTAATCGTAGTCGTAGTGTGTAACAAGTGTTACATTTTGACCTGTGAGGTGGTATCGGTGGGAGATTTATCCTGTGCTTTGTTCAACAATAAAAAGTTCGCGAGCGTGCGCGTTAACTAAAAGCCGAATGCTCCTGTCTCTCATTCCCCATTAGCAGCCATTGACATGTTCCAGTAAGAAACGTTAGTAGAAGTAGAAGTGTTAAAAGCCGACTTCTGCTGTCTCTCATTCCCAGTAGCAGCCATTGTTTACCTCCATGGTAGTGCCTGGTGAGATTTCCCCTGTGCGTGATTAAACAACAAAAAAATTTTGTTCAGTACGCCGTTGATTGATGAAACAAACCAACAAAAATCGCCAGATGTTTTTTAAAAGCAAAACGAAAAGACGCCAGATGTTTCTAATTCAAAACAAAGAGAAGACGCCAGCTGCTTAATGAAAGACGCCAGGTGTTTTCTAAAGCAATGACTTTATAATGAAAACCATATCGATACAGGTTTGTAGTTGCCGATGCTCGTTGTTGTCGGTGTGTGCTCGTATGGATAAGGATGCCGAAAGGCGGGCGCGCAGCACATGCGAGATGGTGGTACTTGGAGTGTTTAATAGATGTACGAACGGACACACAGACAGATGCATGGACGGACGCACGGATGGCTGCTCGGACGAATGGACGCATGGATGGATGCAGGGGCGGATACATGGACAAACGCAGGGACGAACGCACAGATGGACATTTGGACGCACGAACAGACGCACGCACGGATGGGCACACAGACGCACGCATGGACGGCCGGAAGCAAGAACGAATGGATGGACGGATGCTTCGCCCCACTCTCCATCATTCACTCCGTGGATATGCTGCTATTTCTTTACTAAGTCTAATGCTCAACTTATGGATATTTTCTCTTACATTTATTAGTAGTCTGAATTTATAATACTGCGTGATGCTATGAATCAAGTATCTTTTTCAATGATTTATGTGATTTATGCTTTGTAAAGAAGGAAGGGAACATTAATTATGAAAGAAGGATGTCGTGTTTGGATTCAGACTACAACGGCACAAAATAAATGCGCGTTCCGTGTGGAAGAAAGAGAAAAAAAATGGGGGTGGGGGGACCCTTAAGCTTCGCCTTTAAGCGTTGAAGGCGATAGTGAAATTCAGGCACTTGCGCGCCCTTCAACGGCTAAGTGCATACTTCTTAATATGTATTGTTACACTCACACGCACGCACACGCACACAAACACGCGTGCGCGCAAGTGCGACGTATCTATATAGTAATGCAGTGACTGTGCAGTGTGACCACTTCCCTCTCCTAGAACGGCACTCTGCCATAGTCGAGACACGTGTTATTGCGATAGCAATTAAAGAGACACTCCCGGCTAGATTTAGCCGCTGGTGTCGGCGTCATGCACCATATATGTACACGTAAGTATATGCATGAAAACGAAAGAAAGAAAAGATTGGCAGATCCCACGTACAGTGGAAGTCGATGATATGCGAAACACGAATTAGAAATATTGATATGTCACTTTAAAATCAGCACAACGTTACAAGGTGGAGGTAAATGATGCCACACTTGACTTCCGTGCCATGATTATCATGTTTTGATGTGTCGCTTACCTTCGCATCTATTGACGCCACGTGATACCAAATTGAGTATATGTGGAGCTAGTGAATCGGCTGCGAGCACACTATGAGCGTGGTATGTTGTCATGTTCTTACATGACACGCGTGTCAGGATTATCATGTTTGTACCAGTCACATATTTCTTCACCCAAGGACGTCACGTAACACTAAATTTGGTACAGGTCGAGCTCGCAAACCAGCCGCGAGCGCATCATGAAGGGCCCAATGTACTCCAATGTAGCGTTAACGCGCGCGCACGCTGGGCACAGTGACGCTCCGTTAGCAAAAGGCGAGCACTCTAATCTGGCGCCAGGCGCGAACAGCTTTCACCGGCGCCGCCCGACGGCAACCGGCGCGAAATGCGACGTGCTGCATTTCGCACCGATGCGTTACCCAGACAACAATACATCTCCCTCTTTTCGCGACGGAAGAACGCAGGACGCGCTGAAACGCGCATGCGTCAAGGCAGCACCACCTAGACTATTGAATAGTCTAGGTGGTGTTGGTATAAGCAGGACCGGCGCCTGGCATGGCAACGCCATCGTGACGTGACGAAATGAATGCTGGCGTGCACGCGCACCGCGTCACGTCGAGATATATTGGTGCCTTGACTCTGGCATGTAGTCATGTTCGCACATGACACGCCTCTTATGATTCTCATGTTTGCATTAGTCACATACCTTTGTCATCATTTGGTGTCACGTCATACCAAACTTGGCATATGTGAAGCTAGTGAAACGGCCGCGAGTGCATCACCAGTGTGGCATGTAGTCATATTGTTACATGATACGCATGTCGTGATTATCATGTTTCGATGTGTCATTTACCTATGTCGTCCGTTCACGTCGCGTATACCGAGTTTCGTACATATGAAGCTAGCGAAACGACAGCGAGTGCATCAAGAGCGTAGAATGTGGTCATGTTGTTAAATGACACGCATATCGTAATTATCATGTTTGCACCAGTACCCTACCTTCTTCATCCATTCACGTAATATAATGACAAATTTGGTACATGTGACGCTAGGAAAACGGCTGCGAGCGCATCATGAGCGTGGCATGTAGTCATGTGGTTACATCACGAGCATCTTATGATTTTCATGTTAGTGTGTGTGCCTTGTTCGCCATGGAATCATGTCATACTATAGCAGTTTTGCAACATGTCAAGTGAACGAAACCACCAAGAGAGCTGCAGGACCATGAAATGTAAACCATGACATTCATGACATACGTGTCATGATTTTCATCTTAGTACTAGTCAAATATGTTCTTCATACAGTCGTGTTAAGCCATACCATGTCTGGTATTGATACCATTATCTAAACGACCAGGCGAGCTAAAAGTCAAAGGCGCATAGATAGATAGATAGATAGATAGATAGATAGATAGATAGATAGATAGATAGATAGATAGATAGATAGATAGATAGATAGATAGATAGATAAGCTCAAAGTCGCCGAAGTTCGCTAAAAAATGCTTCGCATTTAAAAAGACCAACGAAAAAAATGGCAGCATATCCACGGAGTGAATGATAGAGAGTGGGGCGAAGCATCCATCCGTCCATTCGTTCTTGCTCTTGTCCGTCCATGCGTGCGTCTGTGTGGCCGCCCGCACGTGCGTCTGTTCGTGCGTCCGCACGTCCATCTGTGCATCCATCCCTGGGTTCGTCTATGCGTCCATCCGTCCGTGCAGCTATCCGCGCGTCTGTCTATGCATCTCTCTGTGTGTCCGTTCGTCCACCTATTCAACACTCCAAGTACTACCATCTCGCATCTTTTTATCATATATTCCCCATATAGAAGCACCGTCATCCAGCAGACAATCTAAGGACTGAACGAGAGGAGGCACACGCACACTTTCTTACGGCTTGCGTATCGTGTCTACTTCTTACCTTTAACCACCTCGATTTCATGGTATATATCAGATCACTGTATTCATGGCACTGCGGCCCAACACTCGCTAAACCTTTTTAAAACCCAGGAGGTTACACCCAGCGAGTATAACGTAGCAACACTTTCTTGTCGGATAGTGCTCAATGTACTTGCCAATGGCTGCTAAGGGGTAATGAGAGACAGGAGAATTCGGCTTTCATTTAACGCGCACACTGCAATTTTTTTTATTGTTCAACAACGCACAGAAGAAATCTCCCACTGGCACCACCTTTGAGGTCAAAATCTAAGACTGGTTACACACTACCACTACTACTACTACTACGAGTGACGAACGGGTGCCGCTTCAAGGAGCTTCGCCCCTAAAACACTCCGGAACGCTGAATCGAACGTAGAAGCTCCACGTCGTGAATGCGAGGTGTTAACCACTAAGGCACCGAAAGGTAGCTCCTTCAACTTTAAAATGGCAAGCTATTCATATCTACCACTTACCGCTGTTAGCGGGCATGTCGGTAGGGTGGGGGGAAAACTGTTGTGTTTTTAGCATTATCAGCAAGATGGTGCAGTGAGTGCGCTGCGGCTCTCATCTCTCATGCGTAATTTTGCCAGCGGACAAAATAACGGGGCGTACGCTTGATCACGCGCCGTAATTTTGCAGTGGGGAGAATCGTATGTCTTCGCTAGCCTTTTGGTTTCGTTGGAATGATTCTTTTGTAGTTACTGGGTGCACAAAGGTAATTGAAATCGTTGAACAGCCTCCGTTGGCGAAAAGAGTGCGCTTTTGAGACACAGCGAAGTAGCAACTCATACACCTATTCGCGTTCATTTGTACTTCTGAGTACGTTTCGTGTGTCAATAGTGCGTGAGAATCGTAAGGCACGTGAAAAACGTGGAGCACGTCCGCGCGTCCATCCATGCGTCCGTCCGTGTGTCTGTGCGTCCATCCGTCCGTACGTCCACGCGTCCATCCATCTGTCCGTCCATCTTCTAGTCTGCTTCTCCGTCAGTACTTGCGTCTACCTAGTGAACACTCGAAGTACCGCGATCTGGCATCTCGCATGCTCCTTGGCACATACCCACTCCACGCGCCAGTCCATTCATCCGTCCGTCTGCTAGTCTGTCTGTCCATCCGTCCAGGCGTCCATCCGTGCGTAAATCTATTGAACACTCCAAGTACCGCCATCTCCCTTCTCTCATCCCGGTGGCTCCTTAAGACAACGACGTAGAAAAGACAGACCTACGCCTTGAGAAGCTTCGCCCCTAAAACCGTTAAGGAGGCACCTTCCACTACATAGCATTTAGGTAGTGTTTTCTTTCGAAGCAGCTGGAACATTGTGGCTTTGTGGCAGGACACCTACTTGCCACGTGAACGGCCCGGTTTTGTTTCCCAATGGGACCGAACATTTTATTCTTTGTTTTGTTTGCTTCTTTTTCGATTTCTAGCTCGCCAAATATTTTTCGCTCACAACCAACGGTGCCGACGCCGACGGCGGAATTTTGGCTACACGAGCTCTCTAACACTATCGCGTTATAATGAAAAGAAAGAGTAAATTCATACTCATTGTGTGACAAAGGCGAAAGCACCCCTGCATGGCGATTAACCAAAGTGGAATAAGGTTGCAGCGGCCTCGTTTCTACTGTATTGCAGGGCTGGGATGGCTCCTCTGGAGGGCCCTAATATAGGGCGTGTGTGGAAATTGCGCTTCCGAGATGAGAAGATGGAGCTCTGGTCTTTGCTACACCATCACAGGTGATGAATACGAAAGAAAATGACCTGTTTCACCGTCTATCTTTGAAAAACACAAACTTAGCAACGTGACAACACATTTTTTTTCACTTCGACCACAATTATATGGACAGCCTCAGTAGTTCTTTGTTATTGCCGTTGGCGCCACCACCACTGTCATTCACGTATATATATATATATATATATATATATATATATATATATATATATATATATATATATATATATATATATATATATATATATATATATATATATATTGTTACGACCTCAGTAGGCGTCTGGGGGTTTATTGATACACGGTTCGAGGGACGAGCCGTATCGGCGCAGGCAGATGATGATGATCTTCTTCTTCCACACCCCTTGCTTCTTTTTCCTTCTTCGTCCGGCACATACGTGGCGTAACATTTCCCCCCTCGCAGACAAAGCGCGCCGCGCGTTTCATGCAGTGTCGCGTTGACTGAAAGGCTTCAGGCGAGCGACATGCGTGACCTCTGTCTTTCTGGAACGTCTCCCGCTAGCTGTAAGACGTGCGATGCGGTAGTCGACTGCGCTCAGGCGGTCAAGGATAACAAAAGGTCCGATGTAGTGCGCGAGCAGTTTTTGGCACAAGCCACGTTTGCGTAAAGGCTTCCACACCAACACGAGATCTCCCGGAATATATGTGGCCTGCCGGTGCTTGCTGTCATAACGAACTTTCGATCTGTCTTGCGAGGCTATTGTACGTAAACGAGCAAGACGACGAGCTTCTTCGGCGAGACAAAGAGTTTCTGCTAGGGAGATTTCTGATTGGTCCCGATCAGAGAAGGAAAATATTGTATCCAGAGTATAACGGGGGGGTCGAACATAGAGGAGGAAGAACGGGCTGTAGCCGGTGGTCTCATGTTGGGAAGTATTAAACGCGTATGTGACGAACGGCAAGACATCGTCCCAGTTCTTGTGGTTCGAAGCAACGTACATAGAAAGCATATTCACCAGTGTTCGAATTGTTCGCTCGACGAGACCATTCGTCTGCGGGTGATAAGGCGTCGAGTGTCTGAGCTCTGAGCCACACATACGGAGAAGTTGTTCGACAACGTCTGCCGTGAATTGACGTCCACGGTCACTTATGATGACGCGAGGGGGCCCATGACGCAGTATGATAGAATGGAGAAGGAAGGACGACACTTGACCAGCAGTCGCGGATGGCAGGGCAGCAGTCTCGCAGTACCGAGTAAGATGGTCAGCACATACCACAATCCATCTGTTGCCTTTCGATGAACGCGGAAAAGGGCCCACCAGGTCAATGCCAATTTGTTCGAACGGAGAACTGAGAGGCGTCACAGGTTGTAGATGTCCGGCCGGAGCTGCTGAGAGAGATTTGTGCGCCTGGCATTGCGCACAACTGGCCACGTACAACTCAACTGACTGGCGCATACGTGGCCAGTAGAAGCGTTCCTGGGTACGATGAAGAGTGCGCGTCGTTCCGAGGTGACCTGAAGTGGCGTCATCATGCATGGCGTACAAAACAGATGACCGTAGTGCCTCTGGAACCACTAGCAGGAAGCGGGAACCGGTGCCGGAGATGGATTTCTTGTACAGTAGACCATCACGGACGCAAAAGCGGCTTTCCGGAGTGGATGCTTGTGCGATCACGAATAACGGATTCAAACTCACGTCCTTCCGCTGTTCAGTTTCAAAGGTGGCCTTATCCGGGAACGCTGGTGCTACGGACGCAATCAGATGATCGAAATCGTCAGCGTCGCAAACTGTAGCATCAACTGGCATCCTTGAAAGGCAGTCTGCGTCCGCGTGTTTCCTGCCGCTCTTGTACGATACCGTGAAGTTGTACTCTTGCAGCCGGAGGGCCCAGCGTGCTAGACGGCCTGACGGATCCCGAAGGTTGATAAGCCAGCACAAAGAATGATGATCCGTAACTACTTGGAAAGGACGACCGTATAGGTATGAGCGGAATCGCTGCACAGCGAAGACGAGTGCAAGGCATTCTTGTTCGGTCACAGTGTAATTGCGTTCCGGCTTACTTAAAGTACGACTGGCATATGCGATTACGTGTTCCACTTGATTACATCGCTGTATGAGAACTGCACCTATGCCAATGCCGCTTGCGTCGGTGTGAACTTCAGTCGCCGCAGAAGGATCGAAGTGCCGCAGGATAGGCTGCGACGTGAGCAAGAACTTCAGTTGGTTGAAAGAAGTTTCACAATCAGGAGTCCATTCAAAACTAGCACCTTGGCGGAGAAGACAGGTCAGTGGAAAGGCAACTTCTGCAAAGGCGGGAATAAATCGGCGAAAGTAAGAGCAGAGGCCCAAGAAGCTCCGAAGCTCCTTCACTGAGCCAGGTGGTTTAAAAGCTCTAACAGCCGCCGTCTTATTCGGGTCGGGCCTGATGCCATCCTTGTTGACGAGATGTCCCAGCACCAGTGTTTGTCGAGCTCCGAAATGACACTTCTTTGCATTAAGAACCAAGCCAGCATTTCGAATACATTTCAAAACCAGCTCTACCCTTTCGTTATGTTCACTGAATGTACGCCCGAAGATAACAACGTCGTCAAGATAACACATACAGATGTTCCACTTCAGGCCGCGCAGAATGGTGTCCATGAATCTTTCAAATGTAGCGGGCGCGTTACATAGACCAAAAGGCATCACGTTAAATTCATATAGTCCATCCGGAGTAACGAAAGCCGTCTTTTCTTTGTCCATTGAATGCACAGGTATTTGCCAATAGCCTGAGCGTAAGTCTATGGACGAAAAGTAGGATGCTGAATGGAGGCAGTCTAGAGCGTCATCAATGCGTGGGAGAGGGTAGACATCTCTCTTTGTGACGGAGTTTAGACGGCGATAGTCCACACAGAATCTCCAGGTACCATCCTTCTTTTTGACTAGAATCACGGGAGCCGCCCAAGGACTCGATGATTCTCGAATGACACCCTTCTGCAGCATATCACGCACTTGTTCATCAATTATCTTGCGCTCAGACGGCGACACTCGGTAGGGTTTCTGGCGGATGGGCTGTGCTGTTCCCGTGTTTATCCTGTGGAGAATCCGAGACGCGGGAATCGAGGGCGCATGGTCATGGGAAAAATCGAAAATCGCCACGTATTTCGACAAAACGTCCAGAAGCATGCGGCGTTTGTCAGTAGTAAGTGACTTGTCGATCATAGGTAAAAGTTTTGAATCGGCCGTAGAAGTATTGGCTGAGGCCCCACCTGGAGCATCACTGAGGGCAGCCACTGCCATCGGTGAGTATGTTTTGAACTTGGCAAGCTTCAGTCCTCCTGGTAGAACCACCGACTCAGCTGAACAGTTTACCGCCCATAGTCCTGTGCGTCCTTGAACGAGTGACACTATGCAATGCGGCACCAATGTGTTCTTCTTAATGCAACTGAGATGAAAGGGCTCCACTAATGCGTCGAACGCACTGTCACTGTTTTCAATGCGTGAAGAGTATACAGGAACACAGACTGCAGAGAATGCCGGCACAATGCTATCTTCACTGACCCGGAGCGCACCGTGCTCCCTGTCTGAATTCTCTAATAGTTCTCCAGGGGCAGCATCACATATGTACACCTCTCCATTTCTACAATCAACAGTGGCGCCACACATTCGAAGGAAGTCAATCCCCAGGATTATGTCGTGTGTGCTCCTTGGAAGAATCGTAAACTCTGTGACAAACACTTGATCACCCAAGCACACTTCTGCGGTACAGACACCAATGGGACACAGCGAGTTACCACCAACGCCACAGAATGTTGTTGCCTTCTCCCACAAAAACATCACCTTTTGTCCTAAACGGTGTTTAAAAGCAGCACTCATAATCGAAACTGTAGCACCAGTATCCACCAAAGCCATCGTACACACACCATCAACAAAAACTTCTACCTTGTTCTTGAACATCAACACAGACGGGGGTATTTCGTTTTGCAGCAAGTCACCAGCGACCTCACCCCCATCGGCCGCACTGTTTAGTTTTCCTGATGTGGTGACGATGGGCGGCGCCGTGGCGATGGAGACCGGTGGGATCGAGGCGCAGGAGGTGGCGTCACACTTCGATCAGAGGCAGGGGAGTTGTTGCGCCAGTGTCCGTGCCAGAAGCTGCTGCCGGGTCTTGAGTCGGTGGGCCAGTGTCCTTGAAAAGGTGGGACAGCAGGTTTATCGGTCAAGCTTGTCCACTGATCATAGCGTGGTATGCGCGAACGATCGCAATACCTCGATATGTGACCAGTCAGACCACAGTTGTAGCACACAGGCGCAGGACGAGGTCGTCGCCGTTCTTCGAAGTGTTCACGTCTGCGAGCGTTCGCGTAAGCCCGAGATTCAATGAAATCAGTTGTCGGTGGGTGGTATGGGCGTACGGAACGGAAACGTTGAGGGTACTGTGATCGCTCGTAAAAAACCGGACTTGACTGCTGAATACGCCGAGGCCCTGCAACCTCCGTTGCGTTGACGGATGGATGTTCATAAACTGTAAGCTGTGGGGCAGTGGTGTCCTGCGGGAAATAGGATGGAGACGTGGCAGCTGCCCGTTCACGTGTCATTTCGCCATGTCTGAGTAACTCTTCCCGAACAATTTGGCGGATGGTTGCCGAAAGGTCACCAGTTGAGGCCGCTTCTATGCTGGCTACTGAGGTGACATTTGCCAGACGACCAAACTTAGGCGCTATTCTGCGCTGCTTCAGGGTTTCAAACGTGCGGCAGTGCCGTACAACGTCAGACACTGAAGTCAGGCTTTCCCTGCTAATAAGGAAGTTGTAAACATCTTCTGCAATTCCCTTCAGCAAATGCCCCACCTTGTCCTCTTCCGACATGCTGGAATCGACTTCCCTACACAGCCTCAAAATCTCTTCAGTATACACGGTGCAGGTCTCACCGGATAGCTGGGCCCTCTGTGCAAGACTCTGCTCGGCAAGCTTCTTTTTTGCAGCTGAGTTGCCGAAACACTTCTTGATTTCTTCAACAAAGCGTTCCCATGTTGTCAGAATATCTTCATGGTTCTCATACCAAACGAGGGCAACATCAGTGAGGTAGAAAACAACGCGTGACAGTTGGGAGGCAGCATCCCATTTGTTGCAGTTGCTTACTCGCTTGAAATGTTTGAGCCATGAGTCCACGTCGTCATTGGCCCTCCCGGAGAAGGTTCGTGGCTCTCTGTGATACGGCCAAGAACTGCTGGGGACTGGTTCCCGAGCTTCTGTTTCGTCAGGCATGATGGCCAAAGAAGGAGGCAGGCCGGCGAGGCGACGACTCCGGCGAAATCCGAGGGGTAGCGGTCCCGTCGTTGGTTCCTATACCCAGCACCTTCCACCACTCTGTTACGACCTCAGTAGGCGTCTGGGGGTTTATTGATACACGGTTCGAGGGACGAGCCGTATCGGCGCAGGCAGATGATGATGATCTTCTTCTTCCACACCCCTTGCTTCTTTTTCCTTCTTCGTCCGGCACATACGTGGCGTAACAATATATATATATATATATATATATATATATATATATATATATATATATATATATATATATATATATATATATGTGTGTGTGTGTGTGTGTGTGTGTGTGTGTGTGTGTGTGTACAGGAGGAAGGATGTGCTAGCCTTCTTTTCCAGCGTAGCGAACATCCACCATTCCGCGCGCTTTTTTGGTGAGAGAACAGCGGCAAGCGGGCGCTTATAGTTGCCGTGCTACCGCGGCAACGATCAGCGCACGCCTTGTACCCCCACAACACGTTGGAGCTTCTACGGGCTGCCCTCTCAATACAAATAAACAGCGCAAGGAGTGCACCTGGAGCACCCTTGTTCTCTTACACCAGCGTTTTGTAGAGTCAATAAATATCGAATCTCAATGAGCTGACTGCCAGCCTCACTTCGCATAACATTGCACTTTTTCGCTATCACATTTACTCCTTCATCATTTTGGGGCAACTGATTTTGTGCACTCATGCCTCCCAGAGTCGCGAACTGCACTTGACAAAATGCACACGAGTACACAGTGCCACCGAGAAAGCTTCTTGGGACACAGCTAGGTATCGAGTGGCGATGCACCTTTTGCAGGTTCTGTGTCATTTGTCATGAGTTATTCGAGTTCATCTGTATCTGTGATTACGTTTCTTTCGTCATTTGTGCATGAGAACTGTGGGGAACGTTTGTATCTGCTTGCCTTTCTTCGCGTGACTTTCCATTTTGTTGCTATTGTGTTCATTGCTTAGCCTTTGCGACAAAGCTGTGACTTTTTTTATAGACCAAAGCTTTTAAACTTGCCCTAAAAATATGTTAGTCATGTAAAGGGGGTTTATTGAAGGACTCAGCAAGCGGGTGGTAGCTCTAAAGGAAGGCAGGCGAACCCAGATGACGGTGCTTGATCGCCGATCTCGTGCCTTTTTCTTGTGCTGATGATAGCTGACCTGATGGTATCAACGTCTTTCTTATTCACTACAATTACCCCCGGCGAAAAAGTTAAAGCCATCCTGGCGATCTAACACGTGGGGACAAGCTGGTCAAAGTACGGCTTCAGACGGTTTACGTGAACGATATCACGTCCACGCCGACGACGGTCGCTCGGTGGCGTGAGGGGTTCAATGGCGTAGTTCACGGGTGAAGTACGCTCGACCACGCGGTAGGGACCATAATAATTGGAGAGTAGCTTGGGTGATACACCAGGGGCGCAGGGCGGTACATGAAGTCATACAAGTGCTCCAGGAACAAACGTTGGTGCAGAACGATGGTCGTCGTCACGGATCTCCTTCCGGCACTGTTGGTCGGACGTAGTAAGCCGCTTGGCTAGCTTGCGGCACTCTTCTGCGTAACGAGCGGCTTCCGAGACAGGCTTGTATTCGGAGGGATCTGGCGAGTATGGCAGTAAAGTGTCGATGGTGTGTGATGTTTCGCGACCGTACAGGAGGAAAAATGGGGAAAACCTGGTAGTGACTTGCGTAGCGGTGTTATACGCGTACGTAACAAATGGGAGAACGAGGTCCCAGTTTGTTTGATCAGAAGCGACATGCGTAGCGAGCATGTCCCCCAGAGTACGATTAAACCGCTCAGTCAAGCCGTTCGTCTGTGGGTGGTAGGCTGTACTCTTCCGGTGAACCATATGGCACTGTTGAAGAAGTGCTTGTATTACATCGGAGAGGAAAACACGCCCTCGGTCACTGAGGAGTTCTCGAGGAGGACCACGACGAAGCACAAAACGATTGAGTATGAAAGTTGCGACGTCTTGTGCTGCAGCTGTGGGGAGAGCAGCAGTTTCAGCGTACCGTGTTAGAGGATCCACTGCCACGATAGCCCGTCGGTTGCCTGCCGTTGTTAATGGTAGTGGTCCGTAGAGGTCAATTCCTACTCGGTCGAATGGGCGGTCTGGGCATGGAAGTGGCTGCAATGAACCTGTCGCAGGATGTGGCGGGCTTTTCCGCCGCTGACATTCGTGGCAGCCGCGAATGAACTGGCGCACGAAGGTAAACATTCCGCGCCAGTAATACCTTTTTCCTAGGCGCTCGTAGGTCTTGAAAACACCGGCGTGAGCACATTGCAGGTCGGAATGAAACGACGCGCAGATGGTAGAGCGCAGCGTTCGGGGAATGACTAGTAGCTATTTCCTACCATCTGCTGAATAGTTGCGCCGGTACAAAAGGCCATCCCGAATACTGAATAAGTAGCCTGGCGGCGCAGGGTTCGAGTGGTTGGAAGTGTCGGTGCCTCGGATAACGCGTCAAGAAGCGAAGCGATCCATGGGTCATTGCGTTGTGCAGAAGAGATGGTGTCCTCGTCAAGCGCTGACAACGTGTTGTCCGAGGAAACAGATGCGAAGTCCGGGGATAGGGGAGATCGTGACAGTGCATCAGCATCGGCATGCTTGTGGCCGGAACGATATACCACGCGAATGTCATATTCTTGAAGCCGAAGAGCACAATGGGCAAGGCGACCCGATGGGTCCTTAAGCGAAGATAACCAGCATAATGCATGGTGTTCCGTTACTACATCAAAAGCACGGCCATAAAGGTATGAGCGGAACTTGACAAGCGCCAAAACGATCGCCAAGCATTCCTTCTCGGTGACGCTGTAGTTTGATTCAGCCTTGGTAAGAGTTCTGCTGGCGTAGGCGACGACATACTCGGCGAATCAAGGCTTGCGTTGCGCGAGAACCGCACCAAGGCCGACACTACTGGCGTCGGAGTGGACCTCAGTTGCTGCCGTAGGATCGTAGTGACGCAGTATTGGTGGCGATGTGAGGAGACGACGAAGGGTACAGAAGGCTTGGTCACACTCAGAAGACCATGACAAAATATCAGTGGTGCTGCCTATAATTTTGGTCAAAGGCGCAATGATAGAGATGAAGTTGCGCACGAACCGGCGAAAGTAGGAGCATAAGCCCACGAAGCTCCGTAACTGCTTCATAGTCGTTGGTTTGGGGAAGTCGGCGACAGCACGTAACTTAGCCGGGTCTGGAAGTATACCGTCCTTTGATACGACGTGCCCGAGAATCGTAAGTTGCCGAGCAGCGAAGTGACACTTCTTGAGGTTGAGTTGGAGCTGAGCATTCTTCAGGCACGTGAGGACGTGTTTGAGGCGCTCGAGATGTGTTCCAAAGTCTGGCGCAAAGACGACTATATCGTCGAGATAGCAGAGACAGATTTGCCATTTCAAACCCCGAAGAACCGAGTCCATCATGCGCTCGAAGGTGGCAGGCGAATTGCAGAGGCCGAAGGGCATGACATTAAACTCATACAGACCGTCCGGTGTCACGAAGGCTGTTTTTGGTCGATCGGCATCTCCAAGGGGGACCTGCAAGTACCCTGAGCGCAAATCTAATGATGAAAAAAACTCGGCACCTTGTAACGTATCAAGGGCATCGTCAATCCTGGGTAAAGGATACACGTCTCTTCGAGTGATCTTATTTAGGCGCCGGTAATCTACGCAGAAGCGAACGGAACCATCCATTTTTTTGACGAGCACTACAGGTGAGTCCCATGGACTGTGTGAAGGTTGAATGACGCCACGTTGCAGCATATCGTTCACCTGTTCGGTAATAACTTGGCGTTCCGCCGCAGAAACACGATATGGTCGCTGTCGTAGTGGCGCATGGGAGCCGGTATCGATGTAATGTAGAGTGGTAGAAGTGCGGCCAAGTGAAGGTTGAACAACATCGAAAGATTCGCGGTACTGGTACAGCAGTTGGAGGAGTTCAGGTCATTCAGATGATGACAGTCCGTCTGCGATCGCCGAATCGAACACTTTTGAAGCCTGTAGATGAGAGTGGTTAAGAGCACTGACGGCGGCGAGGTCACTTTGGGATGATTCTTGCGGCACGGTAAAAATTTGTCCGTTCTCAATGGGCTGTACGCATCCAAGAGACTCGCCTATAAACAGTTTGATGGTATGCGGAAAGGGATTGGTAAGGCAGAGAGCACTGGCTCCATTAGAAATTGAGAAGGCTGAATAAGGGAGCAGAAGTGGTTTCCGACTTAGAAAGAGGCTTGATGGCTCGAAAAATGCTACTTTATAACGCATGCCGTCGGAGACCACAGGGAGCAAAACAGCTGTTGTCGGTGGAATGTCAGTGTCTTCTTTGACAACTAGCTTGTGCGCGGCTTGATTAGTGTGGTCGTAGGGCTGGTTGAAGAACGGAAGCAGTTCAAGTTCGGAACGGGCACAATCTATAACGGCACGATTACGGGATAGGAAATCCCAGCCAAGTATGATGTCATGAGAGCACGAGGAAAGGACGATAAACTCAACAATGTAGTGGTCCTCCGGAATTTTGAGTCGGGCAGTGCAGGCGGCTATAGGTCGAACAGGTTCTCCATTTGCTGCACGTAAGAACATATCAAGCGGCGTGGTCACCTTTCGGAGCTTGCGGCAAAGTTTGGCGTCTATAACAGACACAGCGGCACCGGTATCCACAAGAGCGTATGCATGGGCGCCGTCTACAAAAACTTGGACGATATTTGACGGCAAGGTGCGAGGAGTTGAAGATTTTTATAGCGCAGTTCTTGCCCCTTGAACTGCGACGGCTAGTTTTCCTCATTTTGAGGGGCTGGTCGTGGACGCATGGGTGACAAGGAGCGTCGATTGGGTGAAGGTGAGCGACGAGACGAAGTTGCTGGATAGTCACGGGAAGACGTGTTTGACTGACGATCCGAACTTTCATAACCAAAACGTGGTCGGTCCATGTAGTTGCTTCGTGGTCGGACGTCTGTGTAGGCGGGCACGCGACGACGGCAGTATCGGGAGATATGGCCAGGTCCGCCGCACGCAAAACAGATCGGCCGGTTATCGCGCGTTCGCCAGGCATTTGCAGCAAGGGGCGCCGCCCACGCGGCATACGGCTGAGTCGAGGCTGTGGTAGCGAGGGGAGGAGCCCATGCGACGGAAGACTGAGTAGGAGCGGTGACATGCGGCAGTTCATTGAACGGCGAGGGCTGGTGTGGCTGCTGCCTCTTTACTGCGTCAGCATAAGTAAGAGGCGCGGCGACAACTTGCTGCTGAAAGGGCACTGGCATAGCCTCGGAAATCTGGTCCTGAAGTGCATGTCGGAGCATGGGAGCTAACGGTGTCGGTGGTTGCTCTTGCTGCTGCTGCGGGAGCTCTTGGCGCTGACAAAACGGCAGGAGGGAAAGCTGACGTGCGACCTCCTCATGCACAAAGTCTTTCATTTGTGCTAGAAGGCGGGAGTGGTCAGGTACGACGTCCAGTGCAGCGAGTGGTTGGTTAGGCTGAAATAGACGACGGGTGAGAGCTAGTTGCCGTCGCAATTCGTTGTAGTTCTGGCACAGAGTTACCACTTCAGACACCGTGCCAGGAGACTTCGCCAGGAGCATTTGAAAGACGTCGTCATCAACACCTTTCATAATGTGCTGGATCTTGGCACTTTCGCTTATTGCGGCATCGACGCGCTTGCAGAGATCGAGTATATCTTCGATATAGGCGGTAAACGTTTCGCCAGGTTCTTGTGCCTGTGAGCGCAGGCGTTGTTCGGCGCGCAACTTCCGCACGGCAGGGTGACCGAAAACCGAGGATATTGCCTGCTTGAAAGTGGCCCAGTTCTCGAACTCGGATTCGTGGTTTGTGTACCACAGTTTCGCCACATTAGCCAAGTAAAAGTTGACGGTGCTCAACTTAGCAGCGTCATCCCACTGTTTGGTCCACTGACTTTTTCGTAGGACGACAGACAGCCATTCCTCGACGTCCTGGTCTTCGGCGCCCGAAAAGATCGGGGGGTCTAGCTGGTGAACCGGGCCGGGGCAAGCAGGAGCCGCGAGAGGTGCTGTCTGTTGGGCAGCATCAACTTGCATGGTCGACGGCAGGGTGCGGGATCAGAGTTCCAGGGTGTAGGTGATGCAGTTACCCCGCACCCCCACCAAATGTAAAGGAGGTTTATTGAAGGACTCAGCAAGCAGGTGGTAGCTCTAAAGGAAGGCAGGCGAACCCAGATGATGGTGCTTGATCGCCGATCTCGTGCCTTTTTCTTGTGCTGATGATAGCTGACCTGATGGTATCAACGTCTTTCTTATTCACTACAGTCACGTTAATTTGAACGTTCTCGAGGAGGTCATTGAAAATCATTGAAGTATATTTTATTTTTACTGCGACAGAACTTCTGGGGGCACGCAAGGCGTTTTTTTTTCTCAGTCGTCGTGAAGGTGCTTGGTAGAAGTTTCAGATCCTTAGCAAGAACCAGGGAATAGTACGTCCACAGAGAGTTAAAACACGTGAGAAACTTCGACTAACTCCACATAACAAGTCATGAAACTAGGAGGCCGTCTCTGTCGTGCAGAAGGCACATGGATATCGTATCAACGCAATCCTACCTCGAGATTCTTTTACAAATTCGTACTTGGACCAACCTCGCATGTCACCCACGTCTCTCATCATTAGTTAGAGATCATCAGTAGACGGCTCGTCACTTTGTGAGTGATGTGCGCTTATTGCAAAAGTTTTCCGACAGACGATTGAAGACGGAACTTAGTTCAGCGCTGTGGCTTGACGGGTCTGTTGTTGTGAACACAAAGTGACTTTTTCAGAATTTTTAGCGTGAAACAATACCCCAACAAAGCCGACAGTTGAAACGCTAATCTCAACCAACATCACTTATTGCGCCACTCCATTTTTTCTTCAGACCAAAGCGACATGCGTAGCACACACCATTGGCAGACACCAACGCAATTTGAACCCTGTTGCGCGTTCATGAAAGCGTATCCACAATATAAAATGCATTTACAAACAAGGATAGAAAAGGAAAACTTATTCATTCCGAACACCATACCTGAATCAAAATTGCTTCTGATATTTCCCGGGCTCTAACTACTCTTCTTCAAAATAGTGTTGAGTTTAATGCTTCTATTTGTGGATCGGAAGTGTTCACTTGCGCAAGAATTGCCTAAAGCTTTGTGAAATAGGGTCATAAAGAGTTAGCTGCTAATATTATTTCCAGTAAATTGTAGGTTCTAGTATGGCATGCATTACATTGCCTGCTTGGGATAACGTAGTTTTCTCTTTCAGATTAGCAGATATTTCAAGATTTTTGAACTGTCATACTAAAAGTATTTCATCGATCCTAATGTGTGTTATTTTAAGGATACGTGGTTTAGACACATGCATTGCAATGTTTCTTTGCGAACATATTGCTGGTTTCTAACGCATGTATGTATATCATCATCAACCTGCCTAGGCACACTGCAGGGCAAAGGCCTCTCTCATAATCAACCAATCAACCTGGTCTTGTGCTCTCTGCTGCCACGTTATACCTGCGAATTTTTAAATCTCGTCGGCACAATTGACTTTCTGTCTCCCCTTCGTGAGTGTGGCTTCTCTGGAATATAGTCAGTTACATTGAATGATCAGTGCATAGCTTGCCTACGTGCTACGGGCCCGGCCCATATCCACTTCTTGAATTCAACTATGATATCCTTAACCTCATTTTGTTCCCTAACCCACTCTGTTGTCTTCATGTCTATTAAGTTACACCTATTATTTACCTTTCCATCGCTTGCTGTGTCATCCTCAATTTAAGCTGAACCCTCTTTGTAAGCCTCCACGTTTCAGCTCCATAGGGAAGTACCGACAACATGCAGCTGTTATAGACCTTCTTGTTGAGGGTTAATGCTCAGTGCAGAATGTAACAGAATCGTGCAATTACTATAGCAGTTTCTTTGCTATACTAATCAGGTATTTTGTCTAGAATATAATACTGACACTGCATCCTGCATGCACGGCATGCTCATAAAAAAACACGAACATACGTCTATCAAAAAATCAATCGATCAGTCAATCAATCAGGTATTTTAATATGACATAAAGAGATGGTTACAATGTATAAAATATAGAGTTGAGTATGGCAAAGTAAAAGGCTGCAAGGAGACCCTCGATGTAGGTTACAAATAAATAGTAGAACAATTAGCAGTAATGTGAACCGTAACAAAAAACTAATACTCCTGAATGATGCAAATCAAAAACGCACAACACAAAAACAAATATTCTCATACCTAAATATCACGCGAATAAACACTGAGCTTGTTGAAATTATAAACGGCCTTAATAAAAAATATACATTTACTCTTTTAATGAATATGTGCATGAAAATAAAAAAACTCATTGTAGTGATGTAGGCCAATGAAAACATGCTTCGTGCACAGAAATGACTAATAGTTTGTTTTTCCAAGTGATGACAGTTTTATAGTACAAAATCTATCGGTTGACGATTGCTATACCAGTACCCTTACCAAAGGGACCATTTCTTCGACGTCAACGCATTGCAAAAAGTAACTTCTTGGCTTCTCTTCGCTCTATTTTGGGGCATGTGGCGCATACGTTATTTTCGCCTCGTAAGTTTAGCGTATCCTGCTAGCGACATATAAATTAGCAATAGATTAAACTAGCCACAGGAAGCGCAAATAGTTCCCACTCAGCACATTTTGTACTATCTGCTGCCTTCTTACTTTTTCTTTCTGTCTTTCTTTCTCTCGCATTGCGTTTTTCTCGTTGTTACCTTTTTTTTATTACCTTTCTTTCTACGTCCTAGTTTCTCTATATACTTTTGTGTCATCAATCTCGCACGTTTTTTTAGTATTTTTGATGTGTTATTTATTTTATCTCTCTATGTATTCTGTCTTTGTCTTTCGATCTGTTCATCGGTTTCTGTTTTCCTGTCAAACTCTCTTTATTTCTGTCTATTACTTTTCTAGCATGTCTGTATTTTCCCCCGTTTTTACTGTTGCTTTTTTGTTTCTCTTTCTGCTCGAGTTTTGTTGTTTGTCTATCTCTCTGTGTGTGCACTCACGTGCATGCGTGCGTGCGTGTGCTTGCGTGTGTGAGTGGTTGTGTGTGTGAGTAGTTGGTCACTCGCCTTTATTTCTTTTTCGTTGCCTCATAGTCAGTTTCTTTGAAATTTCGGGACCTCCTCCTGCTCTATTCCAACGATGCAACAGAATCTGAAGTGTGTAGTAAAGTTGACTTGACTTGACTTTCTCTAGTGTTTTCTAGTTTTGTTTCTATTTTTGTATATTTATTTGCATGATATATATGTGACCTTTATCACATATAGGTTGATGTACCTTGTTCGAGTGATGCGTTTTCCAGTGCCATGTTTCAAATATAAACCGAAATGAAGTGTACAGAAACAAGCGCGAAAAATTGCGGCACTTACTATTTTTGTACCACAAAGACACAAAAATTGTATGCCAAAGAAACCATAGAATTCAAGTGTAACCATTCCTGGCATTTTATAATCATCATGGTAGATAAACATTACAGTGGTGTGACCAACAGTAAATAAATAACAGAGCTCCTAAAATGTGAGACATTCTCGCAGAAAATGATTATTCAACCAATTGGGGAACTATCGTTGGGAGGTAAAGTAGCCAAGTGAAACTAGTGAAGCGAGGCTTTACAAATATCAATATTCGCGACCTTGTTGAAAACAGGCAAAAAAGTGTTCGATAGCTGAGAACTGGAACAAAATAATAAACTGTCCATTCTAAGCGTGATCAAGAATCGCTATATGTTTATTTGCGCTGTGCCTGCAGCGACGTAACCTTTATCGACCAGAAAGGAAACTCAGGTCGCAGAGATGACATTGCAAGAAACAATCGCTGGGTCATCCTTCACAATTGGCGTTCGCCTTTCCATGCGTTCAAGGTAGTAACATATTTCAAATGCTTTGCTGGAAAAGGCGCTGCAAGAATGCATTGTATTTATCTAGACGATGAGCAGAAGCTGTCTTCATTTTTCGATCGTGTTGTCTTTAAGAATAAAAAATACATTTCGGTGTACCACCGCCCCTAAAGTGTAATAAAGCATTGCATGTATGCCTTCGTTTAACTTTACGCGCACCTAAAGGTTAGAACACTACAACCGAGGAAAATATTCTGTTTCTGCAATGGTTTCATATCTCAAAGACCACCAGTTGCGGTTGAATAGGTGACAAGGCGAATCAATTTTCAGATCTCCAGACATATGGGCTCCCGCCCTCATTCGATAGCGCACATGATCAATTATTAAATCCAATTTCTTGCGAATGCCAGTGACATGATGTGAAATTCAGATATTTGTACTTAGCCCACCTTTTCGCAGTGCCTTACATGTAGGATGCTGAAACTTTTCATTGTGATTCGAGCATTTTTCTTTTTCTGAAATAAAGATAGCGCCACATAGGGTGTGTTTATGACGCCTTGCCCTCCTAACATGCAAGTTTAGGTCATCGGAGGGCCAAGAATAGCCACGCGCTTGCACCGGCAAAATGGTAATTTTGGCTAAGTGTATTCAGTGTCATACGATAGAAGAAAATTTTAGTAATTTACAGCCAAGCTGTTCTCGATGCTACTGATATTTTGGCGATTGTTCCAAAGCTATTGGGAGTGCAGTAACTTTTGTATGACAGTGATATGCGCTAAAGGTTTTTGTTGGCGGTGTGTCAAACGTTGAGGTCCTACAAATAGGACACTAGGCAGACGGGGTATCGTCATTTTGTCTATTTAAAACGCGTGCTTCGTCGCTACCCGTGAAGACTGTAGCATCGTAATGACATACACACGGATTCACAGCACTTCCATGTTTTTTTTTATTTTTGGTGCAGTAAAGATGTTTCGTACAGTTCACTGTAGTAAAATCTGCAATTATTCAACGTTTTGAATTGTGCGGATGGTCGTGAAGTAGTGCCTTCTGTTGTCGCCATTCTTCCGCGTGGCTGTTACATTGTGGAAGTGATGAATGGAATAAGCAGGGATAAAGGAGACACCAGTGTGGACACCCTTTACGTGGCTTTACTGGAAATCATGCTTTCACCCATTCATAACAGGCTACACTGCCTGTTATGAATGGGTGAAAAAGAATTAGGGCAGTGTTTCCGTTTTACATACCTTGTTTTTCCTGGTGATCCACATTCAATACTAGAAATGTCACACTAGACATTTTAATCAATTTCTGGTCAGTTCTTCTCAGTGGGTATGAGCTATGTCTCAAGCATCATCATCATTATCATTTACCGGAAACACAGAGGAAGGAAACAACTGAGGAGAGGCCCTGACTTCACTTCTTGTGAAGCCGTGTTGAAGCCGGAAGTCGTCCAGAAACGATTGGGCGAAATCCCTTCTCTCGTTTATATCCCAATAAGAAGCAAAAGATGCCACTTTCCCTCCAGCTCAAAAAGCATGTGAGCTGCGTGGCACGCGTGTCGTGGCGATCTGAAACCAATGGAGCGGCTCTGAACAGAATGGGCCAGCATGATGCCGTTGACGAAATTATTTTGCCCGAGCAATAACAGTGAGTTACAGCTCGTTGACAACGACGCGAGTACAAGAGAACATGAACCATGTGCGCTAGATGCACTGACAATGGCGAGTGTGGTGTCAGTGTTTAGACGTCGTGACTTGACGCACTGTACACACAACATGGTCGGTTGGCGCCTCTTTTTACGGTTGCATTCTGTGTCTCACGCGGCCAGCGCGACGCCCAGTACCGTGCCTGTCTTCGAGGTAAACTTAACCAGCATCAGCATTGTGCAAGTGTAGTGATCTTTTGCGCGGTAAAGTGACACTTGAACACGCTTGCTCTAATGCAGTAGGTGCAAGCATAGCAAGAGGAGCAGAAAAGATGTTTTAATGTGCATGTGCAAGCTGTTACGGTACACATATCGAACACGAAACTACATACGTGCACATGACGTCCTCAGCACACAAATGTTTCGTCTGTTGTCACAAGCAGAAACAATGCAAAACCCTCAATGACCTGCAAGGAGTTCGTCATGGTTCCATTTTGCCATCTTGCCTGCACGCCATCTCGCTGAGCACTTCAATTACTTCATCCGCCGCACGGCACATAAAAGCGCTCGTTCTATGCACTGTTGAGGCCCCGTGGCAACCAACATGTTTCGTAAACGTTGCCACTAGTACAATAACTACCAGAAGAGCACTGAGTATCGAGTGACTTGGCAAAAAAGCACGGATATTCTCCGCTGCACGTCAGTACGACGCCTACGAAGGCGCACATGCCGCCATCATGCCACCGCCACTCCCTGCTAGACCAACTACACTGCACAACACGTGACCATAGCAACGCCGCTATTGTGCCCCGTAAATATGGCCGCCATCGCATATTTTCTTCCAAACGCCGCCTCGGCATGCCCTCTTCTCTCATTCTTTCCACCGTGACCACGAATCACTCTTCGGGCCAGCGTTGTGGACTCGAGCTCAGAGCCAAGGAACAACGAAAAAGGGAGAAAGCCGCCAGCCAATTTGCAGAAACCTCAGACCAAGTGGGGTAAGCGTGACTTGAGCTAGAGCTTCCCAGTTGGTGACTCGGGTGAGCCGGGATCCACCGAACAAAGCACACTAATTCCAGCAGAGACATCTGAAATTTTTTTCTAATGAAGAACTCATCTACCAGCTGTTTGAAAACACCAGCACCTATGACCAACAGAATAAGCCACTGATCATGAATTCACGTGAGATGAAATCTTTTCCGGCATTTCAATTCTCGGCGGCCTTGTAATAGTTCCAAGGCATCAAACATTGTGGCAAAGCTTGCGTGATTCTCACTATAAACTAAAAAGGATGTTCACAATGACTGACTGCGTCAAAGTGTTTCCATGTACTGCGCCGCAATTAGAGGTAAAACGGGGTACCCATCATTCCTAACATATATTCTTGATGCATGTATGTACAATACTTTCCTATTTATACAGGAGAGCAATTGAAAAAACAGGGGCCGGATTCACAAAACTCACTTACGAAAACATTTTTGCGCAAGAGAAATTTTGTTGCGTAAGTCGATTCACGAAACGAAAAAACGTCGTAAGAGGCCATCGTTGTCACATCGGCCGCTGCAAATAAAGCGCGCTGTGACTGCCCGGGAACATGTCAGCGATGGTGATGCAGTTGCTATATTTGCTTACGTCACCGAAAAGTGCTCGTAAGTGGATTCACGAAGCGAAATTGTGCGTAAAAACAGCATGGCTGAGAGAAAATCCTAAGAGTGGTCCGGACCACTCTTAGGAACAATGTGGCTACTTAGAACCTGCTGCCGCGGCGGTATACTTTGGTGCCCTGGCTGGTTTTGAGTTAATTCACGCCCATTAAGGGCTGCCTGATGACTGCTGGTGCGTTTTTATTTCTTTCGGCGCTTTGAGCTTCGCGTGTTGTTTCCCTTGTACGCAATCGATGGTGTTGACAACCACCATCGTCCAATAAGTTCGAAGTCGCAGTAGTTGAAGAATTCTATTGAACGTCAATGGCATAAAACTACGCATGTAAAGATTTGTGGTTGGATGAAAACCAATGTGATGCGTGAATGGTCGGTGCATTCGAACGCGGCATGGCATAGGATCAACCTTATTTGTTATGTTGTTGTGTGGCACCCCATCTCATCCAATTAAAAGTGCGACTCGAGATCCTTGCCTCATTGGTGGAAATTACCACCAAAGAGGGTAATGGTAGTACATTCTTTGCACGCTATTGGAAATAAAAATGAGAGGAAGTTTTCAGTGAGTGGTTCATAAAGTTTGTGCTCTAGTGTACTTTCATTGGCTCTAACTGTCCAGTGGTTGCGATCTCTGAAATACAGCTGTCGATACACTTTGGGACGATCTGGAACAAAGCGTACTTTGTAAACCAAAGCGTATTAGGGGTGCGCATGATTACGCATGGAACTACAAACAAATCATGCAGCTTCACCTTCACTGTTCAGACACCGATATGGACCGTGATAATATGGCAAGCAATCGGAATGAAATGACCCTAGTAACTTTGTATGACACCGAAAATATGCAAACCCTCACGATTCTGGAGCAAACCTTGGCTGAATTCATCCCTGCGTCAATTACCAGCCATTTAACTTGGCGCACGAACATCATTCAAAGGTAGAGCGAGCCACTGACATGTATTTTGTGCGACGCAGCGACCACTTGACCTGAGAATAATAGCGTTGCGAAAGCGAATCCCCTGTCGCATGCTCTGATCGAAGCAGACGACAAACGCGAGCAGACGACGGCTTGGCCGACAGGCACAGCTTGTGATTGGTTGTGAAGCAATACCCTCTACATCAACTCACTCCGTGACGTTGCCAAAACACCTCTTTTATCTGGCACGCCTGTCCTGTTCGTAATATCACCCCCCTCGCACATAAGAGAAAATGTTTTCACGCCGTGAAAATAGTACAAGTACTTTCTAAGAGCTCTCTTATGTGCTGCGCAGTTGTCGAAAACAACATGGCGTCGTAAACAGCATATCGGTCGGTGCGACTTTCAGCAAACGCTTCTCGCACGAGTTACTTTAGCGTTTGACTGGATGTGTTTTGATTACAGCAGCTCTTTCGATGCGTGTAAGCAGTGCGGAAAGCTGTGGCAGTGCAATGGCGTACGGTGAAGCGCAGCGAAGCCTGTGCGTCGGTGTGGTTATCAAGCGGGGATCGGCGTCAATGTATCGACGGCAACTAGCACTCGAGAAGCCTGCAATGTGTGTTTGTGTGCGCGTAACAGTTCGTTCGCTTGACTTTCCAGTCTCTCAGTTGGGTGCTGTGCGACATTTCGGATTGACAGCGTTTAGACACGTTACTTGAGTGACCCCAAGTACGTACGAAAACGTATAAACTACGCGCTCGGTTCTCGCTTCGCCACTAGTTAGCCCGTACGCTTCTATTTACTTGAGAGCAATGTACTGTTCGGGAGTGAAATGATGTTCGTTGTGAGCAGTGGGGCTGTGTTGACGTTCCAAGACTTGTGAACAAGCTGTGCTCGTGTGACCGAAAATTGAAAGACAGCGTTGATAACTGTTTTGCCCTGCGAAGTTGTGGTGGGGCAGCTTGGCGCTTTTGTTTGTTAAGTCGTCACTTCTCCTTTTTGTGATAACCATAGTCCTAGCGCTGCGATGTGATGAACCAAAACTGCGAGATGCTACATTCTGTTGTGGATCGTGTTACTTTGGAAGCGCGCCTAGACTGTTCTTCGGTAAGAACTTGAGAGTTCTATGTGGCAGCGAGAGCCCGTGAACGTCAAGCTTCCCTCCGGCCCCCACAAAAAGCAAAGATTTCACCGGTGCCTTGCTTTGGATGAAGTTGTAGGCCAATATCGCCTAACGACAGGTTTCCGAGTTCGTCTGGCCATCGTTTTTCACGGCACTAGAGCCTTGACAACAGCCGGTCATGGCCAGTTCTTACACTTTATCAATGGACGTGCACGCCTGGCCAGCCCTTCATTGCTGTCATTGGCAGATTGCAGTCTGCAGATGCCCTTTGCCTGTTGGCCGTACTTGGTTCCTCATGACACCAACGGCTACTAAATGCTGCCATCGGTGAGTTCACCTTGCAGAACTAAATTTCACCGGTACTATAATTCACGCAGTTCTATAACGTGTGCAAGTTTTTAAGCCCATCAGATGTAACGTTTCTCTATGGTAAGTTGAAGCATGAAAAATTTACTACTACTGTTATATACATACATATATTATGGAGCAAATACACAAAACGTTTTTTGTGATTTGATACAAGTGAGCTCTTGTTTGATTATGAGGTTGGGCCTGTCGACTGACCACGTTTGATAGTTGGAAAGTTAATGTGAATTTATTTTTCAGGAGCCAGGTTGCACTTAGAAAATTTATTTTGGAAAATTAGTTCTAAAGACGATTACCACTGTGGTAGTAGTATACTTCAGTAGGACATATATATTGCGGTACGTAAATTTTACATAAGGCTTCAGTTTATTTCAAAGTGATTGTAGCAGATTTTGGTCACTTTAACGAATTGATAGCTTCCTCAAATAAGTATTAGAAGTGAGTGCTTTTAATGATTGTTTTCAAATATCTCGTTTTTGGCTCTTCACAGATCGCAGAGATTGGTTTGTTAAGGTCCTGTGATGCATCGGTTGCACATTCTGGCACATCAATCCTCATCATTACTTGGAGCACCTGTACAAAAATAGGAAGGACACGTTCTCCCTAACCATGCAAGCCTATGTCACTGTTGGGACTGTTATCATTCAGCGGATGTGGCGTGGAAGCATGCATGGCAGCCTCATCTGGAAGGACTGCGATCTGCTTGGGAGCTTCGAGGGAACAAAACTGCCTAACGGCTGGCTGCAAGGTTAGTTTTTCTTTGATACATACGATTACGTGAACACCACTTACTGTGCACAAATTGAAAACTCAAGCATGATTGCTTTAAGTGGATACCTGTAATATTCTTACACATAATTCTTATTCAACATTTGTAGAACTAAATTGCAAGATAATTGAGAATGCTGAAAGCTGAAAGCCTGCAGCTTATGAATGAAACTCCAATAATCTGAGACTCAAAAGCTTGTGCTTTGAAACGAGCACAAATACTTTGATTCCTTATTGAGCTCTCGAGCTTGTGACTCCCTCTGTGGATCAAGTGCTCTGGAAGGAAATAGCAAGTGGGTGAAAATTGCCTGGCTGTTCACAACTCGCAAGGAGAAAGACCTATTGAAGAAGCCTCAGATGACATAGGGCCAGTAACTGCATCTTTTACCTAATGTAGCTTTTTCTCTCTCAGTGCTGTTGCTTGTGTTTCAGCCGAACATGTTCACCACGATTGCATAGTGATATATATTTTTCTACAAATTGTACCTGACCTAAGTATGCATTGTTGATCTCTAAAGGTGACGTTCAGTGTGTTTCAAAGCCATGGCTTCTCATTTCTCTGTCTGTGGCTAGCCTATTTCAGCAGCAGAGCGATGCAGCCAGCGCACATGCAATCCAAGTCATGGAGCGCTCCTTTGGTGTTCTGTGCAGGACGCAGCATATCCATCCGGCAAGACACTGGTATCAACAATAATGGTGAGTGTTGGTGGCACCTGTAGGAGCCCGTTGTGTTTGTTGCGTATGGTTATTTCCCCTGATTAAGTGCATTTTTGAAAGGTTTTCATCATTTAGAATAATAGATGTCAGCAACAAGCACACTCATAATCCACAAGTTCTTTGTGTCTTCTAGACTGCCCATTTGCTCCTATACGCAGTATGGTGAGCTGGCTATGTTAGACAGCCTTAAAGTTATGAACATTGGCTGTTGTGTTGTAATGCAGTCTAACTTGTGTTTCTTAGTGAACTTATTTGTGGTCTGCTTCTCGCACCTAGTGTAAAGTCAAATTAAAAGAAACACTATTGGCTTTTTACGTCTGGCAGAAGTTTAATGCCTTCACTTATAACATTGTAGTTTTGCTCTTGTATCATATTAAATATATAAAATATATTAAATATATTTTCAGTCTTCACTGTTTGTGTGTGTGTGTGTTGAGGCTTGTCACTGGCTTCTGAAAATACAATATCTGTAAATATGAGCACATAATTGACAACAATACACTCTTTCATGTAGCATGGTTGCAACAATGATCTGTATTTTTTTAAGTTCCAGCAGTAACAAGGGGTTCGGTGCTCCACGGTCATGTACAGTGTATCAAGAACAGAGCACAGAAGACCAACAAGTATAAAGGGACTGCCAGTGACTGTTCTCCTGCTCAAAGTTTACAACAGCAGAAAGAGCACATTGTGATGTCAGGAGCAGCTGCTGCTTAACTTCTTAGCAGTGCATTATTCAGCAGTTCATTTGCTTGCATTCGAAATTATTTAAATTTTGCATGGAAGATACCAAACTATGACACTAATTTAAAGGCTGCTGTAGTGTTAGTGGGCAAATATTTTTGAGCTGAAGTTTTTAACATGTGTGTTAAGTGCCTGCGTGCCTCTACATTTACATGCCGGAAATCACAGCATCCATGGTCGCCAATGGTAACTGTGTTTGCATTCTTTGTAGTACAAGAAGTAAAGCCATGAATGCAGTAATCATGTACTTAGTCGATGTAATCCTTCAGTGTACACTCAGTTTGTATAGCACCAATGATGCCATGAGTGTATAAGCTCTGGGAAGTGAATCTATGTGGATTATTTTATTTGGAAGGAAGAGGATCATCATTACTCCTAGTATATCTTAACAGTAGATTTTAGTGCTTGGGTATTATCCCACTGCCTGTCCGTCCTTCAACAGTCTACTTATCTACTGTGTAAGTGTAACTTTTTAAATGTATACTTTGCTCGGATAGGTTTGTTCATAATGTATTGCAAGTGACTTATCATATATGCAGCTCTACTCAGACTAGAAATAAAAGTATTTATTTTTATATGTAGCTATAGCATTCATTCACTTGTATTTTTGTAGGTGCCTGTACAATTGTTTAGCCCTACAAAAGTGCTGGTATACTCTAATATTGAATCTGGCATCTTAAAATAGTTTGTTAGTGGAAGTAAGATTGGGTTTACAACCAATATTACTATCCTCAGATGAACTGTGAAAACTCTGTGGAAATTTATTTACATTTTTTGAACTTTGGCAAATGTTGTTATGTTCTTTTATTGTGGTCCCTGTTTCATGCAAATGACACATAAGTACTTTGCAGTGGCATAGTATTAGTTGTTATTTTACACATATGTGCTGAGCAATATCGCAGTTGAGGCCAGCAGGAAGACATACATGCAGTGCACTGGAGCATCACCTCACATAGTGTACAGTCTTTGCCCACCAGTAAACTCAATATTTTTCAAGCAGACTAATAGACAGCTGTATGGGAACTGTGTTGATGTGCAAACTTTGAAGTCTTCTTGAGGAGTGTTTTTCATCATTTTTGTCCAAGTGAAGTAGCTACCCAAGGCCACAACTGGTAGGAATGTGGTGGTTTCCTCTCTCCAAAAGCACTCCTATCAGCTGCCTCAATGTTAGCATGGGGTGAATTAACGAACTGGAAAAATAATTGGTCTTTGTTTTCTTGGCCGAAAGAGTCACTTCCACCGTTGAGCCACCACGACGCGCCAGAATAGAAACTTTTAGCTAAATAAAGTTGATTCTACTTTTGAGAAGTGTTTTGGATAAACGAAATGGCACCTTTAGCTGTCAATATGAACATTGTTTGCACCAAGGAGCTTAGTAGCTTGTAACTGCATTATTCATGTATTGCCTAGAATTTACTCGCGCTGTGCAAACTTTCAGCCCAAGTGTCCTAACATGCTTTGTTAGCGGGTTGTGAATGAGCCAACCTATGTAAATAAACAGAGTGATATTGCAGACATGTACAAAATATTGATGCACAGCCCTTTTCTTTAGCATGACATTGTCAAGGGCTTTATTCTTGTGTTTTTTACAAAAACTGCTTGTCACTGGGCAGCAGCGGAAAACTATGCATCAAGCTTTTGCGAGATGGTTTGAGAAACACCGTGTTCAGACATAACAGTGCCGGTGGATTTCTCTCGTAAGTTACTTTCTGTAGTATATTCAAAATGAGTGTATTATAATTGTTGTTTTATAGCCATTCATTTTAATATTTACACCTGAGTGTATGTATGTATGTATGGGTGTACATATGTATATGTGTGTGTGCGTATATGTATGTATGTATGTATGTATGTATGTATGTATGTATGTATGTATGTATATGTATGTATGTATGTATGTATGCATCTTTTAAATGAGAATCCGTTTATCATTGGTGAGTAAGTTTGGTAATGATTTGGCTGAATTTGTTTCTAGTTACTTCTCTTTTGAGCCATTATACATTTCAATTTGTTTTGTACTGCATAAAAATAAATGTAACCTCACACAGAATATGTGTGTTCGAAGAAGTTGTTTCATTTACCAACCTACAGTCATGGGCAAGAAATTGGGTAAAATGGAACGAACCTGCGAAGATTAGTTTCGAGCATAGCTACTCTACATGGCATATCTCGTACACATTGCGTTGGTTGAATATGTCGATTTCAACCTTTCAATTTTATTCAGAATAAGCAAGCTATCACCCGTGGTTGTATATGTGTGTGATATTTATGCATACTGTGATACCGGTTCGCAATTACAATTAAGGTCACAAACGTAGTCAAGCTGAATACATGATTTTTGTCCATGCACCTTTCATCTGCACTGGAACTGTTGTTAATAAAAAATAAACTTCAGTTTAGAAATTTATTCTAGTAGCCAAAAGCAGGGTATCTCTTTATCACACAAATCAAATTGCCATTGTTCTGTTCCATTCTGGACAATAGGGGACCCTCTCAGCAGAACTCGATTAACTGCTATAGTTCATTTTAACCATTAACAGCGACATTACACTGAAGCGTGCAGCATGACAAATAGCGGGAGAGAAGACACAAACTAATCACTCTGTTTGCGTCAGCTCTAACTGTCCGTGCTCTTTGGTCTTGCTGAATGTGATTATGCCCCCCAAATTAGCACGAAAGCGTGTCCCTACAAAGGCAGTCAACTTGGCTGCATGCAGTTAGCTCACTGCATGTGTAGATTTTCTTCAAAACACCGTGAAGACTGATTGCTGTTCGAATATCCAAACACGTGAAAAGTAATATACCAGGTATGATATTGGTATTTCAGCACTGGACACTTTTACGATAAGAGAGGAAGGAGGAGAAAATTATGAACCCTGAATTGTTTAATTTTTGAAGGAGCACAGTACAGCGCTTTTCGGTCAAAAGGGGAGTGAAAGAAGCAAGTGCGAAAGCCTACTTCTCAAAAAATTAGTACACGCCACCACGCATAATGTCAGGCCGGGCAACCTCTTAAAAAAAAAAAGTGCTCAGTGATTCTGCGAATCGAACCAAGTACCTCCTGAATTGTAGTTGAGCGCTGTAACCGCTCGTCCACTGCATCAGTGCTTGCATTCGCCCTATTGCTGATATATCGTCATTCCTTCGAATGAAGCCAAATGCAAAAACGTCCGGTGAAACTTTGTCAAAAATAGAAAAAATAGTTAGAATGCGTTTGCCCAAGGTTACTAGAAGATAGAAACCGCCACGTGTGACTGTATAACCGTGCGCTATTTATTCTTGTACTTTACTGTCATGACGTTGGGATAGCCGGCTCTGTCGTAGGCTACCTTCTCATAGTTTGCCAAATATAAATAAGAAAATAAAAATATATATCGGCCTGTGACAACGCTAATCAACTATTATGAGTTCACTGTCACTAGTGTCTCTTTCACTAGATGAATGCTCAGTTTGCTTCCATCATCGTTATTTAAGAAAGTTTTGGCTCATTAACTCAACTCTCCTAATTAGCATTGATTCTCACATCTAAGGACAGTCACACTTCATCTCGCTTTCTGAGTGGCTGTCACTCCCATATAACGCGTACTCCACTTTTTTATGCTCTCCGAGCATCTGACGCTGTTTTGCGGAGACTTTCCCTGACGTCTGCTGGGCCATAAAATTGTCTTTGTTATCTATCAATTTCAAGCTTTCGCGAAGCCGAAACGAGAGTCTCTCTCTCTCTCTCTTCATTCTTTTCGCACGTGTGATAACGTCTCTCAACCTCAAGACTCGTATACACGTCCCTTACTTTGTTTGCGCACTCAAACAACGCTGGACGAAATATTTGCACCGTGTTTTGTGAAAAGCATTAGCACTGAGACACCTCCCGACGAGTCTCCTTCATTTTACGTAGGCATATACCTAAGCGTAAGTGTATGCACGTTCTCGCATTTCGGCTTTATAAAAACGCTGCGGTGCATGGAACCAGCGAAATTGCGCTCATAATTTCATTTGATTACTGCTGTTATCTATTTCCGCACAATTCGTATGCAGGCACCAAAGTCGCTCATGTGTCTCGTAATAAGAATATTGTAACAAAGGCTACCTTTGACTATAGGTACAAAACACCCTTACGTTCACCACTATACCGTGCTAGATTGCACCGAATTAGTTAAGTAGCAGCGCAGCTTCAATGAAATGTAAGGTAACTGGTCGCGTTGAATAGGGGAAGACATTCGAGGCACATTTTCAAACATTGCATGCATCGATTTATGTGTAGTTTATTTATGTGGTGCACCTGGAGTGTTGTTTACTTGTACTTGGCGAGATAGTGCATGGATTGCTCGGTGGCTTAAGGCCATCGAGCAATTATTTTTTTTTAGCTACAGTCGTTGATTAAAGGTGAGTGCTTGGCTTTGCACAGCCCACCAAAACGTCTGTTACAACGTACGCGGCATCCCGTAAGCACTGTAGCAGACGCCCACGGAACTGAAACTTAGAGCAGCAAATCATTGGCTATCATCGTATACTCTCGATGCTAGACGCTTTGCGTGCTACCTTGATATTATCGGCACACACTTCTTTCTTTCCTTGTCGTTTCATCGGCTATCGTATGTCTTCCTTGCCCTCTTAAGTGCCGAATAAGTTAAATTCATACCCGCGCTATAGTAATCCCTCCAGATAAGAGAATTTTTGGCTAAGAAAATGCGTAGCCAAAGAGAAAGCTTTGTGAATTCGGCCCCAGAGCTTCTCCTGTTGCACAGGACAGTATCGATAGCGTGCGTGCAGTGCTGCGGCTCCAAGCTATAGCGCGAGAGAAGCTGTCGATCCCTTTTGAAAAAGGAAAGTTGATGTGATCGCACTGACCATATGAAAGCCTATAATGAAAAGAAAATAATGTGCACTGATTGAAATAGCAAGAACACCACGCGTTGTAAATAGTGTAACATCAGAGTGCGTGTCAAATACTTCAATTTATATGATTCATCTAGGTAGTGCATCTGCCCAGTGTTCTATATGTAGGACGGATCGAAAGCCATTGTTCAAAAAAGCCTTCTCGTAAATATAAGCGTGATTCTCTTTTCTGTGGTCGCAGAAGCACTCAAGTTGCAGAAATAAGTTAGTTTCCTCAATTTCCCCAAGTGCAGACTTATATCAGGTAATGTAATTGCATGAGGTGAGTCAGAATGTTCAGACTTTATGTAAGATTGCCTCACTCTTCTGCATTTTCGTTCTCAGTCAGAAAGATTAACTTGTAGGTCCAGTACTAACAAAAAGCTTTTAACCCAATCATAGCCTAAAGAAAACTGCCACGCGCAATAAATTGCACGATACCATAATTTCAAAAATACAGGGTTCTATTGTTTACAATCTTTACAATGCGAGATGCAGGCTTTTTTCTTAGCATAACTATTTCCACAGATTTTTTGTATTGGTAGTACAGCGACTTTTTTTACTTTTTATATTTTATTCCACTAACCTGCAATAAAAAATTAAACTATTGGGGATGTTGTGACAAGAGTGTCTCAGAAACATAAGAGCACGATCAATCTGGCATGGTAGCAAAACCACTGGAGTTGTCCTTTTTAAGCCGTCGGTTAATTTTTTAACGACCTCGTGAGTTCAGCGCTATGCAAGTGTAGCTAAAACGTACGTCCCAGAGTTCTTGTGCTTTGTTCGTAATTCATTTCGTAATCTATTATTTTCTACGACGATGAGATCTTGCAGCCAGAGCTCTTCGCACCTGTTCACGTTACCGGAGAAGACGCCGGAAAGCTCGGACTGAACGGCCGTTGGAAAATGGCGATGCTAATGACACGGAGGCGTTTGCGGTTGAAGATGGCCCTTCTTTTCATGGCAGTAAACGATCGCGCGTTGCTTGGATGGTCATTCAGTTCGGAAGTTGAATAGTACCTTCTGGTCTTGTACGAAACATTTGTGAATGTGGTATTGTACTCGGATAAACTATTCGTCTTATGCTGTAATACGCTGATGCATATGACTGCACGCTGCATAGCTAGTACCTGACTTACAAGCAAGGCATATGTGCGCATTGTTCACTTCCAAACAACATTTTTGAATTTAATTATTTCATTACTTGGAAAATATCACAATAAAGCAATTCTGTAGTATCAGTGTTTGGTGGCCTAGAACTGTCGTATAGTGCAACCAAATCACACGCTTCAGCAGACTTCTGACAATTTTCCTTATATTCTGCTCTGCAATGTCTCAGATATCTCTATTCGCTCTTCCCATTTCGCGTTTTTCAGCGTGTATTAGTGAACGAGAAGTGTTCCTGGTAAACATTATTGCATTCCACTAAGCTTTCTCTACTTTCCATCTTACTGCGCACGTACCTTAGCAATTCATACATATATCCTCAATAAAATATTAAAAATGTTAATTGCATTGAGAATAAGTGGTAGCCTATTTGCTTTTCCCCATTTGCGGAGTTTTGTTCCTTAAAATCACGGCATATTCACAAAGTGCATGATGATAAGCGGGCAAAGCAGCGCGATCATTCGGTGTTGCCATAAATTACCGATGACATCGATTGCTCAGGAGTGTAAATTACTGACAAAGTGGTGCACAGTTGTATACCATGTTTATTGGTCGTAAATGACATGTTGTGATGAGCTGTTACTGCTTTGAGGTATCGTACCTAGCCTGAAGTTGGTAAATACGAGGTTGTGCATGTTTTCCAGGTAATTGTTGATTTTATCCAGTCCCACGAAATGCATGGCAGAGAATAGCAAGAGATACTTGTTTGAGCGCTTTAGGTAATTCCTTTTCCCAGAGTGAAACACATTGCTATTGCTTAGTTTAGTGGGAAGCTTGAAAGTCCTTGTATTTAAAATGTACTCGTCAGAAAAGAAAGGTTCGTGCTTTTCAACTAAGCGGCCGATAGGAGAAGTTATACTGATACAGAAGTATTCCACTGTTTAAACAAACACTGGCTACGGTTTGACAACGCGGCAATATTTCAACAAAAACATTGAAATTAGAATACAAGCTTCCGCAGTCGTCATGCACAGCAGCATATTGTGAATCAATTCAATATAGTTTCTTTGGTGTCATAAAACATGATATGCGCGTAATAAATCTTCCATGACTTTCGGTAGAAGATACGGTGCTCAATCTATATAGGGGCGCTTCGATCCCGGTAACAATTCTACCACAGCTTACGCAAGTTTATCAGGCAATGGGTAAACACTGATTGTTTTGGTTGGTCATGGACATGATAAATCGTGGTGTTCTACAAAAATGATGAAGACGACGGGGTCGTGCTTGCACTAGGGGCTGAATTGTCATCTTGCCTAACAGCTGATTGAAGTTCCAGGTCATTAAACCACTATCGCTCCTTCATCACATTTGATGGAGGTGCTGGGTACGTTGCTTGAAAACAATGCTTGAAAAAAAAAACGTTTTAACAATATTTCTCGTGTTGGCGAAAAATGTAGAGACTATCAGTGAATGATGAAAGACAGTGAACATGTTTTTGTTGATTTGATGACTTCATTTTCTCGTTGTTTCCACCAGATGTTATCTGTACCTTCTGTGGACAGACCTCGGAGCGTGTTTCATTCGTTATTTGGCGTACATCGCCAAATAAGGAACCTAGACCAACTGACATAGGCAGACTACCTATTACAATTGCCGGTTTTTTATACAGAGTGCTTTACGCAGCCACCAGTAACATCGTGCACTCACAAATTTCCTGTATGAAATTCAGTTCACCTCCTCTCTCAAAACTTCGTTCTTTCATGTTCCTACTTAAGTTTTTTCGCGTCAGTGTCACTTCTTTGTTTGCTCTTGCTTATCTCTTGCTATTGCTTTGTTTGCTCTTGCTTATCTCTTATCTATTTATTCATGTTTAATATTAGCGATGTCAGCACAAAAATAAAGCATGATGCTACAATCTTCAGTTTCTATTGTTTATTCTTTCTGACTGAAAGAGTTAGCAGGCGTTCTGTCTCTACATATGTGTAAGTTGTCATGATGCACTTTTTCTATTTAGTTTCGTTCTTCTGTGCATGTGTAGTGAAATAAAATAACAATAATCATCGCAAGAGAGATAGTCATGCTTAAGGAATAGTAATCAATGCAGAATAAAAGTGATAAGTTAGCGGACAAGAAAATGTACGCCAATCTTCGAGCAAGCTCTGAATTGCGAATCCCTCTAGAAATCACGACCACGCTGCACTCGATTACGAATAGCGCTTATGCAGTGCATACATATTCAGCCAACACGAATGGACCGAAACCCTGGAGACAAGTAGCTGTTCTAGATGGCAGGCCTGACTGAATGTGCGGATGATAAGCCTCGCACGGGCAAAAAAAGCAACCGTATCAAGCGTATATTTCGTCAGCTGCCGGGTACGTAACAAATATATTGCCACCCCAATTGAAAAAGAAAAAAAACGAATAGTGGGCATGCGGTTAACCATCAATAACCATTATAGTGGAATAATATAGTGGGTGTATGCTGGAAAAACGACCACAGTGGCACAAGGTGTATGGTGGGATATGGTAGATGCTGCAGTGCCGGCAACGGTTGAGAGCGAAATGGCATCATAATCACCAGAACGAGCTGTCACAAAAAATAAAAAAAAGAGTTGTATAAAAATTGATGTAAAAAGCAGCCGTAAAAAAATAAACAGGCTTATATAGATATTTAAACAGGCAACCTGTGAGTTCTCAACAGAAGACACTAAGCACTGTGCCATGTCTACATGACAAAAGTTACTTGTTAAATAGCTATCAAACAAGCGAACCGACCGTTCAGCTTCAGTTTTGTTTGTCACGTACTCGACATAGTCGAGATCTCTACCTGCTACTAAACTTTGCACAATTATTAAACACAAGCAACTGCTGCCTGTCACGATTACCACTGCGATAATGGCACCAGCGCTATGTTTTTGTCACAATTCAGAACAACAAGAAAAAAAAAACCAAGCGGGCTGCCGAGCAGGTACAGTTCACCGGTGGGGTCTGCCAAGTTTAACATCTATTTCTCACTCGTTCCAAGAGGCGACATCGGCTCAGGCCTAATGACGCCTCTAGGCTCATTCCATAGAAACGCCCGCCTAGTTTATTGAGTATTGGGATGCTTTTCGCGCAACGTAGAGTGCAGTCGTGCCAGCGCACTTCTGTAGCTTCACCGATTGTTAGCAGCAACTACATAACGGCTTGACCAAAACGAATGCAGAGCGCCGGAAACATTATGCTATCATAATGGTTCAGCAAGCGTACGAATCACCAAGTCTGTGTTCTCGCGTACGAGCCAGAGAAGTGCCGGCGAGTGCGACCGGCGGCTGTCGGTAAGGAAAACGTACGTTCTCTAGAAATGCTGGAATCGCGTCGCATCGATGTTTGTTCCTTCTTGCGTGGACGCAGTACACCATAAAAAAGCTTCATTTAAGTTATTTGATGCCATGGCTGTGCTGTATTGTCATTCCTAATAGTTAAAATTGTGCATTCTCAAACACAGAAGGATGTATAACGCAATTTTACGTGCTTGGTCTGTAGGCCTAACCTTTGGTAGAAATCATAGTGGTATAACATGTAAAGTACAGATCCCAGCTTGATACACTATATATACTGCCCACCATCATAGGCCCACGCATCATCTGCTTACTGCTTCCCAGCATTATCGCACTGGTGGGCAGCGTAAGTGGGCAGCATAAATTGCTTAGCTCTCGGAACCTGAATGTATGTCTTAATCTTGATTCGTATTTGAACGCATACATTTTCAGTGGCTGCTTGATTGAGCTTCTTTACATATGTAAAATAGCTTCAGTCGTTTGTGCCACGTTATAATTTTGAAGATACACAAAAGTGTCCCGTGCTTTTCGTGTCCCTGCAACAAATTTGTGGATAAGAGAACATCGATAGCGACGTTTCTCATACAGGTATGCAAAAGACGAGGCCCTGGATGCCATTTTATGTTACGAAAATTTCAGGCCACGATAGTCAACGGTGCCTTTTAGAAAGAGGAGGTTTTTCTTAGTGTTTTGATGACTAGAGGCCGAATGTTTAGGTACTAAAAAGCATAATTAGGTGCTAAAAACAGGTACGTAAAAGACCACTTTAGGCTTTAAATACAGGTGCGAGGAACTTTTACAATTCTTCATAAAATTTCTTACAAAGACGCGCGCGACTTGTGTCTACGATAGAAAAGATATAATTTTATTGTTTATGACAGCACAGAGGTGCCAAACGTTGAACATGGTCTTGCATTTCTCGCATGGTTCGCATAACATGGTTTTTTCTTTGATTGTACTATATAAAGATGAGTTAAGTGCCCGCCGTTGAGTCAACACACTCTCAGGTCTTTTTTTTTTCTTCACGGCTGAGAAAGAGAGTACAAGATCAGACAGCCAGTTCACTAGAAGACCAGAGAAGAGGAATGCCTTGTAAGGCTGGGTCTAATCGCGTACGGTCAATTTCCTGTCGGTGAACTACTAAAGGGCCTCTCACAAGGTTTGAGAATTTCAAGCTGACTAACGTAATGCATCGATCGCGAATGTATCTGCCAAAACTTGCAATACTGCGCACCACAGAAATACGTCAAATTTCAAACTCAATGACCCTTGCATTTCTTCTCACGGGTGCAACCCTAAAGATTGAATGAAGGTGTGATGTATAACGAGTAATTCCACTACTCTTACGTTGTTGCTTTAGGTGTGGCAGCTGTGCCATCAATCGTTATAAGATCTCGATAACGTCTCAAATAAATGATGACTATATACAGAAAACCAGATAAAAATGCACCATTTGCTGACTACATCAAGCACGTCAGGAAGGACCTGACTAAGAGCATACAGCACGTAATATTGCCAGATTTGTTGGAGACGATGTGTAATTTGTGTAACATATGATTGAGCAGACGAATGAAAATTGAGCGAAAGAATAAAACACACAAACAGCAGATGAGCGTATTTATTAATATAATTATTATTATACTGATTCTCTCACCGTTCCTAGATTGTGCCGGCACCAGCCTTGACCGTGCTTTTGCTGATCTTCTCTGAAAGCATTTATAGCAGTGCAATGAGGTGAATCGCTGCTAATTCACATGATCCGTGCCAGCCTCTCGAAAAAAAAAAAAAAACGCTCACTGAGGAATATATTCCACACAAACAGGCTGTCCACTACCAAGAATGCCGAAACGACACAACATTGATAGCCTAAAGGCACTAGCAGGTTCGCACACATCCTGCGCACGAGACCCTGTGTGCGCGTGACGTGCTCATGAGTATGCGTCATATGATCTTGTATCAGAAGGCAGTATAGTAGTTAGGATTGCGATGGTTGCACAGCGCAAATGATGGTGTCACGCTTGACTTCATGGCTCGTAACGAGCCTATTGGATATATATATATATATACGCAACAACTTCCAGTGTGTAACTACCACAACACATTTGGCCTGGTAGGGGCCTTTTCTCCTTTCCCATGACGGCTTTTTATGCTTTAGCATTCGTTCTCCACGTTCGCGCGGCTACACAGAGGGACCTCCTGTTTTTTTCCCACTAAAGATCCTGGGAGCTTTACTTCCCACTGACACACCCAAGCCTTCAGGGCAGTGTTTCAATTCATTATGGCCGTTGTGCAACTGTCTCTCGAAGGCACTCGCCGCGTCCTCGGTCGTGGAGGTCAGTTTCGTTTCCTTCTTTAATATTTACTTATATCTCCATAGTTTTCAGCCTACACCGACACGTGTTGTTATTTAGGTCTGCATGAACAACGTCTTGTTCTCTATTGACCTCTCTTTTTCTTCAAACCACTCGCGCTAAGGCAGCGCCTTGGCGTATGAGGGCTCCCACGTTGCATTTCACTGATGCTAGCGCTCAACTTTTGCAAGTTGATTGAACTAGAGGGGATGGTTGAACCTCATATTCCTTGAAAAGGTTATTGTTGCGCTGTGAAATTATTAACAATCTCAAACCACACTCGAAAGCAGAGTTTCAGCTTATGTAGTGGTAATATAGGCGCCGTTTTTGAACATAGGTATGTATAAGCACTTAGAGACTTTTAGGCAAGAACGCTGAAAATGGGCATGTATAAGCATGAGAAAAATACTGAAATGTCGTTAACATGTAATTAGTGCTGATATATCACGGGTGACAGAACAGGAAAGCAAGAAACAAAATAGACATTTGCTAAAAGTCCGAGCTCTGGGCAAATACACTTCGCCTTGACCGTTACAATGTGCGCGTTGAATCTTGTGGCTTATATTTTTCCTTCTCTGTTGGCCTTCTCCTTTTCCTTTAGGCCCAGCAACTCATATTCTATAATGTCGCCCACGCCTGGTTTACTGTGACTTTCTCACTCTCTGCCTTCGTATAGAGTGTAATAAAAGAGTGTATAAATTAATCTGGGAGGCCTATATTATAGTCTCAACCAGCTGTGAAATTCTTTCAGGGTCCGTGTGTTCTGGAAACGTCGACAAATAGCACCACAAAGCACGCTAGTGAGCTGTGTCAGCACTTTCTGATTTGCCGTATATGCTATGCTCCGCTTATTAGAAGGTATTACCACGACGCCATTCTCAAGGTGTGCTCTCAAGGTAGCCATATCTCTGCTCACTTAACTATGTACCTGATTTTAAGCTGTGCAAGGTTTCTTCTGTCAAACGTTAGGACAGGTACTCTACGCCTATTGTTTGTCGGAGTTCGGGCATATATTTAGGCGTTTATTACTTAAGGTAATACCTAACTTGAGTCATTGTTTATGTTCTTTTGTCCATCGCTAGGTTTCCTCTGCCACTATTTATAAGCTTGTTCTCGGTGAACTGGTATACCTGCATTTCGCTATTTCACTTCAATACTCAACTTTGTGTTAATGTTCTTTTAAATTCAAATACATTAGGCGGGCAGCGCTTGTATAACATGACTTCTCGCTGATTGTTGTTTTAGCGCATTTAGTGCGTGTAAACAATGCAGCTTGTAACGAATATTTGAGACAAACCTCCGTAGCCAATCAGCTCATAATAAGTTTAATATCCTTCGCGTGTCGATTCGTATAGCTTTTGTGCAACATTCTACGCACGAGCTCACGAGTATGCACGAATTTCGGCAGGTCTGCTGTCCTTCTCCTGCTGTGAAAAGTGGTCCGACGAGACGCGTGTTCTTTATGGCCATTCTTGAAATTCCACTTGTGATGTAATAAAGATATTGTCTGTGTGCATGTGCCTCCCGCCTCACTGAATTTCTAGGAACTACGCATTATTTAGGTGCAAATAACCTGCCAGTGGTCACTCGTTCCCTTACCCTGAATATGTACCAGAAAGAGTGCACGTAACTGAAAGAGAGAAGCGAGAAAACATCATAAAACTATAAAAGCATGGGGAAGGGAATTGGTTGAGGGAGGAGTAGATAAAAAAAGTAAAAGGGACATTACAATGCGGGTATGAGAAGCTTTGTATTCATACTTGTCAAGCCTTATGGTCGGCGTTCAGTAGCTACTCAAAAGAACAAATTTTTGTGACATCTTAAAGAAAAGATAGTAGAACTTTCTCCCTCCTGTTATCGCCAGGTCGGACATTATCGAAGGCATATGACCACTTCAGTAGGATGAATCAATTTTATGCAGGCGAAAGCGTGGATTAGGAGGCGTTCGTGTGTCCGCTTTGACGCAGTTTTGTATCATATTTCTGCTTGCTGGGATAGAAGCACATTATTCGCTGATGGCATTTCATTGATAAGAATCTGAGGGGACAATATGCAACTCATAATTCTTCAATTAGACAAAGATAGTAAAATGGTAGAACCACTTACTCGACGCGCCATCCTCATGGTAAGCTTCTACGTCGCTTCATTACATCAATTAACGGCCCTTGCTAGAGGTGAAAATGGTATATGATATATTCCCCGAAACCTTTACAACGATCCAGGTGGATGTGCGCTCGAAAGCTTTACTGTCACTAAAATGTCCTTGTTGAATTCGGGCTCAAATCTATAATTTGTTCATTCAATTCGATTGATACTTTTCACTAATACCAACACCACCAAAGCCAACTCGCATATTGCAGTGATAGGTGCCGTTCAACCTCAGAGCAGAGCGAAGGCACACTTAGCAAACTTAAAGCTCTCGCAAGTGCTTCTTAATACTAACGCAGCTTGCTCGTAACATTTGTCATTTGCATCAAAAGCCTGAGCCACCACCAGACCAGCAGTAGCGAAGATAAATTAGATAGTACGTACATTACAGGCAGTGTGGGAAACAGGCCAAGCAAGCCAGGCAAAGATGTTCACAGTATTCGTCATACATGCGGCCTCTTTCTACATCGGCCACTAATGGCACTTTGTTTTTTTTTTCATTGTAAGAAGTGCACGTGGCTTCCGATACATTGATGTCGTTGTTCTCTAGAACTATCTCTACGTTAACGTAAAATGAATATGCCTTGTTACGACTATTAGGTCGCCGCATGCATGTACTCTCATTTAGATGTATTATATGTTTTCTGCTGACAAACTGTTTTTAGTGCTGGGTACAGATCACGCTGAAATGCTTGCAAGCTTCGCAAGCGTTCGCAGTCATTCTCCTGAGATTCCATGCATAAAACGAGTTAGTCATGTTTATTCGAGAACGTACGCGAGCCAACGTAGTAACGCTGGAATGTTTGATGCCGACGCCTCTCCGCAGAACAGTGCCCCCGACGACCGACGCTGTTCTTGCCGAGATCAGCATGCGTATCGAACTCGTTGAACTTCCCTCTTTTTATTTTTCAGACGCAAGTTCACCGTCTTCAACATGCCGACTGCTTTTCTTTTCAACCTAACGATCGCGTGACGATATTTACGCAACCGAGCAGAAATTTTGCGGACGTTGCTAGGAAGCGGACTAGTTGCGAAATTTGGGAGGAAAAAGTAAGTTTTTTTTTTTCTCAACGGTACCCTCCCCACCCCCTTTCAAAAAAACAATGGACTGAGACGAGTCACCATTGTGTTTCATTATGGTTTCGAAATGAAATCAATATTACAGGTGTCTGAGAATTCTGGCTTTGAGGATACGGTTATTAACGAAAATAAAATTGATAGAAATTGCATGGCCGAAGCAAGACGCGCTTCTGCCGTGAATGCCATAATTTTGTATATAAAAGGCGGAATGATACCATAGCATGCTATTCGACTTTGACGTGCAGTGATTTTTTCCATAGATGGTCTTAGTCGAGAGAATCAGGTGGTACATTTTGCGGACTGACAGCAATACTTGAACACATTGTCAAATAAGTCTCGCCGCCGCCTACTGGATATTTTGGAGACGAAGTACTTTGCAGCGTCATACCATGTGTGAGTTTCAATAAAAGAAATAAAAGTTAATACTGAGTTCGCATGCCCAGATTAGCAATTGTGCATAACTCTTTTAAATGAAGTCGGCAGTGAAATCGGGAGTTTCGATGGCATATAACATTGCTTTGAACTTCTTTAAGGTCAGAGTGCCATGCTGTATTGAAGATACGTGGCCTCCTTTATTATCAATGTAATAACAACAAAAATATGTCTTTGATTGGATGCATACAATGCCAGCGTAGGCAGCGATCCGGCGCTGAAGGTTTCGTAGCACACAGCTGACGCCAACGTAATGCCTCGCTTCATTTCCGCTATTTGCATCGCATATAACTCGTGCTTGACAGGCATTAAAACTGCGCCTGCTGGTTCTTATAAATAATCGATGAGTCATCCTTTCCAAGCGTTTTTCGCTCTTAAGAAGTCTTTATGCGTTCCTGTCCAAAGTCAGACATTTTTATCTTGATAGTGGAGCTTCATTGTGAAAATTGCAGCGTCTGCCAGAAACACAGCCGCATAAACTTGACAGAGACGTAAAAGGTAGCACTCCCTTGATGCTCGGGAACTATGTCATTATGAGTTTTTCGATGCACCAACTAGTTTTTTTTTCACTAACTCGTTTTCATTTTTGTGTTGGCACTGTAATGCCTTTCATTAACTTCCTAATGAAAAACCGGCACCTCGCCGGCTCGGAACTGCGATCGAACCCAACATGCCGCACTACAGAGGGATGTCAGATGAATGGGTGGACTTATTCGTTGGCTTGATGGTATATTTTTGTCAGCTTCTTGAAAAAAGATACACACGTTCTTCCCACCAGTTATTCTACTTAGTTTCTACGTAACGTAACAGGAATATCTTAAAGAGTCCCTGAAGCAAACTTCACATGCTCCATAACTGAACATAACGCGTTATTTCATTACGTATTTTGCCGGCATTTCATCACACGTTGCTGCGCTAACGTTGGTAATAATTGTATTGTCAGTTAAATGTATCAGCTTCGAATTGTTGTGCAAATGAATAAAGATTACATCTTGTAATATATACGCTACTTTTTGTTACCATGCAGTCACGCGTGCGTTGTCTTTTGTATCCCTTGACTCTATGCAGTGTCAAATTGACGTTATGGCGTTTCGTATTGTCCAATACTTGCTACAATATCATCGCAATTTTAACGGTTATTTCAAGCTCATGCACGTGCTTCTCTAGGTCCCTTGTTTCTAGAACTAGTTCAGCGAAAGTTGATGTGATTTTTGTTCCAGGTTAACGTTGTACGATATCTTACACTGTTCTTCCTAAGAAAAAAGTCACGAAGGCTATGGTATAGAGGCGAAGAATTTATTATCAGTCGTCCAAACTGATACAAAACTTATCGCTCCATAGCGGACATGCCTTCGCAATGCCCCACGTTACCTAATGACCTTATATCTATAGCGACGCCGACTGGGAAGAGATACTTCGGAGCTCATTGCTCCATACACACCTGTAGGCAACTTATAGAGGGCCGAAAAAGGGCGAAGCATCACGGTGTCTCAACCCAAGTTTGGATGTGGCCACTGGTTTTCGTGGGTTCCTGATAAGCGATCACGCGATAGCTCCTCAGGGTGCAATAAGGATTTTTGTCTGTCTGTCATGCTTAATAAATCACAGATAAATTTCTTTGTCAGGCTGTCACCAAATGGTGATGTTTTATTATTGTTTAAATTTGATTGTGTTAATGCTAAAATAACGACGTTGTGAAATTTTATGCCGAAAAAAATAGAGCTCAGGCAGACTAAGCTGATTTGCTATGCCTGTGAAGCAGTCGTGGATAAGAAGGAAACCAAGATTTCGTTAATAGAAAAAAATCCTATATATATATGCTGGTATTGGAACAGTGCACCACTTGGGCACCTTTTGACTTTGCCTCGATTAGCAGCACTGTCCCACACAGCTCGTAAGCACTCACGCTAATCAAGTGCTCCTCGCAAGCATAGATAGAATGAGAACTTTTCTGCGTTCGCCTGTTCGCAGGAATGCAGTGTATTCTTTGTCGCCAAGGTTATTAACGAGTGCCAGGTACTGTTATGCCTGCGAGTCCACAGCGAACGTCCATGCCTCTGAAAAAGGCAATCTGTGTCAAGGCCAGCTCGCGAGCCCGCCTGACGCGAACAACTCAACGGCGTCAACACGCGGCGGTGCCTCTCTGCCGCGCACGCACCGTGAGTCACCTCAGCCAGCGAGCCCGTCGAGCAAGCAACCGGCGCCTTCCTGTCTGGCGAGTCTGACGCAATGCGTGGCGACCTCACTCGTCCTTGGGTGCAGCCACCTGCAGCGCAGCGGCTCCAAGTTCGATGAGAATGACGCGGCCAAGCGGCGACCCCATTGGAGGATTCTGACCTCACGACCAGCGGCGCTTCTGGTTGGATATTTGGTTACTTAAAGAATCCACCCGGTGCATATAAAAGAAGCCCTGCGGCGCGTCGCGAGCAGCAGACCCATTTGAGAGCAGACCTATGTGTTAGAGAGGAGAGCTCGGCTCTTCGGGTCTCTAAGCTGTCGGCCCCAGTGCCAAATTTGTAACGCCTCTGTATATATGCTGTACATAAACCTTATCTAACTCACCGTCGTTTCGTCCGCTCGTCTATCGGCTCTGCGCAGAAGCAGTCGCGAGCTGAGAAACCTACGCTACCAAACGGCTGGTGACCTTCCCGGCGGAGTTCGAAGCAGTGGCGCCTTCGGGACCGTGTTGGCGTCACCATCTTTCGTAACAGTGGTTGCAGCGGTGAAATTCGTGGCGCCCTTCGTTACGTCGTCGGAGGCGCGCTTCGCAACAATGGTTGGCAGCTGCAGGATCGGCCGGCGTCAGCGACATCGATGTCTGATGCCTGATGTGAGTGCCTGATGTTTTCCCCTCAGTTCACCAGACTACTCTAGCTCAGGTTGTAGTAGTTTAGAGAAGGGCTGTGTGAAGCATTAGAGTGTGAGCTTTGATCGATTCAAGCAAAGTGGAAGTGATTTGAAACTAAAGTTAATGTGGAGGGGGTAAACACGGGAGTGTGAAAAATTGCTTGCGCGTCTTGCTAGTTGACTTATAGTGGGTACGGCAAGTAAATTCTTAACAGGGGCAAACAGCAAGAGGCTAGTGTGAACGATGGAGAACCTTAAGGTGAAGGAACTCATCGAAATTTGTGAGGAACTCGGCATTACCTTGGGCCGTGCGAAACGAAAGCAAGCGATCCTTGAGATGATGAAGGATGAGGGAGTGTCGGCTGAGGAAGTCGATGAGGCCTGGGTGGATATCAAAACACGTCTCGAGGAGGCTGAAAGGCGAGAAGCTCGCGAACATGAAGAAGCTGAAAGGCGAGAAGTTCGTGAAGAAGCTGAAAGGCGAGAACGCCGCGAGGAGGCTGAGAGACAGGAGTGCCTCGAGTTGACACGAATAAAATTGGCAATCCTACAGTGTTCGCAGGTGCCTAGCGTAACTTCTCCGACGATTAAGGTCAGCGGTTATAGAATTCGGGACCAATTGCCACCGTTCGTAGTAGGCGAGGACACGGCGAAGTATCTCGTCAAGTTTGAACACGTCTGTTAGCGAAATGCTTTAGAGCGGTCTCTTTGGGTGCAGAACCTGTTAACTCTTCTTCCCAGCGAAGTGTCCGACGCGATAACTTGCTTGTGAAGGGAAGCATTTGAGAGCTATGACGAGGTTAAGGAAGTGCTCTTGAGACGTTTTAAGTTGTCCCCGAGGCTTTCAGGCAAAAATTCCGGTATGCTAAAAAGGGGAATGAGTCATTCGTTGACTTCGCGTTTCGTCTTAAAGCCGATTTAATTGAATGACTCAAGGGAGAAGATGTTTATGACGACCGCAATAAAGTGGTAGAATGCAATGCATTGGAGCAATTCTGCCGCTGTATCGAGGAGGATGTCAAGCTTTGGCTGCAGGACAAACTTGGTGAAGTACATAGAGCTAAACAAGGCAGCAGAGTTAGCTGAGGAGTATTATACTCGCCGAAAGTTGCATAGCAGGGCAGTGCGCGTTGAAAAAGATGAAAGAGGGCTTTTCAAAGAAACCTGATCAACGAAAGCCGCGAATTTGCTACAACTGCAAAAAGGAAGGGCACATCGCGATAAACTGTAAGCAACAGTTTGCGACTATCCGAGAATCGGGAAACAAACAGAAGCCGCGAATCTGCTACAACTGCAGAAAGGAAAGGCACATCGCAATAAACTCTCAGCAAAAGTTTGCAACTATCCTTGAATCGGAAAACAAGCGGAAGCCGCTAATTTGCTACAATTGCAGAAAGGAAGGGCACATCGCGATAAACTGTAAGCAAAAGTTTGCTTTTGCAACAATCCGAGATCGGAAAAGAACATGCGGTTGTTAGAGCTGTATTTCCAAGAATCTAGTGTGAAAGGGAAAACGTATCGAGCACTTCGTGACTCAGCGGCAACCATGGACGTTGTCCATGCTTCATTGGTGTCTCCGGTTGACTTTACAAGAGAACGCGCGTGGATCAGCCAAGTCGCCGAGGTGCAGAGTGCTTGCTTACCAATTGCTACGGTTGTTATTGAAGGCCCATTCGGTAAGCTTCGCGCCGAAGCTGCTGTGTCTGCCGCGCTTCCCGGTCATTTTCCTTATCTTTCTCTAACAATTCAGAGCAGCTTCTCAAAGAGCAGGGTAAATCGTTCTTCCCCGACTTAGCGTACACGGCCCTCACGCGATCGCAAGCGCGGAAGCTTTCGCATGTGCTTGATCTTGTTCAATGCGGTGAACTCTAAAGTCGACCTTGTCGGCGGGTCGACGGAACCTCAGAGAGGAAATTTTCCGCGTGAGTCATGTGAGCAGTCACTCGAGCGGTCCGTCGCCGAAGTGACCGGCGCGGTTTCCGTAGCAGGGGGAGACGACATGGCGCCATTGAGTCAGAGTGAGAGGGGTGCAACGCTCTCGCCTGTAGCGGAAAGTTGGAGCGAGCTGTCGAGGGTTGATCGAGAGACGCTCATTCGAGAGCAACGTGAGGACCTCTCGATCAAAACGAAAGATCTAGTGGAAAGCCACATTAAGGCTACACAAGTGTTGTCGAAGGAGTACTACGACAAATCGGTGAAGAAGCGTGGTTTTGAAGTAGGAAGTCAGGTAATGCTGTGGCGGCCGTCCAAAAAGAACAAGCTTCAGGTTCATTGGGAAGGGCCCGCCAAAGTAATATCGAAGCTTCCTGATGCCAAATATAAAGTGAAATTAGGAAGGCGGCCAAACAAAATTTACCACAGTAACTTGATGAAACCACACGTTCAACGTCAAGCGGTCGTAAATCTGCTGTTTAATGCTTCAGACGAAGAGGGAGAAGAAACTTTGAGTTCTAGTGATGTAATCGAAAGGGGATCGGAGGTAATCTTGGAGCAGTTGAACCTACAGCCTAGGTCAAGTGAAGTCCAGAAGGAACACTTGAGAAGGATTGTTTCCGAGTTTCAAGACGTGTTTTCGGATCATCTCGAAACACGACGGTGGTCGAACACGATATCGAGCTAACTTGTGACGAGCCAATCCGTAGCACGCCGTATCGTTGTTCCCCCGTGCAAAAGCAGATCATGAAAGAGGAGATCGATAAAATGCTGAAGTTGGGAGTCATAGTACCGGGCGAGAGCGACTATACATCCCCTCTAATGTTGGTTCAGGGACCAGGAAAAGATCCGAGTCTATGCATCGATTATCGGCATCTTAACGCCATAACTCGAGACCAAACTTACCCGATACCAAACCCAGAGGAGAGGGTAGAAACTGTGTCACAGTCCAGGTATATTTCCACTTTAGACATCGTGCGAGGATATTGGCAAGTCCCCCTTACAGAGCGTGCTAGCCGCTATGCTGCATTTGTTTTTCCATTTGGAACGTATCGTCCACTTAAGCTGAGCTTTGGGTTGAAAAATGCACCCTTTTGTTTTTCAGGCTTAATGGACCGCGTTCTTAAAGGCCTCTCTGAGTTCGCTCCGCCGTATTTTGACGATGTCGCCATCTTCTGCAACAACTGGGAAGAACATGTCGAGCATTTACGCGTCGTGCTGAACCGGTTGAAAGAGCCTGGCCTTACCGTGAAACCTACTAAATGTCACCTAGGGTGTGGCGAGGTGTCTTACCTGGGGCACGTTGTGGGGCGTGGCCAGCGTAGACCTTCAGAAATTGAGGTAGCCGCCATCGCGAGCAATCCACGACCAAGCACAAAATCTGAGATAAGGGCATTCTTGGGCCTGGCTATATACTATCAGCATTACGCGCAAAATTACTCTAGCATTGCCAGCCCTCTAACTGACGCACTTCGAAAATCCGAGCCGGTTAAAGTAGTATGGGACTCAGAAAAGGAGAATGCGTTTTGCCAGCTAAAACAGGCCCTAAGCGAAAAGCCCGTTCTCATGGCACCCGATTTCTCTAAGAGATTTGTGATTCAATACGACGCGATTGATCGCGGCATGGCAGCTGTATTGTGCCAGGAAGACAGTGCTGGTTACGAAAGGCCAGTTTGGTATTTAAGTCGAAAACTCAGCGGCAGGGAAGAGGCGTACAGTACCTCTGAAAAGGAATGCGCTTGCCTCGTGTGGGCCATTCAAAAGCTAGCTTGTTATGTCTCCGATTCGAGGTTTGTGGTTGAAACGGACCACTGTCCTCTAACCTGGTTAAATAACATGTCGCCTAAAAGTGGGCGGTGACTGAGGTGGAGCATGATACTCCAACAGCACAAATTTGACGTTCGCTACAAAAAAGAAAAGCTAAAAGCTAATGCAGAAGCATTGAGCCGTGCGTTTAGTTAGTACCTTCTCCACCTTTCGGTTTCTCGCTGGCGATTCGGGGCAAAATTTTGTCCTCATCACGGCCTTAGCTGAGCGCTCTCGTCCAGAATGAGCTCAAGGAGCCAACTTTATGTTCTATTCTATTTCGTTACGTTGTTGAACGTGTAAAAAAATTGAGTTCACAATTTAAGAGTCTTGTGTCCCACATGTGCCTCTTGATGTAGAGGGAACGAAATTCCGATAGACACGTAGCTAGGTATATGTTGTACTATACTTTGTCTGGTGTTCTGTCGGGTGACCGAGGGCACTTGCTTGTGTCGTGTGTTGTCTGTTGTCGAATCGTTCTTGACAAGTTGCAGAACCATCGACAAGTGCTAAAACCAAGGATCGTCAGAAGAGACGAGCGAAGCTGGTCGACAAGTTGGGGCGACAAGCCAGTGGAGCTGGGATCCGTCCTCAAGAATTGGATGTGTTCAAAAAACAGAGTCTGGAGCTGCATTCTCCCCATGGCCCTAGAGGCGAACCTGGAGGGACCTGGCGAACGAACGCGCCTGACATCCAAGCCACGTGGAAACAGCTCATCTTTCCGGCGCATTGTCTGGCGGCGGGGGTGCTGTTATGCCTGCGAGTCTTTAGCGAACGTCCATGCCTCTGAAAAAGGCAATCTGTGTCAAGGGTAGCCCGCGAGCCCGCCTGACGCGAACAACTCAACGACGTCAACACGTGGCGGTGCCTCTCTGCCGCGCACGCACAGTGAGTCACCTTAGCCAGCGAGCCCGTCGAGCAAGCAACCGGCGCCTTCCTGTCTGGCGAGTCTGACGCAATGCATGGCGACGTCACTTGTCCTTGGGTGCAGCCACCTGCAGCGCAGCGGCTCCAGATTCGATGAGAATGACGTGGCCCAGCAGCGACCCCATTAGAGGATTCTGACCTCACGACCAGCGGCGCTTCTGGTTGGACATTTGGTTACTCAAAGAATCCACTCGGTGCATATAAAAGAAGCCCTGCGGCGCGTCGCGAGCAGCAGACCCATTTGAGAGCAGACCTATGTGTTAGAGAGGAGAGCACGGCTTTTCGAGTCTCTAAGCTGTCGGCCCCAGGGACGAATTTGTAACGCCTCTGTATATATGCTGTACATAAACCTTGTCTAACTCACCGTCGTCTCGTCCACTCGTCTATCGGCTCTGCGCAAAAGCAGACGCGAGCTGAGAAACCTACGCTACCAAACGGCTGGTGACCTTCTCGGCGGAATTCGAAACAGTGGCGCCTTCGGGACCGTGTTGGCGTCGCCGTCTTTCGTAACAGTGGTTGCAGCGGTGAAATTCGTAGCGCTCTTCAAGTTCTTCTGTGCGTTCAACAACGCACAGAAGAAATCTCCAACCGGCACCACCTTTGAGGTCAAAATCTAAGACTGGTTACACACTATGACTACTACTACTACTACTACGAGGGACCAACAAGTGCCGCTTTAAGGAGCTTCACCCCTAAAGACTGCCGCGAGCGCATAACGAAGGACTCAATCTACTCCAATGTAGCGTTGACGCGCGCGCACGCTGAGCACATCGACGCTACGTTAGCTCAACGGGAGCACTCTTTAGTCTGACGCCAGGCGCAACCATGTCCGTCGAAGCGTTCGATGGCCACCGGGGCGAAATGTGACATGCTGCATATCGCGCCGATGCGTTACCCAGACCACACTGCATCTCCTTCTTTTCGTGATAGAGGGACGCCGGACGCGCTCGAACACACATGCGTCAAAGCAACGCACTGCGGCACGTGCATGCGAGTATATGGCAGGACCGGCGCCTCGCGTGGGAACGCCGGCGTGACGCGACGAAATGAACGCCGGCGAGCACGCGCACTGCGTCACGTTAAAATGTATTGGTGCCTTGACTGTCATATGTAGTCATGTTCTCACATGACAAGCATCTCATGATTATCATGTTGTCACCATTCACATACCTTGGTCATCCATTGGCGTCACGTGATACCAAATTTCGCATATGAGACCCTAGCTGAACGGCAATAAGTGCATCATCAGTGTGGCATGTAGTCCTGTTGTTTCATGACACGCATGTTGTGTTATCAAGTTTGGATGTGTCATATACCTATGTCGTCCGTTCGCGTCACGTCATACGAAGTTTGGAGATGTGAAGCTAGCGAAAGCGCCGCGAGCGCATCATGAGCGTAGCATATAGTCATGTTTTTACATGACACGCATCTCATGTTTATCATGTTTTCACCAGTATCATACCTTTGTCATTCATTCATGTCCCGTAATACCGAATTCGGTATAAGTGAAGACAGCGAAATGGGCTCCAGCGCTTTGTGAGCATGGCATGTAGTCATGCTCTTACATGACATGCATCTCATGATTATCATGTGTGCACCAGTCACACACCTTCGTCAATCATTCACGTACCGTAATATTATATTCGGTATATGTGACGCTTGTGAAACGTCCGCGAGTGCATCATGAGCGTGGAATGTAGTCATGTTGTTAGATGACACACATCTCATAATTTTCGTGATAGGGTCTATCGCTTGTGTTCCGCATGTAGTCATGCCAAACATACCTGTTTGCATCATGTCATGTGAACAAACCACCGCTAGACCTGCAGAACCATGAAATATAAATCATGACATTCATGACATACATATCATCATTTTTATGTTATCACTAGTCAAGTATGTTTCTCATACAGTCATATTATGCTATACCAAGTGTGGCAGCGATGCCATCATCGAAACGACCAGGAGAGCTGAAAGTTGTAGGTGGCTAGATAGACAGATAGATAGATAGATAGATAGATAGATAGATAGATAGATAGATAGATAGATAGATAGATAGATAGATACGCTCCAAGCCATCGAAGTTCGCTAAGAAATACTTCGCATTTAAAATGTTCTCTGTTTTCAGAAAAAGGACGTAGTTACAATCCGATACTATTCCGCGCGAAAAGCGCTTAATTATAGTCCCCTTCCATCCCTCCAAGCGTCGTACCCATTCTATTCCCATTCTCTTCAGGTGTTGCGAAAGTGTGGAAAGATTCGGCGCCCCTCCAAATGCGGAGTAACAAGTGGGCCACAGTGATCGAGCTTTCATAGCACGAATATATCTTAAAATAGATCACGTACTCTGCCCATGCATATCTCTTACCATTCGTCCGTCCATGCATACATCTAACCCTTCTTCGGAGTGTCTATACGTCCGTCTACGCCCCCGGTCTTTCCACTAGTCGGTGACTTCAACGTAATCATTATTTACCTTAGGACCAACACCCGTAGACAACTACTTTCAGCAACGAAGAGAGAGCTACAGGGGTGGAGCTTCTGCACATGTACTATTACGCGAAGTATTACGGTGTGTCATGCTACTTTTCATGTAAATTGTCCTTCTTGGAATATTTTGACGCAAAAACTTTGATCTCTCTGCCTTTCAGTTGACTTGTCTTATTGTCCCCTTGTTCCAAAACGGCTAAACTCCATTATCATACGCAGCGCCCACCAATAGCACTCCTGTTTACGGGTTCAGATTTGTGCTTATTATCAATTATAAAAATGCTTCCATCTCACCGAAGGTTCTCGTGAGAAAATGCGAGTGCATTGCGTGGCCCCCATAACGGCGTTTCGCACGCGAGAAACCAAAGTTAGAAGCACATCGCATTAAGAATGCGCTCTTTTCAGACTGTTAGAAGACCACACAAATGCTACAAACGCCTTTCAAACGCAATGAATTGAGGAGGTGGAAATTCAAGTTCAAATCAAGGAGGTTGAGGCTCCAGTTGCTTGGGGCGAGTTTAAGCGCGCGCGTCCGCAGCTGTTCTGACAGCTGCCGACGCTGAAGCGGGACATGGTGGGGGCTCTGCATGCTAAGGACGCGTGCAACAGCAACTGTTGATGGGAGAGGGCGGTGGACGGATCCCGACGGACGCCTTACTTAGCCCTACTAAGAAATGCCTTCGCATTTAAAAACAAGCAATGTATATATTTGGGTAAGTACATGAAACGTGAATATACTGTGGCGTGTTTCTCTACATAATAAGAGGAATATATAGGTTCAAATCTGGACCCACGGACCGTACCATTTATTACGCTGTGTTGACAATGCAATGCTATGAACGAAAAGGCGGGTATTGTTATGCCAGCGAGTCCTCGTCAAACGTCCGTGCCTCTGAAAAAGGCAATCTGGGTCAAGGCCAGCCCGCAGTCCGCCTGACACGAACAACTCAACGGCGTAAACACGCGCGGCGCCTCTCTGGCCCACGTGCAGTGAGTCAGCAGCGCACGTGACAGCGAGCCGGCGTCTTCGTGTCTGGTGGTCTGACGCATTGCGCGGCGACCCCATTGGAGGAATCTGCCCTGACGACCAGCGGCGCTTCTGATTGGACATTTTGGTTGGACCCGGTGCAAATAAAAGAGGCCCTGCGGCGCGTCGCGATTGGCGGTCCTATGAGAGAGGAGTCCCCATGTCGGAGAGCCGACATGTGTGTGAGTCGGCGGTCTTAGGCGAAAAGTTGACCTATGTGTTAGAGAGGAGAGCTCGGCTCTTCGAGTCTCTGTCGGCCCCAGTGCCGAAATTGTAACGCCTCTGTATATATGCTGTACATAAACCTTGTTTAACTCACCGTCGTCTCGTCCGCTCGTCTTATCAGCTCTGCGCAGAAGCAGTCGCGAGCTGAGAAACATACGCTACCAAACGGCTGGTGACCTTCCCGGCGGAGTTGAAAGCAGTGGCGCCTTCGGGACCGTGTTGGCGTCCCCGTCTTTCGCAACAGTGGTTGGCAGCTGCGGGATCGGCCGGCGTCAGCGACATCGATGCGGTGAGTGCCTGATGTTTTCCCCTCAGTTCACCAGACTACTCTAGCTCAGGTTGTAGTAGTTTAGAGAAGGGCTGTGTGAAGCATTAGAGTGAGCTTTGATCGTTTCAAGCAAAGTCGAAGTGCTTTGAAACCAAAGTTAATGCGGAGGGGGTAAACACGGGAGAGTGAAAAATTGCTTGCGCGTCTTGCTAGTTGACTTATAGTGGGTACGGCAAGTAAATTGTTAACAGGGGCAAACAGCAAGAGGCTAGTGTGAACGATGGAGAACCTTAAAGTGAAGGAACTCATCGAAATTTGTGAGGAACTCGGCATTACTTTGGGCCGTGCGAAACGAAAGCAAGCGATCCTTGAGATCATGAAGGATGAGGGAGTGTCGGCTGAGGAAGTCGATGAGGCCTGGGTGGATATTAAAGCACGCCGTGAGGAGGCTGAAAGGCGAGAAGGCGAAGCTCGCGAACGTGAAGAAGCTGAAAGGCGCGAACGTCGCGAGGAGGCCGAGAGACAGGAGCGTCTCGAGTTGAAACGACTAGAATTGGCAATCCTACAGTGTTCGCAGGCGCCTAGCGTAGCTTCTCCAACAGTTCAGGTCAGCGGTTTTAGAATTCGGGACCAACTGCCACCGTTCGTAGTAGGCGAGAACATGGCGAAGTATCTCGTCAAGTTTGAACACGTCTGTGAGCGAAACGCTTTGGAGCGGCCGCTTTGGGCGCGGAACCTGCTAGCTCTTCTTCCCGGCGAAGTGTCCGACGCGATAACTTGCTTGTCGAGGGAAGCGTTTGAGAGCTATGACGAGGTTAAGGAAGTGCTCTTGAGACGTTATAAGTTGTCACCCGAGGCTTTCAGGCAAAGGTTCCGGTATGCTAGAAAGGGGAATGAGTCACACGTTGACTTCGCGTTTCGTCTTAAAGCCGATTTGATTGAATGGCTCAAGGGCGAAGGTGTTTATGACGACCGCGATAAAGTGGTGGAATGCGTTGCATTGGAGCAATTCTACCGCTGCATCGAGGAGGATGTCAAACTTTGGCTGCAGGACAGACTTGGGGACGTACAGTTAAACAAGGCAGCTGAGTTAGCTGAGGAGTATTATACTCGCCGAAAGTTGCATAGCAGGGCAGTGCGCGTTGAAAAGGATGAAAGGAAAGAGGGCTTTTCAAAGAAACCTGATCAACGGAGACCCGATCCGCACCGTAATTTCAAGAAGGACCCGTCTCTTACGAAGGACAGTGTAGGGGAAGGGCAAACAGAAGCGGAGAAATCGAGTGAGGTTTCTACCACACAGGCATTTGAATCGGAAAACAAACGGAAGCCGCTAATCTGCTACAACTGCAAAAAGGAAGGACACATCGCGAGAAACTGTCAGGAAAAGTTTGCCTTCGCAACGATCCGAGAATCAGAAAAAAACATGCGGTTGTTGGAGCCGTATCTCCAAGAAATTAGGGTGAATGAGAAAACGTGCCGAGCACTTAGAGACTCAGCGGCAACCATGGACGTTGTCCATCCTTCATTGGTGTCTCCGGATGACTTCACAGGAGAATGCGCGTGGATCAGGCAGGTCGCCGAGGAGCAGAGTGTTCGCTTACCAATCGCCACGGTTGTCATTAAAGGCCTGTTTGGTGAGCTTCGCACCGAAGCGGCTGTGTCTGCCGCGCTAAATGATCGTTTTCCTTATGTTTTCTCCAACAACTCAGAGCAGCTTCTCAAAGAGCAGGGCAAATCGTTCTTCCCCAACTTAGCGTGCATGGCTATCACGCGATTGCAAGCGCGGAAGCTATCGCGGCAGCTTGATCTGGTTCAATGCGGTGAACTCTCAAGTGACCTTGTCGGCGGGTCGACGGAACCCCAGAAAGGAAAGTTTCCGCATGAGTCATGTGAGCAGTCACGCGAGCGGCCCGTCGCCGAACCGACCGGCGCGGTTTCCGTAGAAAGGGGAGACGACATGGCGCCATTGAGTCAGAGCGAGAGGGTTGCAACGCTCTCGCCTGTAGCGGAAAGTTGGAGCGAGCTGCCGAGAGTTGATCGAGAGACGCTCATTCGAGAGCAGCGTGAGGATCTCTCGATTGAAGCGCTAGTGGAAAGCCAAATTGAAGCGCTAGTGGAAAGCCAGAAAAACGCGGCAAAAGTGCTGTCGAAGGAGCACTACGAGGAATCGGTGAAGAAGCGTGCTTTTGAAGTAGGGAGTCAGGTAATGCTGCTGCAGCCGTTCAAAAAGAACAAGCTTGAGGTTGATTGGGAAGGGCCCGCCAAAGTATTATCGAAGCCTTGCGATACAAATTATGAAGTGAAATTAGGAAGGCGGCCGGACAAAATTTACAACTTGATGAAACCATACGTTCAACATCAAGCGGTCGTAAATCTGTTGTTGAATGCTTCAAAGGAAGAGGAAGCAGAAATTTTGAGTTCTAGTGAGGTAATTGAAGGGGGATCGAAAGTAATCCGGGAGCAGATAAACCTAGAGCCTAGCTTAAGTGAAGGAGGACCTGAGAAAGAGGACCTGAGAAAGATTGGTTCCGAGTTTGAAGACGTGTTTTCGGACCGCCCCGGAAACACGAGGGTGATCGAACGCGATATCGAGCTAAGCGGCGAGGAGTCAATCCGTAGCAAGCCATATTGTTGTTTCCTGTGCAACGTCGAAAGTGTGAGCCGCTCTTGGTGCCGCATAGGTATCGTCGCCTAAAAGTGGCCGGTTACTGAGGTGGAGCACGTTGCTCCACAGCGCAACTTTGACGTTCGCTAAAAAAAGGGGGGGGGGAAGCTAAACGCTAATGGAGGTCCATTGAGCAGTGCGTTCTAGCTAGTACCTTCTCAACCTTTCGGTTTCTGGCTGGCGATTTGGGGCAAAATTTTGACCTCATCACGACCTGGGCTGAGCGCTCTCGTTCAGAGTGATCTCAAGGGGCCAACTTTATGTGGTATTCTAATTCGTTGCGTTGTTGTAATTGTGAAAAATTCAAGTTCTTACTTTAGGAGTCTTGTGTCCCACATGTGCCTCTTGATGTAGAGGGAACAAAATTCCGATAGACACGTAGATAGGTATATGTTGTATTGTACTTTGTCTGGTGTTCTGTCGGGTGACCGAGGGCACTTGCTTGTGTCGTGTGTTGTTTGTTGTCGAACCGTTCTTAGCAAGTTGCAGAACCATCGACAAGTGCTGAAACCGAAGGTGGTCAGAAGAGACGAGTGAAGCTGGTCGACAAGTTGTGGCGACAAGCCCGTGGAGCTGGGATCCGTCGTCAAAAATGGGATGTGTTTCCGGAACAGTCTGGAGCTGTATTCTCCCCATGGCCCTGGAGGCGAACCTGGAGGAACCTGGCGAACGAGCGCACCTGACATCCGAGCCCCGTGGAAGCAGCTCGTCTTTCCGGTGCATTGTCTGGCGGCGGGGGTGCTGTTATGCCAGCGAGTCCTCGTCAAACGTCCGTGCCTCTGAAACCCAAGGCCTGAGTCAAGGCCAGCCCGCAGTCCGCCTGACACGAACAACTCAACGGCGTAAACACGCGCGGCGCCTCTCTGGCCCACGTGCAGTGAGTCAGCAGCGCACGTGACAGCGAGCCGGCGTGTTCGTGTCTGGTGGTCTGACGCATTGCGCGGCGACCCCATTGGAGGAATCTGCCCTGACGACCAGCGGCGCTTCTGATTGGACATTTTGGTTGGACCCGGTACAAATAAAAGAAGCCCTGCGGCGCGTCGCGATCGGCGGTCCTATGAGAGAGGAGTCCCCATGTCGGAGAGCCGACATGTGTGTGAGTCGGCGGTCTTAGGCGAAAAGTTGACCTATGTGTTAGAGAGGAGAGCTCGGCTCTTCGAGTCTCTGTCGGCCCCAGTGCCGAAATTGTAACGCCTCTGTATATATGCTGTACATAAACCTTGTTTAACTCACCGTCGTCTCGTCCGCTCGTCTTATCAGCTCTGCGCAGAAGCAGTCGCGAGCTGAGAAACATACGCTACCAAACGGCTGGTGACCTTCCCGGCGGAGTTGAAAGCAGTGGCGCCTTCAGGACCGTGTTGGCGTCCCCGTCTTTCGCAACAGTATTTCCTAATCTTTGCTTAGAGAATACGACAATGGCACCTAGCCGGCACCTTGCATACTACACAATATGGCCTCCAAGATCGCACAGCACGCCACGCGCTTCCTATAGACCCTTTGATTGTTTACAAATACAGGCATTTGATGACATTTGGTTTTATTCACCGACGTGGCTTATTAACGTAGGTGGACAACAAGCGTTTTAAAAGATGGCCCGCTGATTTACTACAGTTTCCTCCGATTATTTGGTACAATGTATTCAAATAAATGTTCTTTTCAGCTACAAGAAAATGATAAAATGTTTACTTGTACTTACGCACGTCCTTTATATGTGAAAAAGAAAGAGAGACTTTTCTTAACTTTGAAAATCTGTGACTGTGCTTTCAGTTTCAACGTGAGGAGCTGGTAAATGAGGTGACCAGATGTTTGTTTTGGGTACAACGCTCGCAAACTTGACATCGGCTATATCAGATTTCATTCTTGCGTTTTCCAATGCAACTGCTGGATGGCAGTCAGGTTTCTCCGAGCGTAAACCTTTGATGCGCCCATTCGCCTTTGCTGCGCGCATCGAGACCTCTAACGCAGCGCCTTCAGATTACCATTCGCCAATTGTTTCACGCAGAACATCAAATAAACGTTTAGTTTACTCTTTCTAGAAGAAACTCTGTCGTCTTTCGGTGCAGTTTCGACGGAAAATTTATGGGGTCATTTTTTATAAACGGTGGCTATGGTCATGTATTTCTTACCGCGGTAGAAAGTGATGGCTGCGCGCGAACAGCGTTTGATATGGACGCAGACATTGAAGATATGTGGAATTCAACGTCCACAAACCTCCATATGATTATGAGAGACGCCGTAGTGGAGGGCTCCGGAAATTTTGACCACCTGGGGTTCTTTAACGTGCACCCCAATCTGAGCACACGGGCTACAACATTTTCGCCTCCATCGGAAATGCAGCCGCCGCAGCCGGGATCTGAACTCGTGACCTGCGGGTCAGCAGCCGCGTGCCTTAGCCACTAGACCACCACTGTGGGGCATGGACGCAGATACGGCTTGGAGTTTGAAGTACACTGGAAAGGCACGACTTTTTCACGCGTACAAGAACGAGAAGTTACAACTAACAAAAAATTTGAATATTCTACTGGTGCGAGCAGCGTCCTCTGTCAATGAGCTACATGAAAAACGTGAAGGTAGTAGTTCTCACATCTCGCGTTCAAAATAACGACACAATAGTAGGAACGAATTCATTAGCGGCAGGATGCGCGCTTTGGTTCTGTGGAATTGGTTACATTCGCAAGAAAAGTCCTTCACGAGTTCTGTATTCACATCGTTGATTTCTAGTAATTTTAGGCTTTTTTCTCAAGATAATGGCAAGTTCCGGGAAGTGGAAAGAGTGTGGTAGGAATCATGCTAGCAAAGAAGGAACGTCATATGCTCTCGGTTGTCAGAGTCTTATGTAATGGATAAACTAATGTGCACATTAAGTTGTAGCGTTGCAGTTGTGCATGAGCCTGCAGTGAATTCTCACGGACTCAAAGGTGTTTTCTGCGCCGCCCTTTTCTTCGCGACGCTGCGTTTGTCTTCTCGCATGTTCATCTCATCCGAGTGCACTCCTTTATAGGCCAAAGTGCACACGCAACAAGTGCGCCAATCTGTTAGCAGAGAACAGGTTTATGTTCACCAAACGATAATGTTTATTGCTAATGACTTCACCCAATTATATAAGTGACGTCGTGACGGCTGTTGTCGATAAAGCAAAAGTAGTGAGAACATAAAGTTTCTTATAATTAACTCGAGGAGACTCTGGCCCTACGACAATTCAGGGACTATGGGTCTGAAGGATAATACATGGATTTTTCTAGTCGTCATGCTTGCGTGCTTTGAAGGCATTTGTGTAATTTTGAAAAATGTGTTTTGGTTTTGTTTATAAAAACAACAGGCGTTCCAAACCTTGTTAAGCAATTTGAATTGGTGAGCTATAATGCTAAAGCACTGAAGTGCCAGTGCCGAGCACTTGTTGGTGGTCGCTTCAAAATAAAGCAGCTCCATGCCACGCAAGTCCAACGCAGTCGAAAGTACGAAGATTATTTGAATGCATGTGTTGCCCATCATTCCTACGCTCGCTGAAGCGCCATTCGTTATAGCTGCCTCACACACTAGCCCTATAGTTTCTTCCATAGTTTCATAGTTTCATAGTTTCGTACCACTTACGCAAACAAGGGCTTGAAATCGCAAGTGAGAAGTGTGGAGTCGTGGCTTTCACCAGAAAACCAATGTCCGCTTACGGCATATCAATTAACGGGCAGCTGGTGTCATGCAGCCGGAGTCACAGGTTCTTGGGAGTCGTAATCGACCTAAAGCTGTCTTGGACACCTCACGTAAACTACGTGAAAAAGCGGCTGACTGCCATTTGTCACTTATTCAGGTTTCTTGCTGGGAAAAGTTGGGGAATGTCTGTCGAGTCCATGTTACAGCTGTACAAAGTATTATTTACTGGATTCTTGAGGTATAGCCTACCTGTTATATCTAACACGTGCAAAACGAACCTGCGCATAATCAAAAATATTCAAGCCCAAGCGCTTAGGATATGCCTTGGTTTATCCCGCTGCGCATCGACAGCTGAAACAATTGCCATTGCACAGGACTACTCGATCATGATGCACATCACCATTGAAACGATGCGTACGTACCTCAGGCAACATGCTAGGAATCCTTCCCACTCCTTGGCAACCCTCGCTACTGAGAGGGCCCGCACGAAATTTAGTGCAATTGTCTGTGCTCATCGTGCGTCGTTTACGTCAGGTTTTACGCCTGCTGAGAAACTGGTGTATCCTGCGTGGTGCCTGACACTTCCACAAGTACGTGTCTCAGTTCCAGGAATACAGAAAAAATCAAATTTGCCTTCATCAGCCCTAAAACAATTCAGCTTGAGCCATCTGCACGAAATGTACAACAACCACGTGCACATATACACCGATGGTTCAACCACAGCGTCTGGTTCTGATGGTGCGGTGGTGATTCCAGCTAGAGGAATCACTCTGCGAATCAGTCACATGTCACTACGTTCACAGCGGCAGAACTTGCGGCTTTGCGTGGTGCCCTAGAGTACATCAAATCCCAAAGACCGAGTAAATGGGCTGTGTTTTTCGACTCAAAACCTGCCCTACAGAGCATGCAGTCAGTCCTTCGACGAGGTTGCCATGAACAATTAACTTACGAAGTTGTCAAGCTTGTTCACCACGTCACAGAAACAGGCCACGAGGTCAAGTTTCAGTGGCTTCCTGGCCATTGTGGGATCAGTGGCAATGATTCCGCAGACAACGCGGCTCGCACATCGCACCAAGAAGAACACACCCTTCGGATTCCTTTGTCAAGGACCGACGCTGCAAAGCAACTTCGTCACCTGGCACGTAGTCTGAGTCTGCAGGAGCGCAACACCCCAAGCATAAGACATACGAGACTACACCAAATAAACCCTTGACTGGAACTTCGACCTCCATCCGGACTTCGTCGACGTGAAGCTTCACTTCTTTGTCGCCTCTGGTTGGGGGTTGCCTTCACAAAAGCATATAGAGCCCTCATCGGATTGACCGACAATGCGGAATGCGACGTCTGCTGCACCAAAGAAGACATCGATCATCTGATATGCCATTGCCCTCGATTTGCCTCTGAAAGACAGAAGCTTTCGGACGCATTGCGACAATCGGACAATCGGCCACTCTCTGTGCAGATGCTACTGGAACACCGTCATCGCCTTTCGTCGGCTCAAAAAGCATTCAAAGCTGTCTTGTGCTTTTTGAGGACTACAGGCCTATGTGACCACCTTTAACTTTTGTGTAGTGCCACCACTGCATACGCGCCAGCCGGTTGACTGACAATCCTCTTTTTTTCTCTCTCTCTCTTTTTCTTCTCTTTCCTCTCTTTCTCTCTCTCTCATTTTTATGCCCCCTTCCTATGCCCGCAGCGTAGGGTAGCAAACCGGGCATGTGCCTGTTTAACCTCCCTGCCTTCCCTCTTGTTGTTTATCCCCCCCCCCCTTCATAGGAAACTCTATGACGGAGAGCAGCACACGAGCACTTGTTGGTGGTTTAGGGCCCTTTTAGGTGCGAAGCAGCCTATGGTGGACTTCAATCCAGTAGTGTTCGACGTGACCACTTACTGCGCATGTGTAGCAGCAGGCCCAAGCACAGCCATAACGTGCTCACGCGCTAGGATGTTCCGGTCTATGTAAAAGGCTGGGTGAGATGCTGCTGCCTCACCCTCTTGCACTCGCTCAGCAATCATGTGATGGCGTCGGCAAACGAGGTTCTGCAAACACGCGATGAACCAACGCGTTCTATTCTAGGCAGAACGAGCTCTCACACATTACCACGTTCGAGCCCGCCCAAGTAGCTGAGTAAGAGGCTCTGAGATCTACCCCTCAAATTCTCTCAGAAATTACGTGGTGGCGTTGGGAAAGAAAAATTTTTTGCGCGTAATGAACCCACTGGCTCCCGTACGGCGATGAACCCCAGTGTTGTGCTCCAACAAGAGGTCGGAAGGAGCAACACAAACTACAGCGAATTCATGGTGTGCTCCACATGAGAGGACGTGTTAATATTGGGCAAGGTGTCCTTGAATACGCAGGTCACAGGTTCGAATCCCGGCTTCGGCGGCTGCATTTCCGATGAAGGCGGAAACGTTGTAGGCCCGTGTGCTCAGATTTGGGTGCACGTTAAAGAACCCCAGGTGGTCCAAATTTCTGGAGTCCTCCACTACAGCGTCTCTCATAATCATATGGTGGTTTTGGGACGTTAAACCCTACATACCAATCATATCAACCAAGGTGCCCCTGAATGACAGAAGTTTTAGGTGGACCCACACACTGCCTTGCATAATACTGATGGATCCTTCAGTAGAATGTGGTGTAGTTTTTAAAGGAGCCCTCCAACGCATCGAAACATCGCTGCTGACCACATAAACCCATAGTGGCGCTCGTATGAACTATTGTGACTGGAAATGGTGACGGAAGGCGCAGGCCAGTCATTGAATAAATGTAATATTAGATGTAATGGTAGCAATCCGTCAAAATTGGATTTACTATTTGGCTCCTTTTTTTTCTTTAGCATACTTTTTCACGAAAAGTAGAACAGACAAAAGCTCTCTGACCTTTTCAGCATTACTACCCGGAACACTAAGGTGCTGAGAAAATGCACTGGGTAGGCTCCTGGCGCTGTCGTTTGAAGTGGAGGCAAAGAATGTGAGTGTTTATAGATATACGCCATCTTACCATGAACGATCAGTAAAACTGGAACGCATTATAGAAGCGTTCACGAGCTGCCTCGTGTCATGCGTGCGGTTGACTTTGAGGTAGCTCGTTAACGCTTCTACCATCACGTTGGAAAAGATAAGCAGTATGGGGTGCAAGTTTCCTGTTCGTAAATGTTTTCGGTTCATTTCATTGTGGGGCGATCCTGCGTCGCGGGGCGAGAAAAGCATGGTCAAGTTACCTCATGAAAATTTGAGGAGGGTAGGCGTTCGTTTTACTGTAATTTGTTTTTTCACGCTCATTAGGCTTCAACTTTCGGCACCTATAGCTGCCGTCCTTGGTTCACCAATCTCTTACGTGAAATGGCATTGCCACCTCTACGCAACCCGCCAATAAAACACGTAATACAAGGACGTCTTGAAAACTGCTGGAGGGCATTTTTGGAAAAAAACACAAACAGTGGTAAATTGCTTAACAACATAAACGTGCAGTGTCACATCACTGGAGAAATACTGGAAATGAAACTTAGAACTTACACCAGACAATGAAATCTTGCTTACTCGTATACCGACTCATTCGTGCCCATTCGTGTGATATTCACGTGAGCTCTAATTGCGCAAACATCTCTCCTAATGAGGTTAGGTTGACAAGTCCGTAAAAACGAGGTTTCCCTTGTTAATAATCCGCTTCCATGTCTCTTTTCTTACTGTTGCGACCTGAAAGAGTTAGTCAGGGCATGCATTACTTTGTATAGTCGCTCCACAGTTAGCTGGGATAATGGTGTGAAAGGATGATAGAATATTGATATGTAGGGTTGAACGTTCCAAAACTACCATACGAATAAGAGAGACGCCGTATTAGAGCGCTCCGAAAATTTCGACCACCTCCGGTTCTTTAACGTGCACCAAAATCTAAGCACACGGGCATACAGTAATTTCGCCTGCATCGAAAATGCAGCTGCCACAGCCGGGATTCAATCCCGTAACAAGCGGGTCAGCTGCCGAGTACATTAGCCACTAGACTACCGCGGTGTGGCGCAATGTAAAAAGATATGTGAAACATTAATTGTGTGCTGTGTATAATTCTAGCTACGTGTAAAAACCTTTCCTTAGGCGTAAAGAAAACATGACTGTTATTTATTAGAATGATATTGGAAGAATAACGCCCTAGAAATATGCACAGCCTTCATGTTGTCAGGTGAAAGTTATGTCTGTAACGCTCCAAATTCTCCCTTTTAAACTTAACATATCCATCCAACACAATGAAAGACCTGCGTGTTGTCGTTTAAGGCTACCATAAAGTATTAAAAAGATAAATAACGCTTCCGCACTGGCAGCACAAAGCAAAAATACAACTTGAAGTGAGCTGGTAGTGCAAAGCAAGAAATACAACCTTTATGTTTAGCTTATAGCATGAAACTCCGAGATTAAAGCTTTGAACTATTTATACAAACGTTTCAGATTAAAAAACATATCAATTCAAAGTGGGAGAAATTCACTGCGGGAGCATTATTAGCCTGTATTGCAAATAGTGAAAAAAAAGCTACCCTATTTCCTTGTTCTTGTTCATACTGCTGCGTTTTCCCATTTGGCGAATGCACCCACAAAGAACCTGGGTGTAACCCATGACAATGGTGTATCTTTGGCCAGGAAATAAATCTCTTTCTTCCGCGAAGGCATTCAGTCACAAACGCCTTCCCATCAACGACGAAGCGCGGTCGGCAATGCGCTCGTATGATCTTTCCACGTATGATCAACGCCAGATAAAAAAAAATGGTAAGAAGCTACGTATCACCATCTATCAAAAGCATGTTATTTTTACAGATTTTTTTATGTCTTTCTGCACATCATTGTATACTCACCTCTATAACAATGACCACCGAGGTGAATAAGCGTGCGATCCTTGTTTGGGAGAACCATTTACTACCTTGAAGCTTTTCCATTTCGGTAACATCTCCTCGACATGGTTCCGTTTGATTGAGCGAACGAAAACACACAAACACACATACCGATAGGAAAAAAAAAGCGTTGTGATGTCTTTCTATTCGAAGAGGAAAACGGTAAACAAACATGTTCCAACCGACAGAGCATTTGATTCATTCTCTGTTTGCAGTTTTTGAGCTATATGTGTTTTCTTCGTGCTTATGGTCCCTTGGGGCATCTCTCCTATAAAGATCCCTTCACTTCTTTCTGACCCCACCAATTTTGCGTTGTCTGAAACGGTACCAAATTGAATTTGCTGACCGATTGCAACCAAACAACGAGAGTAAGCAGCGATGAGATTCGACAAAACAGGCGCTAAGGGGGCCCTGTCATGGTGGTCTAGTGGCTAAGGACCTCGGCTGCTGACCCGCAGGTCGCGGGATCGAATCCCGGCTGCGGTGGCTGCATTTCCGATGGTGGCGGAAATGTTGTAGGCCCGTGTGCTAAGATTTGAATGCACTTTAATGAACCCGAGGTGGTCGAAATTTCCGGAGATCTCCACTACGGTGTCTCTCATATTCATATGGTGGTTTTGGGACGTTATATCCCACATATCAATTAATCAATCAGGCGCAAAGGGAGGCAACCTCAAAGAATAAATGTGTTACGTAAGCCCAAAAGCTGTGACTAAAGTTTTGTCGCTAAAGCAACTTTCTCAAAGTTGCAACTCTTCCCAGTGGGAATAAATCTTCTATGCGACTTTACATGCCCCTGGTTCTAAAAAATAAAGGTATTTTAAGAACCATGTAGCCAAACACCTCCAAATTGTGAGAAAGATTTTAGCATATAGGATATATAAACACAAAGCATGTATGAACACTCGATGAAGCGGCAAGTATTTACGTGATTTGAATGTGAGACAGTGCTGCTCATTGACTTCAGCTGCAGTCAAACTGCCTTGGAACCGCTACCTGCCATGGCCTTTTTTTGTGTCTTTTGCTCATTTAGAACACTGTTAACCACAACTCAGTTGATTGAACGAGTGTATCAGTTACAACTTTTATAGCGCATAACTTCATTCACAAAGCACAAAAAATACGTCAGACACAAGTGTTGTGCCTATGCCTGTCGTCTTTCTTTGCCTTTTGTGGGAGAAGTTTCGTAGTAGAAAGCTTCTAAATATGGATTACAAACTAGCCCCAAGCAAGAGCTTGCTGCGTTCTTTAGGTTTGTGTATATAAACATAGAACATATGTGTGCAGCTTTATACCACCGCCAGTGAAACTGTATGGCAGTAAGGGCTGCAGGACATGAGCCTGAAGAAGTTCGGTGAAGAGTGCTCAATTGATAAGCTGGAACGCAGTCTTTCAATTGAAGGACAACAAATAACACCTTTTCTAAATAACCAATAAAAGATCTTATCGAACTCCACATTCCGCCAGTTTTTCTACTCCCTACTGTTTTTTTTTACCCAGAACAAATGCCCTCAGAATATTTCGGAATGCCGTACCAATGGCCGCTTTTCAGCGGAGTACACCCTCGTAAAAACACTGTCATAACCAGAGCATGCGAGGTATCCCTGGCAAGCAAGTGTAAATTCAAGTAAATGGAAAGTGTCCGAAAAACCATTTTGTTTGTCCCTTGAGACACAGATACGGTTATCGGGACCTGTATTTAAGCTACAACGCGCTCGCGCTCTGTGTGGTGAAATGTCTGAACGCACGCGTAATTCATGTTATTAAGTTGTAATCAATTGTCAATATTATTAACCATAATTAAGCCCTAACAACTCTTAATTTGGCGTACCCATTTCTATCATCTCACTCACCGAGCCGCGTCCGATTTGGTGGCTGCCTTCACTTCAAAGAGCGGGGTGATGGCACTATCCACACAAGAACAACACCTGGAGTGGTCGTGGGCTGATCGCCTGGCCACAATCAACAACATTACACGACATTACAGACCAAACAGACGCAATTCCCACCACCATACAACAATTTGGACAAAAACAGGCCGTTACTCTGAGGTTATTGCAAACAAATACGTACCGCAGCCCGGTGATCCTATACCTGTGTTATCCTCAAATATAGCCTACGGACGCGTGTAAAGCGTGTGGGGAATGAGTCACACGGCAGCACATGCTTTGGGAGTGTGCTGAAAAAACTAACGTCACTGCCGCCGCTTCCTTCGCGACGCATGTTAGGCAAGGACGAAATCTGAGGCCAATTGATGCTGCCACCACCGCGCGAGGGCAGGGGCCGGCCTCCGCCTCGGCTGCGGTCACTGTTGGTGATCGGCGGTGGGAGGCGGCCCTCACTAGCGAGGAGCTGGCCGACCAACTTTGGGCCGTCCGGCAAGCTGAAGATGCCGCCCAGTTGCAAGGACTTGGAGCGGTCACCTGTGATACCACCATCATAATCGACGGAGAGTGGTAAGGGACAGGTTTTAATCCCCTCTTCCCCCACCTCGCCCGGTAAAACTGCCAAACTGCCGTATAAAGTGTATTCATTCATTCATTCTATCATGAAGTTATTACACTGAGTGCTCTATTTAGCAATCAACCCATTTAATTACAATTATTTTTACGTAACTGTATTCATTTATCATTATTAAACCTTGGCGATTTAATGAAGGTGTCGACGGAAGTACGTGTTCTCGTATCGTTAATAACTGCAATTTCAATAAAGTAATACCGTGACTTTTGAATAACTCTTATTACATGTTACCTGATTACCTTTTACGCACTTTGTCGAACTCCAGTGGTGTAGTATGCCGCTTTCCGATTTATGCTGCCGCAAGGGTTGCCGGCAGCAGCAAATGACTCAGCACGATGACTAATGCGCTAGTTAGGAAGTTCTAGCTCCCGTAACCAACGGTAAACACACCTCAGTCTATCACTTCACACACACTACAGGCTGAGGCATACGCTTTTCTTCTTAGACATTATAAACACATGCACGGCATAGAGCCAGGCTGCCCTCCTTGTCGCAACCGGCGTTGCACGTTATAACGTATGCTATGGCTATGCCTCGCAGTGCACGAAAGCTCTGGGTTTCCCTCTACGCAGGAGGACTGGCGCTGCAATATTGCGATAGCAATTGTCTGGAGACTCTCGGCTGAATTTTGCTGTTAGCGTCGGCGTTGACGTCAGCGTCACCGTAATTTATTGTATATGTATACGTGTTTATATATATATGAAAACGCAAGAAAGGTAAATAATCCAGACAAAGACTCCAGCACGTACAATGGAACGTCAGGCCTCTGAATTGTGAGTGCGAGGCGTCAGCCATTGAGTCAAGAAGGAGCACTTCCTTCAACGTCAAACGGCAAGGTACTTATATCAACCACTTACCGCTAGTGATTTGAAACTCGGGGGGGAACTATTGTGTTTTCAGCATTACCGTGGAGATGGTGCAATGAGCACGCGTCGCCATAACGTCACGACGCGGCGGCACGCGCTCTCATCTCCCACGCGTACTTTGCCTCGCGGTGATGGGGCAGAGTAGACGCTCATGCATGCGCTTGCTTATATCGCGTTGGGGACAATCATATGCTTTAGGCTTTCACCGGAACAATTCTGTTGTAGTTACTGGGGCACAAAGGTTATTGCAATCAATGCACAGTCTCCGTTTGCAAAAACGACGCACTTTTCAGACACAGCGAAGTAACAACTGAGATGCCTATTCGCGTTCATCTGTACTTGTGAGTACCTTTCCTGCGTCATTTGTGTGTGAGGAACGCGGGGCACGTTTTGATCTTTTTGCGAATCTGTGCATGACATTCCTATTTGTTGCTATCACGTTCATTGTTTCGCCTTTGATTCAAAGCCGTCAATTTTTCTCACTAGCAACGAGAAAGAACATCAGCTAAGGGCAATCCAGATAGTCTAAGGTATGACCAATGTTATGCATAATAGAGGAGATTTAAAATTATTCCGTGATAGTTTTTATTTGCTGATCACAAACAAATCTTATCCGGTAGCGAATTAATTTAAGTAGCCTAGTGATGGATCTGTACTGTACACATAAATGTTGGCAAATATAAAACTTCTGGATATCAACGATTTTGTCACGGGTCCGTGACGTGGCAGAAGACAGGATAATTTGTGTTGGGATTTAACAGTTTCTTTGGGCGAACCTGTGCCCAGCAAACGAAAAGTCCTATTACAGTAGCAGTCTTGCACAGATAGCAACAAAGAGAAGTTTATTGACTTCTAACCAAGGATAAAGTACATGACAAAAACATCGAGCTTCACGACTACAAAGGGTGCATGTACAATCAGGAAAGCACCACTACCGAGGTACAATGTATGTGGGGGAATGTACCCCTCTATTTACTGTAGAGCGCGTGGTGCTCCAGCAGGCTTAATCATGCACGGCGGTACGTCTTCTCAACACGCGGTTGGAACAAGTAGCGACTTAGCGCTGTACAACTCTAGGTATTATTTTTTTGTCGGCTGAAACAATGCTGCTTTCGTACACGGTAAGTGCATGCCCGGAAGTATAAAAGAGGCCTTGAGGTGGCGGGGGGGGGGGCAGGGGGGCCGGTACAAGAGAGCGGGGGGGGGGGTACAAGGGAGCGGGGGGGGGGGCTCTTGTCTCCCCCCAAAAAAGGCATCAGCAACAATCTGCGCGTAAAAAACCGACTGAAGGCGCCAATCAATGAAGAAGGCCCTATACAAAAATTAACTCAAGTGTCGACCAGCACACTTTGCCCGAATCGATTACAAATAACAACGACAATGGGGTGATGAAATGAAAAAAGTGATACAGATATATATATATATATATATATATATATATATATACAAGTCCCCTTCTGCATGTGCTAGACAGCGGAAGGGGGTCACCAGGTAGTGATTGGGGTGGCTAGCTTGCCATTCCTCAGAAAAAAGAATTTGGTATGCCAGCGACGAAGGAAGTTTTCCTCGCCGCTGGCCTTGAGTTCGCCGGATAGGTGGGCCCATAGCAACCACCGGATACGCGAGACTACTGGAAACGCGCTCCGCACAGGCTTTCTACGCGCCTCCGCTAGCGATCTCCTTTGCCAAATAGCTAGCATCGTGAAGATCAGCACAAGTTGGCAGAAGGCACCTTTTTTGCGCTTGTGGTGGGGAGGTGGGCGGATACCAAAGGAGTGGGCTACCATCCGCCACACGGGTTTCACCGCCACGCATTGGAACAACGCGTGATCCTGCGATTCAACTGCGTGACAGTTCGGGCAACGTGCATCCGGGACTATTCCAAATTTGTGCAGGCGTTGTCTGGTGGGAAGGACGGCCCAGGCCTTTTTCAGGAGGAAATCCTGTGCATCACGGGGGGTGCCGCAACGGAGCGAGAGTAATTCGCGCCTCGCGCGCTCAGCTCGTTTTTGTTCAGTGTCGCTCAGCTGCTTCCGCGTGTTGGTTTCAACGATGCGCGCTGGCTAGTCCTCATCCACATCGCTTTCGGGCACTTCTTGCCTCAACATGCGCCAGGTAGCCGACGCCGTTTTATAGAAGGGCGCGGGTGCCTCAGCAAAGGGCCCGGTGTGGCGGCCTGCATCCAGCCAGTCGTGCTTCCCTCCACTCCAGTAGAGGAGTAGGTTGCGCCCTAGGTAATCGCTCGCGCGCGCGAGCATGCAGGCGGTTTTCAGGGCCATGACTCTGCTCGTGGTCAACACATGTGGTAGGCCGAGACCCCCTTCTGACACTGCCAGTTGTAGCAAGTTTTGCTTCAATGGTGGCGGTTTCCCATCCCAGAGGTATGCATTAATGAGTTTGGTCAACTGGCTTGCTGTTCTTGTGGGCATCACCGCTACTCGGCTCGCATGCGAGGCTAGGGCGCAAATGCTTGTTTTGACGGCTACGGCTTTCTCGCATAGCGTCAGGCCTTGTAGGCTAGCGCTCTCTGACATTTGTGCAGCCCTGTCCACGACTCGGGACCACGTTGAGGCCGTAACTCCCTCGCTGGAAAAGTATATACCGAGGACCTTAACAGCGGTGACTACCTCGAAGTTGCCGATCACGTGCGACGGGAAATGGCCGAATAGGAGGGCTTTACACTTCCTCTCATTTAGCTGTGCACCTGATGCTAGGGCGTATGACGCGAATACCTGGTGAAAGCGCTCGAGACTGCTTGGATCTCGCACAAAAAGGGAGATATCGTCAGCGTATGCGAGGACTTTCAGGTCCGCAGTTCCTGTGAGAGGAAGGCCCCGGATGTGCGCGTCGCTTGCCAGGGATGTAAGTAGCGGCTCTATCGCGAGTACAAAGAGGGTTGGGCCAAGCGGGCACCCCTGCCTGATCCCTCTCGTGTACTGAAAGGTGTCCGTCGTGGAGCCATTTACTACTACGTGGTACCTGAGGTCTGAGTACAGGAGCCTTATCACTTTTACAAAGCTTGCCGGTAGGCCAAACTCTCGCAGGGTTTCGAACAGGTAGGTGTGCCTGACGCTATCGAAAGCCTTGGCTTGATCAAGTGAAAAAAAGGCTCCAGTGACTCTTTTCTCCGAAGCGCACTGGAACACGTCCCTTGTCGTGGTCAGGTTGGTGAACATTGATCTGCCCGGGACTGCGCAAGCCTGGTGTGGAGCAATAATATCTGGCAGAAAGGTCTTTAGTCGGCTGTTCAAGATCGACGCCACGATCTTGTAGTCTACATTTAACAACGTGATCGGGCGCCAAGAAGCAGGGTCGTTCGGCGGTGCACCTTCTTTAAGAATGAGGACTACGCGCCCCATGCCGAAGGAGGCAGGTTTCGCGTGTCCCTCGAGGACCGTGTTGACTATGGCTAGGAGCGGTTCACATAGGCTCTCGAAAAAGGTGGCGTAGAAGCCCGCTGTGAGGCCGTCCGCACCAGGAGCCGAGTTTGGTGGCATTGACTGGATAGCGGTCCTCAATTCCGGTAACGTCGCTGCGCCGCACATAGTCGGGCATTCATCCTCTTCCAGACGCTTAAGGAATTTACACAGCTCCGACAGGGACGCTGGCTCCGAGGCAATCATTGTGGCGTCCGGCTCGTGAAAGGCTGTCTCGAAGTGGTGCAAGAAGGTCGCCTCGATCTCGACCGGGTCTGTCGCGAGGGTACCATCTGGGCGCTTTACTTCTGCAATACGCACAGAGCCGTTTCCCCTTACTTCGCGCGAGACTACCTCTGGCCGCTCGTTCGAGGTGGCCCAAGTCGCGCGCTTTTCGCCTGTAGCTGCCCGAAGAAGCCGTTCGTACTGCACCTTGAGCGAGGCTAGGTAATCTCGTGTACAGGAGGTGAGGGTGTCAGCACACTGAATGATACGCATTCTGCGCAGTAACTCGTTCATCTGGGACGTCAAGCGCCTTTTTCTTTTACGGACTTCATCATGGAGGAGCACGTTCCAGGCCTCCTTGAGGTCGTCCCAGGTAGTCGATGTTACGCGGGGGGATGCTCTAATCGAGGCCTCTATGAGCGTCTCGATCTGTGGTGCAGACACCGGATCCTTTAGTAGTGCAGAATCCAGGCGCCACGATGCGTCGGCTGGTTTAGGGCCAGGCTTTGCACGGAGGGTTGTTAGCAGTGGCGCGTGATCAGACAGAGCGGCCTGAGGGGGTGGCAACGGGACCACCTCGCACGCTGTTAGGGATGGAAGTAGGAGCTCCGGTAAGTACGCGCGGTCTAGCCGGCTAGCGGTGACCCTCGACACGCAGGTGGGGCCGAAGTCGTCGTCGTGGAGGCGGACCCATGCGTCTGAAAGTCGGAGGCGTTCGAGAACTTTGATCAGTTCTTTTGCACGGTAGGCTGAGCCTCCGCAACCTGGTCCCCGGATATCCCTCGCAGTGTCGACCACACAGTTAAAGTCTCCAAGGACTACGTGCGGGAGGGGGGCCAGCAGGTACTCGCCAAGCTCCCTGAAAAAGGGGTTCATCTCCGATCTATTTACTGGCGCGTACACGTTCACAAACCGGACTTTCTGCCCATCGATGAAGATGTCAAGCATTAATGTGCGGCCGTCAGCGCCAAACACGCAATGGGTTTTTGCCTAAACTTCCCGGTGACGAACACAACCCCAACCCCGCATGACCTGGTCCTCGTCAATGAGAAGAAGGCTTCGACGTGACAGAGGCTGCGGAAGCGAGCGACGTCGAGGGGGGGGATCGGAAATTCGTCTCCTGGACGAACAACAAGTCGATGCTGCGGGCTTTCGCAAAGGAAACGACCGCGGTTTGTTTCGTCGTGCCGCGGAAACCGCGAACATTCCAAGTGGCGAAACGGAGTCGGTCAGCCATCAGTCGCACTATGGTGAAGTGGAAACGAGGGATACGTGAGTGTGTGGAAGAGAGGGGTGGGGGCAAGGGGAGGCAGCGCATGGGGGAGTGAAACAGGAAAGGGTAAACGGCGGCGCCGGCGCGCACGGGCACTGCCGTCTGTAACGAAGCGAAGGTGTTATCAGATCGGCTCGCTGGCTTTAGGGGGCGGTTCCCCTTTGCCTGCGGCGCTTTGGCCGAGCTTCTGCGTCTTCGCCTTCGGTGGGGCATCGCTGTCGCTCGCCGTCACTTCTGACCCAATTCGGCGTTGTCGCGCCTCTCTGCTTGTGGCTCTCCCTCTCGTTTCTTTCTTGTTCTCCTCTCCCTGGCGTCGGAGCGAGCGCGAACGAGCTCTCTGCTCACGGCCTGACACCCACTCAAAGGAGAGGGGCTGGTTTATTTGAGCACGGTCTTGGTCGTCAGGGAGCGCGTAATACCCGCGGCTCACGATGGGCAATTCGTCCTTGGCGAAGTCATTGGTAGCGTCGTCCAAGTCCTGGGCGCACACTGCGGCCAACACGTTAACGGGTGTTTGGGAGGGGGTTGGGAAGGCCTCACGTCGCTTTAAAGTTTCGGCAAGCGCTGGGAAGTTGTGGCCTTCATCTTGGACTGACGGGGGGACGGATGGCATAGACGGGGACGTTTGGGCCGAGACGGTTTCGACGTCGCTCGATTCCATTTCCGATGACATGGTGGTGGCATCGTCAGTCTTCTCGCGCTTGTCTTCCTCGTTGGCGGATGAATCTGCCGTGGTGCTTCCTGTGAGCAAGCTGGCATCCGTTTCACGGCCTTGGGGGGAGGGAGGCCTTGGGAGGGGGGCGCGGGCCGCGGTCCTGGGTACGAGCACTTGTAAGCGAGAGGGGGGTTCGCCTGGCTTCTGCGACGGGGAGCCACTCGGCTCGACTGAGTTCGACGCGAGGTCCGATACCGAGGGGAACCCACGAGCGGCTGACGCATAAGAGCGCCTCCTAAAACATTCTTTCGTTCCGTGGTGACCCCCGCAACGCTTACATTCGGCTGAACAGCCCTCAGTTTCATGACCGAAAGTTCCGCATCGTTTGCAGTATGGTGCGGAGCATGCGGTCGCCATGTGGCCCACCTCCCTACTTCGCGCGCACACCCGCCTCATGCCTCTATATTCGAACATGACCCGGTGCCCCGCAATGGTCGCAAAGTTGGGCACCGGCTTACTCATTTCGATTTTTATGACTCTGACGCCGTTCAACTTATTTTGGCGGGTGGCCACAGTAGCAAACGAGACGCCCCGCACCTTACCGTACTGTGCTAGGGCGTTGCCAAGTATCTCGTCAGACAGGTAGGCGGGGTATCGGTAGAAGTTGATGTACGTGACCGGCGGCCCGACGGCCTCAACCGGTACGCTTACTCCATTAACCTTGAAACCTTCCGCCACCATTAACTTTGTTGCCTGGCTGGCGTTACGTGTACAGACGAGAAACTTGGCCCCGCCCATATGCTGCATAACAAGAACACTATCATCACCAGCTTCTAATTCAATAGCGTCTATAGGATCATCAAGTGATATGTCGCCGTCCGGCGCTGTGAAGAGGAAGCAGTTCTCCCGCACTGGTAGGTCGGTAGTGGCCGCCATTCTGGAGGGGGTGTCGCCAGCAGAAGGGGGCGTGACTTGTAGAAAACTAGTAGCGTGCAGTCGAGCTGCACTCTGGTAAATCTGCGGCGAAGCCTGGGGAGACGCCGCTCGGGATCAGGTGGAGTCGGGTGGGCTGCAGGCGTGCTCCGGGAAGGTAGCGTGGACCGGCAACCGTGCTCCTCCTGGCATAGGGGTGGGGGGCTCCAGGCTGGAAGGCCCGAGACCCAGAGGTGGCAGTCGCTCGCACGAGGCGGCGAAGCCGGCAGAACCTAGTCTGACCATGAAATCCAAAAGCCGAGAAGCGATTGCCCCGGCACAGATAGCAACAAAGAGAAGTTTATTGACTTCCAACCAAGGATAAAGTACATGACAAAAACATCGAGCTTCACGACTACAAAGGGTGCATGTACAATCAGGAAAGCACCACTACCGAGGTACAATGTATGTGGGGGAATGTACCCCTCTAATTACTGTACAGCGCGTGGTGCTCCAGCAGGCTTAATAATGCGCGGCGGTAGGTCTTCTCAACACGCGGTTGGAACAAGTAGCGACATAGCGCTGTACAACTCTAGGTATTATAGCAGCGAACGGAGCGTCGGCCGTCGATCAACAACTGACAAGTGGCGAAGCGCGTCGGCATTTATACTCTTGCCGTCGAATGTTCTAGCGTTATCACTGGCGGTGGCGTAGGTTCCAGAATAATCTGTACCGTTCGCCGAGTGGGCGTGATCTTATCGAAATGATCTACTACAGTCCGGAAGCTTCTCGAAAACTGCAGGCGTGGTTTGCGCTGAGAATTGTGTAGTGTTTTGGGATGATAACAAAACTTGGAAAATGGAACGCGTGGCAATATATGAGATGATGCGTTTGTGAGTGGCGTATCGTTACTAAAAGCTCATCTTTTCCCAAATACTTCTTTTCCTAAGCAGAATCAGAAATTGAGATGTGGCTACGCTTCAGAAGAAACAAACATCTGCTCGAGTAATGAATAACCAACAAATGTTGGCTGAAATATTTCGCGATGACAGTAAAGGCAGGCACATTAGGTATTTGTACCACAGACATACAATACACGAAAGTGTAATATTTTGGGAAAATGAAGCAAAAAACAAGATACGGCACCTTTCAAAATCATGAACAGCTGCAAAAATTACGACTCTCTATGTACAATTTCCTTTAAAGTGTTGTGATCACAACACACACACATAGTTTCAAATATCGCAGCTATTTGTGCAAGATTTGTCAATTATAAAAATATCAAATTAAAATTGACAACATAACTCACTTTAAGTCCTCTTTTGAAGCAACAAAAAAAAACACCACTACGTACTAGCGCAATCCAAGTCGGTCGGTAAGATATCACTTGTAGATCATCTTCTTGAGCTGAAAGGAAAGTGAGACATTTCAAAGCGGTCTGTTCCACTCTTTCGAGTCAGAATACTAAATCTAAAACAACCACACGCATTTCTTTGCGTATTTCTGAGTGCCACCGAACTGCGTCTTCAACCTAAGTCACTTTCTTGCGCGTGAGTCCACAAAATGAGCGGCCGCGATCTCAAATAGATGGTGCGCATTATCGATGGCCAGCAGACCTTGAGATAGACAAAATGGCGAGTGCTATTGAGGCGTCGTTCCAATGAAAGTCTTTTTTTTCGCCTAAGTGTTTTCATGCAGCAACGATGCTATCGGGTCGTTCATCGGCCTTTAGAAGTATCACCACCCCCACCAACAGTGACTTCAAAAATACTTCGTGCACCAATGAAAACGTCACTCCCTCGTCACTTTGGGACTGCTACATTTTTTTCCACTGAAAAAAGTCACACATTTTGTTTGACTTCTTCCTCGTCTAACGTATGGTACTCTTAAAGGGCAATTTTCATCTAAATAGCTATTGCGTAATCTTAAACCTAGGGTATTCTTAACGTGATCTACTGAAAGGCTGCATTTGTTATCACAGTGAAATGTGTTGTAAAAAAGCAAAATACCCATAACCTGTAAAAAACATGGTGTTAGACTAAGACAATTGTAACATCGTAATTTATGAGTTGACACACCTCACTTATAAAATTATATACAAAACGCCTATTGTTTGTTTCTTTACAAGCTCATCGTAAGCAAATGATATATCCATACATAAACATATCAAGCTTTTTTTAACCTCAATCCGAATTGTGTACCTTATTCTCGACATCTACATTATTCTATGTTACACCAGCCCAGCACACATAAAAAAGTGTATTTAGCGCGACCATATTGAAAGATGGCGTAGTCGCATACGTATTCGTTCATTTTTGTGAACCCCTTTGTCTACTTGCCCTAAATTTGTACGTGGAAAAGATTATTTCACATCTCTCTTCCCAAGTCCACATTAGCTTTAGTCATGAATACATTGTATTATCGTAATATTAAATTTTCACTGACATGTTGCTTGGATTATAATTTGGCGCAGTTGATGAGATTATCAACTTGCTCAACATACGATGTCGTTCCACAAACTGCGGACACCTGGTTAGGGTGAATATCTAGCGTGGACAAGTCACGCTTGAATAGAGTGGAACGTGGCGCCCCAAGCAAATCAAAAGGAGCAACTGGGTATCAAGTGTACGCTGCTGTGAGGAGAAAAATTGTGAGCCATTCAGAATTAAGGACTGCTTTGAAAAGAAGAATATTGGGCTTAAATTTTACTCATATATTCTTGTTTCTCAAAAACAGTGCTCTCATGATATATGGTTAGGCATGCTTAGGCAGTAGCAATATCACTTTTCTGAGTAATAACATTTTCTTTGCAATTTATAAGGTTTGTAAAAATGTTAAAAAAAGAAGAAAACTATTGCTTTCATTGCAGCCGAACCTGAGATTCAAAGGCATCACACAAGAAACAATGCTGCACTTATAGGAATAGCATACTGCTACACGGCTGTTATTTTTGGCTTATTTCGTGTTGAAATAAGAAAAACAAATAAACGTTACTCACATTGACCGTCTGGGAAAGCGTCTGCTTGTAAGAAGAGAGAGTAAGAAGCTATGTAAGATATATCCGGAAATAAAATTCTCCTAAACCAAAATGAAGACGCGCGCACATGAAGGCACCCTACGAGGCACTTTACGAAGCACCTCCTAAATCTGATTCACCGACTTTTCCGCACAGATAACACATTTTCTGCAACATGGGATATTAGAGATGCTTTTTTTTAAATGCTCTAGAAAATTATCTTTGTGACCAAACGTGCACTATGAACTACGACGCTTTGCAATGCGCCGAAAGTGGTTGGTGTACATCCAGCGTAACACAGCTGCAACGTTTAAGACAGGTATGCAAAATCCTAATTTCCTAAATTGAGTACAGAAGAAAGAGTCACTGCAGAATGCATTTAATTACCTTGAAATATAGTTACCTTTATCTGAACATGTTCTTTTATGATGTGCAGTCACTTTAATTTCAACCATTGATAGCAAGCCCTATAAGCGCAGAAATGCACGCGACCGCGACGACCGACGCGACGTAGATCGTCTTCGTGCAAACGGTCGCTTGCGCGGGCAAATCTCCTTCATGCAATGGCTTCCGTGAGTGAACTCAACTCAACTCTTGCTAGAACGAGGCCGTCTACTCCTACCAAAAGTGCCACGTAGCCAGTGTTATGCAATGTAAAAATGAAATGTGTTGTTGCATTGTGGCACGAAAGCTTCTATTACTGCCTTGCAGTCCTTTTTAAATGCGAAACATTTCTTAACGAACTTCTGGGACTTTGAGCGTATCTATCTATCTATCCATCTATCTATCTATCTATCTATCTATCTATCTATCTATCTATCTATCTATCTATCTATCCGCTTACGACCTTTAGTGCTCCTGGCCGTTTCGATAATGGTGTCGATACCAAACTTGGTATGCCGTAACATGATTATATGACGAGCATAAGCGATTAGTCAAAACATTAAAATCATGATAAGTATGTCATGAACGCCATGACTGACATTTCATAATCTTGCTCCTTTTGCGCTGGTTTCGCTCACATGATATTTTGCAAAACTGGCATGGTGTGGCATGAATGCATAATGAACATAAGTGACAGACCCTAACGTGGAAATCATGACATGCATGTTATGATTTTAATGTTATGCCTAGTCATCACTACACGTCACGCTCATAATTCGCTCGTAACTGTTTCGCTAGCGTCACATATACCAAGTTTTGAATTGCGCGACCTGAATGAATGACAAAGGTGTGTGACTGGTACATACATGATAATCATCAGTGCCGGTGCGTGTCAAGTAACAGCATGACTACATGCCATGCTCATGATGCGCTCGCGGCCGTTTCGCTAGCGCCACATGTACCAAGTTCGGTATTACGGAGCCTGAATGGGTGACGGATAATTAAGACTGGTGCGAACATGATAATCATGAGATGCATATCTTGTAACAGCATGACTACATGCTACGCTCATGATGCATTCGTGGGCGTTTCGCTATCTACACATGTACCAAATTTGGTGCTACGTGACGCGAATGAACTGCATGGGTAAAGGACACGTCCAGACATGATAATCACGGTATGCATGTTATGTAACAACATGACTGCATGCAACACTCATGATGCGCTGCAGCCGTTTCACTAGCTTCACATGTCCCAAATTTGGTATTACATCACGTGAATGAATGGCAAAGGTATGTGAGGGGTGCAAACCTGATAATCATGAGATGCGTGCCATTTAACATGACCAAATGCCACATTCAAGGCGCCAATCAACTGCGACGTCACCAGGCAAGTGTGCACGCCGGCGTTCGTTTTGTCGCATAACGCCGGTGATGTCACGCGAGGCGCCAATCTGCCTGCTAAATATTTGCAGGCGCACACCGCGTTGCGTTGCTTTGACGCATTCGCGTTTTAGCGCACCCGGCGTCCCTCTATCACGAAGAAAAGCAGACGCAGTGCTGTGGGGGTAGTGCTGGGTAAGGTCATGGGCGCGAAATGCAGCTTGTTGCATTTCGCGCCGGTCGCCGCGGGGCCGCGCTGACAGACGTCGGCCGCACCTGGCGTCGGTTTTCCTAGAGCAGCATCGCTGCGCCCAGCGTGCGTGCTCGTCAACGTTTCGTCGTAGTACACTGGGCCTTTCATGATGCGCTCGCGGCTGTTTCGCTAGCTCCGCATATACAAAATTTGGGGTTACGTGACGTGAATGGACGACGAAGGTAATGAGACGTCCTAACATGATAATCATGATATGAGTGTTACGTAATGCATGACTACATGCTATGCTCATAGCGTGCTCGCGATCATTTTTTTAACTCCATATACACCAAATTTTAATGTTACGTGACGTGAATGGATGAAGATTTTAAATAACAGGTCCAAACATGACGATTATAATATGCGCGTCATGTAAAACATGGCTACATGCTACGATCATAGCGCGCTCACGGCCGTTTCGCCAGCTCAACATATACCAGATTTAGTATCAATTGACGTGAAAAGATGGCAGAGGTAAATGACACGTGCAACTATTATAACCATTACATGGAAGTCGTGTACGGCATAATTTACCTCCGCCTCGTGACGTTGGCTGATATTAAAGTGGCATAGCGACCTTTCTCATCCGTGCTTGGCATATCATCGCTTCCCACTGTACGCGAGTTCTGCCAGTTACTTGTATGCACATGAATAAACATTATGTTAATTCTTCGTTGCGTACACATGATGCGATGGGGAGGAGGTCGTGGTTCCGCGGCACATTCCCACGTGGAGAGAACTGGTAGTACATCACTCATCTACACCCTGTTTCAATGTTTCGCTAATGCCTGCAATTGAATGCTGTAGCACATCAATCGCAGATAATTGGCGATAGTTTCCATATCTGAAAAACCAAGCAATAGCACGAAAACAACCAGGCAACACGTTGCGCGAACGTCCTGTCCTGTCGCGCATCGCATCGTTCAGTGCTGCCGCATGCAATATCGCGCTTAGGGGCCTTAGCTTTTAGAGCATGTATCTGATCGGAATGGTTTGGCTATTATTTATAAAAAAATTAGAAACTCAACTACGACATAGAGATCATTAATTTATAAAGTGATTATTATTCTTCGCTATGTTTAACCAAGAGTAGGACACCGTCAGGCTGCTTACGCAGACAATAGGGGAAACAGTCTGCCTCTCTAGTGAAAAAGTTTCATGAATAACAAGACAGGCTTTAAAAGTTTACAGCGCTAAGAAATAATGCTTCGAATCTTAACCGAAACGCGCATGTTAGACTAATAGTTTCCTCGATATGCGATGAGCCTAAAAATCTTGCTGAACTCCTATGGTTAGCCCAGCCAAAACAATTAAAAACCTCCCCCTGGTTACACACGCACAAATTCAGTTTTTAGTTTTTCGCGCCCACATTCTTGGCCAACAAAGCGTGCAGAGAGCTGATGGTTCTGGCAAATCTAATAGTTTCACGTTCTCGTGGTTAGCTGTAGCGCAAGAAATGCAAGTGCTTCTAGCTGCGTGACGTTCTCGAAAAATGAAAGAGTTAAGTGCAAAGAAATAGTTTGGATGTGTTTGAATGCCCGAAACACCAAATGGCCCAAAACCTTGCCGCAGGGTGTATCTTAGCAGGTACCTACTGAACAACAATATGTCAGAAGTGAGGATCAGTACACATTTTACATTTCGGCAGAGGCAGATAAATCGCAGTTTTACCCCAAGATATATCGAGCTCAATTAAATATAGCCGTCCCTTCTGTCGCTTAGCTGCTTAACTAAGGGTGAAAGTGTCTGCACGATGTCAATATTCTGTGAAATTGATCGTGCTCTAGCTTACCATATTCATTTACCAAATACTGTCAGCTACATTTTGGTAGCCATATAAGAAAGTGGGAACATCATATTACAATATTGCACACCGCATCATTTCAGTCAATTAATCGACCAAAACAAGAAGACAAAAACACATCAAAACAAAAGAACATGTGACCAATGAAAAAAGGCAGGCTGCCGGTGTGAACTAAAGACGCCATATTAAAAAAGAAGACCAACAGCGTTTACTCTAATACACGAAGGTAGGACATGGAGGAACTTTAACAAGTAAAGCAATAACTGACTGAACACGCAACAGAACTGAACGCACGAAATAGTGAACAAGATTTCATATTTTAAGGAAGATGGTCATTGAAACGTTAAAAGAAAATGTAAAGCCAAGAATAGCTTCTGCCCATGGAAGCATTCGCGAAATAAAGAGTCACCCGCATACATTGCTAGCTGTAAAAAGAAAATGAATGTAAGTAGCTTTACACAGATAATAGCTGATCACAGCTTTCTGTGTGATGCTTGTCCCACCGTTTCTCGTGGGAAATAGAAAAAGTTCTTGGCAAGAAGAAGCTTGGATAGGGGACAACAGAAATAATGTACACATGATCCAAAGGCGAGCGTCTTAAAAGAAAGAAAGGAAGCTTCTCATCTTCACACTTCTGGAGGCTTGGTATCATTTTATCGGAGTTGCGTTCTTGTTTTGTTCCCATCATATGGTGAGAAAACACATCCATGCAAGATCAAACCTGAAGCAAAGTTTAAAAACAGGCAGAAAGGTCACTGCATCCTTAGAAACAGAAGAGAACATGCGTCAGAATGAGCCATGGCAAAGCGGTCCAGAAGTTCAACCGCTCTGAATTGTGTTCTTGTTCGTTTTAAAAATTCTTCAACAAAAACAGGTCTCTTTTTCAAAATAATTGCTTGTTACCCTCCTCGCCACGATATGTCACTCGAAGCTTAGATGCAGACGCTCCGTAGAAGCACTATTGTTGTGTATCCCCAGTGTTTGAGAAGGCTCTGTATCGCAAGGAGGTTCTTATGCCTGTTCAAACAAGGGGGAACAAAAGTGGTTCATTATATTTCAGGACGAACAGCATTCGTGGGTTCCTCAATAGCTACTAAATTTAAAAGATGTCTTTTTTAATACTCAAAGGCCTCGGTGAAGTAGATCAATGCCTGGAGGAAAGCAAGAAGGCTTCGAACGTAAACGCGGTAAAGGAGATCTGTTGCACACTGCAACAACTATACAAATAGCGTTTGTGAAGGTCGTAAATTTTTACTCTGTGTCTCTCAGCACCGCTAGGGAACTCGAACCACGAGGTATCAAACTACAATTTCTTCTATGTGCATAATGTTTTTCATTAGACGTAAAAGCTTGTACGATTTGTGTTGTCGCAGTGAGAAGCGAATAAGTGTTGATTTAGCGCTCGTTCAAAGTGCTCTCTTGAGCCGTGTTACCTGAACAATTTTGCAGTTCAGCAAACCCAACATTAAAACCTCAAAGGTATCAACCGTGTGAAACATCATAGCAGCTTTCGACTAAGGAGCTATAATAGAAGATCCTAACCTTGAGGCAATGAATTAATAGCTCTGTATCATGAAGGCAAGCTGTTTTTTACTGTGTGTGTATAGCTACGATACATATAACACTAGCAATTAGCTACCAGCTTCGCGCGACCTCATTTTTCGGGACTGAAAAAGTTTCATGAGTTCAGGAAGCTGGTCCTGTAAGTATACCCTGAGTGTTTTGTTCTTTTTTTTTGCAGAGAAATAATGACACGGAAAACAAATTTTTGCGGGTGTTCTCTCGGTTGTCATCACTCTTTGGTCTCTCTTTAAACTCTCTCTCACTAACACACACGCGCCCACGTGGTGTTCGAATGACTGCTACGCAACGCGGTAACAAGGAAATGAGGAAGGAAAACGTGAAAAAAGAGGCACGGAAGCTGGTGATGTAAGTGCGGGACATGTGCGTGTGTCCTTTGGTGATGTAAGTGCGGGACATGTGCTATCTATCACTGAACTCCATTTACCTCAAAAACATGGATAACACTCGCATCCTTTAGCAAAAACGAGGGAGGTATGGCGATGACTCAAATATATTTTCTTTTGTAAGTGCTCAGTCGTAGTGTATACTTCTCCAGTAAGCACAGAATGTAAAGCACATGCTAGAACCTTGGCAGTAAACAAAGAGGCAGGACGTTGGAGCTGCTTAGTAGTTCGAAGCATACTGTGACACACATTTCATCTGAACATGCTCGCAATAGTAAGCAGCTACGGCTCCTGGTTTTGAAAATGAGGTAATGGGTAACCGCTGCCGCAGCGAGCACATATTTTGGCCTGAGTTAACACAAAATCTCCCTGCGCCTGGTTTAACGCCGCGCTGAGTCTGCCCACCGGGCGAGGCAAGTGCGAATAGCGAAACGGGGGGGGGGGGGCAAAGGATGCAGTCCGCTTTTTGTCAATGCACACGCAGGGAATATTTACTTATTGAACTGCGTACGAGAGAAATCTCCCACCGGCAATGCATTGCTCGTAGAGATTCAGTGCCTGTATATACACGCACAAGTGCGTCTTCACAGTTTAACTTCCATGCTACCGTGAGCTTATCGACCGTTATAAGCATACTAGTATAGCATACTAACGTGCTCCAAATAAAAAAGGATTGTTGGAAAAGAAGCTCTTCTGGGCACCATGTCAAAATTTAGTTTAATAGTTACGTATAATTATTTGGAGAATAGCATGCCAAATAATGGAAACTGTTGTTAGTGATTCGGTATATGTAGCCTGGGCACTAGAATGCGAGGGTTGCCACGCATGATGCTCTCATGAAACGCGAATGATGCTCTCATGAAACGAATTGCCACGAATGATGCTCTCAAGAAACGCGAAGCAGTGCATATAATAGGTAGGAAAAGTTTTGTTGATGGGTAAACTCAGAAGTACTCAACATTTACACAGCTCCTCATTATACGTTTATTCTCGAGAGAAGAGAACTTTTAGACTAATATACTGGTGCTAAATCTATAGGAAAAAACAGAATCACTAAATATTTACGGTTTTTCTTTATCTTAGGCTCTGGCAAGTACTATTGGGGCAAATAACCGTCTCGCTTTTTCAGATTATTGCTATTGCATCGGTATGTGCATCTACGTGCATCTTTAGTGGAAGCACGGCTCATCATAGATTCACGGGGAACCAAATATATTGAAAATGAAATTGTCATAGAAGCTGAGCTATGAAGCAAGTCGGACATCAGAGCCATAGGCTCGCTTAAACGTCTTCCCGTTCCGAATAACAAGGAGCTGCACTGAGCTGAAGGTTGAAGTGTCCTTTTTTCGTTTTTGTTTCAATAAATACACAGTTGCGAGTGAATGCTGTGGTTTGCCCCTTCCGCTCTTGTGTCCGCGTAGTCATGTGCTGTGTTAAAAAAAATGTGCACAAGCTGAGGTAGCTGGCAGATCCTTCTCAAATAAGCACAAAAAAGCTACAGAAAACAGCTGTGTTCTTCGTTATTTTGCTGTAGTTTGGGACAGAAAGGCACAAGCAGAATTTATAGCTATTGGTACTACAAACACAAATAAAATGTAAAAGTTCTCATACAACCTGTTTGTAAAGGACGCCTATACGACAGCGTTTACAAAGACCGTGAGGGCTCGCTCTACACTTTCCGCCTCCAAGCAATGTCAAAAAACACAGTAGCTGGCAGCGAATAGCCTATAGAAGTGCAATGGTTGCACGTAAGTTGTTTTTTGGAGCAGGTACTGTGAATTTGAATTAAAAACCCAAACGTAAGCGATTTGTGGCAAAGGAGCAGTTTCTAACTATATTAAAAGGTCTGCATTTTTCTTACCACCAGCTATATTTGTTTTTTAGCCAGTGCTGGTTACTTTAGCACTCGTATTTCGATTAGAAAGTGTTATATTTTTACACTTCCGATTTTTCTTCGTCGTGTATTTCAAGTTTTCAATGCGAAAGGTCTCTGTGGTAGTTCGTAGGCCCAAGAACTCAGTCGTGTAGAGCCGAGACAGTCTATATAAAAATTAATTTATAAATTCAGTCGGACCACAATTTAAATAAAATTGACAACCGACACAATACACATCAACTAGACCCTTCTAACTACGACAGCGTTTCAGCCTTGGCGAAATATCAAGGACATCCATCCAAGAAATGCATGGTACCACACGCTCGTCACCCAATGATCTAGTCGACGACCACTCACTCTTGCCGTTGCGACAAATCCACACGCCGGGAAGCACGATGAGTTTGGCAAGTTGGACATGGAAGCCGTGATGCACTGGAGATGTCCATAAATATGGCGTTGCGGTAAGCATGGACGCCGGGCAGAATCATGACCTCCTTCTCTCTGTGTTTAAAGATCGCACTTCGCACGTGGTCGAGGTGGCTGCTTCTCTTTGGTGCCCGGTGGCAGTGAGAGACCACTGCGTCATTGTTGCGAGTCCTGTGGCACCCTCATAGTGCGGCTGGCCGAGCAGACGGGGTTCGCAGCCCTTGACCACCATAATAAACGCGGCGTTGGGCCAACTTTGTTTTCGTATTCGTTAACACAGCTCCTTTCGGTATCCGAAGGACAGCAAACCGAAACTTAATCACCACTATCTCCAAACTTTAGTTTGTAGACGCCCTTTACTATAAAACAAGTGAAACTTTTCAGCTCAACTTGACATTTCAGAAATGATGAAATGTTGGCAATGTGCCCTCCAGTGCGATCTCAAAATCCACGGCTGAATTGAAACCTCGTGAAAAAGAATGTACCCGAACGTACGCAAAATAGTTATTACGAACTTCTAAGCTAACGACACTAATCCTAAAGTACCGCGCGCTGCTCTGGAAACAGACAAACTCATGGGCCAACATTATAAAAACCGGTTCGCACACTGTCATGCTCCGAACATGGCGCTTAGGAGCCACGGGTGCAGTCTGCAGTGATATTTTTAAATCTGAAAGTAGTGGGACTATGCAATGTTCCCAATCTGAAAAATGTTGCTTTTTTGAATGGCAAGAATTTCAGTTTTGGGATAAACTCTTGTTCTAGTCACTTCCAACTACCAATGATGTTTCTAGAGTGACACGCCCGCTATCACTTCCCTTGCTCTTCCCTCTTGCAGAAACATTTGCGCAGTGTAGTCATCTCTTTCTTGCTCTCATTGGCTTTCATATTGTCGCCCATATATAATCAATTTACCCACACTTGTTTTTTGTTTATGCTAAACGTCTGAGAAATAGGGACAAATAAAGAAAAATTTGCTTTTTCCACATGCCCCACACGACAAATTCAAACAATTGCGTTTAGCCGGTAAGCTGCACTTCGCCTGCTACTTTAATTGCTATATTGTGTCACAGGTAAATTAACAGCACTTTTTGCCATCAAGCAGCGTAACTGCATGATTTTATTGGAAAAGGCAGACAGAATATCAAGGATTCTGCAGCAAAAGAAGTACACATCGTGCTCACCGCTTTGTGACAGCACTTTATAGGAACAGTTCTAAGTAGGAAGCAATGTAGGAAGCAACGAAAAACTGCATTAGATCGGCGCATTTGGCGAACGATGGGTCGGCACAACGTGCCATTACGGTCTGCAGAAGCGCTTCTTTTAGCGTTGCAGCAAATATTTCGGGATCTGCAGGGCGCAGTAGAAGTGGGGCAGAGAGTTCGAAGGCAATGGTTCGGGAATAAGCGAAAGCAAGAACCTACACGCACAAGCGTGGAAAGCGAAAGGGTCGATAATTCTATCTCTGAGAGCAAGCACTGAGCAAAGTGAATGAGCCAACGCAAATAAAGAGCGTAGAGCTGGCGCCTCTGACGCGGATGGTCTACGTACTAGAATGGCACCCCGAGCTTGCGTGTATGTACTAAGACGATGCTCAGGAAGGAGGCGGAAAAGGCTATACAGGCGGGCTCAGGCACGGCGGAACTAAATGGGCATACAACAAAGATAGAAATAATATACCTCAGAGAGAAGAAAAATTCTAAGATCTATTTGTTGTGGGCACTAAATCAAACGTGAACTCTTTAATTTGCGTGATGCAGTGAGAAAGAAGGCTTCCATGATAGATTCAAGGTGACTGGTCACTCATACGTGTTTTGGGAAGCAATGTGAGCCCAGCGAGAATGTAGTGAACTCGTAAACTTGAGTTACCTTTGGAAAAGATCACACAGAACTGTTCATTCGTTGTTAAACAAAGCACCTCGTTTATCTTGCATTGTTACCGCTGCCTTAGCCTGCTGATGCATGAGAAATACTTTTGTGTAACCTATATCAATCGCCTCTTAACTGGGGTCTGGGAATGATATCATGACGCTATTAGGATTCGTTCAAGTAAATACCGTGCTCATTTTGTAGCATCACACAACATTTTCTCAGAAGCATTTCACAAAGTAACAGACAGGTTATTAAAATTGCCTGGCTACGGTATGCCACATTAAAAGTCCGCCGGGAATTCTGTCACTTTGTACCTCTCTTACTTTTACTTGCTGCCTTTTCGGCTGTTAATTTCCACTTTACCTTTTATCTTCGTCTGGAAAAAAAAAGGTACTACGTGAGAAGAACTGAAAATTCCTGCATGTTACTCCTTTTGCCCATTCTTACTTTCGCACTTGTAATTTGGCAGGTGACCTTCTTTCATGGTGCTTTATGTTAGAGCTCTAATAAATAAAAACGCAGAAAAATATATTTCCAGGACACTACAGCTGCAACGAAATAGGCAACGTGACCCGTTGATTGTTCTCGCTCATTAACTAATGTATTCAAAAATATTTCGATTATTAAGAATATCTTGTATTACTATGTACTGCGAAAGACCTCATACAGTGAAGCGCCAACTTTTGAGGCGAAGGTGAATCGGTTTTCAGGATTGGTTACAGCAGTGACGAAAAGCAACTATACCCCGCAGCCATATTACAATGCCTTTAGCTGCCAAACATTACACCAAATCTTGGTGAGAGAAAAAAGGTTTGCTTTCTGGTTTTTTTCTGATATGAGTTCAAATAATGAAGTTTAGGAAAAGAAGAGAGAAGAAATGCCAAGCGAGATATTTATTCTCATTTTGCGCTACCATTTTGGAGCGATTACATGGCTTTTAAGGAATGAGGTTGCGCTGAAAATTTAATGCTGCAGAAGAATAAAGTTTAACAAAGCAATTGTCTTCGCCAAGAGGGCCATTTGGCATGCGCATCACTATCATTTTAAAGCCCCTCATACCTTTTCTTTTACGCTTCCCCTTTCCATTTTCAGGTTTCAATGTTGGGAAAATTGTGCTGCCGGGCACAAACGTTACACTGAGTACCTGCTTTCGGATACGCTCTTACAGACTTAGATATATTTTATAATCGAGCATTTGAAGCGAACGTGCTCTAACAATCTGTCGAAATAATCTTCTCGACTTGACTTTTCTCTTATTCCGCAGTAATCACCACTTCCTCACCTATAATCACCATGGTAGAAAGAACGCTTAGCCTTAGACGTAATTAGGATGCATGACCTTCCCACAATTGCTCGATCGAATACATTTCCTTCACTCGGCGTAGCACAGCTATATGTCGAGGCTTTCCGTCTTATCCCGCTCGAAACACTAATGGCGTAATATACAGTCTACGCTCAATTTCTACTCGACCACACTTCACGGAACATGGGCTCCGCGGAACCGAAAATTTTATTATTGTTAGTGTCACTTTTCGTTGCCAACCAAAGGCGACACCAGCGCTACGCCTATTACGAAGCCCCTGTGAGAGCGTATTGCGTAAGTGTGCAACCTACAGCCTATACTGACGTTCCTGAAGTACAGGCAACTACAATATAAAGTGCGCTCAGGTGTCATAACGTGACTTTTTCTTCGCTTACTGCCCCCTGAGAAGCGATAGAGCCCATAGCAGTCAGTGCTGATGCCCAGGCTATGTTAGGCAGCACGCCCTGGGGAAATCATGGAGCAAGGTTTTTTCGGAGAAGCTCCTATCGCCTATCGCTACTGAGCACATACAAAGGTGTGTGAGAAGTTTCCTTTCACCCTCGGCCTAACATCCGTGGGCTCGAGAGTGAACTGTGGTTTAAGATGCTGATTATCTGTCTGAGTTGGCCGCATGCTGTTCGAAGTTGTAGTGAATGCAATGTTACCTCACAGGGTGGTGTGCAAAATATGTCGTGAGCAATAACGAAGGCTTCATAATTTAAAATGGCCGCTTTAATACGCTGCCTCGTTTTGACAGAAAAACAAGCCACCTATGAAGAGCCAGCCAATGATAGGAACCACAACATTGAAAAATCATCCACGTAAAAACGAATAGTGAATGAAACTGATGCGAAACGCCGACAATAAACGGCAAGGTGGACATTCATAGAAGGAGGTTAAGGATGAAATTTCGCCAATGCTATTTCACTATTCGGCGCAGAGGGTCCAATATATTGGTGACTGGAATTAATTTCATCAGTCACTTTCACGTACAAAAATAAATTAAAAATGCGAGAACAAACAGTCCAAACTCGTTCATTTTTATGTCCCATTCAGGTGATTTCTAACTCCAATACTTGAATTCAAGAACAATGCTTCCCTAAATAGCCAGGTGAGTACGCTGTCTAAATTCCACGTCATGCCTCCTTATAAAGACATCATAAGATTAGTATTATTCTGGATTACTTATCGCTTCGGGATATCACTGTAGTGGTCAGATGAGAAGTATACACTACACAAGATGCAATTTAATGTGTCGAATGGCTCCATGTTTTTGGAAAAAGTCACTAGATCATATAGACATGTAGTTTTTTATCTACGTTATGACTGTGAAGAAAAATTTGTTGCGTTAAAAAAGAGTGGGTAGCATATAACTATTTGATAGCAGAATAATGTATTCATTTTTTCCTCGTATTCCCACCTTCTTATTGTCAGCCTAAATTTGAAGTTCTTACGACGCCATTTAAAGAAGCTGCTAAAAACGTGCATTTCTCTAAAGGTGACTGTCTGTAACAATAGAATAATTTAGTTGTACGCTATCACACATCATTGTTTACGTCCTTAATACGCTCAGCAACATAATGCCACTGAGGGAGAAGGCTTGACATCCGAACACTCACACCACGCTATATACACCTATCTCGTTAGAATGCATGCAGAAAATCCATAGCCCACACGCTGTAGACCATCAGAACTTACGCACGTGTGGGTGGACACTTTTTTTTTATTTTCCGGCGGCGGAAGACGCATTTACGTGGATATGAAATGCAGAGTCATTCAAGTTTTTGTTTAGGGTTATTTAGGTGCATGTGAATGACCCCAACTCGTCGAAATTAATATAATGTTCCATTGAACGTCCTACCTGACAGTCATATAGGGGTTTCGGCACGTATTCCGTAAAATATAATCAATTTATCTTAAGAAACCAGGAAAATAACAGTAAATAAAATTTATAAGCAGCGTGTCTTCAGTTCTGGTTCACGCACTATTGATTACTTGTGCGTTCGATTTATGTGCTTACATATTCAGTATTTAGAGTAGAGTTGACGCTAGTAAGCAAATAGCCTTATTGTCATGGGGTAGTGAAGTGGCTGAAGGGAAGAGACTATATGTTGCGATCAAACTATTTATTTGGCCGAACTTGTGGCTGGTGAACGAATTGTCTAACTACAGTAATCTGAATCATCAGATTACACCGATAACGGCAAACAGGATGTCGGTCGTCGATGAACTAAAAAGAGGCAGAATGCGCTGGCATTTATACATGGGCCGTCCAAAATTCCAGCCTTATGACTGGTCGTTGACCAAGCTTTGGAATAATCTTGACTGTTCACGTCTTGCGTGCCATCTTAACAGAACAATCTACAATAAGCGCGAACCTTCTCGAACAATGAGGCGCAGTTTACGCTGATGATTTCTGGCAGGCTGTGTCGGCAGATATCTAGTAGAACATAATTGAAAATAAGAAGGGCGCGCTTCAATATGCTGCACAGACGTCGCTTTTTTAAAGCTGCATAGCCGCTCACCATTTCTGTTCAAATGTGCGTTTCGAAATGGCCTATATAAAACAATGTCAGGCCAGCCAAAATATGAAATGCTCAGTGAGAGTCTAACATAAAATTACTACTTTCACTCTTCAAACGAATGTAGGCGCTTTCGTATTGCCTTGTCCCAAAGGAAATCTCCGGCTGCTTGTGATAAGGCCGAACGGAAATGACGATGTAACAATGTCTCCAAGGAGCCATCGGTGTGAATGACAGCAACCTATCCTGCTGAGTGTTGTCGTGAAAAGGAAACATTTCGAGGGCTTCGTGTTTTCTTGCTTACCCATCTTCCTCAGGCCATCCAACTTCAATGTGTGTTTTAGAGGCTTTCTCGTCCACTGTTCTCTGTGCTGTTTCTTTACTGACATTTAGGTCTCACATTGAGTTTGACTAACGTTTCGCCGTGGCAATAAAGTGCCTAAGGTTCCCTACTGCTGACCCGGAGGTCATAGAATCGAATGCTGGCTGCAGCTGCTGCATTTTATACAGGCGAAAATTCCACAGGCCTGTGTGCTCAGATTTAGGTGCACGTTAAGGAACCCCAATTAACCAAAATTTCCGGAGCCATACACTACGTTGTCTCTCATAATCATATAGTGGTTTTGGGACGTTAAACTTCACATAGTTATTAAGATCAGATATGATACTTTCAGATTGAAAGTCGTATTACAAAACCTTCTCAACCCTCCATGACGTTTCTGTGGACCTCGTTTGCTGTTGATATTGGAAGCACATATGTTACCTTAAAATTCACACTCTTGTCTTCCTTCCAATTTGCGTAACAGCTCCGCATGTCGTTTGTGTGGGCTGCAAATGTCCGTTATCTTTCTGTGCAGGTACAGCATAGTCCACTGTTAAAGGGAACACTTGACTGCTCAAAATCAGTATTCCTGGCCTTCTAAGAGCAACTGGTTTAAAAAACAATCTTCATGGAAGTGAATATGTGGTCAAGAGGAGTCGGAATTTTTAACCACAAGTATTCCTGTGCATTTCTAAGCCGCTATAATTCTGTGAGATATTGAAATCCAAACATGCTGCTCACGCAGGTGTTACCTTTAGCAGTGTACCCGTCTGTACATTCGAGTAGCTATTATTTCGCGTTAGGCTGTCATATAATATTACTGTTCAGTGCCGACCTAGGTGATATTTTACTTGGTCACAGAGTGAAGAGCTTTTGGGAGTCACCGTAAAACACAACCTTAATGGGCTGGCATTAGGTGTTTTTTACTAGATATTTCCCGCATAACGTTTCCCTACCCACAATTGTCGCAGCTCGTATGAAGACGCCTATAGTGGGCACATAGAACGTTGGTGCTGCAAACGTCGCAGGCTTCCTAAAATTAACAACAATTTTTAGCGCTAGAACGAAGGTTTCAGATAAGGTGGTCGATCTGCATCTCTGCCTCTCACCCCGCCATTTTTTTAGGTAGTGCGCTAAATCTCATATACGCTGTTCTTCTGTTAGACCGGTTACAATTCATCATTCACTACCCAACTCGCCCAACTGTGCCCCCTTTTGTTGTTCTGTTGATACGGAGATGCACATTTTTGGCGAAAATGGATACCGAGAACGCATGCCCTTGCATTTAATATGTTTACTTCCTATTTCGCCCGGGAAAATGGAAAACCAAAAGCAGAACTTCGTGAGAAACGCATGTGTGCTTCATTTAAACGTGATAACGTTGAGAGCTCGTTGCACAGAAATGCCGGCTTCGGCGTTGGCGCCTTGGTTTCGAGCAAAACATCATCTTGTCCCTGACTCATAATATTCAGAAACAATGAAATAAAATATATAATAAACAATCATACTTTAAAACGGTAAATCTTATTTGCAGACTCATTCGTTGCCGAACGGCAAATTTAAAGCATACACCAAGAACCGATTGAGACTAGCAGTTGAGAAGACGATGCGCACGAGGCCAATTACGCTGTCGCAACCTACTTTTCAAGGCATAGCTAAGGTGTCCTGCAGGTTTTCATTGATGGATCCGTAGCCAGAGTTCGTTATTGTTTCCTTCTAATAAAGAACCGTACGTCCACTTGTGTACCACACTCACTGTGCATTACGCAGTGCACATGGAGTCGGCAAATGTTTCCCTAACATTACTAGCATCAGTTTCTGCAAATGCTTATCATAAAGTGCCGTCACCATCAATATACAGAGCAAACAATGTTCATTTAGTAAAAAAAATGTCTTTTTTCTGTGATTCGCCCACCACTAAACTGATACAAGAATATAGCTTGCTAGTTCCAACGCTTAGTTTGATATGAATGAACTTGTTTGCGCAGGCCATTGCGTGCCTCCCTGCCGTATAGAATGCATGATTGTTCTTTTAAACAGGGCATGGGAAAGAAAAAGATCGATAGTTTGAAGTAAACTCTTTTTAGTATCTTGAAAAGTTGTGAGGAAGGCGCTTTGCTATCGCCATCACTGCATTGTCATTCAAAATAAGGTTTCTGATTTTCAGATGAACTACTTGAAGGTAAGGTTTTACGAACTCACAGCGGAGACCGCACTGCAAACCAACCTCTTTGATTTGGTGAACGTGAAGCATGACGTCAAGATGCCTTCATTCTTTTCGCGCGACGACACTTCCATTATGCACAACTGTTCGAAACACATCACGTGCCTATTCAAAACCTATAAGTACATTGGCTGTCCTTCCGGTTACAGTAGGCTCCGGTAAGTTCACTTTTTTAAGGCAATAACGAACCTAAAAATACGAACCCATGAAATAGCCTTTATATGGAAAATGCGCAAAACACCAGCTACAAGGTTACTCATTAGATATCTTCAACATATATTGCTTCTACGTACTGAGGGTTAAAGTACCCACAATGTAACAGATGTTATATTTTTACAGCGAAGCGGTTAAGAGATCAAATCTCGGGTCAAGCGCAGCGCCGTAGTTGGCTGCCGCTGCCGCCGCCGGTGTCCGTAAGCACATCGCGTGAAATCATATAACATAAACATAGTACCAGTGACACAGTGGGGCTGTAACTCCGGCCCACTGGGTACCAGTGCCAGTCCAGTATTCTGTCACTGAGCCAGCCGGTGCTTGGGACTTGTTGGCAAACTTGCTTTAGGCAGGCTTGATGTCAGGAAAGCAATCACGTTGATACGACTTATAAAGTGTTTTAAAACAGCGATAGATCAAGCAGAATGGGAATAGCGTAACGAGTGGGTCGTCCAAAGCTCCAACCCATTATAAAAGCTTCTTTGACTGTGGCACACACCAACTTTAGACATGATTTCTCATCGTCGTGAGCCACAGCATGAGCAATTGACACAAAATTCTTCACCATTGTTTATCAGATGCCACGCTTCTCAGAAGAATGACAAAACCTAGCATAACGAATGCCGGCCTACTACCCTAAAATAATTTATTAAAATGCCGTCGTGGACACCACGAAAGCTTTCTTGCAGAAATTACCCACTGAGTGTTTACAAAAGGCTCTGCAAGGCCACTCTTCTACCTTTCGCTGTGACAGTCCTGCCCTTTCCGGCAGGCCTGGCATATTTTATCTGCTGACATTGCAGCCAACTGCAGTCTCGTTACTCCATGGCTAGTGTTGCAGTCTCCAAAATATCAAACAAAGTCACAAAGTCATCATTACACAAAGGAAGTTGCGTGTCAAAATAAAAAAAGCGTATAAACGCCATGAAAGGGTAGCAGAGGTGTACAAGCTAACTCAGAGAACAAATAGACAGAGCGCTCACATCGAAGAATCAGAGCGAGTGGAAAAATGAGCGCCATTGAGAAACAAAATTTAATGATGAAAACAAGATTAGGCTGTTTTCCTATCCAAGTGCAAGGAGAACGTCTTGTACTACTAAATTATCGCTAATAAAAAACAGGTTAGAAAATTCAAAACAGGTACATTAAAATGGTTGGCTTACATAAAGTGGCTACGAAGAACAAAATGAAACGTTTTCAAGATAGTTTAGAAAACAACAGGAAAGAAAAGGAGATCTTCGTCGCGTCGTAGTTTCATTCTCTGTGTATATATATGTATATATATATATATATATATATATATATATATATATATATATATATATATATATCAGGCCCTCAACAACTTTCTGAGTACAGAAGATGCCGGCGTATTTGGAAATATTGCTTCCTTCAAGGCTGTTTTAGGTTTTTTTCAGAGTTTGTTATCGCTATATATAACGCGCTGCCACTACTTCGATCTACTATATCACAATGCACTAATTCTTCCGCAAATGATGTTTCTTTTTCTGAACTTTTCAATGTATCCACACACAGTGATATTGCTAACTACGGGACACCTTAATGGGTAAAAGAGAGATAAACACGCAAATGAGAAGCGTGATGTTAATTAAGATCATTGTGTGTTACACACCATATGCTGGTTACCTCAGCATAATGAGAGATACAATAAAGGAAGAGACAGGTCAAATTTGAAACTTGAAGCAAGAAATATACTTTTTTTTTTCTAATTGTAAGACATAGTGTTCGTGAGCAAACATTTTATGCCCATTATTTGCAGAGTCTTGAACAGCATTCTTAGCCAGTTTTCAATTTTTTCACGTTTTAAGTGGAGAGCTGTAGAAACCTTTACTAAGGTCAAGGGCGAAACAGCTTGTATTCATTATTATTATTACTTCTATTTAGTATAAAACATGACATATAAATTTATTGAAAAATATAGTATATAGGTATAAACAGTGCTATAAATATAACGACCATTTCAATGCAAAAAATTGCAATCACGTTTTGCGGACCAGCATTCGAAGGTGATTCTCGTCTGTACAACATAATTTTCAAAAATGTGAACTCACAAATGACGAGAAAATACCCTAGAACCTATGAAGTATATCCACAACAAAGGTAAAAACGCCATTACATTGATTCGGCTTGCGTAAAACAAAACTACGAAAGGCTTATTTGAATGCATGCTATTTTAGGGCTTTATGCTTTTCCAGTACCAGTACGCCCGAGTAAGTGCACAATCCGTGTGCTGTTTTACCATAATCACGCTCTTCAATTTTCATTGCACACAATTCAATATTGGCAGGGCGTTTGATGCACATAATTTTCAAGTAAGTCCAAGCAGAATGCAGAAGTAAGAATCATGCGCCGGAAATAACGTGATCATACAGTAATAAAAAATGCTGAAATATGAAGAACAGTGTCATAAAATGCTCCTTTATGATACTTAGCCTGGCAAAAAAAAACAAAGAGAAGCATTTTCACTCAAGGATCCGACACATATTTGTTTGATTGATGCGCTGCTATTTACATGGAATAATAAATATTACGTTACCACGCGAAAATTGTTGTTTTTCATGTCTCAAGAAGATCGCTTTTGCCAGTTGGAAAAGTACTTCAGCACTCATTGCAGCATTCCAAACTATGCACAACGAAATGGTCTTTCCAAAAAAATTGTATGTTTTAGAGCAACAAAAATATTTTGGAATGAATGAAAAAGTGAAAAGCGTAGAATATTTGGTGACAAGCTGGTTAACAGGGTAGTAAAAAACACTATATATGCAAAAATATGCAAGACAAAGATAATTCAGATTATACATTTTGTAGATAAAAGACCCAGGAAATGTAAAAAAAATAATGAATGTTGTACAAAAATGTTTCTCTTCACATACACATAGAAAATCAGAACCAAGGTGCGGCTTCGTTGCTCATGCCATGCGGTGAAGCATTGCATGGTTTTTTTTGTAAGACACAAGTGTACTTGTACATTTTTTCTCAGTAAATGTATGTTGTGCAACGATAAGAGTATCCTGGTGTTCCAATAGAGGTAGATGGATACCCGTGATGCGAATAATCATTCTATAAATGATATGTTCAACGAACGTCGCTATTTTCTCTGGGGTCACCTCTTTCCGTGAGCTACATTACACTGCATAGGTTGGCATTCCAACATATGCATCCAATCACTTTTATTTGCATTTTCGCGCAGGTTGTATTAACAAAAGTACAATATCGCACGCAGTTCCAAAACGTTTCGCACTGCTTCGTAGTCAGGGCCAAGATGTGCTCCGGTGGCCTTCTGGTTGTTAGAAGAAGCTCTGCAGCAAGCGCGAGCACACTGCGCCCCAGCGAAGTGTAGACCATGCACGTAACCGGAGTACCTATAGGATTGTGTGCAAAGGTCGAAAGCTATACGCACTTGCCGAGGTGGAACCTACTTGAGCATGTAAGCAAAAGAAACGCATGAACGGCTGTGGATGTAGCAGGCTGACGCAAAACACCGTTGCCATAAAACTTGAAGCTGTGGTGCTGTCATCCTCGAACAATAAGCCCGTCCTCACTCAATTAAAAGGTGGGATTGCAAGACAGTTTCGAGCTGCGCATGTGTTTTTCAGCACTAAAGCACACCCATGGGCCCGTGACGACGACATCATAGCAGTGACTAGTGACACTAGGTACGACCCTCTGTCTGATATAATTATGCAAGCAAAACCAAAGCTGCTGGAGTCGGTCAGAGAAGGCAACTTAGACTCTTCAGACGCGAGGCGGACCTTCATAAATAGTTTTTGTAGAACGAAATTTTCCTGACTCCTAGGAACAGCTTTCAATTGAATCTGTGACATAAATTTCTGGTTATCATTACTGCTCAACGTTGTCAAGTTGCGAAGCTGACACTTTAACTGTATATTAGGCTTGCAAACGTTCTTCTCAAAAGAGAACTTCAATGTTACTGTAGAATAATCACAAAGAGTGGCATTTCTGTTAAGTTCACCAGGCTAGTGCTTTTTTCCAACAACAAACTCACATTGGTTCGCGCAAAGGTCTGTGAAAAATCACTAATGTCTGAAACGAGTGATTTTAAATTGATTCTGAAAGTTGAGTGCCTTGATTGACTACCAGAAAGTGCTGGTTGCACGAGAAACCAATTTAACAAGCCAAGATTGATGATCCAAAAGTGTCGATCAGTGGTGATCGATTTAGATAGGCGTGGTAACAAAGCGTTAAGCAGGCATTACCATGCAGCAGCACTCGCTCAATTTAGTGGGGCCGGAACAAAACTTGAAGTGGTGGTTTTAGGTGGAAAAGCTTTAATTGCGGAGCCTAAAGTGATCCCCCTTAACCAAGTGGATGCTAAGGAAAGTGGTACATAGCAACACAGCTCATATTTAGGCCGTCTTGGCAGAATTATAAAAACATTCACGTCTTCTGCATTGTGTAAAAAGATACAGGGTGCCATTCGCTCCTGCCAGAGGAAATTGCACCCTTGGTACTAGCTCAGGCAGTGGGCAGTGTTCCCTTGTGTGATTTCCTTCGAGTGCCATCTGCCAAAGCGGATCACACCAGCACATATTACAACAGTGATCTGAAGCTGCTAGAGGGACTCTATACAAGCCACTCTGCACAGTGTGGTGGCTGGGAAGATAGCAATGAAACAAAGCCTAAATAAAAAGTAGTCATTTCTCAATAATATTATTTTACTCAACTTAACATGCGACCTGACCGGCGTCACGTTATCCCCGTACATACTGTACTTCAGACTCTGGGAAGACTTCCTGGATGAAAAAAAAACTTCAAATATGCCCAGGAAGGCTGTCGTGTAGCCGCCACTGTCAAACACATATAGGATATGCCCATCATTTGATTTTATTATACACCTCATTGGGGTTCTCAACCGCAATCAGGTGAGGTTGACTCAAGTTTGCTTGACGGTCGCATGTAGATAATGGTATGCGTGCGTTTGTTCTTTTTCAAATAGGGAAGTTTTGTAGCGCAGTAGCACTGGCGGAGGTCAAAAAATATCGCATGGCTTACCAGGAGTCGCGCTGCGCTTGTCCGAGGAGCAGTGATTGCACGCAGCGCACAGCTGGCGCACCACAGAATGCCTGGAGGTACTGGAATTGGGTAATGCTATTGTGGGCTAGCGCTTGACTCGCGTTAGCTCACTTGCTTGTCTGTCCGTCAGTCTATTCATCCATCTACTCGGCCACTTGTCTGTCTATCCATCCGGTCGTAGCTCACGCTACGTATATTCTGGCATAGCCGAGCTAAGTCTCTGCGAAATTTTCTTACACCGGCTATCAAAGAAGGAGCACAGGCTTACCAGAACTGATCTGATCATCACGTACTCGTAAAGGCATTGATATGAAGTTTATTCCAGTGTTGCACTTCCGGCACCTACTCTGTTTGCGTTGTAGACTTCTTGAAACAGTAGGACATGGTGCTCAATAGTTCACGGAAAGTTTGTTTCATTGCTATGGGCACGTTTTATGGCATCAGACGATATGTGAATGCCCACAGTGCGGCCTATACATGACTTGCCATATTTTTGCTTTACACTTTGGAGACTGCGCTGAAACAACCCGTTACATTGCATGGCTGAGCTGTCCCACGAGTTGGGACCCATCAAGAGACTATATCTGGCGTGTCTGGTGACCCAGAATGCGGTGTATAAGCTTTACAGACAATGTGCTCAAGGCAGCATGGGTGGTCCTATTTACTCAATGAGCTAGGAGTAGAGATGAGAAAAGTGTGCTAAACACAGCAACCGAACCTACAACATAGAACACGCCCTGATGCAATGTCGTATACGGTCAAGCGGCTTCTTTGTTGTTGTTCATTCGACAGAACGTAAAAAGGGGCTACAAAAGGAATTTTGTTATTGTGATATATCTCGAACATATGTTATTGTTGCCGTTTTCCTGACAAAAATTACCCTTTTTCGTATAGTGATTGTCGAGTGAACAGCAGCTCAGAAGCTCTGAACATTTCGAGCTGACGTGTGCGTGCACATACTGGGCGTTCATGACTGCGCCTACACAAATTTGCATCCTTACGCACCGTAGAAAGAGTCATCTATCAAACTGAATGCCATTAGCCCTTCATCTCCCAGGCAGCATCACAAGATGAAGGCACAGCCGCAGGACAAGGAATAGTCTTACGCAGTTATCTGCCTGTTCACGTCGTTTTTCTACGTATAGACACTGGTGTACTGACATTGCCCTCAGCTCCCCGTGGCAATAGAGAATTATTAAGGGGGACACCTGTAATATGTACAATCTGTTTTTAGAATCGACAAATAAAAAGGGATAGAAACTAAAACACTAATGCTGAATTTATGCATGCATTTGTCATTTGTTTTCACTTCGAATGGTAGCAGTGCGCGGGATCAATTTGCCATCGTTTCGTAGGTGGGCGTGTTCTCGCCGTTTCCGCGTTGCACATGTGACAGGCTTGAAGACGTTTGTCACAATTTCAGTGCACCGTTCTTAAGAGTAGCCCCAGCGATGCGACGCGGTGTGTCACTGTATAAAGCCATCATCTATGCCAGCCTCTGCAAACGAAATATATGCCGCAGAAACAGGTAGTAGATTACAGAGAACGCCACACTTTAAGCCAAAAGAGAGCAACGGTGGTATAGGGCTTGCTCCTTTCAGGGAGCAATTGCATTGCCACTGCCATTACTACCCCAGAAGGAGTAACTGCAGGGGGACGAACCGTTGCTCTCCTTTCAGTTCCTCCTTCGGGGGATGAACAGTTGCTCCCTCCAGTTGCTCCCTGCGGACCAACAGGTACTCCCACCAGTTGCTCTCTGCGAACCAACCATTACTCCCACCAGTTGCTCCCCTAAGACCAACAGTTACTCTTTACCGTTCCCCCCGCACGTTCGCAGTTACTATCTGAGGATCAACTGCACATGCTTCCAGTTACTCCTTGTGGAAATTACAATTTATCCCGAGTATGCTTGTCACACGCTTAACACATGGCGAGAGCTCCTTGGAAGAGCACTGCTTGGGTGCTTCTAACACAAAAAGTGGACAATATTGTAGGAAAACAAATGCTTTCTTGTTTTTCTTTTTTTTGAGGCCACGTGTGAGCACGCGTAGAAGTAGACTTCGCCACACAACAGCCAGCAGTAAACAAGCGCCATAATACATCAAAGGTTTTCTGCGTCTTCCGTGGAAAAACAATCTTGAATTTTTAGCATAGGGCAGTCTGTGTCATCATTGGTGAGAGAAGGGCAACTTCTCCAATACTGAAGGACTCGAGTTTCGCAGCTGGTGTTTCCATCAGGCTAGCGCAGCGGAATGTCACCGCCGGCATATGTGAATCATCTCATTTCTGCAAGAAAAAAAAAGAAATGTGAGGTTTAACATGCCAGAATCAATACATAACAATGAGTCATACACTCTGCAGCAGCGCTTACATTCTAGGATGTCTACTGCAAAACGAAATGTGAAAAAAAATGGTAGGTTCGGCCAAACGTTGCTTGGCAAGCCATATAAATGCTGATGTGGTAGACGCTCTTGACATGATGTCTCAGATAGCAATATTCCGGAAGAAAATGGGCAGCACCTCAAGAAGGCATATTTGTAGCAGCTAAGATACCCTTAGGTTCAGTTAACTTGTTTCCTATACACAGCTGAGTGGCTGAGTGATATTTCTATGAGCCCATTCACCAATGGGCATTCTAAGCGAGATCAGGTGTGTGGCAAATAACACTTACCGTCCGCTCATGTTATAATAAAAATTTAGCTCGTGCACATAGTTGCTCTCGATTCTACTATTATATCGTACGCTGCTGAGTCTTGAATTGTTCAGATTTGGGTGCACGTTAAAGAACCCCAGGTGGTCGAAATTTCCGGAGCCCTCCACTACGGCGTCTCTCTTAATCAAATGGTGGTTTTGGGACGTTAAACCCCACATATCAATCAAAATCAAATCATCGAGTTTTGAATTGTGCAATACCTGTAGGCACAAGCCAAGCATGCAAAGTCTGCTTGAAAGCAACCATTTGCAGAGGCTACATTTAATCTTCAGTATATTTCCTTGTACCTGACGCAAGCGGCTGGACAAAACTATAGACAAAGAAATGTAGACCATGCTACCTTCAAAAATGCTTTAAATTTAGGAAACTAGGGTGCACTTGCTCACTCGGTTGAAGAGTCACAGCCACGAGATATGTGAACGAAGGAATATATCTTAAGGCATACACAGATATTCTGATTCTTTGTTTGACAGTGTCACAGATAGCTTGCCGATACATATATATCTGAGCGCAACAATATATGAAGCTTTTATTAGTTCAACGTCTTGTTGGTTCACAGCCGGACAGGTTACTGCTCTGTTAGACAAATTAGAATAAACGCACGGTGGTTTAAAAAAAGCATTATCAGAAGTTAGCGCCTGGCGTGAATGTCTGCCTATTTATTTTGTACTGCCTTATACATGTGCCAAAAAGACATTTGTGTAGGATGTGCTAACATTCAAGCCAACATCGCGTACTTGGTCAACGTGATGAAAATAGAAACATTAGGAACACTGCCACCTCTAGTAAGAGCATAACACTTCAGGATCTTCTAACAACAAGGAGGTGCACAAGAAAGTTAAGCCCACTCTAGCATAACTTTGAACGAGAATTTTTCAGAGTGGGAGAGGTCAACATGCTGTGGCACTTTTAAACACACGAAACATCTGCAGGAAACAGGGTAAAGGCGAACGAATAAACGCTGTTATGAAGGCCCGCGCATGGAAAGCTTTGTGAATGTAGACCCAAGTGTTTTGCTTTGTGTAAGCCAAAAACCGTGTAAATAGGGAAAGCGTACTTTTAGTAGCACCAGCGTAAACAAATCTTGACAGTTGGCTTTCTAGTACAAACAGCAATCCCTGCAATGAAAACATAAACATTTTATCTTAACTGTAACAGTGTAAGCACACACACGTGCCAACAGAGCCATGTCAAATTGTCAGTGCCAGTGTAACAATGCGGCACAATAAACTATTCGCTGGCGAACACATGCGTAGTTTGCCCCTAAAAAAGCGATGCTTTCATATACGTAGTACAAAAAGTCTGCACTTACCAAACTTCACTTGCTTTCTGTACTTTAGCATTATTGGGGATCATTATTTGCAGTATGACCAAATTTGTGTCATACACCTGAAAAAAAGTAGTAAAAGACATGCATCAAATATTGTTTTATTTGGTAGCAGTGAAGTCTGGGTAAGAACAGCCAAGTGGGAATCAGCCTAATTATGTGCGCTTTTGCGAGTCTCTTCTTTCGTCTTTTAAGTTTGCGCCAACGATGTTCTGCACACTAATAATGTGCATGTGGCTAATCCCAAACGCCGTTATTGAGGTTGTCAAAATTTTCGTCGATTGCTATTAACGTCAAAATGTGACTTCAACAGCTTGCCAAGTTTTCACAGCGCATAAATATTTCATGATGCAGAATAATGACAACGCTAACGTGAACCTACAGCATTTATGTCTTTCACAATATTCAGTTTTACGAAGGTTTTGCATCACTAAAGAATTCTGAAAGATTTGGGTCATTCCTCCTCCAATTGTTCTGTCCATAAGTAAAGTGCTCGCTTGATGGTGCGCTTGTAAAATAATACGTTCAGCGTAGAGGTATGATCGTCATATGATCGTCATATTGGGCTCCCTACGCCAGGCCTAAAAAATTCAGTGTGCCACCGCATGGCTATGCCAGTGAAGTGATGCGACAATGATTTGTTCACTTACTGACTTACATACACTTTACAGCTCTAAAAAATGCGGCCCAAGGCCCACACACCCAGCCGTTAACGTACATAAAGCCAATGATAGGCAAGTACCAGTATGAAGGCAGCTTCGACCCCGCCCCGATGTTTTTTCAAGAGAGGTATTGTTGCGGAAAGAAACTTTTAACTGCAAAAGTACACTGGCACTTGAGTGGTGACAGAGGAAGCAAAAGGGTGTGCAGGCGGTAATAATAGAAGTAATTTAGTCCGATACGTCTAGCAATGGATACGGTAAGTATGAAAGAGAAAATCATTTCTCTTTTGATAGCGCAACCACTCAACAATGTATTTGGAGAAAAAACAATAAGCCAGCTGATCGAGAACTCAACATTTTTTAAAAGCTGTGAACAAGCATGAATTTGGGGTCGAAAACGCCCCAACCATTGCTAGACTGTAATCACCGACACTGTAAGAGCATTAAATGTTGCTGGAAATGCCACTCACCTGCACGCTCATGCATGTACAGTCCTTTGTCCGACGAGCGAACAAACTTGCAGATAGCTGAAGACGTGTTTACGTTGTGTTTGTTCCATCCAGCAGCAAAATCCACAACAACATTGCACTCTCTAAAGATAAATATACACTAACTTTCACCACGATTAAGTAGAAACGTAAATCTGCGACACATATGCACGATCAAAACGTAGCACACAAGCTCGTATGTCCATGTGCTCACCGACCACAAAGCTTATGAATATGAGTGGTGCGAACGCGGACCTAGTTGCGCCGAAAAAAAAAAAAAAACGTCGAGCAGTGGCAGCACAGGTGTCAGCGCAATGATTTCAGTGTGTTCTTATAATACGCATAAAAACTTAGGTATACTAAAACTTATATATATTAAAATAAATGATCTTAATTTTATTTAGTGCTCGTGCACATAAACATTGAATAATGATCACATTGTAAATTACATCTCTTGCTATACTAGCGCCACACCTATGGTGCGGGCGCAGATGGCGCAGATTTGTCATTCTGCCCTCAAACTACACGTTGAAGCGTGCTACTAAGTTTGACGGCTGATGAGAAGCGCGCCTAGGTCTGTTTTTTTTTTTTTTTTGCTCCGATATATTTGCGGCGGTGGGGGTCCTTTTGCACGTGTTTTGGTGCTTGATCGGCTTTGACGCCCTTCCCTAGCAGACGAACGGCGTGTCTAGGCTTTTTTTGTTACATCCTTGTTTCGCACGTGTGTCGGCGTTTGGTCAGCTTTGACGTACGAACTCTCCATGCTGCTGCGGCGTGTGTTAGGCGCTTGCGGTAGCTGTATCCTTAGGCCTTCTGTGTTCAGCCAGCGCTGCTATTTTATTATCTGCGAATGCTAAATGAACCACTGTTTTGGTTTGGTGAAGTTTGGCCACAGAACAAATAATAATCTGGCCCATGAATATCAATGTGGGCGACATGCATATTTGTGTGCGTGTCCTTCAGGGGAGTGACCGTTGCGTGACGAGAGCATTTGCAGTGGTTCCTCCTTCCATTGCTTCCTTAGAAACTTCAGACGAACAGTTGCTTCCCCGTTTTCGAACATGTGGGCCACCTTGTTCCGCTTGGTCCCCTCGGAGAGTAACAGTTAGTCTGAAGGACTAAAAACAACCGTTGCTCCAATTTCGGCCGTTTTTGGTTTAGAGTGCAGCGAAGCACACCACTGCTTGCATTTTTGGGAACTCTGGCTGGCTCATGCACGATATGTGCACGTCACTTTATTTGCGCATCCTGTGTTGATGCGTATGCGCCATGTCATCCTTCAGCAGTGATACCGCGGAAGGCGAGAAATGGATTTGGCGCGCGAACGCTGTGCGAGCCTAGTGGCAATAAAAATTTCCCGATCAAGTACAATGGTGAGCGGCTTTTTACTGTCTCAAAGTAATGATATTGTGAGGAACCGGTTTATTCAGCCAGGCTCGAGCTAATTCACGCTGGTGATGATATTTTCAGATGAAAAAGATGTACAGATGATGATGATATCAAAGAGAATAATGAGTCATTCGCTTGTCGCACTCACACTAATTCCCCCGCGCGGTGAACGCGGCCGCCTGGTCGCTTGACAGTTTCATGCAATGCGTCGCGCCCAAGGCTTTAAACCAGATACGTGCACTATCTCTGTTCCTCGGGAACGATGATCAGGATTAGCGCTAAGAGGAGAAACGCGGTAATTGACAGGAGATGTCTGTTCGACAACCGTGTACGGCCCAATGAAGCGACTTATGAATTTGTCGCATAGGCCGGGGACGCGTAGAGGAGTCCATAGAAGAACTTCGTCACCAGGGGAAAAACACGGCGAGACGAGTCGTTGCGAGATTTTTGAGTGTCTTGAGAGAGGCCGGTGTTAACAGGGGCCTGGTGACGGCAGTGTGCGAGACGAGATAGGAATTTTTCAGAGAAAGGAGCCGTCGAGGGTGCAGGGGCCGAAAAGAAAGAGACATCCAGAGCGAAAATCGGCGAGCGACCATGGACGAGAAAAAATGGATAAAAGCCGGCAGTGCGCTGAGCAGCCTTATTATAGGCGAATGCCACGAAGGGTAGAATTGAATCCCAGTTTGTGTGGTTGGGGTGAATGTACATGGCGATCACGTCCGATAGGGTCCGATGAAATCGTTCAGTCAATCCGTTGGTCTGTGGGTGGTATCTAGAAGTGGTCTTGTGAACAGTGTTCGAGGCACGTGAAACTTGCTCGACAATGGAAGAGAGTAAGACTTTGCCACAATCACTCAGGAGAATGCGTGGAGCTCCATGACGCAAAAAGATGTGGCGAAGAAAGAAATCGGCGATCTCAGTGGCAGTCCCAGATGGTGTAGAAGCTGTTTCTGCGAAGCGGGTAAGGTGGCCGACGGCCGTGACAATCCAGCGATTCCCATTGGATGATATAGGAAAAGGGCCATACAAGTCGATTCCAACCACTTCAAAATGCGAGGCGTGACAAGGAAGAGGTTGAATTAAGCCAGCCGGAGCAGTTGTCCGTCGTTTTCCCCGTTGGCAATGGACACAGGAGGCGACGTACTCAGCGACGGCTGAAGAGAGGCCCGGCCAAAACAACGACTTCGTATTTTGTCGTAAGTCTTGTGATAGCCTAGGTGAGCGGCAGTTGGATCATCATAAAAGGCTTCCAGAACTTCACGTTGCAGAGAACGTGTGATGACGGGTACCCACTTGTTGCCATGGATGTGGTAAATGTAGCGACATAAAGCATCATCGACAAGCTTAAATTGTTTAAGTTGTCGACGGAGTCTCGCCTTTGGAGGAGTAGTAGAGCTGGTCAAGCGGTCAACAATGGTGTGGCAGTATGGGTCGACACGTTGTTGTGAAACAAGGACGGATAGGATGGCAGGTGATGAACTTAGCGCTGCGATTGGAGAGGTGCTGTCGTTCTGGAGTATCGATGGTGAGTGGTTTCCGCTGGGCAAAGGACTGCGCGATAGAGCATCAGCATCTTAATGCTTCTTCCCAGATCTGTAGGTGACATCGAAATCATACTCCTGCAAGCGAAGGGACCAGCGGCCGAGGCGACCCGATAAGTTTTTAAGCGATGAAAGCCAGCATAGGGTGTTATGGTCAGTCACGATGGTAAAATGACGGCCGTGAAGATATGGTCGGAATCTTTGCACTGCCCAAACAACAGCAAGGCACTCCTGCTCGGTGATAGTGTAGTTCTTTTCTGGAGCGGTAAGAGCACGACTTGCGTAAGCAACGACGCGTTCGCGTGAGTTTTTGTCACGCTGCAAGAGTTCCGCACCAAGACCATGACTACTTGCGTCGGTGTGAAAGATGGTGGGTGCGGTGGAATCGAAGTGGCACAGTACCGGATCCGACGTGAGGGCTTACTTCAATGCCGTGAAAGCGCTTTCGCAGTCTTCGGACCAAATGAAGGGGACGTTTCTTGCGAGGAGTTGAAGGAGCGGAGACGCAAGTTCCGCGAAGCAACGTATGAAGCGCTAGAAGTAAGAAGATAAACCAAGAAAGCTGCGCAGGTCCTTTTGACGTAGTGGACGAGCAAATTCAAGGACAGCGGCAAGCTTCTCGGGGTCGGGCCGACTTCCTTCTTTGCTGACAAGGTGGCCGAGAACCTTGATTGTCTTGCAAGCAAAGGTAAATTTTTGGTGTTAAGCTGCAGACCAGCTTTTGCAAGGCATGTGAGGACTTCGTCAAGACATTGTAGATGCTGCGAGAACATGAATGAAAACACTAATATGTCATTGAGATAGCACAGACATGTTTTCCATTTCAAACTACGCAATACGCCATCTATCATGCGTTCGAAGGTGGCAGGCGCATTACAGAGTCCAAAAGGCATCACATTGAACTCGTACAACCCATCTGGCGTTGAAAAGGCGGTCTTCTTTTTATCAGACTCCGACATTGGTATCTACCAGTAGCCTGACCTAAGGCCGAGGCTAGAAAAATACTCTGCGCCCTGCAATGAATCCAGTGCATCGTCGATCCGAGTGAAGGGATAAACATCCTTGCGCGTTATTTTGTTTAGCGCACGGTAATCGACGCAAAAATATACTATCCCATCTTTCTTTTGAACGAGAACAGCTGGGGATGACCAGGGACTCGAGGAAGGACGTATGATGTTGCGTCGTAGCATGTCTGAGACGTTTTCCTCGATGATCTTGCGTTCTGCCTGAGACACGCGATATGAACGCCGATGTACAATACGAGAGCCGTCAGTCTGGATGCTGTGAGTAGCGGTGGTAGTCATGCCTAGGGCGAGCGAGTTCGCGTCAAATAGAGAACAGTGTCTATTTAACAGGGCGAGCAAATCTTCAGTTTGATCAGGTGTTAAGTCAGTGCTTATTGTTACTGACACAGGTGTGGAAGAGGCATTGAATGGCAGTGATTGTGACTTCGGAACATCGTTGTGGTTGTTGTTCGGAAGAGTAACAATCGCAACAGGCTCACTGTCGACCGCGCAAGATACTGTTGAGCCACAGGGGAGCAGTACACACTCAAGCATTTGATTTATGGTGGTTAGGTACGTAGACCCATCGAAGAAGCGAATAAGTCCTGGCGTGATCACAATGCCCCTACGTAGGGTATGACCGTAAGGGAGAATTATTACATCACCATCCACAATGTCGGTGCAATTACCACTTATAATTTCTTCGATGTATGGCCGAAGTACATAATCTGACGTGGTGACAAGGCGGATGCGTTCATCGTGTTCAAGCGGAGAAGAGTCAGTGGCATTTAGATGCAGGAGGCGCTGATGATAAGATATGAAAGCGGACGCAGAAGACAAGAAATCCCACCCAAGAATGAGAGCGTGGGTGCACTCACGAAATACCGCGAAAACAATGTGATGACGAATGCCTTCTGTGCGGACACGAACAGTACACTGTGCAAGTGGACGAATGAGAGCATTGGTTGCCGCACGTAGAGGTGGGCCGCCATAAGGTATGGTGACTTTTCGAAGGCGGGAACAAAAATCAGCACAATTATACGAAACGGCAGCGCCAGTGTCTACAAGAGCCTCAACGCGTACACCTTCTACATACACTACTATCAAATTCGATGGCCGCTCTGGAGGAATTGTTAGCTGTTTGGTGGATGCAGTTCCCCTCCTAAAACTGCATTGGGGAGTTTTCCGCGTGGGCGTTCGTGGAATGGGAGGCGGGCCGCAGAGGCGACACTGAACGGCGACCTGACGAAGGCGACCTGCGGCGAGACGTACGGGAATTTTCAGGCATGTCTGTATGGTAGGTAGGAAACGGTGAACGGTAATTGGACGATCGGGAAGGTGGTAGTAGGTAGTTCATTGTCGGACGGAAGCTTCGATGTTCTTCGGAAGCACAGCCGCGTTGCTCGTCGTGTTGGCGCCTTCGACAAAACCGGGTGATATGTCCTCCATAGCCGCAGTAGTAACAGATTGGTTGAGGTGGGCGCTGAGGTGCGTAGTAAGGTGGGACACGCACTGTCGGTGATAACGAAGCCACAGGCGTATGGTCTGCTGTTGTATGCACAGAAACGGTGGGTGCGGCAGAGAGCGTGACAACTTCGGCGTACGTGCGCGTCTGGAGCACGCAGGGATCGTTGGAACACGTCGGACGCGTTTGGAGGCGATCTCTTGTTTAATCAGGTCTCGCAACCTATCTTTTTCAGAAGGGAAAGTAACTTCCGCAGCACAGGAAGAGCAGCGCCCGTGAAGCTCTTCATGAACAATGTAGCGAATAAGCGCACGCAAGTCGAGGGGTGCAGGTGAACGAATGTTGGTGGCATCATAGCAAAGGCGAAGAGACTGAAGCTCGTCAAGTCGCTGACAGATGGTTATCACGTCCTGGGTGGTGGCAGGATTTTGCGTGGTGAGGGCGTTAAAGGCGAAGGTGCTGCCTTTAATAATGTGGCGTATTTGGTCGTTCTGAGACATGCCGGTGTTAACGCGCTGCCGGTGTTAACGTGCAAGGACATCCTCAATATAAGAGGTGTAAGATTCACCCGGCCGCTGCGTGCGATCAGCGAGCTTCTTCTTTGCTGCCTCAGTGCGAACTGCAGGGGCACCAAATATCTGACGAATTTGCTGCTTGAAAATGTCCCAGTCGGGAAGATCCGGGAGGTGGTTCCAAAACCAAGTTTTTGCAACATCGGACAAGTAAAATGGGACGCTGCGCAACTTCTGTGGATTGTCCCACCTGTTCAAATCGCTGACGCAGTAGTAGTTCTTGATCCAGTCTTCGATATCATCGCCTAGGAGACCAGAAAACACAGGTGGATCACGCAGGCGAATGTTGTTGGGTGGAGCGGGTGGCGGTGGACGCAGTAGGATGGTGACGTTGGATGGGCCAGGGTTTTCTTGGGCCGCCATGGCAAGGGGTTGTATGCGACGACCCGAGCGGAGCTGCAGCGAGAACGGGCGAGAGTACTTGAGGGAACGAAAAGCACAGTCCACCACTTGTGAGGAACCGGTTTATTCAGCCAGGCTCGAGCTAAATCACGCTGGTGATGATATTTTCAGATAAAGAAGATGTACAGATGATGATGATATGAAAGAGAATAAAGAGTCATTCGCTTGTTGCGCTCACAATATGATTATAAGAGAAGCTGTAGAGAATCGTCCTGAAAGTTTCGATGCTCTGGGGTTCTTTAGGACTCATCCAAATATCTATCTCTTTCTATATATCTGTGAATGATCTAATTGCGGCAGTCTTCCAAAGTACGTTTGGAACGTGGTGAGCCGCAACAAAAGAAAAAAATACCTGCTTTGCTGAGCAGACTGTCTGAGACAAAGAGTGAATAAGCTAGGAAAGAGCAGTCACTTGCCACAAACTTGAGTGCTTAGAAAGCTGCTCGCTGAACTCTGTTGTATGCTTGAGTCATGCGTTGAGCTTTCTTGTGCTATTGTTATACCACGAGTATGGTGCCTACTGCTGTTTCCTGATGTTAGCCTAGCGTAAAAGTACAAGGCCGCTGAAGACGCGATAGACTCTTCTAATTAGGTGTAAATCAAGCATACCTTCTTGGTGAGTGCCAGACGCAGGCCCGCACTGAGTAGCGACAATATGTCCTTTCAGAATCGGTGAAGGCAGCCAGGACTAACTGTCAGTCATCCCCTTACGTAGACGAGATATGTGATATCCTTGCTCACGCGATCAGCTGACAAGCATGGATATTCAGAAGAATTATCTGTTGACGCAGTGTATCTAACAGACCGCTGCACTTTATCGTTTTCTCGCAACAGCGCATTTCACGCTATTCATCACAAACAGATAGGTCGTCCACTCAGCTGATTAGTCCACTCATTCAGGCTTTGGGAGCTTCGAAAGCTTTCTCCCGTGTTTGGCGTAAGGCAAGTGTGTACGCATGCAGGGCGTCCTGCTAAGCCGCTTGTAATGCGTTAAGAAACAGAAGATAACGGTGGCTAGGAAAATTCATTGGGGCGCATACTATGTGCTTTGCAAACGCTGGTGCAGAGTATGGGGGTGGTGGTTGTGTTTAGGCTTATATAGTTGTGCGTCTGTACACTATAGCGAGCTCTAAATAAACGCCATTCGTTTTGCATGGAAGATAGCTCTACCTTCATGGGCATAACTTTTCTTATGTTTTGTTGTTGTTTTAATGTCGCTGTATACTAGTTGCAAAGAGGCGCATTCAGACAGGTGGCACTGGAATCGCTTCAACACGCCAGTTTTAGTTACACTTCTCTCTCGAACATCAGGATATACCCGACGCTTACGTGACGAGAGTGATATCGATTTATTGATACCTTGTGCTTTTGTAAGAAATCACATCTGCGTCTTGAAAGACACACGCCATCCTGTCCACCGGATCGACATGATCAATCCGTTGGATAGGATGTTGTCTTTTTATTACGAAGCATTTCTTAGCGAACTTCGGCAACTTTTTGGGCGTATCTATCTATCTATCTATCTATCTATCTATCTATCTATCTATCTATCTATCTATCTATCTATCTATCTATCTATCTATCTATCTATCTATCTATCTATCTATCTATCTATCTATCTATCTATCTAGCCGCTTAGGTTTGGGTGCTATCGTAGTCACCTCCCTCACTTGGCGTGCACCAAAATTAGCGTGGGAGGGTAAATTGGTTTGACGAATATGGCGCGCTGGTCACGACATCACTAGCGTCAGAATCCCGTTCCGTATGTCGTCAAGAACTTCCGCCAGACAGTGGCGCATACAAAAGGGCGGGTAAGTGCCGCTGGTATTCGGGTATATGCCACTTGTGATTGACTGTATCGGCCAAGGAACGACGAGAAGACACATGGGTAATTTGAACGTGCGACCGTTAAGAAATACCTGACATCGGTAGCATCGACACGATGAATGCAAAGAATAAATGTAAAATTTGAATTGAACCCAAGCATTCTGGGTGTCAATGAAGTATTTCATCACTGAACTACGCCAGGTCTCTGAAGTACTTTTCAAATAGACGCTAATGTTTGTGAAACGTCAATAGTGGTTGCAGTGCTGCCTACCCAATTTTATAAACTTACATATGTACTCCTTTGATGCAGCCGTCACGTCGCGTTAACGTCAATTGTGGTGAGTTGCCATGCACTCAAGTTTATTTATGTAACAGGGTCCAGGGCCGGCATCCTCGCGAGCATCCGTGCTTCATATGATCTTCTGGTTTTGCTAACACGCATGTTCCAGCTGGCATTGTTGCGCAAGTGCAAACAACTGGTTAAATAAGCATCTGCAACTCTTCAGCAAATGTCTGTGCGTGCCACAATTGTAAATGTATTTAGTGACATTTCATTTTGAGTCGCTCAATAAAAAGTACTCAATAAAAAAATTCCCAAGCTTCGCATAACGTCAATTTCCAGGTACGTGACATCTGCCGCATTTTTAATAACAAGCAAATAACCTAATTACCATAATTGCATTCACCACGGTTACTTACTTTTTGTACAAAGGAGGAAAGCAGGAAAAAGGCACAAATTTAATTGAAGGAAACGAACTTATATATGATCCTCCAGCTGTAGCTACAATAAGAAAATTGCGAACGTAGGTTTCTTGCCTTCTGCTCTGCCTTGTGAATTGTTTTTTCGCGTTATTGCATATAATTTCCAACATATCCACTAGAACGGCTAATACCTTTTCTTTTGCTTTCTTTGGCTTCGTTAACTTTTTACTGCTAAACATTGCTCATGTTCCTCCCGCTTTTCGAACGACAGGCTTGAAATACAAAAAAATGACATGCCTGCTCAGATAACAAATACATGTAATAGTCAGAATGCAATCCTCGTGGCTGGACCCCATGAGTAGACGTTATCCTGTAATCAAATGTATTTATTCAAAATCAATTACCAGGAGATTTGCGGATGTTTTCTAAAGCACTGCTCGTCGTCGTGAAGCAGTGTTTTAATTGAAGCTCAAAATTTCTACTCCTGAGGCTGAACGCTCGGGCAAGTACGAGGCAAATAAAAGGCTATTTCCATTTCAATTCTAATTTATTTACCAAGAAACAACCTGGAGGGACACCTGGGCAAACAGCTGTCACAGCAGCTTTGCGAAGATCCAGGGTCCCCTACATGGCAATAGCACATATATGACACATGTCACCAACGTTAAAGAACCCCAGGTGGTCGAAATTTCCGGAGCCCTCCACTACGGCGTCTCTCATAATCGTATAGTGGTTTTGGTACGTTAAACCCCACATATCAATCATTATCGACACATGTCACCAAGTGTTTTTCACATAGCAATCGCCTCGAAAGCATTGTACACACAGAACAGCATACATCACGCGTACACATAAAATGTAACAACACTTCGTACAAGAATGCAGGGCAATGACATATTATAAAGATAAAAAGTAGTGGAGCAGATGTATACATTTGAAACACACCTTTTAAGTACTCCACTTCAGTCTAAGCTCTGAGCAATTTTTTTATTATTAGAACTAATCCAATTCTGCTGAAAATGATTTCTTTCAACTGCAAGCTTACCTTTATAGACATTCTTTTATGAAAGAAAGATTTTAAAACATGTCAGATAATCTGTTTTCTACGACTGGTCACAAAACATTCGCCCTAAAATGTACTTCTTTATGCTCTTAGCAAACGACCGCTTAAAACAATGCATGTAAGGCAGAAAGTAGTTTAAATTTCCGAAGCCTATCAATGAATCATTAGGCGGTCCATTTATATGGCTTTCTTATGCGCAGCTGGTTGGTTATGCGGCTCTTATTTATGCGCGCTACGTTTACGCAGCTCTTTCATATGCAAGTCCGTCTCGTTGCTGAAAGGCCGTTGATAAGTGGCCGCTTAAAATAACGCTAAACATCCGTGTGGTTAAGCGATATTTCAGGCGAAATCTGGGCCGCCTACATACGGTGTATGTGGTAGTTTTAATACTTTGTTGAGAAAGAAAAGGATGGTTAATCTTTTCTTCGATCGGCTTTGGCTTCTTCGAACAGCTTTCTGTGAGGTTAGAACTACAGGCAGAATAGCAGTCAGCCTATCGGTGTCTTACCCCTTCACTTAGGGAACTACATTCGTAGTACAGTCTACCACGTCCTTCGTGAGCGTCATGTCGATGTTGGTGCGTTTATACGGGCAGCATTACTGTTCATATCGTGGCCTCCGCGATTCGCTGCCGGCGGCGCGCCGTTGCTCCGGCCGTCCCAATCGCCCGGAGTGAGCGTAAGTTGAAAAGGGGGTGTGACCGCGTTTTTCGCCACACCGCGGCGCGCGTAGCCTAATGTCACTTTCTCTGGCTTTCCCTGGCGCGGGCGGGCGCAGAGGACGAAAACTCAGCCTTCGTAGCCTGTGTGAGACGTTTAATAAAAAAATTACAACCGCTCATCAATGCAGTAGATAGAAGTAGTTACGGGTGCCATTTAGCCGTTTAATTTTTGACGTAGACTAGGGCCGCTGTGAAGCGTAAGTGAATTCATTGCACATCAGGGCCCGGATTCACAAAACTCACTTACGAAAACATTTTTGCGCAAGAAAAATTTTGTTGCGTAAGTTGATTCACGAAACGAAAAAACGTCGTAAGAGGCCATAGTTGTCACATCGGCCGCTGCAAATAAAGCGCGCTGTTACTGCCCGGGAACGTGCTTCGAGGTCTGTGGAAGGGTGTAATGGTTCCAGGGCTTACTTTTGGGAACTCAGTGGTGTGCATGAGGGCAGAGGTGCAATCGGGAATGGATGTAAATCAAAGGACTGTGGGACGCCTCGCGTTGGGTGCTCACGGGAAGACGACAAACGAGGCTGTAAAGGGCGATATGGGGTGGGCAGGTTTTGAGGCGAGGGAAGCGCAGAGCAAAATAAGGTTCGAAGAAAGGCTAAGAAATATGAAGGAGAGTAGATGGGCAGAGAAGGTGTTCCGTTATTTGTATAGGAAGAGCGTGGACACACAGTGGAGAAAAAGAACTAGAAGACTCACTAGTAAATATACGGCTGCTATTGTAAGCCATATGTCAACAAAGAGCGTTAAGGGAAAAGTCAGGGAGGCGGAGAGGATTTACTGGATGGCAGCTATGGAGAAAAAACCGGCTTTGAGTAACTACCGAAAGGGCAAAAATGAAATAAGGAGGGAGGCATTTTACGATAATTCAAGGGGAAGCGCTTTACTGTTTGAAGCGAGATCGGGTTGCCTTAGAACGCGTAGTTATAAAGCAAGATTCAGTAAAGAAGAAGAACAATGCACATGCTGCGGGAAAGATAAGGAAACGGCGGAGCATGTTCTGATTGAATGTGGAGATATCCACCCAGGTGTACGTTTGGGCACGAGCCTACAGGAAGCCTTGGGTTTTAGGGACAACAATGGAAAGCTGAACACACCCGCGATTGAAATAAGTAAGAGACGGTTAGAGTATTGGTGGCAGAAAATTAGAGAGAAAGGACAAAAATAAATATTGGAAAAATAAAATATGGACAGTGTGCCGTAAATGGCAGAGAACTTAAGCTGAAAATTTACCTTTTTTTCCATTAAGATAGAATTTATCGAAGTAGAGGCATTAGGCCAACATAAAAAAAGAAAAAAGGTTTTTTTTTTGTCGAGCCTGGTGGCATACTTGTCACCACCCCGTTATAAAGGGGACGCTCATAGCATCCATCCATCCAACATGTCCGCGATGGTGATGCAGTTGCTATATTTGCTTACGTCACCGAAAAGTGCTCGTAAGTGGATTCACGAAGCGAAATTGTGCGTAAAAACAGCATGGCTGAGAGAAAATCCCAAGACTGGTCCGGACCACTCTTAGGAACAATGTGGCTACTTAGAACCTGCTGCCGCAGCGGTATACTTCGGTGCCTTGGCTGATTTTGAGTTAATTCACGCCCATTAAGGGCTGCCTGATGACTGCTGGTGCGTTTTTATTTCTTTCGGCGCTTTGAGCTTCGCGTGTTGTTTCCCTTGTACGCAGTGGATGGTGTTGACAACCACCACCGTCCAATAACTTCGAAGTCGCAGTAATTGAAGAATTCTATTGGGCGTCAATGGCATAAAACTACGCATGTAAAGATTTGTGGTTGGATGAAAACCAATGTGATACGTGAATGGTCGGTGCATTCGAACGCGACATGACATAGGATCAACCTTATTTGTTATGTTGTTGTGTTGCGCCCCATCTCATCCAATTAAAAGTGCGACTCGAGATCCTTGCCTCATTGGTGGAAATTACCACCAAAGAGGTTAATGGGAGCACATTCTTTGCACGCTATTGGAAATAAAAATGAGAGGAAGTTTTCAGTGAGTGGTTCCTTAAGCTTGTGCTCTAGTGTACTTTCATTGGCTCTAACTGTCCAATGGTTGCGAGATCTGAAATACAGCTGTCGATACACTTTGGGACGATCTGGAACAAAGTGTACTTTGTAAACCAAAGCGTATTAGGGGTGCGCATGTTTACGCATGGAACTACAAACAAATCATGCATCTTCACCTTCACTGTTCAGACACCGATATGGACCATGATATTATGGCAAGCGATCGGAATGAAATGACCCTAGTAACTTTGTATGACACCAAAAATATGCAAACCCTCACGATTCTGGAGCAAACCTTGGCTGAATTCATCCCTGCGTCAATTACCAGCCATTTAACTTGGCGCACGAACATCAATCAAAGGTAGAGTGAGCCACTGACATGTATTTTGTGCGACGTAGCGACCACTTGACCTGAGAATAATAGCGTTGCGAAGGCAAATCCCCTGTCGCATGCTCTGATCGAAGCAGACGACAAACGCGAGCAGACGACGGCTTGGCTGACAGGCACAGCTTGTGATTGGTTGTGAAGCAATACCCTCTACATCAGCTCACTCCGTGACGTTGCCAAAACACTTCTTTCATCTGGCGCGCCTGTCCTGTTCGTCATATCACCCCCCTCGCACATAAGAGAAAATTTTGTCACGCCGTGAAAATAGTGCAAGTACTTTCTAAGAACTCTCTTATCATCTTATGTGCTGCGCAGTTGTCGAAAACAACATGGCGTCGTAAACAGCATATCGGTCGGTGCGACTTTCAGCAAGCGCTTTTCACACGAGTTCAGCGTTTGACCGGATGTGTTGTGATTACAGCAGCTCTTTTGGTGCGTGTAAGCAGTGCGGAAAGCTGTGGCAGTGCAATGGTGTACGGTGAAGCGCAGCGAAGCCTGTGCGTCGGTGTGGTTATCAAGCGGGGATCGGCGTCGATGTATCGACGGCAACTAGCACTCGAGAAGCCTGCAATGTGTGTTTGTGTGCCGGTAACAGTTCGTTCGCTTGACTTTCCAGTCTCTCAGTTTGGCGCTGTGCGACATTTCGGATTGACAGCGTTTTGACATGTTACTTGAGTGACCCCAAGTACGTACGCAAGCGTATGAACTACGCGCTCGGTTCTTGCTTCGCCACTAGTTAGCCCGTACGCTTCTATTTACTTGAGCGCAATGTACTGTTCGGTAGTGAAACGATGTTCGTTGTGAACAGTGGTGCTGTGTTGACGTTCCAAGACTTGTGAACAAGCTGCGCTCGTGTGACCGAAAATTGAAAGACAGCGTTGATAACTGTTTTGCCCTGCGAAGGCATGGTGGGGCAGCTTGGCGCTTTTGTTTGTTAAGTCGTCACTTCTCCTTTTTGTGATAACCATGGTCCTAGCGCTGTGATGTGATCAACCAAAACTGCGAGATGCTACATTCTGTTGTGGATCGTGTTACTTTGGAAGCGCGCCTAGACTGTTCTTCGGTAACAAATTGAGAGTTCTATGTGGCAGCGAGAGCCCGTGAACGTCAAGCTTCCCTCCGGCCCCCCCAAAAAAGCAAAGATTTCACCGGTGCCTTGCTTAGGATGAAGTTGTAGGCCAATATCGCCTAACTACAGGTTTCTGAGTTCGTCTGGCCATCGTTTTGCACGGCACTAGAGCCTTGACAACAGCCGGTCATGGCCAGTTCTTACACTTTATCAATGGACGTGCACGCCTGGCCAGCCCTTCATTGCTGTCATCGGCAGCTTCCAGTCTGCAGATGCCCTTTGCCTGTTGGTCGTACTTGGTTCCTTATGACACCGACGGCTACTAAATGCTGCCATCGGTGAGTTCACCTTGCAGAACTAAATTTCACTGGTACTATAATTCACGCAGTTCTATAACGTGTGCAAGTTTTTAAGCCCATCAGATGTAATGTTTCTCTATGGTAAGTTGAAGCATGAAAAATTTACTACTACTGTTATATACATACATATATTATGGAGCAAATACATGAAAAGTTTTTTATGATTTGATACAAGTGAGCTCTTGTTTGATTATGAGGTTGGGCCTGTCGATCGGCCACGTTTGATAGTTGGAAAGTTAATGTGAATTTATTTTTCGGGAGCCAGGTTGCACTTAAAAAATTTATGTTATTTTGGAAAATTAGTTCTATAGACGATTACCACTGTGGTAGTACTATACTTCAGTAGGACATATATATTGCGGTACGTAAATTTTACATGAGGCTTCAGTTTATTTCAAAGTGAATATAGGAGATTTTGGTCACTTTAACGAAGTGATAGCTTCCTCAAATAAGTATTAGAAGTGAGTGCTTTCAATGATTGCTTTTAATTAAATATCTCGTTTTGGCTCTTCACAGATCGCAGAGATTGGTTTGTTAAGGTCCTGTGATGCATCGGTTGCACATTCTCGCACATCAATCCTCATCATTACTTGGAGCACCTGTACAAAAATAGGAAGGACACGTTCTCCCTAACTGTGCAAGCCTATGTCACTGCTGGGACTGTTATCATTCAGCGGATGTGGCGTGGAAGCATGCATGGCAGCCTCATCTGGAAGGACTGCAATCTGATTGGGAGCTTCGAGGGCACAAAAGTGCCTTACGGCTGGCTGCAAGGTTAGTTTTTCTTTAATACATACGATTACGTGAACACCACTTACTGTGCACAAATTGAAAACCCAAGCATGGTTGCTTTCAGTGGATGCCTGTAATATTCTTACACATAATTCTTATTCAACATTTATAGAACTAAATTGCAAGATAATTGAGAATGTTGAAAGCTGAAAGCCTGCAGCTTATGAATGAAACTCCAATAATCTGAGACTCAAAAGCTTGTGCTTTGAAACGAGCACAAATACTTTGATTCCTTATTGTGCTCTCGAGCTTGTGCCTCCCTCTGTGGATCAAGTGCTCTGGAAGGAAATAGCAAGTGGGTGAAAATTGCCTGGCTGTTCACAACTTTCAAGGAGAAAGACCTATAGAAGAAGCTTCAGATGACATAGGGCCAGTAACTGCGTCTTTTACCTAATGTAGCTTTTTCTCTCTCAGTGCTTATGCTTGTGTTTCAGCCGAACATGTTCAGCACGATTGCATAGTGATATATATTTTTCTACAAATTGTACCTGACCTAAGTATGCATTGTTGATCTCTAAAGGTGACGTTCAGTGTGTTTCAAAGCCATGGCTTCTCATTTCTTTGTCTGTGGCTAGCCTATTTCAGCAGCAGAGCGATGCAGCTAGCACACACGCAATCCAAGTCATGGAGCGCTCCTTTGGTGTTCTGTGCAGGACGCAGCATATCCATCCCGCAAGACACTTGTATCAACAATAATGGTGAGTGTTGGTGGCACCTGTAGGAGCCCGTTGTGTTTGTTGCGTATGATTATTTCCCCTGATGAAGTGCAATTTTGAAAGGTTTTCTTCATTTAGAATAATAGATGTCAGCAATAAGCACACTCATAATCCACAAGTTCTTTGTGTCTTCTAGACTGCCCATTTGCTCCTATATGCGGTATGGTGAGTTGGTTATGTTAGACAGCCTTAAAATATGAACATTGGCTGTTGTATTGTAATGCAGTCTAACTTGTGTTTTTTAGTGAACTCATTTTCGGTCTACTTCTCGCACCTAGTGTGAAGTCGAAATAGAAGAAACTCTATTGGCTTTTTATGCCTGTCAGAAGATTCATGTCTTCATTTCTAACATTGTAGTTTTGCTCTTGTATCATATTAAATATATTTTCAGTCTTCACTGTTTGTGTGTGTGTGTGTGTGTGTGTTGAGGCTTGTCATTGGCTTCTGAAAATACAATATCTGTAAATATGAGCACATAATTGACAACTATACACTCTTGCATGTAGCATGGTTGTAACAATGATCTGTATTTTTCTAAGTTCCAGCAGTAACAAGGGGTTCGGTGCTCCACGGTCATGAACAGTGTATCAAGAACAGAGCACAGAAGACCAACAAGTATAAAGGGACTGCCAGTGACTGTTCTCCTGCTAAAGTTTACAACAGCAGAAAGAGCACATTGTGATGTCAGGAGCAGCTGCTGCTTAACTTCTTAGCAGTGCATTATTCAGCAGTTCATTTGCTTGCATTCGAAATTATTTAAATTTTGCATGGAAAATACCAAACTTTGACACTAATTTAAAGGCTGCTGTAGTGTTAGGGGGCAAATATTTTTGAGCTGAAGTTTTTAACATGTGTGTTAAGTGCCTGCGTGCCTCTACATTTACATGCCAGAAATCACAGCATCTATGGTCGCCAATGGTAAATGTGTTTGCATTCTTTGTAGTACAAGAAGTAAAGCCATGGATGCAGTAATCATGTACTTAGTCGATGTAATCCTTCAGTGTACACTCATTTGTATAGCACCAATGATGCCATGAGTGTATAAGCTCTGGGAAGTGAATCTATGTGAATTATTTTATTTGGAAGGAAGAGGATCATCACTACTCCTAGTATATCTTAACAGTAGATTTTAGTGCTTGGGTATTATCCCACTGCCTATCCGTCCTTTAACAGTCTACTCATGTACTGTGTAAGTGTAACTTTTTAAATGTATACTTTGCTCGGATAGGTTTGTTCATAATGTAATGCAAGTGACTTATCATCTATGCAGCTCTACTCAGACTAGAAATAAAAGTATTTATTTTTATATGTAGCTATAGCATGCATTCACTTGTGTTTTTCTAGGTGCCTGTACAATTGTTTAGCCCTACAAAAGTGCTGGTATACTCTATTATTGAATCTGGCATCTTAAAATGGTTTGTTAGTGGAAGTAAGAATGTGTTTACAACCAATATTACTATCCACAGATGAACTGTGAAAACTCTGTGGAAATTTATTTACATTTATTGAACTTTGTGAAGGCAAATGTTGTTATGTTCTTTTATTGTAGACCCTGTTTCATGCAATTGACACATAATTACTTGGCAGTGGCATAGTATTAGTTGTTATTTTACACATATGTGCTGAGCAACATCGCAGTTGAGGCCAGCAGCAAGACATACATGCAGTGCACTGGAGCATCACCTCACATAGTGTACAATCTTTGCCCACCAGTAAACTCAATATTTTTCAAGCAGACTAATGGACAGCTGTATGGGAACTGTGTTGATGCCCAAACTTTAAAGTCTTCTTGAGGAGTGTTTTTCATCATTTTTGTCCAAGTGAAGTAGCTACCCAAGGCCAAAACTAGTGGGAATGTGGTGGTTTCCTCTCTCCAAAAGCACTCCTACCAGCTGCCTCAATGTTATTATGGGGTGAATTCACGAACTGGAAAAATAATTGGTGTTTGTTTTCTTGACCGAAAGAATCACTTCCACCGTTGAGCCACCACGACGCGCCAGAATAGAAACTTTTAGCTAAATAAAGTTGATTCTACTTTTGAGAAGTGTTTTGGGGAAACGAAATGGCACTTATAGCTGTCAATATAAACACTGTTTGCACCAAGGAGCTTAGTAGCTTATAATTGTATTATTCATGTATTGTCTAGAATTTACTCGCGCTGTGCCAACTTTCAGCCCAAGTGTCCTAACATGCTTTGTTAGTGGGTTGTGAATGAGCCAAGCTATGTAAATAAACAGAGTGATATTGCAGACATGTACAAAATATTGATGCACAGCCCTTTTTTTTAGCAAGATATTGTCAAGGGCTTTATTCTTGTGTTTTTTAAAAAAACTGCTTGTCACTGGTCAGCAGCGGAAAACTATGCATCAAGCTTTTGCGAGATGGTTCGAGAAACACCGTGTTCAGACATAACAGTGCCGGTGGATTTCTCTCGTAAGTTACTTTCTGTAGTATATTCAAAATGAGTGTATTAGAATTGTTGTTTTATAGCCATTCATTTTAATAATTACAACTGAGGGTGTGTATGTATGTATGTATGGGTGTACATATGTATATGTGTGTGTGCGTATTTGTATGTTTGTATGTATGTATGTATGTATGTATGTATGTATGTATGTATGTATGTATGTATGTATGTATGTATGTATGTATGTATGTATGTATGTATGTATGTATGTATGTATGTACGTACGTATGTATGTATGTATGTATGTATGTATGTATGTATGTATGTATGTATGTATGTATGTATGTATGTGAGTATGTATGTATGTATGTATGTATCTTTTAAATGAGAATCCGTTTATCATTGGTGAGTAAGTTTGGTAATGATTTGCCTGAATTTGTTTCTAGTTATTTCTGTTTTGAGCCATTATACATTTCACTTTGTTTTGTACTGCATAGAAATAAATGTAACCTTACACAGAATATGTGTGTTCGAAGAAGTTTCATTTACCAACCTACAGTCATGGGCAAGAAATTGGGTAAAATGGAACGAACCTGCGAAGATTAGTTTAGAGCATAGCTACTCTACATGGGATATCTCGTACACATTGCGTTGGTTGAATATGTCGATTTCAACCTTTCAATTTTAATCAGAATAGGCAAGCTATCACTCGTGGTTGTATATGTGTGACATTTATGCATACTGTGATACCGGTTCGCAATTACAATTAAGGTCACAAACCTAGTCAAGCTGAATACACGAATTTTTTTCCATGCACCTTTCATCTACACTAGAAATGTTGTTAATAAAAAATAAACTTCAGTTTAGAAATTTATTCTAGTAACCAAAAGCAGGGTATCTCTTTATCACACAAATCAAATTGCCATTGTTCTGTTCCATTCTGGACAATAGGGGACCCTCTCAGCAGAACTCGATTAACTGCTATAGTTCATTTTAACCATTGACAGCGACATTACACAGAAGCGTGCAGCATGACAAATAGCGGGAGAGAAGACACAAACTAATCACTCTGTTTGCGTCAGCTCTAACTGTCCGTGCTCTTTGGTCTTGCTGCATGTGATGATGCCCACCAAATTAGCACGAAAGCGTGTCCCTACAAAGGCAGTCAACTTGGCTGCAAGCAGTTAGCTCACTGCATGTGTAGATTTTCTTCAAAACACCGTGAAGACTGATTGCTGGTCGGATATCCAAACACGTGAAAAGTAATATACCAGGTATGATATTGGTATTTCAGCACTGGACACTTTTGCGATAAGAGAGGATGGAGGAGAAAATTAACAACCCTGAATTGTTTAATTTTTGAAGGAGCACAGTACAGCGCTTTTGGGTCAAAAGGGGAGTGAAAGAAGCAAGTGCGAAAGCCTACTTCTCAAAAAACTAGTACCCGCCACCACGCATAATGTCAGGCCGGGCAACCTCTTTGAAAAAAAAAAGTGCTCAGTGATTCTGCGAATCGAACCAAGTACCTTCTAGATTATAGTTCAGCGCTGTAACCGCTCGTCCACTGCAGCAGTGCTTGTGTTCGCCCTATTGCTGATATATCGTCATTCCTTCGAATGAAGCCAAATGCAAAAACGTCCCGTGAAACTTTGTCAAAAATAGAAAAAATAGTTAGAATGCGTTTTCCCAAGGTTACTAGAAGATAGAAACCGCCACGTGTGACTGTATAACCATGCGCTATTTATTCTTGTACATTACTGTCATGACGTTGGGATAGCCGGCTCTAACGTACGCTACCTTTCCATAGTTTGCCAAATATAGATAATGAAATAAAAATATATATCAGCCTGTGACAACGCTAATCAACTATTATGAGTTCACTGTCACTAGTGTCACTTTCACTAGATGAATGCTCAGTTTGCTTCCATTATCGTTATTTAGGAAAGTATTGGCTCATTAACTTAACTCTCTTAATTAGCATTGATTCTCACACCTAAGGACAGTCACACTTCATCTCGATTTCTGAGTGGCTGTCACTCCCATATAACGCGTACTCCACTTTTTTATGCTCTCCGAGCATCTGACCCTGCTTTGCGGAGACTTTTCCTGACGTCTGCTGGGCCAGAAAATTGTCTTTATTATCTATCAATTTCAAGCTTTCGCGAAGCCGAAACGAGAGTCTCTCTCTCTCTTTTTTCATCCTTTTCGCACGTGTGATAACGTCTCTCGACCTCAAGACTCGTATACACGTCCCTTGCTTCGTTTGCGCAATCAAACAACGCTGGGCGAAATATTTGCACCGTGTTTTGTGAAAATCATTAGCACTGAGACACCTCCCGACGAGTCTCCCTCATTTTACGTAGACATATACCTAAGCGTAAGCGTATGCACGTTCTCGCATTCCGACATTATAAAAATGCTGCGGTGCATGGAACCAGCGAAATTGCGCTCACAATTTCATTTGATTACTGCTGTTATCTATTTCCGCACAATTCATCTGCAGGCACCAAAGTCGCTCATGTGTCTTGTAATGAGAATATTGTAACAAAGGCTACCTTTGACTATAGGTACAAAACACCCTTACGTTCACCACTATACCGTGCTAGATTGCACCGAATTAGTTAAGTAGCAGCGCAGCTTCAATGAAATGCAAGGTAACTGGTCGCGTTAAATAGGGGAAGACATTCGAGGCACATTTTCAAACATTGCATGCATCGATTTATGTGTGGTTTCATTTATATGGTACACCTGGAGTGTTGTTTACTTGTACTTGGCGAGATAGTGCATGGATTGCTCGGTGGCTTAAGGCCATCGAGCAATTATTTTTTTTAGCTACAGTCGTTGATTAAAGGTGAGTGCTTGGCTTTGCACAGCCCACCAAAACGTCTATTACAAAGTACGCGGCATCCCGTAAGCGCTGTAGCAGACGCTCGCGGAACTGAAACTTAGATGCAGCAAATCATTGGCTATCATCGTATACTCTCGATACTAGACGCTTTGCGTGCTACCTTGATATTATCGGCACACACTTCTTTCTTTCCTTGTCGTTTCATCGGCTATCGTGTGTCCTCCTTGCCCTCTTAAGTGCCGAATAAGTTAAATTCATACCCGCGCTATAGTAATCCCTCCAGATAAGAGAACTTTTGGCTAAGAAAATGCGTAGCCAAAGAGAAAGCTTTGTGAATTCGGCCCCAGTTGTTTTCATTTTTTTGGTGGTGGTGGTAAGAACATTTTATTGAGCAGCCAAGGGGGCTGGAAAGGGACGTGGTCAGCCTCCTACGTCCAGGAGGCCGTGATCCTGCGCCGAATGCAGGGCTCGTTGCATCAGGGCGATTTGATGCTCCGCCGCCGAGCTGGTCAGCGCACACTCCCACTGCTCAAGGTCACGCATTTTTAAAAAAAAGATAAGCCGTCTTGTTTTATTTCTGGAAAGCTTGTATTTGTTATTTTAGTACGTGAAAGAGCGCGTGATACAAAGAAAGATACTGCAAATGACTTATCACAAATATGTTTCCTTCTTATATTTTGTTTCGATTTTTTTCTTGTATGATCGAAGTGTACTTATAAAATATCTGCTTTGTTAACACAATCTGTTCCTTTAAATGCATATTTATTTAGACCCCCTACTAGCCAGTGGCTATGGGTCTAACCAGTGTTGTGTATTTTCATGTAATAAGAGAATTTGAAATAAAATGAAATGAATGAATGATTGAAAAAAAAAGAGCGCAGTGCCGCTTTTTTTGTGTACCAAAGATATCAATTTTTTTGTTCGCATTCACTTAAGAGAAAAATTGTTAAGTGAAGTGTAATCTTTCACGGCGCGCAGGTGTTTTACAAAGCGTTGTCACAATCCAGTGTTGGGTAAGACAAACTTCCTGCAATGCTTACCGTTGAAGTTGCCTGGCTGGAACTGGGTCAATTTTTATTATGAGGTTTAACGCGTCGACGCTACATAGGCGATGAGGCACAGCGTAGTAGTGGGCTCCTGGTTATGGGCGCCGGCAGGATTTTACCTTGAGGGGGCAAATCTATTGTTGCTCGAAGGAAAAGGGAGAGGGCATGGGGTAAAGTGTTAAAATGATTTGGTGGGGGGAGGGGGGGAGCAAGTGCCTTTTTTTGCACCCCCTCCCCTCGGCGCCCATACGCCTGGGGATTTTTAACGAGCGCCGAAATCACACGGGTTCGCTTTCGCTTTCGCCTCCAGCAGAAAAGCGGCCGCGAGTCGAACCCGCGTCCTTGAACTCAGCAGAAAATTTTTTCCACGGTTGCCCTAAACATTGGAGACTAATGCACCGAAGCTATATCTCGCAAAGAGGACAAACAAACTCATTTTAGGATGCATGATACTTTATTTACAGCAAGAAAAAAAAGGACGGTTTGCAGCATGTTTTCCTTCTTTGCGCAATTCTGTTCACGGAGCACATTGCAGAGTAGTGACTTACATACAAGTTTATACATGAGACTTCATTTACAGAAACAACCCAAAAACAGAGGCACATAGTATGCACCATGTTTTTCATGCGTTGCACAAGTTTACACGCGCAGCACTTTCCGGTACAGTGGCTTACACGCAAGCTTTTTCCGGTAAGCTGCCCTGTCTGTCACAGCCGCACCGACATTGGACAAGAGTGGCTTAATAAACTTGTCGAAGACCACTGACAGTGTGCTCGCACCATGCTCAACATTTGCCGGGCATACAAAAAGGGGGCACTGTTCAAGGTGAGGCAAAATCAGTTCAGCCAGTTGCTGACGCACACTGCTCTTTTTTATGTGCGGCAGGGTAATGTCAACAGCCTTCTTAATGGTCACAAGTACCATGACAAATTCAGGCTTTGGGAAAGTTAGGCCACCCCTTGACTTCGGGCTAATTAGCCCCATTAGCACAGGACTGGATCCATCTGATTGATGGAGGGAAGGGCAGAAGGTACATGTTCTCCGCTCCTCGACTGCTTTTGCCACAAACCCGGCTATGTAAGCAATGCTAGCATTCACTATGGTTGACGGTGGTCTCTGCACTGAAAAAGAAAATAAGCAGATATGAAAAGAAACACTAGAATAAAAAGTATCCAGGGAGAGCATAAAAATTGTGTTTGGCAGTAATGTAAACAGAGCAAATTTCAGACAGCCCATAAAGACAGATCTTGTGTGTAATGCAAATGCATCACTGTTTCCACCCAGCCTTCATCAACATAAATTTTGGTGCGTTGCTAACAATCAGCAGATAATCTTCAGATAAAGCAAGTGAAGATGGTGGCTTTTTGTTTTATCTTACATTTAATAATACTCCAATGAGCCTCTACTCGTCTACTTACGAGGCAGTGCTTTCAGTGGTGTAAACAGCCCGTCGATTTCCATCACAACGTCTTCAGGTGCAGTGTAACTAAAAAAGATGTGCAAAACATGTATTAGAAAAAAGGCTGCTGGCTGGAAAAGAAGAACAGCCAGGCAAGCAAGCATTAAGTCTTGAAAAACATTTGATGCGGCATACCTGGCTAGGGCAACTTGAGATGTCTCAGTCGAAACAGGTGTGGCAGCTTGTGCTGTTGCTTCAGCTGGAACATCTAGTACAGGGGACGTCACGCTCATGGAAGCGCCATGTATGCTGCAAAACACACGTAAAATAAACGCAATCACTTGTGAGCAGCAGTCCTCTATACTCCTGAAACATTGTCTATATGAGCAGATGACATTGAGTGCTCACGTGGCTCAAACAAAACAATCTCAATCAGTAGGCAGGCTACAACAGTAGTAGCTGCACACAACGCGTGCTATGCGTTTTGTGAGGCCATGAAAAATTATGGGGGTCCTGTTAAAAGCAAAGGCAACCTGCCCAACCATGAGCACTTGCCCTAAAGCTTCAGATCACATGTACCTACCTTAAGACAGCCTGCCCATCCTCGACGTTTGAAGACTGGGATGGGCAGAGGTTGCCAGTCCTCAAGAGCCTCTCCAGGCTGAACGTCACGGCTCTTGCATCCAGGCAGTCATTGCCACCGGCCATTTGCCGTAGAGAACTGAAGAGGAGTTCCACAGGGTCGCTTGAGAAGTTCCTCGTCAAAACATAAAAGAAACCGCTCTCGAGAAAGAACTTTACACACAAAACCGTAGACTTGCTCGTCAGCAAAATACCTTCATAAGTCTCTGCGCTTACAAACTTCTTCCCACTCCTTTTACAGGCATTGTTGAGAGCCTCGAGGTAGTCTGGAAAGTCCTTTTCCAACCACTGTAGGCGTTGGTCAGTCGCGCAAAAGAAGTGAATCTGGTCAGGCTGTCTCATGTGCACATGCGCAGTTGGGTTTGCTACATTGTGGATGGTGAACCACTTTTGCATCATCTTCATGAACAAGATTGTCCCCTCTGCATTTCTGAACTTCTCTGCCTGAGGGTGGCGACTCGGGTATTCTTTTAAAAAGGCAAGTGCCGAGATAACATCGTCTGAAAGCAGCTGCACTGCTCTGCCGACGTGCATCTTCTCAAAGCTCGTTGGTTCTACGTGCTTCTGCGTGAGGAAGCGAACTGGTTTGACAACCTCGTTCTTTTGTAGCTCATACAGCTGCTTGACAAACTGTCCCGTTATTGGTTGGCTTCCGTCTGTCATCTCCCCCTCAAGCAGAAGGCTTCGCACATTTTTTATAATATGGCACTGGTCAAATGACAGAAATGACAGAAAACCCAGCTTCTTTCTGGGTCACATGGATGAGTGACAACAGGCTTGAGTGAGCCGTTCCCCAGGTGACTCATCATCGTAACATTAATTTTGTGGTTATCTGTGACAATCCGGAGCACACACAGACCACACTTTTCAACTTCAGAAATTACCTCTTTTGTAAGCTGGTACAAAAGCTTGCCACTTAGACGGTTCGTGAAGAAGAAGCCGCAAGGTATCTTGTATGCTGTGGACAATCCTGTAGCGACACAACATAGCACCTTGTTGGCAAGCATGATGTTGCTGGTGTTCTCTGCTGCTCCACTGTTTTCTTTTGCAGTTTGTTGCCCGAAAAAGCAATCCATTTTGCGATCATATATGTATTTGGAGCTGATTTACATCTGATGTACAATAATTGAGCAAAGCCGGGCTTGCTCTTTCAGGTTGCCCACCTCTTGCTTTAAGTGTTCCTCCATTAGTGGTGCGACCCCACTTTCACCGTTCGACTTCCCGACATAGCAAAGGAGGGTGTTTTTTGACGGCAGTTTAAGCAAGCCTCGGTTGCGTATGTAACGGTACGCCTTGGGAAACAAGTAGTACAATAGTACACATTCCCGCACAAAGTCTGGCGACCATGCGGGTCGTTGCCTTGTTGCATTGGTGATCTGCTCCACTAAGCAATCTTCTAGGCAGAACTGGGCCGTGCCAACCTTCTCCAAGCATTTTCTGATTGCCGAGTGGACGGTGTTGTTCTCATAACCACTGAGCTTCTTTTTTAGGCGGCTGTTTTCTCGCTGCAGTATCCAATTTACGCTGTTTTGGTGGTTTTTGCGGGTGCATGTAGGTTGGGTATCCCGAAAATACGCACGAAACAGCATCCTGTTTGAGGCGGCGAAGCTTTGTGGACCCCAAAGTGTAGTCTGAATCCGCAAAATGAAGGCTGCAGACGACACTGCTCGATGATTTGTCATTTGGGAAAAAATCTTTTCTTGATATCGCCTTCAGCCACGCTTGGCGACGGTCATAGTTCGCAGGAAATTCATGAAAACTTATTCCGAGCTTTCTTTTCCTGTCCGACTTGCAGAAAGGCACGCTGCAATACATTCTTCTGAGAAAATACAGAAGCAGAGCGGACAACAGTGTGTAATGCACGCCAGAAAACCGAATAATTTTCACTCACAGCAAATAATGAGGCAGCGAAATTGCGATAGCTACGTAAGACCGCTAAGCACACCTGCAACATATACGTGATAGTAAACCAAGAGTCAAGAAAAAATTGTCGCTTCTTACGCGTGGTCGCTTCGTTCACGCTGAAGATTAGCTTAGAACTTTCGACAATTGCAATCACCTGCCTATAAACAACACTCGAGCGCTTATCGATATTACGCTGCTCTCTCTCACTCTGTCTCGCACACACGCGCACGCACACACATTCAACGCACGCGCGTGTGAACCTACACACACACACACACACACACACACATTAACACGCGCCGTGGACCCACCCACATGCGTACGCACACACGCGCGCGCGCGCGCACGTGTGAACCTACACACACTCACATGAACACGCGCCGCGAACCCATTCACATACGCATGCACACACCCGCGCACACACACACGCGCGCGCGCGAACCCCCACGCACACCACGTAACATGCACACGTGCGCAGCGAACACCCACACAAGCACACGCGCCGTGAAACGACACGCGCGCGCACACTCACACACCAAATAGCCCAGCTCACTGTGGCCGAGAACTTTCGAAACAGCCGGCAAGGCATAACAAGGTGAAGCGCCGTGATAACTCGCGAAAAGGCCGTAAAAGTGACAAAAGAATTCAGCACACTGGCATTCAATCTGCAGGAAATGCGAAAGGAGTTTGGGCTGCCTCATTCGATTCACGTAACCACACCGGCTGCAGCCAAACAAACTTTTTTAACGAAGTCTTTTAAAAAACGTACGTACCTTAACTTTGTACTGCTTGCAGAAACGAGTACAAACACAGCGAGCGCATACTCAAGGTTTGTCTGCAGTGAAAACTCGACAACGACAACACCTGAAATCGCAGGCACTGTTGGTCAAATGAGCCTCGTTCAACCTTAGGCTGAACGAGGCTCACGAGGTTGAACGAGGCTCACGTTCAACCTTAGGCTGAACGAGGTTGGAGTTAGCAAAATTACACCGCTCCCATTGCTTTCGCGCCGAATGGGACGGCCGGAGCAACGGCGCGCCGCCGGCAGCCAATCGCGGAGGCCACGGTTCATATAAACGCACCCCCGGGAATGGCGCTTAACCGCCCCTCCCCCTTCCAGAGTTGCGACGTGCCATTTCGTTTCACTACGATGTCAATGTACGGGGCTGCCTGAGCACCACCACCAGCCCTCCACTCGCACGCTCATGTGCCCTGACACTCGGTATATTACAACATTTGTGCGATAATGCAAAAGTAGAAATGATTTCTTACTTAATAAGTGATGCTGAATGTAAGTAACAACCCAAAAAGATTGTGCACTTGTTTAACGCCGGAAAGATTCATAAACGCGTCACTTTACGACAGAGTACCTCACTTGATATTGTTTTAGAAACCTCGCTTGCCGCTTGATTAAACACCAACTGTCATTCAACATTCTTACCGTTACTGACATTTCAATAGTCATAATACTTTGGAGATTGAATATAGAAGCCTCAAGTGTTTTCTAGGACATTTTCACACAGAGCTCCACTTTCCCTAACTAGTTTGTCCAGGCGCAATTTTCGGAACTTGAACTTTATTATAAAAAAACAACGTATAGTAAAGAAAAAAAACATGTTAGCAACATCTGCATCCTTAGCAGAATGCTAATATGGATCCATGCAATTTTAACACACACAAATTCCACGCAGTTGTACAATGAATGAAATTTTAGCTTAAGATGCAGATTGTTTTGAGAAACATAACACGTATAAACAGATACCGAACAAATTGAAGAAGAAATGAGAAAAAGCAACTTACATACTACACTTTGCACACCTTTTGTTTTGCATACTTAACATGATAAAGCATCTAGTATATCTATACGTCTGCTAATAGCATTCCTGGTCAGCATACAAAACAAATATTTAAAATCATGGCATTTTACATCATTTTACGACACATATAAGTAGTCTAATAGAGCTTTTTGTAATGGCGCTTCAGCATTATACTGAGAGCGATATATTGTTTTACTTTTACTGGTAGGTTATTCCACAACGACGTTCCAACACTGGGAAGCCGTATTTTGCTATAAAAATTATTATCGACAGTTTCAGGAAGTTACAACAATGACCACAAAGCTTGTCAGTGGTCGAGCCCACCGTTAACACTCTGCCAGCTTCCAATCTTTGCAAAACTCAAGATAAAGCAATTCTATGCTTATTAGGAATCACTGCGCGTAATACTCCCAAAAACATTCCAATCTAATCTCCAAGTAGTTCAGAGTACACAAGCTAGCACGGGCACTACACATTTGCTTCGTTCTTCTGCTGTCTTTAGGGAATGTTATGTGGATGAATGTTTTTTTTTCAAGAAATAAGTAAACATTGAGGAAAAAACACACGTCGCTAGCTCTCATTCTAAAATGATACTTTCATTGTCATAATCAGGTCGTGTATAAGAACTGCAATGGCACGCACGTCTGTGTTTCCATTTGTATGAAGGGAGGAAAATAAAAAAAGAAAGAGGGCAGAGAAGATAACCTGTACCTTCTCGGCCTTGTTGTTGGGAGAATGAAAAAAGGAACTAATATGAACATGGGAACTAGGCAGGGGAGGATAGAATAAAATGAGCAATAAATGCGTTGACCACTGCGGGACAGACAGATGCTCTATCGAACATAGCTATGAAACTACTGACAATGTATGCTGTTGTGGTATTTCCGCAATAACAAAATGGACCAACTGCAATAATTGCGACAAGTGAAGAAATAGCTGTTTGCCAATAAACAGTGTCCAAATATGCTAGGTCACCTTGTGGCCCTGCACTGAGGAGTCTTGTGCAGCGGCGTAAAATAACGTAAAGCGAATTGTTTCCCCGCGCGCAACATTGAACTGAGTGGTACCCCGAACAACTTAAGTATAGGCAATCCGTCTTCAGAATATACGCACTACGTAACGGATGACGGAGTGCTTATTCAAGCTCATTGACAGCCCAGGCAGCCCGCAACTGTCTGACGAATGAAATGCATATCAGAAGGGCTGTGCCTAGCCAAAATTCTTTCCATGTCATTAGCCTCGCCCATGTGGAAGTGACGTTTACTCCACGCTCCGCGGTGGGCTCTTCCCGGCGATAAAAACAGGTGAAAAGCACTCGAACGGCTAGAGCTGAGACTTATGCAGAACAAATGAGAAAGAGCTTAACAGAGGGCAAACAAAAGGGAGAGCCTCCGGAGCAGAGTTCTTAAGTTTTTGTAACGCGTGCTATATGCTGAGCTTACGTGTTCGGAAAAGGGCTTCCGGAGCACTAGTTCGGCCATTATCCACAGTCGCAGCATCCGGATAAATTATTCATTTTCCCATTACAACCAGCATTAGAAGATTGCACGAAGAAAGCTTCTTTTAAGAACTTGGGGTAGTTATTGCAGTAATTTTGAACGAAGACAGCCTAAATCATAATATTTTCGAAACCCATTCATGCCTAATATGTTCGTGTGGGGCCAAACAAGGAAGCGACAAAGAGACAACTTGAATAAAGAAGTTTTACGAAGACGTGCTTTACTAAGCACGTGTTTGACAAGAATAAAAACAACATTGCACTTGTCTTTTTTATTAGCGCGTTGCTCTTTTAATGTGCATGAATGTCTGGTGAATTGGATGCCTTTAAATAGAACATATTTGTATTAAGAAGATTGTAAGGGCGTGAGAGGTTTCTTTGAGCAAGATTGCGCTAATTACGCTGAAACAACTAATTCAACCTGCAATTGTGAACTAGCAGTGTGCACGAAAAAGTCCGGCAGATACCACGCAAATTAAGAATCCACGTTATGTAGAGCGTGCGGACGGAAGGTGACCTTATTGTAATTTTTGATTGAGTGAGACGTCATGAAATGATGGTATATATACGTATAAATGTTGGACGCACAGCGATATGTTGAACAGTTGCAGATGTTTAAAGACCAGTTGTTTGCACTTGCGCAACAATACTAACAGGAACATAAGTATCAGCAACACCAGAAGCGATAAGCTGATATGAAGCGCTGTCGTTCGCGAAGATGGCGGTCCTTGACACTATTACATAAATCAAAGTCAGCGCATGCACCTAACTAAAATATACGTACCTTGAACTGACAAGCCTGCTCTGTCATAGGAGTGCGTATGTAACGCCTATAAAGTTGGATGGTCATCACAGGATTCACAATTGCCAGTTAACGAACGTTGGGGTCTATTTTAAAAGTAGTTCCGAGACCTGGCGTGGCTCTTTGGTAGAATGCTTGGTTGTCGGGCAGGATGCTCGGATTTAACTGCTTCTTGTACCCCCACAATTTTTCTTTCATTTATTGGGTCAATGCTGCTGGTGTCAGGTATTACTTAACGCTGACGCATTAAAATTGTCCATATGTGTCCTCGTCGTTCTTGGAAAAAAAGGAAATGTAAGTCCCCTGTGTCCCATACCCGCACACCTGTCCGGCGGAACGTCGTGTTTTGACGAAGTACACGACGGGATTGAGACATTATTGATGTGTTTGATTGATTACTTGACCTATATGTGGGGTTTAACGTCCCAAAACCACCGTATTACTATGAGAGCTGCCGTAGTGGAGGGCTCCGGAAATTTCGACCACCTGAGGTTCTTTAACGTGCACCAAAATCTTAGCGCATGGGCCTACAACATTTCCACCTCCATCGTAAATGCAGCCGCCGCAGCCGGGATTCGATCCCACGACCTGCGGGTCAGCAGCCGAGTACCTTAGCCACTAGACTAGCACGTTACATTTGCCAAGCAATGTTACTTTCCCATTCTAATTTCCTTTCACACCCAGTTAGGCGGTTGATCACGAGAGCACCATGATGGAAGCGGCTAGATAGATAGATAGATAGATAGATAGATAGATAGATAGATAGATAGATAGATAGATAGATAGATAAATAGATAGATAGGTAGATAGTTAGATAGATAGATAGATATATAGATAGATAGACAGATAGATAGATAGATAGATAGATAGATAGATAGATAGATAGATAGATAGATAAATAGATAGATAAATAAATAGACAGATAAGTACGTAGATAAACGCCAGAAGCGCCTCTAGTATGCAGAAAAATGCTTCTCCTTTAATAAATTGCGAGCTACGAGGCCTTCTTGATAAGTGGCATCTCACTCAGATTATTTTTAAATTTTGTATTGCGTGAAACATGCTTGACGCACTAGAAAAAACATGCCACTAGACATATTTACCTCGTAATTGGGTGGCAGTAACGGTTACAGTTTTCTAGTTACTATCAATGTATCTCTACTGGCTTCAGCTTTGCAAATCAGTGTTTCCAATGTTGAAAGCCACCACCAGCTTTAATAAAACAAGTGAAACATAGCTAATTTTGTGTATTTTATACAGAACAAGTCTTTTACAGAAGAGAAAATAAGATTTTGATTCATGATTTCATTCATATATCTATCTATCCATCTCGGCTGGTGGGAAACTGTACGCGATCGGACCGGCAAATGGGGGCATTTTTGAGAGCAGACTAGTTACCAGGAGTCTTTTCTGATGCTCACCTTAAACTTCGCGAATCTGAAAAGCGTTCCTGACTACTCCCAAATGTGGTTAGTTAGTTTCAAATGACAGAGATGAAATTGACTATTAGTGTATACGTTCATAGGATTTAACAGTTGATCTAAAATAAGACATATTACATAAATGTGCTTTACCCAATTTCCCCTAAAGCTTAGGCAGTCCACAGAGGTCCCACTAGGACGAACGGAGCGCAGAAACCAAGCGGATCCCCAAATGAGCAATTTGGCCGGTCGTTCCTCTTGGCAATGATCCCTGAATAGGAGGTGCCAATCTCTTAATGAATTGCTTGCTGATTGTTGCTGCCTTGTGTGCATTCGTTTTTAAGAGAAAATTCCGGAGACTCCTACAGTAGTGTTTGACTGTAGGTGAGAATCTAGTGCATTGCTTCTTCATTTAACTTGTGCAAGCTTAGATAAATAAATCTTCTTACTTTTTTCTTTCAGGAAACTGTTGATTGTGTGACTTCCAGGCCAGCTGCAGGTAAACAAGAGTGCATACCTTATTATGCTGAGCAAGCAACCCTCCCTTTTTTGGACAGCTGAAATAAACGCCAAGTAAGCACTATGAACCAGTCCTAGAAAGAAAAAGGACCATTTCCTCAGATCTGGTCAGATTATTTTTCTCTTTAGGGGGTGCGGTGCTTGCTTGAAATTTTATGATGTTGTTTCGCACGCATCTTAGCCACATAATGAGTATCTTGTTGGGAGAAATGCGTTGCTATTGCATGATACATCTAAATCATAGAATTCATAATACTGAAGCATCAGAAGTGCCATTTCTTGCCCTGTCATAGTTTCAACGTTTTCGTTGGTATGGCTGTCATCGTTTAATACGGCTGAAGGTTCAGCAGCAGGAATACAGAAGTTTTATATGCATTCATTTGCTATTAATTGAGCTGATGCTTGTGACTACTCCAACCATTATACTTTACGCTAGCCTATTCTCGTGATCTTGGATGCTGTTTTTTTCATGGGATTAGTAACTTATGAGGTTAAGTGTGGATGTGCCATTGCGTAAAATCTATTTATGCATGCATAATACACACGCAATATCTGTAATGCAAGCAACCAAATATGAAACAACACATATTTCGTAGCTCATTTCGGAATGAATAGGTTCCTGGTGCATGATCGTGCTGTTGAGATGTTATTAGGACCGTGTGTGCGGCTTAATTGAATGCCTGACAACTACAAGGCAACTGGTAAATTTAGTGTCGTACGCCACACCTGCTGCCTTAAATATGCTCATGGAAAATGGGACTGTTTTGATAAATGTCACTTTATTGTCTGGTTTTAGTGATAATTTTTTTGGGTAAATAAGTGTTCCTTGATGACTTTTCACGAACGTCTATATCTCAACCATTTTTAAAGTATTATGCTTGAAATTTGCGTGAACCTTTTAAGAAAACTCACAGAGCTCTAAGCATTGTTTTCTGTAAGTTGATTTGCTGACCGAAACCATTTTCTAAATAATTGATTTTTTTGAATACTTGTACTTTTGAAGAATCTGAACACCTTTTATGGAAAAGGGGCGTTGATTGCCGAGTTGTACAAATATTTGCTCACCTCACCCTCTTTTTTCTACGACCTCCTAGTAAAACAAGCCGAATCCCCGTGATTCCGTCATCAATTCATTGACGTTTCACGAATACCAGCTCTGAAAATGGGCCACCCTGTATTGTTATTTTGGAAGTCTTTATCTTGCCACCCCCCCCCCCCCCTGAATCCGATCTGCGCAGCTTACACGAAGCGTAGAGCGTTCACAATAGCTGCTTGTCGGATCGCACGTAATTGCCTGCGGTGATCGGTTTCCCGGCTACATCCGTGCTATGGCAACGCCAAACGATGATTGAACATCGGTTTACCGGTAAGGATAATATGCCGGCAGAAACTACCATGAAAATGGGCAGGAGAACAGCCGGAGCCCGTGGGACGGGAGCTCAATAGGAGATGACGCTTCCTGGATGGCTCACTTCAAAAAGGAGCTGGTGCGATAGGACAATGAGCTACGTCTAAGATACATAGTGAGACTTGCAGTATTAAGCCTAGCAAGATACCACTGCTTGCACAAAAGCAAATAAGGAGTGTTATCAGCCCCAGGAAGACCTCGGTATTTTCAAAATGAATGCCCCGACAGTCAAGGCCGATATTTTCGGACCTGCTGCTATTTCATTAGAATGCCATGGAACGTGCGGTCTGTGCTGTCTCACAACAAAATATTGTGATTTTAAGTATTCCAATTGACCCAAGCCTGGACCGCAATGCTCAAAGTGGTGTATGATGGCAACACGTGTGAGACGACCACAGACAACACTTCAAAGAAATGACTCTGGGCATTATTATAGAAGGCAGACCGGAAGAGCTGGACGGTGAGATTTTCAAGGCCAGGAATTCAAAGATTCTAGCAGCCAAACACACAGGAACGAGAAATGCTGTGGTAGTGATGTTGCACGAGCTAAAAGTGTGAAATCCTGTCAAACGATTCTACGGTCATGAGAGGCTTGTACCGTGAAATATCAGCGTGTGCTACAAGTGCCGCGACTTAGCCACCACATGGACGCTTTAGGCTACAGCAAAGAGAGGCCAGATGACCCCGGCACACCCAGTGCATGCTAGTCCTGGGTGCGCCGTGGTTGTGGACTCCGCAACTCGTATAGAGGACACAATGTCCAATACAGATTAGTCTTATGTGGTGGAGTGCCCCGGACTGCCGACAAAACATGGAACTCCCAACACAAGATTTCGTAGTTGCTTCGCTAAACAAGTTGGCAGTATCGAGTACAATGTTAGCAGCTTCACGACTACCAGCCAGTAGCTACAACCACAGATGGTACAAAAGCATCACTACAAGAAATTTGTATTCCTTTGACCCATGCGCTGTGGGCAAAGTCTCGCTTCTATAAACAGTCATAATGACTTATCCTAACATGAACACTCTCAATACATGACAATCAAACTGTAGGGGCTTCGGTAACAAAAAGGCGGTACTGCAACAACACATCAGGACAATGGGCGCCCCGCCGCGGTGGTCTAGTGGCTAAGGTACTCGGCTGCTGACCCGCAGGGCGCGGGTTCGAATCCCGGCTGCGGCGGCTGCATTTCCGATGGAGGCGGAAATGTTGTAGGCCCGTGTGCTCAGATTTGGGTGCACGTTAAAGAACCCCAGGTGGTCCAAATTTCCGGAGCCCTCCACTACGGCGTCTCTCATAATCATATAGTGGTTTTGGGACGTTAAACCCCACATATCAATCAATCAATGGAGAGCCAGCCCACAGAAAATTCACTGCAGCAGTATAATACTTATAGCTTCTGGGCAATCACGGCAGAATAGTTGCCAAGTATTGTTAACAGGCTTTGTACCTGAAACCTAAACGCATGAAAAAAGAGTCATTCGCAGCGCCTTTGCACACGTAGTTTTCGGAATCAGAACGGCATTTTCCCAGCTTCAGATGGATATGCAGCAAATGTACGGATGTGGTCACTTACGACATGTAGTATAATTGTGCCCTCGATTGGCTAAGACATGCTCAATTCCACAAAAAGATCCTCAAAATTCTTAAACTTGGTGGGAATAATCAGCTCATCAGTGGGAACGGGGGAAAAGACTGCTGTCAGCCCTCTTGCGTACTGTCTGAGCCCTGTATGCTGGTTCCAGTTTTTCTGCTCTGATGAAGCATGCGACGACCTGATCTTGTCTAGCTCAACCTTCAGATTAAGAACTTCAGTCCCAGGCATCTGCTAACGGCTGTGATCCAATTCTCTAGATGGTCACCTCCAACTACATCTCGATCTAAATACGCCATCTCCCTGTATGTGCCTAACACGACTGCATTCAGTAAAAAGGGCCCCGGCAGAGCACAAATTGGGCCTCACCATCTGATGCGCCACTCTGTGACGTTGTCTATATGAGTGGCGTCCGTCTCGTCACCAAGACCAGTTAGAAATAACTCTTACGGCGTTCCCGCTGCTCCATGAGGCCACCCCTGCCAAGGTCTGAGTCAGTAACCTCGACTGTCCCTGCTGCTCTGCTCGAGAAGCGGCACTCTGCAGCACGTCTTCGCTCAGTAAGTTGGTCAATGGAGACCTTGGGCTCTGCACTGTATATGCCTCAGTCAGTCGCGTCGCCTGTCTCTGCTTCTCTGCTCGAGAAGCAGCACTCTGCAGCACGTCTTCGCTCAGTAAATTGGTCAATGAAGACCTTCGGCTCTGCTTTGTCAATGCCTCAATCAACAACGTCGACTGTCCCTGCTACTCTGCTCGAGAAGCAGCAATCTGCAGCATGTTTTCGCTCAATCAGTCAGTCAACAAAGACCTTCGGCTCTGCTCTGTCAATGCCTCAGTCAGTCATGTCCACTGTTCCTGCTGCTCTGCTCAAGAAGCAGCACTCTGCCGCAAGATCAGTCAGTCGGTCAATGAAGACCTTCGGCTCTGCCCTCTCTTTGCATAAGTCAATCCCGTCGACTGTCCCTGCTGCTCTGCTCGAGAAGCAGCCTTATTCAGCACGTCTTCTGTCAGTCACTCGGTCAATAAAGACCTTCGGCTCTGCTCTGCCAATGCCTCAGTCAGTTACATCGACTGTCGCTTCTGCTCTGCTCGAGAAGAAGCACTCTGGAGCACGTCTTCGCCCAGTCAGTCGGTCAGTGAAGACATTCAGCTCTGCTCTCGTCCACTGGCACGCCGCGCTCTTATGCTGTCCAACTCCTGGCTCCATATTTGACCAGAAGCTCGTACGCATAGTCATGCTTTCTCTTGCATTGCACCAGCAGGTCCCAAAAGCAGCAAGTCAGCTTCCCCTGACTTTAGCGACTTGCTTGCTGCGGGTTGTCGAAACCTGCCGACTGCGCCAGTTTTCGCACTCTTCCCTGCTTCTTCCTTGACTACCGTGAAGACTCGCTACGGAGTGAGGGTGTTTGATATTCGGCATCGACGCTCCTCAATGACTCCATTGCTCGGTGACAGCACGAAGGAAGATCCGTTGTCCAATGAAGAGACGCTGTATTGCGGCACTCATGTGTCTGTCTGGGTGCCATCCCATACCACCGCTCTTCTTTCACATTCAAACATCATTTCTTAAACCCTCGGTTAGACGGAGTCTTTAAACGAGCCACTCACTCGCGGAGCTCTCATCACCTTAACCATTTGCAGGAAAATTTCATGACGAATGCTTCATTGGTTACAAGCAAAGCAGCGTCAACAACACGCCGACTCTGTTTATCTTATACTAACTGCTGGTAATCTTTTTCGTGTATATTATTGCTGTGTTGGCACGTGGCATAGATGAAATTAGATAGTTTATGGGCAGTTTTGTCTGTGCTGGCGCCTTTTCTTTGTTACAAAGCCAGTAATGAAAACATTGTAACTTTTTTTTTGTTTTGTTTGTAGAACCTTGTATTTATTTTGCTCATTTGTTTCGGAAACCAAGTTGATGCGGCTATCACACTCGGTATTATTTTTTCTGCGGTAAATTAGATTGCATCAAAAACCTGTGAAAGGCAGATAGAGATTTTTTTTCTTTTTCTAACACAAAACCTCTGAAACAAAGTACGGCTCGGGAATTATTGATATTTAATGCATGATCAGGAAACAAGAGGAAGCACTCTTGAGAGTTCAGATTGGTTTTACTCAAGGCTCGCTGCTCTCCAGTTTCATCAGGAAAACACGGTGACATGGTTTCCAACAAACAGTGGCGCCGTGAAATGACAGTCTTCGACAAAAGTGTCTATCTAGCATTTGGTGACGAAGGGGTGAAAAATATCATTGAAGCGAGTGATGATTGGGTGCAGGCTGAAAAAATGCAGTAGTATAGGAAACAAAATCAGCCGCTCGTTGTGGGCAAGTTTGGACTGCGATTTGTCACGCTTAGTCGCTTAGTAATTGAGAGTCAAAAAAGAGATATGAAGCAGTGCTTTCCTGCAGCAGCCAAAGCGATTGCCGACCTTGCTTCCCTTCCTTCCGCCCTCCCTATGCGTCGCCCCGTCATTCTGATGAAGAACGCGAGAGGTAGCTGGTCGGCTGACGTTCTAATGACATCGGGTACCGGAAGGTGGTCCTTGCGCTGTTATGTAAGACATGGGCGCCATTCGCGCTTTTCTAATTCCACCTGTCTAAATTCCCAATGGCAAAGTGTGAATCTCTCGTTGGGTTTGCGGTTTTCTGTAGCTCTTGCTTTTTTTTTCGTCCCTCGCACAATTTAAGACAGCTGGAAGGGCAATAACACTTACTTTTTGTGGTCTCTTACTCGCGATGAGAAACTAGAATTTTTATTTTGAACATTTTTGTCTTAGCATAAAGAGGAGTTCAAGTGCTGCTTCCACGCTACTCGTTTTCATTCAGTGAATCGCATTGTACACCCGCAAAATGATTTCGTTGTGATCATTTTCTTGAAACACTGCTTTAACCTTCGTTTGTGAGCCATGGCTCTTGCTGTAAGACTCACTTTTCAGAGTCACAATAACAGGGCTGCAATGTGCAGCATGCTTTAGTCAACTGTGTTTAAACTGCAGCGGGTGTAATGCAAACATTCGTTTTTCCCTCAAGTTGTTTACTTCTTACGCGAGCTAACAAGAAAAAAATTCTTTTTATCTAGATAGTTTCTTACACATACTGCTCCAAAGACCAGGTAATTGCAGTTATAGTCACAATAAAGAATTGTAGTAGCAAGTAATGTGCCAACGCGAGTCAATCAAAACAAGTAGCGCGATGTGGTATTTGCCGATGGAGGTGCAAGGAAAAGAAATGGGTGGTGTCCACTGCAGCGAGAAGTCACAACTTTTTTTGTTGGGGTAATTCGTTTTGCTGAACTCGAAAAGCGCTATAGCGCAGTGCCTTTCTCAGTTTCAAATTAGTGTTAGACCTTTTCCCCCCACTCTCCCCTGAAAAACCTAATTTGAAAGAAGACCGAGTACAAGCCTATTTCATCATCTTCGATACGTTCGAACGCTTGGCTAGTTTCTGGCCATTTACCATTTATGTCTTATATGGGCCTTTCTTCTACCTGTGACGCCATTAAAAGAATTCTCATCTTGAATTTGTTTCCCTCTTAGGAACGTCCGTTGTTTGATTCCTCTTTAGGACGAGTCTCCACCCGATTAGTTGTTCTACATGTACAGGTGCCACTTCAGTATTTTTTATGGTGCTCGTTGTTAGCCGGTTTATCAAGCTCTAGCAACTTTGCCGAACAGGTGAATTAAAATGAGTTAATGAAAAGAGGATTTTTGTCTTTTAGGTGATTGTTTTTCTGGTGGTAACTATTTTCAAACTTCACATTTTCTCGAGCGCTTAGTGGTCTTTTTTTATCAAATTGAAGTAGAAGTTTTCTGTGTTCTTTGATAAGGTTGCGGCGTGCGAGCAGTTTCTCCAACTACGATTCTTGCACTCACTTGACAAACGCAACTATACAGTGACTGGGTCTAATGAATAAGTTACCCTATTCACTTAGGCGAAGGCCGCGCATGGTAAGCCTGGCGATAACAACTTGTGAGATATCGACACTGCATCTACTTAGGAAGGAGCAAAAAGGAACAAAAATACAGAGAGGTGTGCCACTTTTGATAATTCCTGGCCACTCTGTTTTCAGAAAAGCGGTGTGGGTAACAAAAATATGTGTTGATATTAGTTTTAAACAAGCAAGCAAAACTTTAAAAAAATTAAACGAAAAAATCATTGAGAATATTTCACTGTATTCATCTCAGACCAGTTGTCTGTAAAGAATGCAATGACGCTTTGAGCACTTTCAGTTTTATGAGTGCCAGTGGCGAAATATGCCAAGATGTGGCAAAATGCAACAAAAGCTTCAAAGTAGTGAATATATTTTTGTTATTTCAATGGTAACCATAGAAAGTCAATAAAAAACTTTCCTTTCGATAGAATGTATGCGCTCTACAAAAGTATGGCCATGTCGCCACAGTTCGAAAGTTTATAATCAAACGAAATACAAACTGCGCCAAGTGTCAGTTTTGTCTTAACACGTGGGACAAAACTAGACCGACTAAAACAAAATCATCTCTTCAATTGTCGCAGTAAAAGCACTTGAAATGTGCTCCAGGGGCCCTCACTCAATCTTAATGAGCTCACTTCTTGCACACCAGCCTTTGAATCTAGACAGACAACGGCACTGTTCTGCTCCGGTACTCTGTGCAGATCAAACACCATCGGTCTTTTTTGTGCTATTATTGTATTTTGTTGAACGATAGCCTTTCAATGCATTATTTATTATAATGCTCATTAAAAGATTTCAATGAATTCTCTGTGGTCTGAAACGTCGATTTAGTTTCTTTTGCAATTTGATGCAGAACTCCACGCACGTTTCGGGGCTTTCAACTGGTCAGGCAGGTATTTTGAGGTGATGAATTTAAAGTTTGGTACCACCTAATGTTATAAGTTTGAAATGGGAGAATGTCACTAGAACTTATTTACAAGACGTGTTCGTGAACGGCTCACTTCGAAACTATTAAAGATTTTCATACCCCTCTTGTGAGCATTCTTGGGAATTCAGAACATTCCCGATGCAGTACAAATGAAGGTAATCTTGTACTCAACAGCATGTTGTTTCTCCATGTTGTTTTCTTACCAGTGAGGTCTGTATGATATCCTTATGTACGTTGGTGCCTCCTAAATAATGAATAATAACATATATAGAATGTAAATGAATGGTTCACTCCAAATGACACTCTGTTTTATGACGTTTTGCCCCTCGGACACGCCAACCTAACTTTAAAAAATGCTTTGGCCCAGGCTATAAATAATAAACTTTTGGCGGTAAGTAGCTGAAAGTATAATGTTACGAAACGAACTTTACATTGTTCTGCTGACACCACACTAGTTTCATGTCTTAATCCTAAACTATACAGAAGCAAAGTTTCACCGATTTTTGATGGGTCATCTAACACACTGACACTAGCCGCGTAATTTCTTCTGCGTGAACGCTGCGCGGATTAACTAACCTGTGCGCATGAAATTTTATAAATTTCGAGCACCTATTGCAACGATAGAAAAAAATGCACTTATTGCATAACTACAGAGGTGGGCCAAATCAAAATGCTACGTCTTGCCTGCGTCTTGTTTTTCCCCGTCTTACCTTACCAACGGCAATCTAGTGTACCTATAGAAAATTTATCTGCTTTGACTTGAATGTTAATTGCTCACTTAAGGCGTTTTGCTGTACTGTAAGTGAATGGATTCTTAAGTTATATCAGTAAGACTCCACAATTTTTTAGTTATGTAAACCTCGCTCTACTCCAAAGAAAAACAACTCTGCTGGCACGAGTAAACCTTCGAATGTTTCCTGCAAGCACATAACACCCAATTGACGCCCCACATAAGGTAAAAATTGTATAACTGACGCAAACACCACAGATAAAGCTGCAAACTACGAAGAAAGCGGTATGACACTGTTCCTGTATTCAGTGACTACACGAAACACTCACACGCACGTATATATGATTATCGTTTCACATTTTAAGATACAAAACAAAGTCTTGCATGAGAATATAATTGGCTTGAGCTACGTTGAAAGCAACTTCGATGCCCCGCCACGGTGGTCTAGTGGCTAAGGTACCCGGCTGCTGACCCGCAGGTTGCGGGATCGAATCCTGACTGTGACGGCTGCATTTCTGATGGATGTGTAAATGTTGTAGGCCCATGTGCTCAGATTTGGGAGCACGTTGAAGAACCCCAGGTGGTCGCACTTTCCGGAGCCTTCTACTACAGCGTCTCTCATAATCATATGGGGGTTTGTGTCGTTAAACCCCATATATATATACACCAATCAAGCAACTTTGAGACATAGCCAAAAACTAAATAGTTAACAAACGTGTCCCTGTCGATAGAGGTTATTCCACTAATGGCTAAGCCTGTGAACGACAAATGATTAATCGAAATCAAATATCAATTTACCGTCCATAGCAGGTACGTGCTATTCTTATTTGTCAGATACGCTTATATATAGAATGTTATCTTGTTTTCGTGATAGGCGCTAATGAGAGTAAGAGTTGCAGGTAAGACCCCAACGCGAGAAGCAATCAGTGATTTCATTTTAAGGGGCAAGCTCAAAAATGCTGCGAAGAAATAGACAAACAAATGCTGGTATATTTCGACAGAAGCACGAACCACACGTCAATGTTACTCGAAATCAATGTTATTTGAAGTATGCTTTAGCGAAAGTGACTGTGGTGAAGCACTTTTATTGAACAAAACGTTACGAAATGATCGTAAATATATGTACAATCGTTGTTCCTCGGACGTATATTGAATAGTGCCATATAATTTGAATAAGCGGATTTACACACACGTAACAATCTTAACAGCAACGTTGGTAATACAAACACAAGAAACGGTAAGCTTATATGCAGCGCTTGTTCTTGGGAGTATGGTTGTTCTGGGTAGTGGTACATGCACCAACATGAACCCCACGTTACACCTGTCTTATAGTAAATGTACTGTTTATTAAAGCAGAAAGAAGTCGAGCCGTAGTTTACGCTTCAGTAATAGTACGCTTGCATAAAGCCTTTTTTTCTAAAGCAGTTTCGAGGTTTAGCACGACTCTGGTAGAATGCTTCATTGCCTTGCAGCATGTTCGGGTTTGATTCCTGCTGGGGCCACAATATTTCTTCTTTGCATTCGTATTGTTTACGCTGGCGAAGTAACTTTCATTAACGCTATGCCATAAAAAAAACCAGTGTCCGTTCATGCCGTTCCTTTCTAGATATAAACAGTTTTGAACTGTTGTTCATACCTGCATACCATTGCACGTGTTATACGGGCCCGTTTCAAAGTTGTGCGAAGGGAAAGCTTTGAGGATGTGCGTGAGGTAATTTTTACGTTATTACGTTATTCACATTATGACCAGCCAGATATAATTTCAAGAGCCTCTTACTATCACATATTAGCTTTGGTCAACGCCATGTTAACGAGGTGATGATGAGAAGAACGAAATTCGGGCGTGTAGATAAAATGATATATAGACAGAAATGCTCCATTACTTGCAGTTCACGAAGGAATGCTTGCCATACAAATTTCAAGAAAATGACATGTTTTTCAGACATTCAATCAATTTCCAGAATTTTACAAGGATCAACTCATTGAGACAGAAATAAACTATTCAACGAACAACGCAAGAAGTGAGAGTGTAGTTGCTTGAAAAATAAAATCTCGTTCTGTGCCCTGCTGTAACACCAGAAGCTTTAAAGTGTTAAAACAAATGCCAGCCTTCAGTGACAGATAACTTTTGAAATGCGAGAGGACGTGAGACCGAAAGGCGTTGACAAAACTTTTTTTTTCTTTTCATCTCTTTTTTGCTCTGGGCTGTTTACGCACGCTATATCAAACCAAACTTTTTATGGCAACGCTGAAAGAACCCGAACGTGCAGTCAACATTGCACTGTTTATCATGAGTTGCAGTTTTTGTCCTCGCATTCTTATACGAGGTTTCCTCCTGCGCTTCCAAGCTAAGACCCCCGTGTGCCTCTCACGCTATAAATCACCCTGATTGATACAATGATACGAAAGGATAAACGTGGTCTGTGTTGTTGTTCAATATAGTAAATTGAAGTTGCAACGTGATAAGGAGGTGCGAAAATAGCGACGGTGGCAACAGGCAAAACCCACGCACGTAGGACAAAGCAAAATTGATGCCAAATAGGAAAACTGTAAACAGCACAGTCTTATAGTAGGAAGTAGAGAAATAAGCTACGTACAGCAATCACAGGCGACTGCGTGGAAACTACATGTGGGAAATTTCACTGTAAATAGAATAACGTGTGTTTACTAGCGCAGCGGTGATTTTCGGGTTGCTTTCTTCATGATTCCTCAACCATCCAGTTTATTAGATTTGGTTTCCTTCAGCTACAATTACACTGAGAAACAATGTAAACAGTGTTAATGTTTTAACAGTACAAAAAAATATACACAGCCACTGAACATAACTTAGCGTATACGAGCCAACATATATAAACAGGATCCCCAACTTAGGGAACACTACCCGGTACAGTAGCCTTCATTTTGCCTACAATCCAGCATGTACAGAAATATATTTAAAATTTCAGGAAGGAAAGGAATTGCAGATAATAGGTGAACGAATTTTCAAGGGCTAGTTACCGGTTATAGAGGACAACCTGTAATTGTACTTCGCGCGAACTATTATGTCATAGCACTGCACAACAAAATCATCGCGATATACGTAAACAATGACTCAATGAATGCACAATGGCTGCTTCGCAATTAGCATTTACGCGAAAATGTTTCCAAACAAGGAATATCCTTGAGCTTTATTTGGAAGGGTTGAACACCATACAGAAATCCTGTTCCCAGTTAGTACTTTGACAATTTGGTGCATTATTTTATTGTATTATGTTGCTCGAGAAGTTTAAATTTTGTAACACTACAATGTAATCGATAACGTTGAAAGTTTCCCGTGCCAGGAAAGCTTTCGTATATGGCTGCATTTGGTGTAATAATTTGCATGCTCTGACCCTGAGGGATTATTCGCGTGAAACCTTTTCTAACTTGCTGTGCAACAACTACGTGGCATTAGAGAATAAGCGCAACGATGTTTGTGCCTTTTCTAGTGGCTGGCCGGTTTCATACCTTCAAGTAATTTTGATCATCACAAGTAATCACACCCGATGGCTATACACGCTTCTACCATACATTATTACAGCGATAATACATGTTGCATTGTGTAGCCTGCATACACAATACACGTGTTTGCATAGCATTAACGCCGCAGCTCTTCGACTAGCATGTGCAACGCTGTCCCTCCGTACAACGAGCCCAACCACAGGTGTTGGCATGGTGCCAAGTAGGTCACACCGCTGCTGCATGCTGACGTCACTACTTTCTCACCTGACGCGCGGTCACAGCGGCTTCCGCAGCTGCCACCTCGTCCCTTCACCCCTGCAGCGACCGCCTCTCGCTACACTGCGGACTCGTTGGTTCACACGCAATAAATCTGACGCGCCCCTAACGTACTCGTTGACACAAGTCTGTACGAGCAATTTATAAGACCAACGCCAGCAATCGCTTCAAAGGAATCTTCGAGCGCTCACCGCCACACCCACATTAGCGCCGTTCAGCCTGTGATGCCACCCGTGTTCAACGCTGCTGCTTCGCATCTCATAGGGGCTTTCTTCTGGAAGATGGTCCAAGCTTTCTCAATGCCTTAACACACTGCTCAGTGGAGACCTCACCCAAAGCGTCGGCGTGGCTTATAGGTTTTAGTGCAATATGAAGCACGCCAAGTTATTTGAAATACAGCTCCAAGCAGGTGTGGCCACACGTACTCATCACGCAGAGCACGTACTCATCACGCAGACGGCTTGGGTTCAATCCTGACTCCGACACGAAGATTTTTTCTATTTATTTCGTTTTTCATCTTTCTTGTTTTGTTTTTCGTTATGCACAGGGTGATGATTTCTCGCTCACAGCTAATGACGCCCGAGCCAATATCAATGCCAACGCCAGAAATTCGGCGAGACGTGCTCTTCGATTTCGTTAACGGTAGCTCACTCACAAGCAAGGTCAATGAGTCGCACAAAGAAGAGGTGGTCTCGGAATGAGAAAAACAAGCCAAAATATGGCCAACGTGACCCAAGCTCAGTAAATCAGCTATATCATGTCCACCATTTTTAATCACATTATAATATATTTTATATATAACACATATATTTTATATTATATATTCCTTATATATATCATAATATAAATTTCTAATAATATCACAATAAAGTTTTATATAATATCCACCAATTTTTGTGATGTAGAATGCTGGCCCTGCCTGACCATTATAGGCAAACCTAAGCAACATTCTCTTCACCCCTCGTTACTAGTAGCTGGCGCGGGGGGCTGATAGGTAGCGCTGAGATACGTAGTCGCAAAGGAAAAAAACTGCAGCAGATTCCACTCTTTAGGGAAATTAATATCATGCCAAGCAGCCAGTGAGAAGTGGCATACATTATATATGACTAAATGAAGTTATTCATTTATTAACATCTGGTATATCATATATCGTACACCATATATGCTCTACATGCATGTTCAGCAGCCCATTTTCTGACCTGAACGCAAGAGCTCCAACTCTGAAGTCGCTAAGCGCAGAACAATAAAGCGACGTGGCTACGTAAACGAGAATTCACACATTTGATTGATAAACAGCCAGAACCAGCTGCCTCTTGCTAAGCTGTTCCGGGAACCGAACACTGGCACGCCAGGAACTGGCGCTTATTGTCTGAGTGGTCGATGCTCACGCTTTCAGAATAGAAAAATTATGGGTGGTTATAAAAAGCTATCTGTGGCGTGGCATCTGCGCACCACGTGCCATGTAAGTCACGCCATACGTGAAATGCGTAATATATCTTTCGTGTTACCACCTACAATTCATGTTCGTCTAGTCATGTGCCACAGTACCAAATTTAGTGTATATCAAGTTAGTGAACGGGCGGTAAGTATGCTAACAGCAGGACACGTTTATTTTGCCCTACACGACACACATGCCGTTATTTAGAGTTTACCACCAGTAATTTGTGTTTGCCTTAAATAAATGTATCGTCGTACCTATTTTACATTCTAATCAATAAATTGGGCGGTTGAGAGCCCTTCAAGACCATTTCATGTAAGTCATGCTGTACAGGATATGCGTTTTATATTTTGTACTTAGTACTTGCCGCTTGTGTTCGTCATAACAACTGTGGCATACATAGCAAACCAAAGTTGAGGATCGAATATTCTTCTCTATTGGCCGAGCCAGAATCCCACAACCCAGGCCTAAGTTGTGATGATTAGTATATACAGATGAGAAGATTAAGTGCATGAATAATGTTCACACTAATCCCCCTCCTTTTACAAGCGGCCAGCCCGGCCGCGTCTCAGGCGGAAACGGGACGTCGAATGAATTCTTTCAAGCGCGAAAGACAATCTGTGACGTTCTGCTGCGACGATCTGAAGAAAGCTTGATAGGAAAGACGTGGTAGTTCACTGGTGACGTTTGTTCACATAATAAATAGGGCCCAATATAACAGAACTGCAATTTGTCGAACAATCCTGGAGTACGAGTAGGCACCTAAAGCAGGAATTTGTCCAAACACTGAGAGAAACATCGTGATGAGAGCTGTCATAGCACTGTTTGCGATCTTAATGACTGCATTCTGTATTGAGGCGAGCATGTTACCGACATCCTTGAATCCTTGAGATTAACTGATCGAATGCTGTTGACGAGGCGTTACTTGGCACATTCATGAAAGATACGTCGATAGTGAATGTTGGTGCCTGGCCGTACACTAGGTAAAAAGTAGAGTACTAATGATTCGTTGGACAGTGGTGTTGTGGGCCAATGCCGCAAAAGGAATAATTGCGTGCCAGCTCTCGTGATGTGGTTCGATATACACAGATAACATGTCGATCAGTGTGTGATGAAATTGTTCTTTCAACCCACTTGAGGTTGGTAGGCTGACGTCGTTATGTGCACTGTGCCACAGGTTTGCAGGAGGTCTTCATTGATTGTGGACCGAAAGTTGTTGCCACGATCACTCAACAGGACGCGAGGTGCACCATGACGTAACACAATTGCGTTGAAAAGAAAATGAACAACATCTGAGGCAGAACTTGTGCGTAGAGGAGCAGTCTCTGCGTACCATGTCTGGTGATCGACTGCTGTGACTGTCCGTCGATGACCTCTTGGCTTGATTGGGAAAGGCTCGACAAAATCTATCCCAACAATGGCAAAAGATGTCTCGGACAAGGGCTTGGCTGCGATAGACAAGCAGGACCTAAAGTTGGTCGCTTCCGCAGTTGACACAAAAGGCAAGGCGCAACGTACTGCGCCACAAAGGTAGAAAATCCAGGCCAGTACAAAGGTTACCTGACACAGCTGTGTAATTTCTGATATCCCAAGTTGCCTGCACTTGCGTCGTCAAGAAAGGATTCGAGAACTTAGTGCTAGAACGCGAAAGAACTGGAACTCATTGATGTCCATCAGTGTTGTAAACTTAACGTTTATCATATTGTTGCCTATCCCAATGTGCCATAGTTTTCGATGTGATTTGGCATTAGGGGGCAACCTACCACTTAAGCGTTCGATAATGCGGTTGCAGTACGGACCATCACGCTGGCGCAAGGCCAACTGAGCACAGTTATTCGAAGCCAGCATGCCCGCAACTGCTAATTGGGATAACGTAAGCGTTGACACAGCGTTGATATCACGTTACGAACTTTGACCAGATGGGCTCCGCGAGGTTAGCGGCAGGGGCCAGCGAAAGCGCGTCTGCATCTGGATGTTTCTAGCCAGACTTGTAAAGGACGTCAAAATTATATTCTTGCAGACAGAGTACCTAACGACACAGATGACCAGGCAAGTTTTTCAGTGAAGAAAGCCGTCATAAATCGTGATGATCTGTTATTACTGAGAAGCAGCGCCCCTAAATTTTTGAAAGACCGAAAGGACCTTACTCCTCTGTTATAGAGTAGTTCTGCTCGGCAGCTGTGACAGGCCGACTGGCTTAGGCAACTACTCTCTCTCGTGAAGTGTCTTCCCGTTGTTGAACTATAACAATCTCATGGCAACTAGCGTCGTTATTTAAACAAGTGCGTGTGTTCTCGTCGAAAAGCAGAGGACATGGTCGGATGTTAGGGCATGCATGAGGGCTTCAATAGAACGTTTGAAGTCGTCGATACACATAAATGCAGATCCTGACGTCAGAAGCTTGTGCAGCGTAGAGGAGATGGTAGCAAAGTGGCGGATAAAGTAGTGCAAGTTGCAATCCAGGCTTAAAAACTGCGAAAGTGTTTTTGAGTTTCTGGGCAAGAGAGCCTTATTACAGCAAGAATCTTTAGAGGATACGGCCTATAACGCCGTCTTTGCAGACAAGGTGGCCCAACTTGTTTATGTTCGTGTTAGTGAAGTGACATTTCTTCGCGGTCAGCTGTAGTCCAGCGTTATACATGCACGAAGAAACTTCATCCAACCACAGAAGACGCTGACTAAAAGTGGTGGAAACAAACATTGTTATCTAGAGAACAGAGACATGTATTCCAAATAAAGCCGCGAAGAACTGTGTCTATCATGCGTTCAAAAAAAGCAGGGTGTTACATAAGCCAAAAGGCTTGTCGTCGAACCTATTGAGGCGGTCTGGTGTTGCGAATGCTGTTTTATTCTTGTCCACGCTGTGCATGCCTATTTACCAATACCAAATTGGAGATCGAGGCTGGAGAATAATTCAGTGCCCCAGAGAGAGTCAAGTGCGTCATCGATGCTTGACATTTGGTACACGTCCTTCCGCGTGATCTCATTAGGTGCCCGATAATCAACACAGAATTACACCAAACCATTCTTCTTGCTTAACAACACTACAGGTAGGAACGCTTTGTACGCTTTCGCGAGTTTGAGAAACGATTCTCTCTGTGTTTGCCATTGACGCACGGATGCGTGACCTGGTGAACTCGTAGTTTTTACCGACCCGAAGGTCATCCACGTGGAGACCACGTCAACACTACAGGTGAAGACCAAGAACTTGACGATGGCAGGAGGACATCTCGTTTGAGCATGTCGGTGACGTTGTCTTCAATGATCTTTCGCTCAGATGAATTGACACTGTAGGGGCGGCGGCGTACAATTGTATTACGTTTAGTCTCGATGCGATGCACTGGGGCGGAAGTACGGCCCAGGAACTTGGAGCGGACATCAAAGGAAGCGCTGCGCTTTTGAAGTAGAGCTAAGGTGATCCTTTGTGCGCCGCTGAGAGATTGAAGTTTATTGCGGCAGTTAAAGCACTCGTCGTGGCATCGTCGTCATTGGTACGAGTAAATGAGGACGATGGTTCCGCCTAGAGGGGCACGAGGGAAAGTGGTTCCGCGTCGGTAATGCAAGTCGGAATGGCGCCCTGGGGCAATGCAACCAGCACACAACTCAATTTTTCAATTAACATACGAGAAAGTCTAACATGCGATTCCGCTAATGTGGTATATACTTGAACAACGTGTGCGGCATTCAATACATCATATATATATATATATATATATATATATATATATGCAGGCATGGTGGTTGAGTGGCCATAGCATTGCAAGTAATCAAGTAGATCCTCCGTCAGCGGTCACAACGTGGTTTATTTCGACGTTTCGGCCTTGAGTCTGGCCTTCGTCAGGATTGAGGGCACAGTTTGTTGGTGCTCAGCTTTATAGATGCTTAAATCAGAGGGAGAGAGACAGAAAGAGGAAAAAAACGGAAGAAAAAAAGAAGAAAAAAAGAAAGAAAAAAGAAAATAAGAATTTAATGTAGACTCCCCCGGGTGCCCACTTTCACTCTTCCTTCTCTTTCCACCTCCATCTCTCTCCCTTTTCTCCTTTTCACGTTTAGGATCCTAATTGTGTGGAAAATTTTCGGGGGCTCTTGCGACGCCGTTTCTAATGGATGTTTCTGGCTCTCGGCAACGCGGGAGATTCAATGCTTCGGAGCATTCTGTGTTTTTAAGATTTTCGGGTGGCTGGACACTGGACGGTGACACCTCGAGAGCCGTGGTTTGGTCGAATTTTACTTGGCAATGTCTGTCTATCTGCTCAACTAAGGAGATGACGGGTTCTGACACGTGAATATGAACGGAGGGCCCCGTGCTTGGCTGAGTATCTTCGAAATGCCGCGGCTCTATTTCGACCCGTAGTGAGCATGTGAGATGCGAGGTGAGTGTTTTGAGCAATGTAAGAGCCAAGCTACAGAAAACCAGAAGGTTGTCTAAGTGTGCGATACGGGGAGTACAGTGTACTAGTTGGCTCCCTTATATCTGTTCTTTGGTACAGTGATGACGTAGAGGTTGGTTTTCTGGTAAGTTGAAAACGCGGTTAAAGGTTCATTCTTCCTGCTAACAGACCTGGTTGCCTTTCAGCGTGCGGACGCTTTATTTGTCTTGTCGGGCTGGGAATGGCTGACTCAATCTGCCTGTTCGAATGCGTGAAGACTGCTTGGATTTGTCACAACTGAGTTCTATTGCCTTCAGATAGCGAGTTGTAAGCGGTTTTTCATCGTAATTTTTAAATCGAACAATCATTTCTTCTTTAATCTTTTCCATGATTTGCCGTTTTGAAAGATATGTGTGAGATAGAATTCGAAAGCCTCACCTGCAATGTAGTCGGTAAAGTTGATGACCATCTCCCATTCCAACCATGATGCAGCGGTGGCGCGGAGGTCGAAGAGGTTGAACCAATTTTCTACTCGTCCGTCATCCGCTGATCCGATGTACTTGGAAATGAGAAGGTCAGCAGATGGTTCAGACATTATGCTGGTTGATGCGTGATGCTAGGCGCTTGTACAGTAGTCCATGTATGATCAGGGTGTCTTGCCGTAAATTTTGTTGATGGTGTGCGAGTGATGAAAGGGCTGGCAGGTCTTCACCCTGTTGACTTGTGTGTGATGGTATGATGAATGGTCATACCCCATGTTTATTCCATCATCACGTCTGCATCCTCTGCCTCTCCTAACCATTCACGTTATATATATATATATATATATATATATATATATATATATATATATATATATATATATATATATATATATATATATATAGGCATGGTGGTTGAGTGGCCGTAGCGTTGCGTATATATATATATATATATAGGTATGGGATATGGCACAACGGGAGCGTTGTCATCAAGAATAAATATATTTATTTCCCAACAGTTTCGGGAGGGGTCCTCCCTTCATCAGGGGATGAGTACACCTCATCCCCTGATAAAGGGAGGACCCCTCCCGAAACTATTGGGAAATAAACATATTTATCCTTGTTGACAACGCTCCCGTTGTGCCATATCCCATACTTTCACGGAGACTAACTGGCCCATTGAATTATTACTCCTACTATATATATATATATATATATATATATATATATATATATATATATATATATATATATATATATATTTATATATATATATATATATATATATATATATATATATTTATATATATATATATATATATATATATATATATATATATATATATATATATATATATATATATATATATATTGACACGTGTGTATGTGAAAAAGAACAACGATAGGAATCTTTTGTAGAGTCCAGCTAGTGGGACAGGCGGTGGTTATCGGGACGACAACGAAGCAGGCGTCTTGCTGTACAGCTGATCCTGAACACGCTCTTTTCGTTGCCGTAAGCTGCTGTCATCCTTTGTTCTGGTTGCACTGCGACACTGGTGGAGGTGCGGGGTAGTATCAAGGCGGAACGGGTGGGGAGCTTCGAAGGGTGGCGGCGTACGTCACGGGTCGTTGCTCGGGGACAGGATCAGCTGTCGTGAATGCTTGGCGGATTTCGTCGTGGACGACTTGAGCGACAGATGCCATGGTAGTATCCACTACCGGAGTCTGCAACCTCTGCAGTTCTTCACGAACAATCTCTCTAGTCATGTCACGCCAAGAGATATGATTGTCAAACGTCACAGCGGCGGCAAGAATTCGGGGGCTGCTGCACAAGCGGTCATATTGTCGGCAGCGTTGGTGAAGTGCCCGCTCGATAGCCGACGCTTTTTTGATGAAGTTCCATACAGTGCTTGGTGGGTTGCGCAGAAGTCCGGTGAATAGCTGCTCGTTCACGCCGCGCATGAGGTAACGCAACTTCCTACCTTCGGTCATCTGCGGGTCAGCCCTCCAAAATAAACGAGCCATGTCTTCGGCGAACATGGCGACCGTTTCATTGGGTTTTTGCAACCTTAGCTCTAGTATTGGTGGGCGCGGTCACGTCTGTCGACATTGGCAAAGGTTTCAACCATCTGCTGGTGAAAGTCGGTCCATGTGGACAGGCTGCCTTCTCTGTTATCGTACCAAGTACGAGCGCTGTCATCAAGATTGAAGTATGCCCGGCCGAGCTTTTCCTGAGCAGACCACTGGTTGTTCTTCGCAACACGGTCATAGTGATATAACCACTCGTCTACGTCATTGTGTGCGCCACCACAAAAGTGTTCAGGCTCCAGCGATTTAAAAAAACGTTACCTAAGATCGAGCGAGATGACCGGTGCCGAGAAGTATAGGCTGGGGGCTGGTTTTAGCCGTTTCTAGATGTCTTGTAGAGGGCTTCTACGAGGAGTTGAACTCTGGAGGAAGACCTCGTAGCCGACGACTGAATCAATGGACAGGGGTGTTAATAGGCACGTCCGGGCTGGAATAACGGCTCCCACTAGGGGTGTAGAGTATCGGGCAGCGTCACGGCTCAGCACCTCGGTCGACATCATGGGTCGGTCGTACGCCACTAACAAAGCATAACAAAATTACCGATGACGCAGCAAGGCCTACACAACAGAATCCTTATCATGTGGCTCCAAAGAAACGGAAGTCATACAGCAACAAGTCGCTAAAATGTTTGAAGATTATGTGACTCAGCCATCACAGAACCCGTGGGCATCGCCTGTAGTACTAGTTAAGAAAAAGCACAGTACACTGCGGTTTTGAGTGGACTACAGAAAGCTGAATCACGTGACTAGGAAAGATGTGTATCCGCTTCCACGTATTGATGACTACCTCGATAGGCTTCGAAACGCTTGCTACTGTTTTTCAATGAACCTCAGAAGCGGATATTGGCAGATCGAGGTAGACCTAAGAGATCAGGAAAAAACCGCTTTTGTGACGCCGGATGGTTTATATGAATTGAAAGTTCCGCCCTTCAGTCTGCGCTCAGCGCACGCTACTTTTAAAAGGCTCATGGACACTGTACTTTCAGATTTAAAATAGAAGACCTGTTCAGCTCAAATAGAGAACGTCATAGTGTTTACCCCAACTTTTGACGAGCATCTCAAAAGGCTAGAAGTTGTTTTACGAGCCATACGCTCCTCGGGCCTCACATTGAAACCAGAGAAATGTCACTTTTGTTTCGAAGAACTGCCGTTTTTTGCTATTTTCATCAGCTGCACCGGCGTTCGGCCTAATCCCGAAAAACTTGCGGCCATCGCACAGTTCACTGTACCGTCCGACAAGAAAGCTGTCAGGCGCTTTCTGGGCCCATGTGCCTACTATCACCGGTTTATCGGCGACTTCGCACGTATCATATCGCCGTTACCTTGCCTCACTTGAGACGACGCCACCTTTCAGTGGAGCGAGGAACAGCAAGCAGCGTTTAATGACCTCCGCGAACGTCTTCAAACTCCTCTAGTGCTTGTTCACTTCGACGAGCAAGCGCCAACAATGCTTCACATTGACGCAAGCAATGGGGGCCTCGTAGCTGTGTTTGTGCAGTGGCAAGAAGACACGGAATGAGTGATCACCTACGCAATCAGGATGCTGACACGTGCTGAGGCCAATTGTTCAACAACTGAGAAAGAATGCCGCACCGTGATCTGGGCAGTTATAGAATTTCGCCCGTAGTTGTATGGCCACCCCTTCAAAGTTATTAGTGACCATCATTCACTCTGTTGGTTGGTAGCGCGTGGAGTCTGAAGTTACAAGAGTTCGATATGACGGTCATACACAAGTCTGGGAAGCGACATACAAACGCCAACTGCCTGTCTCTATCACCAGTACAGTCAGCCTCTCTTTCTGACGACGACTATATGGCCTTTCTTGGTGTTCTCGACGCGTCCACGATTGCCCAACAACAACGAGGCGACCCTGTATTGCTTGATTTGATGAATTACGTGGACGGACATTCTTCGAGGAGACCCAGAGTCTTTGCAAGGACGTTATCGTCGTTTTGTTTACGCAATAGCGTACTCTACAAAAGAAACTTTTCATCCATTGGAGCTCCCTATTTGCTCGTTATTCCTGCGCCCCTTCGTAATGAAGTGCTTCAAGCATGTCACAACAAGCCGACATCTGGCCATTTAGGCTACTCTCGCACATTGGCAAGAGTCCAGCAGGGATATTACTGGCCACGACTCACAACAGCCGTCAAGCACCACATTCACACTTGCATCGATTGCCAGCGACGCAAGTCACCTCCAAAGAAACCCGCCGGTCAGCTGCAACCAGTTCAGGTACCACGTACACCGTTCGACCAGATAGGAATGAATATTTTGGGACCCCTTCCTACTTCAACAGCAGGGAATCGCTGGGTTATAGTCGCAACAGACTACCTAACCAGGTATGCCGAGACAAAGACTATCCAAAAGAGCACCGCAGCAGAAGCGGCGAGACTTTTCTTAGAAAATATTGTGCAACGCCACGGTGCCTCGACTATCGTGATAAGAGGCCGCGGAACAACATTTACGGCAGCTCTTTTTGACCGCGTCCTGATGCTAAGTGGAAACACTCATTATAAGACCACTGCGTACCACCCGTAAATGAATGGACTAACAGAGTGCCTCAACAAGACCATTGAAGACATGCTGTCGATGTACGTGGATGTCCAACATAAGAATTGGGACGCCCCTTTACGCTGTATCGCGTTCGCATACAATACGGCTAAAAAAGAAATGACTTGCATGAATCCATTCAGATTGGTTCACGGACGGGAGGTACGGACAATGCTGGATGCGATGTTGCCACATGAATAGGATGCCACCGACACAGGCGCTGCCGTGTTCACTGAACGCGCGGAAGAAGCTAGGCAGCTCGCCCGCCTGCGGATCCACCTAGCGACAAGACTACGACTCAAGCCACTACAATGCTCGTCATAGAATGGTTACGTACAAAATCGGTGACAGAGTGTGTCTTTGGACACCCGTACGAGAACGTTGACTGTTTGAGAAGCTGCTAAGCTGCCAAAACATGTCTTCGGGCCATACCGAGTATCGCACCAGCTAAGTGACGTCACCTACGAGGTCGTCTCCAACAGTCCCCACTGCCCGAGGCGTCACCAGCACCAGCCTAAACTTGTGCATGTAGTGCGTATGAAGTCGTATGTGAGCGACTTACTGCACGTTCGAAAAAAATACGGTGCGTCTGAATCAGCATCGGGGAGATGCTCCTATAAGGAGGGGCAAGTGACACGTGTGTATATAAACAAGAACGACACTAGGAATGTTTTGTAGATTCCAGCTAGTGGGACAGGTGGTTTTCGGGACGACAATGAAGCAGGAATTTTGCTGTATGCTGTACAGCTGATCAAGAACACGCTCCTTTCGCTGCCGTAAGCTGCTGCGATCTCCTTTGTTCGCGTTGCACTGTGACAATATATATATATATATATATGTGTGTGTTTGTGTGTGTGCGTGTGTGTGTTTGTGTGTGTGTGTGTGTGTGTGTGTGTGAAGTTCCTATTTAAAAGAATGAAGCCAATATAGCCTCAGTATGCAACTGGCGTCGTATATGTTAATCTGCTTTATTTCCAACATCATCCTTCTGTTCTTTTCTGCGCCGGCTCTCATGCTTCTTTTTCTGTCCCAAGGCTCATACCACTTCACTCTTCTCGGTTTCTTTTAATTACCACTCCTGGGGTAATATTTGAAGACATTTCCATTTGCAGCATATTCAACTGATAGACGTTCACCAGTGTACCAGACAGTCTTCAATATTCCGTTCTGGGTGGCTGTCTTGGTCACATAGTAAAAATCGCAAAATTTGGCACTGTCATCTTTTATTCCTTTCTTCACAAGTACGAGGTCAGTGACTTGAAGGTCTGGCATGTCTTATCGATGCCTCTTGTCTAAATTCTTTTTCATTCGTTATCGGTATCTCTCCTCCTGTGAATTTTCTTTCCTCTCCTCGACGATCTTGACGTTTTACAAGAGTCCCAACTCACGGTCTGCCTAAAGAATAGGGGTTTCTCCTGAAGAAGCGTACTGTGGACTGCACCCCAAGCCACTTGTATAGGATCGATTATGATTTTGCACAGCGGCTTCCAAAAAACATTTCCATCCACCAGGAACACTATAGTACATCTTTATGTACAGTTTCACGTCCCGTGTAGCACTTTCTGCCAGCCCATTCGCTGCGGGATGGTATGGATCACAGAGCTTGATCGATATATTGTGATCCCCAGCCCATCTTTCTGGCTTTTCGCTATTGAACGCAGGGCCGTTATGGCATACGATTGACCACGTAGTCCTAAACATATCTCTTTCGAGTAGGGTTATGAGGCTATATGCATCTTCTTTTTCTGCTCGTGCCGCGACCATCCTCGTGCATTCATCTATGGCCAGAAGAAAAGCTTGCGTTTTTTTGACTCCTTCCCGTTTCTTATTTAGTTCGGCAAAATGTAGGTGAACTCCTTCGAAAGGCATGTTAGAGTTGGAAGGTAGTATCGTAGCATCTGTAGGCTGTTTATATTTGACTTTGTGTGCTTGACACACATGGCAGGAACGAATGTACTCACTGACCTCTTTTCTCATGTGAGGCCATGTAAATATCTTGACCAATTTGTTGTAGGTGCGCCAAAATCCGTCGTATCCTCAAGATTCTGGGCAATCGTGGTACAAACAAAGGACTCTGAAAACAAGTGTTGGTGGGACTTGATACCAACCTTTAGTAAAAACCAGTTGTTCAGAGACTTCCCACAGCTTCACTTTATTGACTTCTTCGGATTGTTTTGTGTTGATTCGTACCGCCAACCTTGATGAAGCATCTGCATCGGTTAAAAGTGGTCCTGGTCGGTGAGAGAAGGTAAAGTCAAATTGCTGGAAGTAATTCGCCTTTCTAGCAAAACGTCCTTTAGTTTGGGTCATATTCTGGAGATGAGTGAGGGCTTGGTGATTGGTGAACAAAGTGAACTTCATACCTTCCAGGTATGTACGAAAGTACTCAATGTCCTTTAGAACCGCCAGGGCTTCTTTTTCCGTAGTAGTGTAGTTAAATTCAGATGTCTTGAACGTGCAACTGTAGTAACCTACTACGTGTCGCTTTTCTCGGCTGGATGCTTCAATACAATTTTGATACAACGCTGCACCAGTCCCATAATGTGAGGCGTCAGTGTTCCATTCAAAGGGTAGAGTGATGTCTGGTAGGCGTAGGAAAGGGTCAGAAGAAATTTTGGGCACCAAGTCACGGTAAACTCTCTCACATTTGTCCCTCCAGTCAAAGGGAGCGTCTTTTTGTGTTAAACGTGTGAGACATCTAGTTTTGACAGCAAAGTCATTTATGAAAGATTGGAAATGTCCAGCCAATCCCAAAAACACACGCAGTGAATGGACGTCATATGGTTTCTTCAACTGGGAGATCTTCTCGATGGACTCTTGTTTCGTGTTTTTGGCGTACCCATCGAAGACTTTTCCAAGCACAATTTTTTGTTGAAAGAATGAACTCTTCTTAAAATTTACCTTATGATGTACCAAGCTTAAGGCATTACCACCTGAGACAGATTGTCCTGATGCTCAGCCTCTCTTTTGGAGAAGACTATTATATCGTCTAGGTAAAAATTACAGAAAACACCAAGGAATGGCTTTAGCACGTCGATCATGATCTTCTGGAACCACGCTGGCGAGTTTTGCCAACCGAAAGGAAGCCGGTTATACTCGTAGAGGTCCAATGGCGTGATAAAATCTGTGTACATTTTTCTTTCTTCGGTTAGTGGGTTATGCCAGAAGCCTTTGCACAAATCGATGCGGGAAAAATGTCGGCAACCACCAGTCTCGTCTATAATTGTGTCGATCTTAGGCTTGGGAAATGGTATGAGTTCTGTTTGACAATTGAGAACCCTGTAGTCGGTGCATAATCTGAAGGTTCCGTCTTCTTTCAGTGCGATCATTATGGGAGAAGCAAAAGGTGATACCGACGGTCGCATGATATCAGCCTGTACCATCTCCTGAAGCTTTTCCTTATCCAAATCGTTCGCTCTCTGGACATATTGTATGGTGATTTTCGGATGACGGTCTTGTCAGCAAGCTCAAAAAGAAGCTGGTATGACTTCATCGCCTGAGGATAGCTTTCTCTGCATACAAGTTCAGGGAATGTCGTTGCGATATCATCCGCGCACTTTAAACTCGTAGGTTATCTTGTCTATCTTGAGATGTCTCGTTCCTTGCTATGGCATCGACTAGAACCACATCGTCCTAGTATATGTTGATCTCTGATTTCTTTATATCTGGATAGCTGGTCTTGATAGCAAAAAGTCGTTTGTCACCCGCTCTACCACGAACACTTCGCTCTCCATTTTCTGACCCTGGAACTCGATGTTTACAAAGGTACATTTATCATGCAACGCTACTTTTCCGGCACAGCCTTGTACCGGTAAGACTCTTCCACTATGCACGTGACGTGCATTCACCATCTTGGCATTTATAATAGACACAGATGTACCACTGGCTACGAGAGCCATCATCGGCTTGTTTCCTACTTTGACGGGAATGTGAAGTAGGCTAGAGGAACTTAAATAAACAGTCTCATTTGGAGATTCATCACCCTCATTTATTAGTTTTTTTCTGTCGAATTCTCCTGAGCTTCAGTGTCGATATTACTCACTCGACCTCTTGGAGCGAGCCAGGTCAAGTTTTCTGTGTTACTTGCTCGGTGGCTCGGTTCTCTCTTATCGCTGCTTGACCGGTCTGCTTTACTCCGACTGAAACAGCTGCTTGAATTAGTGGTTATGCTTGTTTCCGAAATCGATGGTATGTTCTGAAGACACTCCAGGAGGTCATCTAGAGTTTTTGGTGACCGTATTTGCACCTGCTTCAAGACTTCAGTGCGTAATCCATGAATTATTAAGGCTACTACGGCCGTAGGTGGAAGCAAAGGCTCAGCTAGCTTTAAAAGACGGCGTTTCTTGAAGAAGTACTGGACAAAGAAGCTTTGCTCGAACTTGAAATTAAGTGCTGTACTCCATCTTTGTACTGGATTGCTTCCGAATGCGGTCAAAAGTTTTTTCTTGTACTGACTCCAAGAGTCGCCACTGTCTTCCTGAATGCATATTTCATAACACTTGAGCGCAACACCTGTCGAATAAACAAGCATGTTAGGGATTTTGTCCTCATCAGCCACTTGTTTTTTTTTCAGCGACATATTCGTAGAACTGAAGCCAATTTTCTGGACTTCAAGACATACCGTCGAAGGCATCAGGCTCTACGAATTTCAGCATTGCTTTTTCAGCATTGAGAGCGCTTCTAAAATATGTCATTATTTGGGTCTGTTGCCCGATTTGGTCATGTTGCAGCTGAAGAGCTTTCAAAACGAGGCTCACTTCCTCCGTCGAAGACCGTGATCCTAAGTCTCTTTAACGCGCTGTTTCAAAAACTAGGTTGTAAAAGGTCGCCACACACAAGTTCCCTCTTTTACAGTACCTTTCCATCGTAGTTCAGTAGTGTCAACGGCTGCCTTTTCCACAACCAGGTTCACGAGTTCTTCCGAGCAGAGCTCACGAGAGTGGCCCACCGCTGCTTCATCTTGAACTTTGTACTTCGAAAAGATGATCTTGTCCGCGGAGGTCTCTTCAACGAAGAACGTCACCCACATGTTGGCTTCGATATGGCCAGCTATATATATATATATATATATATATATAGTCAGCCATCGAAGCCAACATGTGGGTGACGTTCTTCGTTGAAGAGACCTCCGCGGACATAGATAGATAGATAGATCAATTCATTCTAAGTCGCAGCAGTTTTTAGAAAACCTTCACATTAAATATTGACAGGATATTTATCCCACACCAAGAAGACCACAGGCAAAATCTTCACACTGGAATAATACAGTACGTACGGTAACGAATACAAAGGACAAGATGAAGTTTTGAGTACAGCATATGTCCTGTCTTCAGCTTGTGCTTTGCATTTCTTACAGCGCTGCCATAATACTTGAATATAAACACTTACCATCTTGCCCACTTAACCGTTATTCTGCAAAATATTCAGCTTTCACGCGAAGCTCATCATATTACTTCGATGTTATCAGTCGATTGAATTCTTCGTTCCTATTACTTGTTATTTTTCTGGTTCTTGGAAACACCGCTGCTTGAACATTCCAAGACATCGTCATCGAAGGGGTAACTTGAATTATATTCTCGCTTAGTTCTCTTTTTCGTTTGAATCACATTTGTGATCGCAATGCTGCAGCAAAATTTATTGATTTTACATAAAATTACACTTAGACATTCTGCACCATTCTTTTGTTTCTTTCATCTTATGCAATGAAAGTCACACGATAGCCCTTACCTTAAGCATGTGCTCCGTTACGGATGCTTTTTGAACCTGAGCTTTTGCTGAAAAGCCTCTACAAATGACTCACCTGAAGGTTCGTACCATTTCTATCGTGGCGCCGGACGTGGTGTTTGTTTAATTCAGAAGCTATCTAACATTCTCAGAATAATATCCTGAATGAGTGAAGACCTCATTTAATGGGTGTTTTAGACTAGCGTATCCTAAGTTAGCGCTGGTGGTGGTCCACGCCATGTCCATCACTTATTGGGAGCCCGAAACCAGTTAGAGCGCTACACATGCGCAGTGGCGCGAAAGGCTAATACAATGTTTTGCGTACGCTATTAGAAAAGTCTGTAATCTTGATTTAAACATACGACCTTTACCGAGAAGGATGTACGTTATGGACCCATCTGCAAGCAACATACTCAGCATGCTATATGCATTGTTCTATCCAGGAAAATCCCCGTCATGGGGTCACAATAACTACAAGATGCGTGACATGCCAAAACATGTCATCCAGATTATTTTCGTCCAGATTACAGCGCGTGTCCTGCCTCCATGACGAGTGTAGTGCGCCTGCAAGGATGCAGCAGCGCCGTGACGCATGCTAACCAACTCTTGAATAGCACGCTGTTCAAGCTGTTCGCCATCAAAGCTGACACTATACGCACCACTTTGTAATGCTGATACGTAACTAATGTTCATATGTACACTTAATAAATGACGAAGTCCACAACAAACTGAAGCTCGGCTGCACCTTGGCAAGGAGAGTTTTATTCGGAAATTTGTACTTGGGTTATCGTCAATACAGAGCAAGTTATGTGGACAGCATCCAAGATTAAATGCTTCGATTCAAAAAGTCTCCCCTTAAGCTCAAAAAAAGAAAAAAAAATGACTTCTTTAACTCCTATAGGGTGGATCTGACGTGTCACGTATATGGCTCTCTTTAATAAGGCATGGTACCTCTCTTTAGGGGTCATTAAACTCATTACACTCTCTTGGAAGAGTTGTGTGATCCACAAGAGAATCAACGTGCCACTCATTTACGTGGCACATCAGAACTACCCGAAAGTAGTCCCACACACCCTTTCACAGAGTGTTTTTGTTGGCTGCAATGTTCGAAACCTGCTATCTTTAGCAAACACTCCATCTCTCAGAAGTACCTTGCAGCATGATGCAAGCTTGAAAACCTTTCAGAGACGTGTTCATCCACGTCACGTTGTCTGCGCGTCATCTCTTTGGCGTTCACTCGCCTACCCTGTCTATTATCCCCAAGAATGAACACTGGCATCACTGCGGTCACGGTGTTGTGACGTCCTGGTAAAGGCACTCCAGCTCTGCCACCGTTTGTCGCTGTTATCTGCGCTCGCCATGCACCCTCTAGCGATACGGTGGTGATTACTGCTCAATTTCGAGACGCAAACCTCTGAAGGTACAAGGTGGAAGGGTTTACATATTGTGAAAGTTATGTGCGGTGAACAAGAATTTCGTATTTTAGCTTATATAGATAGGCAGACAGCCGTGCAAACGGAACAATTATTGTGAAAATGGTGCTGCAGGGAAGCAAGACAGTCTTTGTTTGCATTGCGTACAGAAAGAAATGACTACTAAGAAGATATGGTGAGGGGGGCTAACGTGATTACAACTAGGTGTAAACGCCGAGGTCGAAAAATGTGTCTGCCAAAGTATCCCAAGCGAAATAGGGACGTCTTCAGTTAACTGAGTACATCGCGGTTTACCGTGCAAACGCCTGCATCTGGAAATAAGCGAAAGGATTTGACATACTCGTGCTTTCACCAGCTGGATAGTTTACGTGAATCTGTCTGGGATAAGCAGTCACATAAGATATTTGGAAAATACACTAAATATTACTGCCACGCACACACAACCGTTTTGGATATGTTAAGATTTGTTCGTTTGCTCAGATTATACATACATATCGCCTTTTCTCAACAGCCTCCAAGAATTATGTAATCGTATACTCACATTTGCATAAAAGAGTGGTCCTATCTACCACTGAATCGCTAGCGGTAATGTTTATTCCACGTAAAAGCTCCGTTGATAGTAACGATTCCAAAAGAAACGCTAGAAAGTCAAAATAAACTCTTTCGATGGTGCACTGCGTGAAATGGTTCGAGTAATAACAAGACACTCTTCACCTCAGTGAGTGGACGATTGGTCTCACAAGGGATATTCACCTACATTTACTCAAGTGCACAGAAAATTGACTTACGAGGCGCCTATCTAAACTTGTACTTACAAGCGCGTCAGCACTGTTGCTAGGATGCTGTACCAATAATCAAGCATTTATGTGTGAACTTATCGACACTCAACTTCAATAATCCAGATGAAGTGAAGTACCAAAACTATTGCTAGAAAAAAATGAAACTCAACGACAAAGTGAGAGAGCAAATATACGAGAAAAACAGAAACAGCAGCTATGGCGATATACGCTAGCACGATCACATTTGAGAAATCTTGCGAGACTTGGCACACCAGAAAAAGCGTTGTCTCCAGGTAAATGGATGCGTCCGATGCAAATAACTCTCGTTGAGAAGGAACCCTTATGTATCTCACAGGAATCGCGCACGAACAGCCCAGTGTACAATGTAAAAACTTTGTCTTGTGCCTCAAAAAACATGATTATGCGGCAATGGGTTCTGGGCAGACGCCTAATTTTTTTTTATTTTAAAACCGGTCGGAATGCGTCTGCAATGCCCAGAAAATGATCCAATGTTCTTTTTATTTATTTACAAACACTGCTGTCCCGAGTTCTAGACATTATAGCAGGGGGTACATATTTAAAAACACGCACCGAAGGGAATAGCAGCACGACACGGACCTTTTCGCTTATTTAGCATTAGGCTACGATCGAGCGCAAGCACCTTTGGCGACAGTATAGAAGTTAACTTTTTATATGTTTACCAGAAGAAATCACAGTTTCGTTTTCGACATGTATCTGCTGCTGAAAACAAGAAAACGAGCAAATGGAAATAGCGGAACAGCGCATGAAGCGATTGCACCTTATATAGGCGTGCCACTGTGGGCATCCACGAGTCCATGCCGTGAAGTGACTCAGAGCTCTCGCCAGGAGGCACCAATCTGATTTTTTGAGGCTAATACTTGCTCCCTGAAATTAATATAAAAAGCAAAAACCGCTTCGGATATGCCACCTTGCTGTTTGCTCGTGTTCGAAATGTACGAGCCGTGTTTGCTGGCGTTTGTGAAGAACGCGTTCTTTTTATTACAGCGTTTATACTGGTGCTTAAGTCTGTCGGTCCATGGCCTCCGAGTTGGCAGGTGCACGGCGTCTTGTGCCATTCATTTATTTCGGAAATCGTGGTCGGGCACTTGTTGAGTGGTCTCAGGCTGTTGCACAGGTTGTCATAGGTGTACCAGAATAGGGACCGTTTCCATTTTCTTCGCCTTTAAATAAAAATGTCTTCATCATCATGGAGCTAATTCTTGACACCGTGCAATGTGCTCAGCGTTATAACCCCTTTTTCTGTCAGAAATTATTGGGTGTTTGAACTGCAGAGTTTTGGCGGTTTAGGTCAACATCACGTAACAACTTTAGGTTGGACAGTGAAGTTGGGCACAAAGTAGACTATACCTATTAAGATTGTTTTGCATTGTCCACGCATCACCGGCATTAAATTTTTGGTTCCATCTAACCAGCTGACATCAGACCACTTTTACTGCTGGGAACCACCTCAGTAGTTGAAGTAGCATCAAAACAAAAAGGCGATTTAGGCGATAGCGGAAACCAAATGTTTTATGCTTTGCCCTCGGCGTTAGATGAAACTGAGAGACAACATATAGTTACACTTAATTCATGCTCTCAAGTCAGATAGCCAGTAAAAAGCACGAATTAGGACGGAAGTGGACGGTGAAGCAGTATATGGCAGCTGCCATCTGGTTAAGCATCATCGTGGTTAGGGAGGTTATAATGGTTACCAGCCGGAAATCCCTACAGAAATTACAGAAATGATGAACTACATGTGAAATTGTTCTACATTACCTTGTATTGCTGTAACGCATCATGCAAAATGCAGAGCTAAAGCCCTTTTGTCTCCCTGAAAATGAGAGAGTTACGAACGGAAATATATTACTAGGCGTGCAAGAATACTGCCTGCAGTATATGTACTCATCGTAGCTACAGCAATGCTGCAAGACAATTCTGAGATGGAGTATACGTAAAATATACAATGGCTCACGGTTCTTTCACTTTTGCATTCTTTTTACCAATACTTCGTCTTTAGGACAAAGAAATAGGGAGATACAATGAGCCGTTTTCACGCTTTTCCTGATTGAAATTAGTCATATTTTGTCTTTGGGTACCGCCTACCATCTTAAGAAGCAGTGACCGTTCCACCTTCTAAGTATCCCGTTTTTTTTCTGCAGGTTTTTCTGCCCAATGTTTTTTTTTTACAGCGAAAGCTGTAATGAGATAGAACATGGGTCCCACAAGAGCCGTGGTTGTCCGCCACCGCCCCCGCTGGTGTGCGTAACCCGTATAGAAAAAATAATCAGTGAATGAAAAACTATATAGGTACAATGGGCTGTGAACCTAGGTACGCTGCATGCCAGCCCACTGATCTATCTGCCGCTGTATCTACCACTGCTGTATCTACCACTGAGCTACGCCAGTTCTTGGAGGTCATTTCTAAACTGGTCTTAGGGAGGCTTAATTTCGGGAAAGGAATCACATATATATTTGCAATAAAGCATTTTATAACATCAAAAAAACATACAGGCATCCCAAAATGAAAACCGCGTAAGGAGTGTGCAGTCCAATGCTAAAATCTATTACGCAACTTGTGGATGATCATCTTTAACTGTGGCCTGTGGCGCATGTGCTGGAATGTGTTTCCCGTGTGCTGAAAGCGTGCTTCCACATGACGCGCCGATTCACCGTCCCTGGCCCATATATGAAAACACGTGGTACTGACGTCACAGTTGCTACTAAAGCGCTGCTAAATGAACGGAGGGGCTTTTCTTGCTTGCCTATCGCCTGGACTACCATCGCCTCCTTTCTTTCACCGATCACCTACTGATACAGGCGGGCGCCGCTACATCATGGTGTCAAAAGTCATATGGTCCGCCCACCTTTAACGCCATACGGGCAAAAAAAAAGAGCCATCGAGACGTCAGAACAAAGACAGGCTGCAATGGCCACTGCACCACCTCCACCTACGCCGGGCCTTCAGGAACCACCGCCGCTGGACTTTGATACTACATCGAGGTGACCGACATGAATACAACACTTTGACGACTGTCGATATGCGTCAGGCCTGAATTAGCGCTTGGAATAGGTGCAAGTGCGCACTCTGCTGTTTACCATGGAGCGGCAAGCAAGGGACATCTTCGTTACCTTCAATCTCTCTGCAGAAGATTTGAAGAAGTTTGAGCTGGTCAAAAAGAAGTTCGACGAGTACTTCATCAAGGAGACCAACGTTGTGTATGAGAGAGCTTGCTTTCACAAGCAGCACCAGATGCCGGGCGAGTCTATTGACCAGTTCATGATGGCTCTACACATCTTGGCGGAAAAATGCTACTTCGGAGAATTCAAGCAGCGCCTCATCCGAGACCAGTTCGTCCTTAGCCTGCGGGACAAAAAACTTTCCCAGTCGCTCCAAATGGATCCGAAGCTATCTCTCGCGACAGCTCTATCAAAAGCCCACCTGAAAGAGAGAGTTCAGCAGCAACAAGCAGAGCTTCGCGACTCCGACGAGGTTCGCGACAGCACCCACTTCAATCCATGTGAAAAAGTCAACGTCGACACAGTGGGTTACCGCACGAAACCGCGCCGTAGTGAGGACATCCGGCTGCCAGCAGTTCGTTACGAAAGACAGTGCGTCTCCTGCGGCAGGCAACTCCCACCCTATAGGACAGACAGTCCAGCTAGAGTGCAGAAGTGCTTTAACTGTGGCGTAAAGGGACATTTTGGAAGGTGTGCCCCAAAGGGACTTCTCCAAGACAAGCGAAAGGTACGAGTGTCGTTCGCAGAAATAGACACTAAGGAATTTTTTTCAAGGCGCAGTGGAGGCGCCTGGTGCCAAAGCGCGTTACGTTCAGGTATTGATTAATGCAGTGCCTGTTTTCGCAAAGGTTGACTCGGGGGCAGAAGTCTCCGTAATTTCAGCATCGTTTCCTCGACTTCACACGAGCTTAGAAAAGGCCGACGACATCTTGACAGGCGCAAGCTGTGCCCAAATAAATGTCTTGGGCTAGTTTCAGGCAGATATAGTTTGAAAGGAACAAACTTCTAGCCAAACATGTTATGTCGTCAGTTCTTTGCGCAATGTACTGCTAGGGTTGCCAGCTCTGGAAGCATTAGGAGTTATTAAGTTCGCTGACATTGTCGCTGAGAAAAAGTCTGACGACGAGGTTTTGTGTCCTCAGGTTTTTTAAGACTTGGACTGTATCTCGAGGAGAATACAATCAGGCTAAAATCAGACGCAGTTCCATTTGCAGTAAGGCTCTACGCAGCATTCCTATACCGCTTCAAGAACCTGTGAAGCGGAAACTGGATAAGATGGAACAAAGGGGCGTAATTCGGGCAGTCGAAGAGCCAACCGATTGGTGTGCCGGCGTTGTTCTTTTACCAAAGCCCTCGGGAGACGTGAGGATCTTTGTCGACCTTACGCCGTTGAACAAGTTTTTCTTAAGAGAAAAGTATACGTTGCCTTAGAGCACGTACTAGGCTCACTTACTTGCACGAATTGTTTTTCCAAACTAGACGCAAAATCCGGCTTCCACCAAGTGCAACTCAGCAAGGCCTCAGAACTACTGACCACGTTCATTACGCCGTTTGGGCGGTACTGTTTCACACGGTTGCCGTTTGCTATTACTTCAGCCCCAGAGTACTTACAAAGGGGAATGTCTGAAATCTTGGCAGGCTTTTCTGGGGTCGATAACCTGATGGACGAAATTCTAATATTTGGCGACAGCGAAGAGCAACATGATCCTAGGCTATCGAATGTCTTAGATAGGTTGGTCCGGTATAACGTTACGCTTAACAAAGCAAAGTGTGTAATAGGAGCACGAAGCACGAGCTTTTTGGGTCACTTTCTAGGTGAAGAAGGCACACAGCCTGATCCAGCTAAACTCAGAGCCAATAAAGAGCTGAATCCGCCCTCGAATATTTCACAATTGCGCAGTGAACTGGCCAATCATGGCCGGCCTAGTTGATTGGCATGGCCAATCAACTAGGCCGCTTTTGGCCGAACTTAGAGCAAACCACTGCCCCACTACGGGCGATCTTGCGGGCGATCTTGCAGCGCTTCAGAATGCGGTTGATGCGGTATCAATTAGAAATTGTGTACGTTCCCGGCTATGGCTTGATTACGGCAGATGCTTTTTCACGAGCGCCGATAAAAGCAGATAAACTCGCCGGTGAACTGACCATCTCGAAAGTCTTGTCATTTGATAAATCTTGTGTTCAAGGGCTACAAACGGGTGACAATTTTGTTAACATAGTACGTGATGCTAAAAAGACGGACGTTGTTTGTCAGGCCTTGCTGAAGTTGTATTGCCAAGGCTGGCCAGAAAAACCAAAAATTCCTTGCTGCCTAGCTCCATACTGGCAGGAACGTGCCGTAATTGCCAAATGCAATGGCATGTTGCTGAAGGGGACTATATTGGTAGTGTCTCAATGCCCAAGAAAACTACTAACGAAGCTCCATGATGGGCATCAGGGCATATCAAAGACAGGAGCTTTGGAGAAAGAACTAGTCTGGTGGCCAGGCCTCGGCGACCAACTCGCACGGCAAGTAAAAGAATGTGTTACTTGTGCACGGTTCGCCACCAAGAACTGTGAGCCGTTAATCTCAACCTCAACTCCGAGTTTCGCGTGGGAAGAAGTTGGGGTCGACTTTTGTTTTGTCAACAACTGTCACAATCTTGTCGTGGTCGACTACCTGTCGCGGTATCCGGAAGTTGCCCTTCTCCTCACCGAAAACTGGTCTGGTTATAGAAATGCTAAAAAGAATTTTTGCGCGTCATGGCCTTCCGGAGACCTTGGTGACAGATAACGACCCACAGTTTTCTTGTACCGAGCTTGAGAAGTTTGCCCACGAATACAGCTTTGGTCACGTCACTGCAAGTTCTAGGTACCCTCAGGCTAATGGGGAAGTAGAACGCATGGTTCAAACAATTAAGCGCCTGATACTCAAATCCAAGGACTCATATTTGGCTCTGCTTGCCTACAGGGCAACTCTAGGCGTCTTCGGCTGCAGCCCAGCAGAAATTCTTATGGGCCAGCGTCTTCGGACAAGAGTTTCAATGACACTCCATGATCGAGTGCAGCCACCGCTGCTTACTCTTGCGACCAAACACAGAGCCAACAAAAAGTTGCAAACACAGAACTACAACAAACGCCACTGAGCCAGGAAATTGAATAAACTAACACCAGGTGATTCTGTTTGGGTAAAGGATATGAAAGCCAGAAGAACTGTGCTAGCGACAGCCGCTACTCCCCGTTCCTACATAATACGAACCGAAGATGAGGTTACACTGCGGCGTAACAGACAAATGCTGAACTGCATGCCACAACAGTGGAAGCGTGAAGGCAGCTACGAGTTCCGAAACGAAAGCGTGTCAGCCGACTTGGTTTCGACGGAAAGGGCGCCACCTGCCGCCTCAACGTCAGCTTCAATGCCTACAGAATCTTAGGCTGTGATTTCGACGTCAGCGCCTTCCATTTCCGTGACTGTGACCAGGTCTGGCAGTGTGGTTAAGCGACCGGTTCGCTACGGTATTGATGAATAAGCTTTTATTCGTGGTTCGTTACCACTAAGGGTTCTGGGTTTTGTTCATGTGTGAATGTTCTAAATTCCACGCGCAAAGCCACTGTTATTTTGCAAAAGGGGAGATGTGCCGGAATGTGTTTCCCGTGTACTGAAAGCGCGCTGCTACATGACGCACCCATTCACCGTGCCTGGCCCATGTATGGAAACGCATGGTACTGACCTCACAGTTGCTACTTAAACCACTGTGAAATAAACGGCGGGGCTTTTCTTGCTCGCCGATCGCCTGGACTGCCGTCGCCTCCTTTCTTTCACGGATCCCTGTCTGACAGCGGCAGGTGACGCTACATCAGCGCATACCCACTCCAGGCCTAATTCATCGTCGTCAGCCACTTCATAGATAATTGCATAAAAATCCTAACAAGTATGCAGTAGATACCACGCTTCTGCAAAAACTACAATGACTGCTGGCCTAATACACAAAAAATATTATTGTTTATGGCGCAGTGCGTACTCAGCAGTTAGCTTGTAGCAGTTGCCCAAAGAGCGTTTAGAAAGGGCTCTGAAAGTCCACCCTTCTAGCTTTTGCTGTGACTTTGTTGTGCGTTCCGCGAAGGCATGGCTTTTTTTTTGTTTCAGCTTCCAGTGGCCAACTGGGGAGGGTGTAGCTGGACCTGCATGAGTTTGTCGTGGTGCCTGTATTTCATTTCTAGGGCTGGCAAAGACTGAAGTTGTTTCAAAACGTGAAAATAAACGTGTCGTTTTATTTTGAAGTTGGTCCTACTATTACACGTATATGGAGGCAGATTTATTGTTGAGCGTATAAGAGAACGTTTCCTGTGTGATCCCTGAATTCTGCAGCAAATACCAAAGGAAACAGTTGAAAAGTTGCGATGACACCTACGTACTCAGTGAGACCAAAGAAACGAACACACACACATATATATATATATATATATATATATATATATATATATATATATATATATATATATATATATATATATATATATATATATATATATATATATATATGTATATATATATATATTGTGTGTGTGTGTAAACCAATTTCACCCCGTGGTAACAAAATGCCCGTAACACCAAAAAGCTGCATAACTAAGTGGGGCAACTTCGTTACGGAGTCCCTCCTTGAGTTTTCCGCCTTACTGTCCTTTGGTGCACTTTCGCGACCAGAAACACTTTCATCTACACTTGTTCCCTTATCCGCTTTCCATGTCACCCTGCGGCTCTTACGAAAGCCTCCATACATGTGGACGTCGACACTCCCGATAAGCAAAGCGGCCGAACGTTTTCACGCACACTACCTTAGTGATCTCTAAGTGGGTACGCCGATTGGCAGGAGAAGCTCCGGAGACTCTTTTAATAAGAGTATAGCCAATAGCCCACTGTGTTTCTTGAGAATGGCTTAATGCAGTGTTGTCGTACAGGCCTAATGGTTCTTCGTCCCCCATAGTTATATAGCTGCCTATTAATGACAAGCGCAGATGTCCACTTGCACTCGTACATCTACTCTCCATTACGTTAGTGGATGTACGAGATTATAATACAGCAAACGCAACAACTTAGGCTAGGTTTCGGATTGATTGCTTGCTTCTGGGATTAATAAGAAAGAGATATCCTTAGCACACCAGATTAAACAGTATGTACTGTGCTGAGGCTCATCGCACACACGACGCTTGTTGTACTTCGTTACTCTAAATTTAATACCAATTGTTACAATGCGAGAACATCATGCATGCACGTGCGTCTTGGCTCTTCAGTTCCGGTGAAAATATGACGTCTTTCTATTACTGGGTGTCGTTCGATTTTTTCAGTGTCAACATTTAATATTTGAAACATATCGGTAGCGCGTGTGTATGACAACTACTGCATTATTATCGAAATACAATTTACATATATAAATGGTAAATAAATAGCTCTCGTCCTGCTTCATCCTAATGTTTCCGTCATAGTTACTTACTGTTTCCTTGTTTTGATTCAAAACGCTGCATTTGATCTCTAAATCATTGTGCGGTGGGGCCCACGTAGGCATCAATGACGCATTTTTGTCACGTGCAAGACGTTATAATACTCACACTAACAGATCAGGCAGAAAAACTAGAACAAAATGTTCTGCCGCTGGTAATACAACCTACAACCTACCACTCCCCAGCGCACGGTGCTGAATGACTCGGTCACAAAGCGCACGTTTTAGGTTTTCACTGTTTTGACCGCTACATAATTACAAACAGAATTCACCGTAGGTGGTACTCATAGATAGGTGGCGTTTCAGTGTGTTTTCTTCATAATTAGTGAGACAGTGCGATGGGGCATGAATGGCATTTTTTACACCTATTTAAAGTTCATCACCCCACTTGTTGCAATGCGTGCGCACCTCCTCTGCACTTTTTGCTACAGGTGGTGGTCGCCCGTAGGAATGCCCCGCCGCGGTGGTCTAGTGGCTAAGGTACTCGGCTGCTGACCCGCAGGTCGCGGGTTCGAATTCCGGCTGCGGCGGCTTCATTTCCGATGGAGGCGGAAATGTTGTAGGCCCGTGTGCTCCGATTTCGGCACACGTTAAAGAACCCCAGGTGGTCTGAATTTCCGGATCCCTCCACAACGGCGTCTGTCATAATCATATGGTGGTTTTGGGACGTTAAACCTCACATATCAATCAATCAATCGCCCGTGGGAAGCGCGCTTATCTTGTGATGGATGCGGTCTGTAGGTTTTCTTTCTGACCGCAAGGTGAAAGGCCAAGAGCACACTAGGGTCACTTTGCTTGCTGCAGCGGCTGCATTTGCCAAAGGAGCGCTTTGTTCAAGCTTATACCGAAGCAAACTTTGCAACTCTTTACGCTCATTCTAGGTATGCTTGTGCATTCGTTTCGTGCGTCCTTCTTTCTATACTCGGCGACAACTTTTTTTGGCATTGAAGGGAAAGCTACAGAGACAGAGCTTCTGCACATGTAGCACTACAGGAAGCAGTCTGGTGGGGTGCGCGTCTCGTTACGCTATGGAAAGTGACGGAGCCGCATCATCAAAGTTTCATGTAGACGCAGACGCCGCTTAGCGTTTGAGGTTCACTTAAAAAGACGGGACTTATTCACGCGTTTAAGAACGCGAAGTCCAACAGCTAAATAACGGCATTACAAATGTCTTATTCGTGCGATCTGCGTCCTTTTCTGAATAGTTCCACGTCAAAAATAAAGAGGCAACGTCTATGTTTCACGATGAAAATACAGGTGCTGTGGTAGAACTACCTTCACTCGCGGTACGATGCCCGCGATTCGGCTCTGTAGCCTTCGCTCCAATGCCAAGAAAACTCAACGTCAATTATAGAACGGAGAGCTCAGCTAGTTCGTACGTATTCATTTTAAATATACACTCTAATGCAAAAGATTGTTAAAAGGGCTGTAGTTAGTCCTTTTGGGGACTAATGAGGCTGCCACAATCATTATTTTCTTTTATGGACCAATGGCACCGGGTCTAACAGTTAGTCTCCGCAGACCGGCTAACATTTAGTCCTCACATTTAGAATTTAGCGGTTCACCGTTAGTCCCACAAATCACCTCAAAAGACTAACATTTGATCCCCACACTTACACCTTATTGGGAAACCGTGTAGTCTCTACATATACACCTTACTGGAAAATCGTTAGTACTCACAGTTGCACCTCGCTGTACGAATGGTTGGTCCACTCAAATACTCAAATTGAATGAAGTTTTTATCCCCAGTTTAAATATTGTTTTTTAATTACTTTCCACCAGGCCTAGTACTATTTCACCTGTTTTTGTGCGCAGTGAACAAGAATAGGCGCGGAAAAAAACATGCCAAAATTTATTTAGCCACCCGTGTGTCACTGCTTTTGCAGTCACTGCAAGATATAAAGGCAAAAGTGAGACAATCAAATCTTTCCTTTTTTTCTATACACATGAAGTTTCTCCATTCTTTAGGAGAATTCATGGTGGAACGTACAAACCCAGCCTCGTTGTCACAACTTGTACAGTCCTTGTGAAGCTCCTCCGACGGAAGGAATAGATGACAGGCATTGCAGACGCCAGTGCACATAGCCTTCTGCATGTTGTGGGTCCATGGCTGTACAGTAAGATAGTAAAATAGTTATGCACACCTGACAGAAAATGAGGATGGATGCATATGACAAGTAAGTGCAAGTCGACATAAAACATACGTGTGAAATATCACACTCAAATAACTTAAGGTTCACTTCTCTTACAGTCCTTCTGAAGCTGCTCTGACGAAAGCAATAGATGACAGGCATTGGATACGCTAGCGCACACAACCACAGCCTTCTGCACAGTGTGTGCCCCCCACGGCACAATAAGATTGTAAAAATTGTTATTCACACGTGACAGAGTATGCATGGGTATGACAAATACTTGCAAGATGAGATAAAAACATGCGTGTAAACTAAGACATGCAAATAGTTCCACCCTTTTGTCACACATCATCGAAGACGTATTTCGATTTCCGTAGGAGCAATAGCTCAAGTGCGGTAGCCGCCGTCTTAACTCCGAGGCGCCGCGAAATACCGTGCCACCACCGAGTTCTAAGCTAGCACCGCCTTTCAGCTCGATTAAGCAAACGCGAGAAAAAAACTTGGGGTGGCATGCGGAGCACCTGCGCCAGGAGACCTCGGACAGTAGAGCGACCGCCACCGCCATGAACAGTGCTGGGTTCGTTTGGAGCGCGCGCCAAAAATCCCACATTAATGTGGCCCTTTTCCACAAACTAGAGAGAGTGCAGCAAGCAAACACGAGTCCGCCGCCGTGGCAACCACCAACGGCCGGCGCCGAGCTGCTTGCAGCCGATTGACGTGGAAGCCAACTGTAATGGCTCTCAGTTTTCACAGACTCGGTTCCGACGCTAGCGAAAGCCCCGCCAGCCCGTGACAGTGTACTTACAGCGCGCTTTATACTACAACCAGGCTCGTTACGAGCAACCGCAACGTGTTTTGGACGACTCGCAAAACAGCGACGAGGTCTCCGCCCAATATCGTCAGCCCGGAGCTCATCACGGCGGCGAAGACAGGCGAGTACTCGATGAGCGAGCGTCCGGGAGGCCATGGCGACCAATTTCCGGGTGGTCAAAATCCACAGGCGAACTGCAGACGCCGAAGCCGACATTCGCGGTGCATTTCGTGCGTTTGATATACAACACAACCGAGCCCGTTGCCAGCAAGTGCGATCCGTATCGCATACCCGAGAAGTATATACTGCAGAATAGAGAATGGTCACCTACCTGTGAAAGAATCCAGCGCTGAATTCTACCCTGAGTAAGGCTGAAATAATTTATCCGACAAGCCTGCTGTCTTATCGTCCGCCATTTAGGCCTTCATTCCCAACCGGTGGTGTCGTGAGTCGGTCGTAACCTTCTTGACTAAGCCAGAGATATACAGCGCGATGTGGCAAAGTGTCGAGTCATTTTAGAATAATGTTTGAAGGCGCTGCGGGCATAGCGGGCGCCCTATGAGATTTAGAATAGCATTTGTTGCCCCAATTGAAAAGTCTAGAGACTTTCGCCCTGACCGCAAACCCAAATGCACGGAAGCCACACACAGCACTTCGCGGGCCGCAATTGCCGCACGCTATTTCATATTTCCTTCGGGCGGTCCGTGAACGCGAACGGTGACTCGCGTTATGACGCATGCGCAGTGGCAGTGGCCACACCGCAAGGTCTCGCGGTGCGCTATTCTAAATAACTGTAACGAAACTACAGTGCTTTAGAAAGGGGTAGTGGGACGAATGGAGAGCGTAAGCAAGCAGCGGCAGTGAGGTGAAACGCACGGAAATTTCCGTACACGGCATGGTGGCGCCACTGTGCCTTTTTTCTGAAGCGTCTTCCCTCAAGCTACACTGAACGTGAGTTCGGTTAACAGGCGATGGCCATTGTAGTCGCTTGTGCGTGGTATTTTTGCTGATGTGAATAAAGTAACGCTGAGTTAGATAGAAAAACCTTGGCAGAAGAAGTATTCTCTTGCCCCAGGCTGTAAAACTGGGTATAACAGAATGAAAGTGCTGCCATCTGTCTACACTTGATGACTTCGGTGGTAGTTTGTAGCCTTCACGAAAATTGTAGTAGAGGGCTGGACAGCATCGCGAAGCAGTAGTATCTCAGAGATACTTTTGAGTTGCTGTTTCGAGATACGTTTGAGAAATGCACTTGTATCGCAGTAGTGAAATACTTTTTCCTTGTATCGAATGTATCGAAATACTGCGAAGTTTATCTCACTGTTCTTTTGTCGAAGCTAAGCCGACGCTCGTCTAAATTTGAAAGAAAAGCTTGTATGCACATAGCTAGGCAAGAGCGCCCCGCCAGTCGGCGCACATGGAGATAAGGCAGGAATCCCCCATACGCACAAAATATTCTCTATGATCAAGTTTTTGATGCGACTAACGGCAGAATCGAAGACGCAGTCTTAGAACTCGCTCAAGGCCGGTGAAGCACTGTCACTTTTATTTTCGTGGACGATTTCGGTATTTAGTAGTTATAACACGAAGTTCTATTCGCGCAGAATAATGAACAGCCTTTCCTATATTGCCAGTGTTGAATTGACACTTTACTGGCACTCTGCCTACTGACCGTCAGTGTAAACCTTCTCGGCAAAACAGATCGATTATGTGCGTGAAATAAGGGCATAGATTACGTCTTATCTATGGTTTGTTATTGAGTAGAGCGATACGGCTGACAGCATTTTATTTTCTGCAGACTTATCGGCAATGTTGCAGTACACATAATTAATGTACATGTGGAACATCAATATTATAATAAATATTTTAGTGTTTGTATTGTATATGTATTCCTGTAACTGTAATCCGGGATACTTTTTTCATCTTTTTGCAAAACTATCTCCGTGATATCCCATTATGTCTTCCATAACTGTTTTTCAGTACCTGTGTTTTTAGGCTTCGAGCACGTGTACTTTGATATTTGTACTTTCACGATACTTTTATGAGTGTCTCTGCCCAGTCCTGAATTATGTGCACAGACGCGCTCTATTGTCTCGGAGTTACACCGGAACAGCATTCGTATGATTGTGGCTCCTGTGAAGAACAACATGCTCTGCTCCAATGGTTATTCCACATGACAATCACAAGGGAGAAAAAAAAGACGATTATTATTTCGTCCATCTCTTCATGCACCTCCGCTTGAACAAAAAAAAAAGCTCAGCAGAACGAGCTAGAAGCTTGGGTTTGTGTTCGCGCTTATAGTTGTGCAAAAGTGTCTTTGCGTTAAATCAACGGTTTGATTCATTCTTTAAATTTTTTATCTGTCCTTGTCTTTCTCTCTCTCTCTCTCTCTCTCTTTTTTTGCTTCGACGGCATCGGCAGTGCAGAAGCACATCCATTCTGTATGAGTAGCCACGCGCAGTTCCAAAATCTTTCTCACTGACAGGCTTGTGCCTAAAATCTCACGTCCTGGAGCTTCCAAGACCAAACTTTTTATTCTCGTTTTGGTGGCTCAGTGTACAATTTAGGCAATAAGAAGTATGCATCGTATCGGTCATTTGAAAGTGGGGCAAACAAGCGCCCACTGCGGTGCACTTCAGGAAAAAGGCGCCGCTCCCACAAGGTACATTCCTTTGGAGACTGAGTTTACACGCCGCACACATTCCTCTGTAGTTACTCCTGAACCGTCTATCCGTTTTTCGCGTGCTCCTACTGGGCTCAATTACTCCTTTTTTCGGGTATTTTAGCCTTAGAATGCAGGACATCCAAACACACACATGAAAGAAGTCAGGACACTACAAACGTGTCTGCGGCATATTGGCATCCTTCTGTCCCTCTTTGCACAACTTTTTCTTTTTTGTCATGAATCTGCGCACTTCAGGGGAGAGCTCTGACAGTTGTTATTTGACGCTCGTCATGTGCGTGTTCTTTTGGTTCGTCTTTTGTGCCGGACCATCAGTCTGTAATTTTTGAGCTACCTGCCATTCTTATCGTGGCATTTCGATTTGCGCCTATACAATCACTGCTTCGCATTTGCGACAGAATGGTGATTTATTTAAAAAATGTTGATGCTGTCTCCGCACGTTGTTCGTCCTATGATCTATCCTGGTCATTCTCCTCAGAATAACTATGCCCATCAAAGAGCATACAACTTTCCTATATTCCACCAATCAACGTAGTCCCCTGCTTGTTCCTCCCACGTTGTACCCACCAACGTATTCCATTCATCTGCCTACCTAACTCTCCTTACCTCGTAGTGCTCCGAATGGTCGCGGATTATGTGAAGTGTCCCGATTTTTCATACAACGGTTCTGTCCCTCACTGTCTCTGTCGAGATAGCTTATGTACGGATTATGTTCCTGTCCGCACAGTCAGGAATACTTCTTTTATGCAACACACACCTGACAACAACCATCACAATATCGAACAGAGATAAGTATTTGCGCATAACGCGAAGCACTGCGAATTGTCGGGCCCCTATGCCAGGGCTTCATTGGCTCTCGCCATCATCTCTTTCTGGTTGACCAGACATAGCTGATCATAAAGGGCAAGCTGAAGAGCAAAGCTTCCCATTGCTCCTCTCTGTTGTTCATGTTGTGGTCTTCTTCATTGCGAATTGTAAACTCCCACGTAATGCGAAACGCCATTGGTGTGGTCACGCACCACGACCATATATCTTCGCATATGCTGTGGGGTGGAATACAAGTAACTTGTATAAATTGGTCTATTTATTTGCCTGGAGTTTGCGTAACGCCGCAGATTCCATTGCTGCCAGATTTTCATGCAGTGCTGAATAGAGTTTTTTGTTATCTCTGTAATACTGAATGATTTTAGCAAAAGTAGGTTTAGGAGCCTTTGGTTCTCTATTGCATTGTGCAAGAGAGCTCGGCGATTTGTAGAGCCTCGAGCCCCCTGATCCACAAACTGGTTACCACTGCCGCCTTCGTGCCCTGGCGCCCAGATAATGGTTTGGGTGTATTTACTTGAAAAGTGCCTATGAGCTTTAGGTATGATTTGGAATGCTTTTGTACTTATTCAACCATTTTGATAATTTCTTTGTAAAGCCATCTAAGCCATGTTTATTGTCAGTGGGACTTTTCGCTTCTTGTACTGCTCGATTGCCTGTGTGATTGCTATCTCCCCCTCTTCTGCAATAAAGACTTGAGCTATAAAGACACAGCTTGTAATGTTTCGATTTTGATCTGTGACCACGGCCACTATAATGTTTGCTTTGACTGATATGGCGCAGCGTCCGCAAATCTAGCCGTATTCAAATATTTATTCTATTTATCTGTGTGAGCTGCTCTTGCTTTGTGTCTCCCAGCATGTAGAATCGGATGCGTGTTCTATTAAGAAGGCATATTTTGTACCAAGCTCTGAATAAGTACGTCAATTCCTTAGTTATCCAATGTGCCTGTAGATTTTCTCCGAAGCCGATCCTCAGGATAAGTTGTCTGCCGCGTGGCGCCTGTAGCAAGCGGTTATTTCGGTGGTCACTTGCCCTTCAGCCAACTTGTCAAATGTATTGTGGAGTCCAAGAACTAATGCATTCGCATTTGAAATGGTTTGTGGCAGTCGCCGAGCTGCTTTATACGCCATGCTTAATATTTTGTCGACCTTCCCTTTCTCTTCTTTATTGATCTTGTGGTGGTATCGCGTATGTTAGTCAGCTGATGACTAAGCTCTTTACAAAACAAAGCGCGGCTTGCTCATTCAGTTCAGCATGACTCTTCGTTATTCGGACTATCACAGGTACCATTTGTCCAGCTGTTTATTTAATCATGTTCAGAGTGTGAAAGCATCGCTGACGGCACAGTATCAACATTCTTAGAATTCGAGTGGTCATTTTTCTGCCCTTTCTTTTTAAAAGCGAAGCGTTTCTTAGCAAATTTTGGCGACTTGGAGCGTATCTATCTATCTATCTATCTATCTATCTATCTATCTATCTATCTATCTATCTATCTATCTTTCTATCTATCTTTCTATCTATCTATCTATCTATCTATCTATCTATCTATCTATCTATCTATCTATCTATCTATCTATCTATCTATCTATCTATCTATCTAGCCACTTATCTATCTTACCTCTCCTGGCCGTTTTGATGGTGATACCGATACCAAGACTGGTATGGCATAACACTGCTGTATGACGAGCATAAGAGACTAGTCGAAACATGAAAATCATGATATGTATGCCATAAATGTCGTTTTTACTTTTGATGGTCTTGCTGCTCTTGCGGTCGTTTTGTTTACAAGACATGCTACGAAACTGATATGTTATTACATGACTGCATGGCGAACACAAGCGACATACCCTAACATAAATATCATGACATGTGCGTCATGTAACATGACTACATGCCGCACTCAGGATGCGCTCACGGCCCTTTCTCTAGCTTCGCATTTACCAAATTTGGTATTACAAGACGTCAAAGTATGACAAAGGTATGTGACTGGTGCAAACATAATATTGTCTTGCGCTAGGAGCTCAAAGAAACGTACAAGAAGACGCGACTGTCAAAATCTGAGACACAAAGAAGGATGTCTTGTCTTGTCTCCTAGGAGATCTTGGCTCATAAAAGAAGGATGTCTCTGCTGGCACGGGTTGCAGTTCTGTGCCAGTGAACGAAGACGAAGACGAGCAACCCGTGCCAGAAGGCTGTCTCTGCTGGCACGGGTTGCTCGTCTTGGTCTTCGTTCACTGGCACAGAACTGGCTCACTGTTCACTGGCACAAAACACCAGGTGGCATTACTCCTCTCACCAAGAGAGCATTGACCCGATGCTCAAGAAAAGTGTGCACAGCAGTAGGTCGAAATAGGCAACATAAAACAAACATTTAACAAACTAGCGCATGAGAGAAAATGCGTCCTGGACCAGGGAATTGGAAATAAACGGTATTCACTGTTCACATAAAGAGTTCACTGGCACACGAAAGAATTCGCATCACGACGTAAAGTATGGTTTTAGGCGGACGACGTGTACAGTCTCTGGGCGTGGTAACCTGCGCTGCAATGATGGTGAGCCTCCGCCTTGAACCACTTCGTAGTTGACGTCGCTCACACGTTTGAGTAATTTGTAAGGTCCAAAGTACTTCCTCAAGAGTTTCTCACTGAGACCTCGCCGCCTAATGGGTGTCCAAACCCAAACTTGGTCACCAGGTTTATAATTACCTTCTCGATGGCGGATGTTGTACCGCTGTGCATCTGCGCCCTGTTGAGTTATGATGTGCACACGGTCCAGTTGACGTGCTTTCTCAGCGTGCTGAATGTACTCATTGATGTCGGGGGCTAATTGGTCGAGCTTGTGGATGTCCTCATACGGAATCATGGCGTATAGCATAGTTCTGACATCTCGACCATAAACGAGCCGAAATGGCGTGAAGCGTGTAGTTTCCTGCGTTGCAGTGTTGTACGCAAAAATTACGTAAAGCAGACTGTCTCCCCACGTTTTGTGCTGTACATCCACGTACATAGAGATCATGTCGGCTAGCGTTTTGTTTAGCCTTTCTGTTAAACCATTACTCTGAGGGTGATACGCAGTGGTCTTTCGATAGGCTGTATAACTCAACCTGAAGATATCTTCCAAGAGCTTCGCTGTGAATGATGTATCTCGATCAGTGATGACTTATGACGGGGCACCGTGCCGTAGCACAATTTGATGCATAAAAAAAACAGGCAACTTCAGCTGTGGTTCCTCGTGGCAATGCCTTCGTCTCAGCGTAACGCGTCAAGTAATCGGTTGCGACAATTATTCATTAGTGGCCGGAAGAAGACAAAGGAAACAGGCCTAGGAAGTTCTTTCCCACTTGATCAAACGGTGTAGGGGGTGAATCGATCGGTTGTGGATGGCCTACAGGCTTTAATGGTGGTGTCTTGCGACGCTGACATTGACGGCTTTCCTTCAGGTAGCTTTTGACACAGGCAGACATTTTAGGCCAGAAGTAGTGTGGTCGCACCCAATTCATAGTTCTCGAGTAGCCCAGATGGCCAGATGTGGGCTCGTCATGGCAAGCTAATAAGACGTCATCACGGAGGGCTTCAGGCACGACTACAAGATGAGATCTGTCACGAGCACCGGTGTTCTTCTTGTATAAGACGTCATTTCGTAGGCAAAATGATGGCAACTTTCGCGACATCGGGCGAGGAATGGGCGCGGTACCACCTTCTAAGTGATCGGTAATCATTTTTAGATCGGCGTCATTTCGTTGATGAGACATCAGATCTGGCGCGCTCAGAGTTGCCACGACGACGCCATCCTCTTCTACGCTTGTACTGACGGGCTGAAGATGTGCTTGTGATAGCGTGTCGGCATCTTTGTGTTTTTTTCCTGACTTGTACACGATGGTGACATCAAATTTCTGTAGGCGCAGACTCCATCGTGCTAATCATCCTGAAGGGTCTCATAGATTGGTCAGCCAGCACAAAGCATGATGATCAGTCGCCACTTTAAATGTTCTTCCATAGAGATCTGGCCTAAACTTTGTAATTGCCCAAATAACCACGAGACATTCTTTCTCTGGTGTAGAATAGTTAGATTCTGCGCCAGACAGTGCGCGACTTGCGTAGGCTATTACCCGTTCAATGTCGTCTTTTGGTTGTACCAAAATAGCTCCAAGACCAATATTGCTGGCAACAGTGCGTACTTCTGTGTCAGCATCTTCATAGAAGTGGCCTAGCACTTCTATGAAGATGTGGCCTGGCAAGGAGGGGGAGATAGCCAGTGCTGTAGTTCCGCAAAGGCAGTCTGCTGTTCGTCAGCCGAGACAAATGGTGTGTCATCACGCTTGAGGCGTAATAGTGGCTCTGCAATGTTGGAGACATTTTCAATAAAGCGCCGGTAATACGCGCACAGACCCAGAAATTGTCGAAAACTTTTTTTGCCAGTTGGAGTTGGAAAAGCTGTGACGGCAGCAGTTTTGTCAGGATCAGGCCGAACACCAACGGCGCTCACGACATGACCAAGTAACATTAGTTCTTCGTAGCCGAAATGACAATTCTCAGGCTTGAGTGCGAGATTGGCCAATCTGATGGCTTCGAGCACTTTCCGAAGGCGACGAAGATGCTTGTCAAACGTTTCTGACAACAAAACAACATCATCGAGGTAGACGAGACAGCTTTTCTACTTGAGGTTGGCCAGGACGGTGTCCATCATTGACTGGAATGTGGCTGGAGCGGAATAGAGGCCGAAAGGGAGCGCTTTGAATTCATCAAGGCCATCCGGCGTTACGAAAACGGTCTTTTCCCTGTCACGTTCTTCGACCTCTATTTGGCAATGACCGCTCTTCAAGTCGACGGATGAAAGATACTTTACGCGCCGCAGCCTGTCCAGAAAATCATCCTCTCTGGCCAACGGGTACACGTCTTTCTTTGTGACATTGTTCAACTTCCTGTAGTCGACACAAAAGCGAAGCGTGCCATCTTTCTTTTTCACAAGAACGACTGGTGATGACCATGGGCTGCATGAAGGATGTATCACGCCATCCTGAAGCATTTCCTTAACCTGCGTTTCAATTGCGTGCCGTTAGGTTGGCGAAACACGATAAGGCTGCTGCCGTATGTGATGCGCGTCGTCATAGGTGATAATATGGTGTTTCGTAATCGGTGTTTGACGTATCTTCGAAGAACGTGCAAAGCATGTGTGGAATTCCAGCAACAGCTCGCTCAAACGCTGCTAGTTCACTTCAGAAAGCGTTGAATTGATGTCGACGCTGCGGAAAGGCGCTTCAGCAGTGCCGATGGCCTCGGAAGCAAAACACTCCATGACATTGGCGACTGGGTTGGCGTAGGCGATGACAGCTCCAGAAAAAAGGTGCCGGTGCTCGTAGCTGAAGTTTGTGATAAAAACGTCGCAGTGATCATCCCGAAGGTCAACGAGGCTTCTAGCTACGCAGACACCCTGAGACAACAAAAAGCGAGTGATTGCTTTCCACGACTGCTTCACCGTGCATCACTCCGTCCCACGCCACCTGAACCATAACAGTTGCACGGGGCAGTAACGTGACAGCGTCGGACACTCGGGAGTTGCTGGGGTCCGCGTAAGCTGCTGTGGCGTTTGTGGTCGCGAAAGTGGCTAGACGTCGTCGAATGTCGATTGTAGCACCATGTTCCCTGAGAAAATTCATGCCATTGATCAGGTCTCGAGAACACTGCCGGAGAATGCTCAAAATGACAAACAATGTACAACCGCTGACTTGCAATCTTGCCTTGCACATACCGAGTGGCGTGCCGATATGCCCGCCAGCTTTACGAATTGGCGTTTGGTTTCGAGACGTCGTTACTTTCTTCAGAAGGGTGGCCAGTGTTTCGCTAAATATAGAATAGTCCGCACCAGTGTCCACTGAAGGACTTATTTCGCGATCATCTAGCAAAACAGGAGTATCTAATGAAACTCTTCCGCAATCAGCCGGTGATGCCGTTGTTGATGTATCGTCAGTATCTTCAGTCTGCGTCAATAGGGGGCCTTCAGCAAGACCAGTCTGAGCGGCCTCGCCCCCGAAGTCGCTGTGGCTAGTTTTCCCGACGTGGGCTAGGTGACCAGCCCTGTACTACACCCGATAGGTGCGATGATTCGGCGAGAACCGCCGCAGTCATGGAGAACGTGAGTGGTGCCAAGATGTCGATCCGCGCTGCTGGGCAACGTAGTCCGCCATTTCCGCAGGCCGCTGGCCGAACCTAGGAGGTGGGGAGTTGGCCGAAAAACCAGAGCTGGGCCGAAAGTCCCAGCTCTCGATAAGTGCCCTGTCAGTATATGTGCCCAGGTTCGCCACAGTGATAGCAAAGAGGACGTCAATCAGGGGCCCGCCCCACGTTTGATTTTCACGGAATCGGTCGGCGTTCGCCAAGGTACAGGCCCGTTTGGACTGCCTGAATCATGGTTGGGGCCGTGGTATGAGGCGTAGTGAAATGCGGTGCTGATTGGCGCGGAGTTTGGTCTGCCGGAAGCATGGCAGGGGCCACGATGGGAGGCGGAGCCAAAGGTGGTGCTGGCGGGAGCAGACTTATGCGCATACGACATGTGAGGGAAGTCATTTAGGGGCCACGGCTCTGTCTGACAGGACGGTTCTCGTAGTGGGTACTGAACTTCATCTCGGACGATGACGGACAAAGAACTGACAGTGGTGGCTGAGCGTACTGATAACTTCTGCAGTTCTTCGTGGATTACAGAGCATATGAGCTCTCGGAAGAAGTCGACGTGGCCCCCAAGACCACCCATGTAGTCTGTAGCAGAGGGAAAGTTCACTTGTCGCTCGTACGTCTGTGTCCGTTGCTGAAGTGTGCTTTTAATTAGGACAGCTGCAGCAATAAACTCTTACATAGGCTTGGAGAGGGGGGCTGCGTGCAAGACCACCGAATAACTGCTCCTTCACTCCACGCATCAGGTATGGCACCTTCTTCTCTTCCGGCATGTGAGGGTCGGCTCGTCCAAAAAGACGCATTATGTCCTCAACATACAATGCTATGCCTTCATTTGGCATTTGGATACGGCAATGCAGTTCACGTTCAGCTCGCTCTCGGCGATCGGGACTTGCATACGTATCGAGAAGCCGGCCTTTGAAGTCCACCCATGACGTGAACAGACCTGCCCGGTTTTCGTACCAAACACGCACCCCGTCATTCAAACTGAAGTAGACATGTCGGAGCTTGTCTGTGTCATTTCACACGTTATAAGCGGCAACTAAGTATAGTGGACTAGCCAATCGTCAACATTCTCATGGACAGCACCATGAAAGGGATTCGGCGTTCGCAGTTTGAACAGCGCATAGTGCATTGGCGTTGCGCCTTCCATACCGGCTGGGTTTGAGCCACTTGGAACGGTGCGGCCTGGAATAGTTGGGGCCGTCATCCTCTCTTAGAGAAGTCCGAACTCGGTGTTGAGCCCACAGATCCTTTGGCTAGCACGGTGAACAGGCGTAACCACCGGTATGGGGCTGGAACGTCTTGTACTGGGAGGGGTTCGGTGCATAGGGTACCCCGCCCCTCCACTAGTTGTCACGCGCTAGGAGCTCGAAGAAACGTACAAGGAGGCGTGACTGTCAGAACCTGAGACACAAAGAAGGACGTCTCCGCTGGCACGGGTTGCTCGTCTTCATCTTCTTCGTTCACTCGCACAGAGCTTGCTCACTGTTCACTGTCACAGAACAACATGTGGCAATATACATAATGGGCGCGTCATGTAACAACGTGACTACATGCCCACTCATAATGTGCTCGCCACCGTTTCACTAGCTTCCCTAATACAAAGTTTGGTATAACGGGGCGTGAATGGATGACGAAGGTATGTGACTGGTGCAAACTTGATAATCGTGATATGGGTGTCATGTAAAAATAACTACATGCTACGCTCATGATGCGCTCGCGGCCGTTTCGGTAGCTTCACATATGAAAAATTTGATATCACGTGACCTGAATAGACGACGAAGGTAAATGACATGTATAAACATGATAATTGTGGTATGCATTTCATGTAAAACTTGACTACATGCTACGCTGATAGCACGCTCGTTGCCACTTCGCTAGTTTCTCAATGCCAAGTTTAGTATCAGGTGTCACGATCAGATGATTGATTCGTGGGGTTTAACGTCCCAAAACCACCATATGATTATGAGAGACGCCGTAGTGGAGGGCTCCGGAAATTTCGACCACCTGGGGTTCTTTAACGTGCACCCAAATCTGAGCACACGGGCCTACAACATTTCCGCCTCCATCGGAAATGCAGCCGCCGCAGCCGGGATTTGAACCCGCGACCTTCGGGTCAGCAGCCGAGTACATTAGCCACTAGACCACCGCGGCGGGGCATCCCGATCAGATGAATAATGTAAATAACACGTCTAAACATAATAGTCATGACATGGAAGTTATGTACAGCCTAATTTACCTACCCCTCGTAATACTGTGCTGATTTTAAAGTGGCATATCACCCTTCCTCATTCGTGCTTCGCATATCATCGATTCCTACTGTATGCGAGATTTGCCAAATTTTTTGTTAAGCCTCACATTCGAGGCAAATGGTATTGAACAATAAGTCACCGATGCTCGTCTGTGTAGGTTAGTTTATCATAAACAGCACTCTTTTCATATATGATTACCATGCGTACGTTTTCTCTCCGATTCAAAGAGTGCGGGCGTGTTGCTCGTGGAGTCTGACTGGGGGTGTGGCCGCTTACTACCACGATGACTACTACTACTGCTACTACTACTACTACTACATAAATTGCGGACCCACAACCCACGGCTTAAGAAGCTTCGCCCCGATAATTGCAAACACGACGCAATTCTATGTTCGTTAGTGTGGTTGCGAGGAGAATAAACTTTAAGGCGGAGTGCAGCTATATTTACGAATATACACCGCAACGAGAGAAAGCATTGCGAGCAGCACGCGGCCAGCTGATGTAACACTTAATCGAAGGTTAATTGAACAGTCAAAGATAGAGGAACTACTTTAGAAAATACTGTAGTAAATAAAGGTAATTTTGCCGTCTCCCTGAGTCAGTGTATCCTTCCCCTGTAACGAGTTCCTTCGTTGAAACGGACGAGAACGCTAGTCACCCCATGGGGCGTATGCCTTCCCGTAAAATCCAGTGATTTACCCTCAATGTGCAGTGGTTATCCTGCGTATGCAGTACGTCCCATGATCATAATGAATTCTTCTTTAATTTATGATGTGCTCAATACTCGTTGGTTTCCTTATCCACTCTACTATTTCAATTTCTCTTCAGACTACACATATTTTTTTCTTTTTCATTGCTGGATACACGCTCCCAGTTAAAGTTGAACACTCTTATTAGCTTTTAGGTTTGAGCTCTATAGGTGCGACTGTTGTATACCCGTTTTTCGAATGACGATGATTAACTACCATTCATAATTTCAGGATGTTTGCTAGGCATGTGCCACCCCAGTATTTACTTTATACTCACAATATTCGGCTCCAGGGTTACAGCCAGTGATAAGTAAAAGTGTCACTTCAACACTTCCTATATGTCGCTGCCATTCGCGAAGCGCTGTTCTCCCCTAAGACACCTGTACAATACTTAAGTTCTATAGATAATATATTTCAGAGCTGCTGTCCTATTTTTTTCGGACGATTCAATAATGGTGAGTTGTAAATTGTGCTCAGAGGTACTAGTCAATGCGACGTGATCAGCGAATCACAGGTCACTCGGGTATTCTTCATAAACTGTTATCCCGAAATCTTCCTAAAATATGGCCTTGAAAATGCCATGTAATCACTCAGTGAATATATTTGGTGACCTAGCATCCGTCAGCAAATACAGCAACTACAACAATTAAATTTCGATCATGGCCGGTAGTCGTCGGTATAGAGATGCACCACTGCAGGCGTCGACGTGGTTGCATTCCCGTTTAACGGTAATACGGCACTCAAACGCCAAAAATGTTGCACAATGTATCAAAAATCAATGCACTAATAACGTTAAAATACATTTGTGAAAACAAATTACAATTTCGTGTTATACGAATTCTTATCACGATGGAATAGGTCGTGTTTTCTTTTCCATTTGTAAGATTCCCCTACAGAGAGCCTAAGGGTTGCCTATGACAACGGTGCTTTCTGGGCTAGGGAAATGATATCCTTCCTCAGATAAGGCATTTTGTCGACAGACGTGTCCCTATCGATGATTAAGCATGGTCGCGAACTCTCTGAGACGACGTGGCTGCATACGATGGCCCTAAAAGTTTAAAAGGGAAAGGCCGTGCGCGAAAGCTCCCTTGACTCTCATCTCCCAAAAGCAAGCTATTTTTAGTATATCCTGCCCTATCATGGAATACTAACCCCTATAAGGTTGTTCACCGAGGTGAATAAGCGTTCCCCTTTGTGTTCCACTTTCGTTTTCATTTTCCTAGTTCCGAATGTTCCCATTTCGATAATATATCTCTTTCCAGTTTGTATGACCGAGTAAACACAGATACATACGCAGACAAGATAAAAAGAACGTTTCAATCAGAAAAACCGTTCAATTGACAGAGGCGCGTGTCTGCAAAGCACGTTTTACTTTTCTTTGGCTCCTGCTCCTGAATCCCAGGGGTACATTGCCGATAAAGCTGCCCTCATTTTCTTCGGAGCCAGAAGAATTGTGTTCTCTAGAACGGCGCCACATGGAGTCATCCTGAGAGATCGCAGTAAAATAAAGCGAAAGCAGCAATTCAATTCAGCAAAACAGGGGCTCAAAGCGCCGCCTGAAGTGAAAAAAAATGGTGACGTGGCCAATGTATCAATCCTCTCGAATTTTCGGCTACCTTCAAATTTTCATGGTAAGTTTTTAGATACCTGAACATAAGTGCTTCGTTGATGATATAATACGTGTTTGCAGTGAGAGATCAGGGTAAGTGTAAAAGCTCTTACGCACACATGTCCATTTTTCAAGAAAAATTGATAAGGTGGTAAAAGACAGGACACAAAATTACCAAGTACGATTATCACTTACACGGTGTTTTATATGCCGTTGTCTAGTGTTGTCAGTTTCAACTGCACTGCCTTGCGAACACAGGCAGCACTAGCACGCATGTTAGCCAGTGCCACGGGGGATGTATTATTTTAGGCTTTGTTATATCCCACCATGGTAAAAAATATTGCGCTTAGTCAGCACTGTCTGTCCAATACCACTGATACAGACTCCAATAGTCGATGTTACAGCCTCTTTGATTTTGGAGGCTGAGATGAAAACTTCTTTTTTGGACTACCTTGGCTTTCATTCTTTGCTCCTGCAGGGAATCTTGGGAATGCCCAGGCTATACAACGTGAGAGCCGATACGCTAAAGAAGATTTTTTCATTCATGTCGTATCACGCGACCTTATACATGTAATACACAAAAAGTAACCATTCATGATATCAGCTCCGGCTTCTCTGCTCGTCTTTTCTCTGAGACTTGGATGGTGTTATGTAGTGAAGCTCGGGGAGCAGACTTTGAGAGTCACGTGAGAGGCACCGCTTATTACCGCGAAAAACATGACGCAATTACACAGCACACTAACTTACATTTACATACACAAACAGGAAAGCTAACAAGACACATAATAAATTGCTTAGGCTGAAAGCCCGAAACGTCTCCACAAAAGAGCTGAAACCATGGAATGCCCACGGTTTATGACGGGTGAAGCGATCGTTGCATTTTCTCTCGCAGGCCCACTCCACGCAGCACGACTGAGAAGTTCCTGTGCAGTTTTTTTTCTGGATCCAAACTGCGAGGTACAAGGAAGAGGAGACGTGTCGTCACAGAAGTCCCTCGGACGTTGGCACCCGACGAGGTTTTTCCGACTGATGTTGACCTCCCGGATGTTCACGCTCGGCCAGGTCAGTGCGTCTTCACTGCTTCTGATTCTCACTTCGTCTCCCCGGCGAACGTGACCTGTTCCGTTTTTATTTCCGTCTCCGTGACACGTGCTGCACAGTGTGTAACATCGAAGCCAATTAAGCTGCTGGTCGCGCGCTTTCGCGCCTCTAAAACCACTTCGTCGTCCTCGTCTTTCTCGCATCAATATATTTCAGCACAGATGACTCCATCTCAGACAATTTCCCTCGGTATGAGGCATTGCCCCAAGTCACACCGCTGCAGAGTAACTGGAAAACCGGCACCCAAGCTCATATCGGGGCATAGGTAACACCAAAAAGTCGGGCGCTGGTTTCGCTCGAGCTATGGTTTTGTCTTTTGCCATGGTGAGTTGTGTTTGGCCTGTTGCTCGGCTTATATGTTGCTTCTTTTGCGAGTTCATTGGTGAATCATATTAGCATCAGCACGTGTTGTGAACAGCACTGATAGCTCAATAGCTACAAAAAAAGTTCACAGCATATGCATGGACCAAAATATCATGAGTAGGGCGAAGCGTCTGCAGTCAATCGGTGCTTCCATTCGTCCATGCGTTTGTCTGTTCTTCCGTCCACGCGTCCATGCATCTGCCTGTCTGTCAATCCATCCATTCCACTATCGGCTTGCTTGTATATCTGTCCGTACGCGCATCCGTTCATTCGACCGTCTATCTAGAAAACATTCGAATATATATATATATATATATATATATTTATATATATATATTTATATATATATATACGTCATTCAGAGGACATTCCAAGGACAAAAGAAGTGGCTATCTACTAGTAGGACTACTGCTACTACTACTACTACTACTACTACTACTACTACTACTACTACTACTACTACTACTACTACTACTACTACTACTACTACTACTACATACATCGAGGACGCACGCATACATCGAGGAGCTTCGTCTCTAAAAGTGAAGGTGATTGGATGCGATGGTGAAAGAACAGCGTCGTGTTGAAAAGATAGCCCTGTGAATGAAGGAGGTCGCTTTGTTTACATGCCTATTTTGACGATCAAAATAGATACCTTCTTTTGAACTGTTTGAACTCATTATTTTCTCCTTTGAGTAATGGAAAGAAAAAAACAAATCACAGCATATCCACGGAGTACATGATGATGCTTGGGGCGAAGCATCCATCCGTTCCTTAGTTCTTGCTTCCGTCCGTGCGTCCGTCCGTCTGTGTGACCGTCCGTGCGCCATCCGTGCATTCATTCATGAGTCCGTCCGTCTGTGTGCTCGTCCGTTCATCTGTGCATCCGTCTGTGCGTTCGTGCGTCTGTGCTTTCATCCATCCGTCCTTCCTCGCGTCCATCCATGCGTCCCTCCCTACGTTCGTCCGTGCGTCCGTCCATCCATTCGCGCATGCGTTCGTTCATACATCTGTCTGTCTGTCCATCCATCCATCCATCCAGTGAACACTACAAGCACCGCCATCTCGCATCTTTTACCATATATTTATCATATAGAAATACCACCATCCAGCGGACATTCCAAGAAGTAAACCAGATGTGGCAATCGCGCACTTTCTTACGGCCTGCGCTTCGTGTCTACTTCCCACGTTTCGCCACTTCTAGTTCATGGCTATATACTAGTTCATTATAGTCATTGAACTGTGGCCAACCCTCGCTGAAGCTTGCTAAAATCAAGACGGTTACGCCCAGCGAGTTTAACTTGGCAACGGGACAGACCAACGTGTGACTATTGGTCAGCTGCCAGCTCGTAAAAAGTTCACGTTCTACGTGGCGTCAATCAGGCTCATAAAGAGTATGCCACACTCGCCGCCATGGCTACTGGTGGCGCTGACTGACTCCCATGTTTAAATTCACATATACTCAATAAACCTGCTCGGGGGATAGTCGCCATGGTAGCTCAGTGGTAGAGTATCAAAGGCTTTATTCGAAGTTCACAGGTTCGGTTGCTGCCCACTGCATGTTTTCGTTTCACCCGCTTATCTTTCTACGTTCACATTTACATTACCATTCGGTCCTATGAGTTTCCCTATAGTTTCCTTGGCTTTACTGTCTATAAGATCCCATTATACATACATATATATATATATATATATATATATATATATATATATATATATATATATATATATATATATATATATATATATATATATATATAACAGAGATAAAGTGTCATCTTAAGGGCTCGTTTTCGTTTTCCCGTGTTTGTCGACACAATAATAATGAAATCCAACAGAGAATAATCACGCATATATATATATATATATATGGTTGTGTGTGTGTGTGTGTGTGTGTGTGTGCATTCACTTGAATGGCGGCGGCAGCGGCAAAAACCAGCCAAAAATGTCCATATATTCGCTATCGCAAAAAGAAGTTGTATACCTCCTGTTATCCGAAGACAAGTAAAAAGTAGTGGCTGATTTCACTTAGAGCGATGAAATTGTTACAGAGACGTCGTAAAATTATGGGACTGACTCTATCCTGCAAAACAAATTATTTCTAGCAGACACCAAATAATGATACGATTGCTGCAATTTTGTTGTTTTTGTAATAATAGTCGCCATTATTGCCGACATGATTGATTATATCTACAACCGTAGGTTTCATAAATTCTGAGCATTTCATGGGCCAGGCTGTCGTAAGCTGGCGTCGTAGCTTGGCGTTACACTCCATGTGGAGCTTGGTAAGCGTGACCTCGTTCACAAGGAGAAGGCTTGTTTTTTTGTTCAGTCGAGCACCTGGGTGATTACCACTTATCACTAGCAGCAAAAGTAATAACCAGTTCGCTAGGCGTAATGCGATCAAAACCACGAAAACATTGATACACAAACAGGAACATAGAAACCACGGGGGAAATGTGAAGGAACAGAAAATAAAAATAGAAACGCAAATAGAAAGGAAAGCATAGAAGATTAAGAAATAGATAACGAGAGAACAGGAAAAAAAATACAACAAAGATAACACGGGAGAAATAAGGAAAAAGAACAAAACGAGAGACAGTGGTAAAGATAGAGTAAACAGATGATCAACAAAAAAGGCCTCTAAGCTGCGCACTTCCTTCAGGCTTGGTGCCCCTAAAGAAGCAATCTTAATTTTTTGCATTCCTGCTAGCCTGTGGCCTTTCGCAATATGTTTTATTAAAAAGAGCATAAGCCATCTCTAATAATTTTATGGTTTTTGCGCAACAGCCCATTATCCCCCATCCTGTTATAAAATAATTCATATCTCCCATAGAGTTGCCTTTTGATGATTTCGAGCAGTTTAACATGTCGGGCTGGCGCAACATACCTAATAATCTAATATTCTGACACCTTATTGTGTGCATAGTATGCCACATTTAATACTAGCTTCACTGAAGTAATACTCTAAGGCGAGAGTGAGCAGGAATGTCTTGATTATTTCAAATGTGATTTTCATGTATCAAAAGGCTATCCATGAATAAAGTTGTGTTGTGGTTTGGGAATCCACCAAAGGGAAGGGTTATTTTTTGCCCGCTTTATTAGTTTCAAGTACTACTCAACAACTACATTCTACTATGTTTTTTGGTCTATGGTTAGGTTCATGTGGCTGCTGATGTAGCTGATACATGCTTGAAGATTTTGTCAATTGAAGCACGCAGTAGTTAGCTACTACACGGTATGTTCTTTCCAGGAGAAGGAACTGAAAACAAACGAAGGAGAATACAAGGTTTAGAAGAAGGACTGGCTTAGAGGTACCAGAATCCTCCACTCGGCTTGCACTCTTTTATAGCTTGGTAACCGGCATTCCGTACTTCTCTTGATATTTTGCTGGCTATGGGTAGTGCCACAAGAAAAGTCATAAGTGATAATATTTGATCTGCTTCTACAACTGTACAAGACTGGAATTTGTCAGTGTACAATAAGTTTACTTTCTGCCCATACCAATAAAATTCATTTTGCTAAGCAGAGGGATAATTTTTGGCGTTGTAAAATGTATTTGTAGATTTTTGTATATAAGTGGTGAGAGAAAAAAAAGGACGTGCTTCTTGTGAATAATCAATAGGTGAAGGACACTATTACTTCATGTAGGATTTAATGTGAAAAATTGGCACCATATCTGCATGTTAATCTGCAAATGTCGTCGAAGGTCCACAGGCTTGCTTGTGGGGAGAGTGACCAAAACATTTATTTGATGCTCTGCGCATGACATCGGTAAATGGTGTTCTGGAAGCGCTGTGTTAGAGTGCCTCCAGCGTGCAGCGGAGGCGAACGAGCGCATCAAGGCACGTCACTCGTGAGACGTGAGCGCTATCTGGCAGTTTTCTTGGAAAACGAAGCGCGTGGCTCGGAGAGCGGGCGCGCACGCCCGTCTCGGAGGTGATAAGGTGTAGAACGCAAGGCGACGGGTAGGGGCCACCACCGTGTCGTCTTAGCAAAGCGTTGGAAACGCTCGCCTTTTCGTTCAAGTGTTGCATGGTCATCGCAGCGTGATGAACGCTATGGTCCTCAGAATTACCTATGTATGCCTTTTCTAGTAACAGACGCACATGCAGAATATATACTTGTTCTTTTGGTGCCTCAGTTATGCGCAATAATTGCTTTTTAACTAACAATCACACAAGTATGAAAACTGAATCTTCAGCAACATTAGTGCACGCAGTGGATGGGGTCGGCCGTTTGGGGTATCGGCTGGTCCGTTCAAGTACCCGGTACCGTTAAGCGTAGAAAAACAGAGAAATGTGCAGACAGACAGACAGACAGACAGACCGACAGACAGACAGACAGACAGACAGACAGACAGGCAGGCAGGCAGGCTGGCAGGCAATAAGGCAGGCAGGCAGGCAGGCAGACAGGCAGACAGGCAGACAGACAGACAGACAGACAGACAGGCAGACAGACAGACAGACAGACAGACAGACAGACAGACAGACAGACAGACAGACAGACAGACCAAAGTTTTTGCGTCGAAGGTCCCCAAAAAAGACTATCGTCTTTAGAAACACGCCACAGGTTCGATAAACATTCATTCAAAGCTCGCTCAAGTGACGACAACTGTGACCACCACACTACCTTATAAAGCAGCATTAGTCCAATAATGTTCTTTTTCTTTAACGACGCAGGCGTAATCACGTGCTTTTATGTCGATAATTAATGCGAAGCAATTCTTGGAGAACTTCGGCAACTTCGAGCGTATCTATCTATCTATCTATCTATCTATCTATCTATCTATCTATCTATCTATCTATCTATCTATCTATCTATCTATCTATCTATCTATCTATCTATCTATGACTTTTTGCTCTCCTGGCCGTTTCGGTAATGGTATTTCCCTGGTCGTTTCGGAAATGGTAATATCAAGATTGGTATGACATAATGAGTGTATTATGAGCATATTTATCTATTCATAACATGACTATCGCGATATGTATGTCATGAATGTCATGATTTACATTTCGTGGTTTTGCTGCTCTTGCGGTGGTTTCGTTCACGTTACGGTGGTTTCGTTCAACGCGTCACGCTCATGATACGCTCGCAGTCGTTTTGCTGGCTTCACATACACCGAATTTGGTATTACGGGACGTGCATAGATGACGAAGGTATGTGACTGGTGCAAACATGATAATCATGGGATCCGTGTCTTGTAACAACATGACTACCTGCCACACTCATGACTAGCTCACGGCCGTTTCACTGGCTTCACATATGCCAAACTTGGTATTACGTGACGGGAACAGATGACGTAAATAAATGACACGTCCAAATAAGGTAATCATGACATGCGTGTTATGTAACAACATGACTACATGCCACACTCATGATGCGCTCATGGTCGTCTCCCTAGCTTCATTTATACCACATCCGGTATTACGTGACGTGAATGAATGACGAAGGTAGGTGACTGGTGGAAACATAGTAATCATAAGATGCCTGTCATGTAACAACATGACTACGTGCCGCGCTCATGATGCGCTGGCGCCCGTTTCACTAGCTTCACTTATACCAAATTTGGTATAACGGGACGTGAATGGAGGACGAAGGTATGCAACTAGTGCAAACATGATAATTTTCTGACGCGTGTCCTGTAACAACATGACTACATGCCACACTCATGGTGTGCTCACGGCCGTTTCGGATGCTTCTCTTATGCAAAATTCGGTATCACGTGATGCGAACGGATGTTATATGTAAAAGACACGTCCAAACATTATACTCATGACATGCGTGTCATGTAACAACAGGACTACATGCCACACTCATGATGCGCTCATGGCCGTTTCACCAGCTTCACATCTACCAAATTCGTTATTACGTCAAGTGAATTGAATGGCGAAAGTATGTGACTGGTGCGAACATGGTAATCATGAGATGCGTGTCGTCTAAGAAAATGGCTACGTGCACACTCAAGGCGGCAAAGCACTACTTCGACGTGACTCGGTGCACCTGCGCGCCGGCGTTCGTTTTGTCGCGTCACGCCGGCGATGCCATGCCAGGTGCCAATCTGCCTAGCTTATACTCGCAGGCGCACGTAGCGCTGCGTTGCTTTGACGCATGCGTGTTTGAGCGCGCCCACATAATTTACTTCCGCCGCGTAATGTTGTGTGGATTTTAAATTGACATATCAACCTTCCTCATACGTGCTTCGCATATCAGCGATTCCCACTGTATGTGGGATCTCCAATTTTTTTTTCTTTATTGTCACAATCGAGTAGGCGCCTACGTTGGTCTTCACGTGATCCATCCCACACTTGAAGCCCTTCAATGAGTAAGTGCAATTAAACGAGGAACGAGGATGCATTTTCGTTGTAGGCGAAATTCTGTAGGGCCATGTGTTCAGATTTGGGTGCACGTTGAAGAACCCTAGGGGCTCAAAATTTCCGGAGCCCTCTACTACGGCGCCTCTCATAATCATGTGGTCCTTTTGACGTCAAGCTCTACCAATCATAATGAGGAATGTAACACTAGCTTTTCTTAGTAATTTACAGTGTGACAATTCATAAAAAGCTTTTATGATGTTCATGAAAATCATAACCACCTTTGCGCAAGAGGTTACAGCCGAGTATTGTCGATAACCATGTTGACAGCTAGATATTATTATCAAAATAGATGTGCAACTAAGCTTTCTTGAAAAAGCTGCAAGACAATTATTTTAAACGTTACTACGTTCGAGCTCGAATGCTTTTTTCTGATAGTCTTGAGCAAGAACGCAATTCCCAAATCTGTGTAACATGGCGTAACCATCCATTTTTGTGCCAGCAGCGTGCTAGTTGAGGCATAGTTTGTGCTAAATTCTCAAAGTACGCGCACGCAATTTGCACTACGCGACAACACTTTGCAACGCAGAACGGGAAAATGGCGTAGAAATGTGAAAAGAAGCAGCCGAAAATTCTTGTCAGGAATTGTCAGCAAAACGTAACGTGAGCGGACTCTTTCAGTCCAGGCATTTGACACAGCTGCTTCCGTTTGAAGCAATGTTCTTTTTATAAATATTACAAAAGTGTTAGTACACAGCAGCACTCTCGCATTTCGCTGAGGCCCGAACTGAAATGGAAGTGATGGTTTATCTGAAGGTTCCCGGGAAAAAAATCTTTATACCAAGAGCTTATATACCATAAACTACCAATTAGACATAGACACAAGAAGAATAAAGTAACCACTCATGTAAATATCGCTTCTAAGTAAGATAAAAAGCTTCTTCTCTCAAACTAAGCAACCACAATTTAATCAATCGAAAGTTTGCAAAAACACGCCTTGCAGTTCTTTGAAACGCACACATTTTGGACATCCTCAAGCGTAGGTTTCAGTATGCCTTATTCAAGCCACTCTGCATCGTGAAGAGGCTGTGCGGATAGTAATACAACAACAAAATAAAAAAACAATATGCCATCTCTTTTTACAAATTTCTTTGGGGGTCAGCAACACATTTACAATGTTCAGGATGGTAATTTGAACGTGTCTAGAGCTCTCGTACTTGCGAGAAGTTTGATTATATAAGAAAAGACTGAAACAAGCGCAGCATGTTCCTCGAATTGGCACCATGCACTTTTGTACACATATAGGGTACCTCCTTCGTACCACGTCTTTATTATAGAGTTCAGCGAAGTTATCACCCACATAAGACGAGTAGGACAGTGAAACGTTTGCATGGTTCACACATGCGCTTTCAAAAAAAATAAATTTTTCTTGTATATCGAATAATACGAAAGGCGCGCTATGCTAACCATGACCGAAATAACCATCGCGTTCTCCTGAAAAAAATAATACAACTGTGTAAAAGTTTTAACTTCGTCCCCCCCCCTCCCCCCGCAGCATCATTATCTTAGTACTCATCTTGTTTGAAAACTAAGACAGATTCTCTATGAGTTCGCGGAAGCTTTGTTTTCGTTCAGGAGAGCACGCTTGATGACATAAAGGCTAACAAAAAAAGCGTGGGGCAGTCCGTGCTATATGATCTTCCGCCCTGCGTCCTTCGCTTTATTTGCTCCGCTTTTGCCTCATACTACCGAGCATCTGTTATAACGACATATTACACCGCATGGTTGAGCTGTCGCTTACAGGTTTCTAAGGTGACCGCTTTGAAGATACTCCATCTGGGACAATCCCGTGGAACTTGGTGGCCCAGAAGACCGCGTATAAGCTTGAGTCAAAGTGCCGAAGGAAGTTCTTGCGCTCTTTTTTGTGTGTGTCTGCTTCTGTTCGCGGATAATAAATAAAAAGAGCTTGGTCAACAAAGTAACTGAACCAATAATATAGAGCCGGAGCTGCAGGAACATCCCAAAACTTTATGTGCTTTATTTTTGTGATTTTTGCTCATAGTTTGGCGGAACAAACAACCGCACTTTTGTTAGTATTATAGTACACAAGCTCTTCAAGATAGAAGAGAGCACCCGCTTTTCCGACATCAATTTGTGTCTTACAAAATAAAAACAATTGTTATGGGTTTTGCGTTCATCCACGATGTGATAGAAATTGAGGTACGCTGTAGTGGAGGGCTCCATATACTTCGAGCACCTGGGTCTTCATTGTCGACCTAAACGTCCTTCTTGAAGGGCCGTAAAAGTTTAATGTAATCACATTACTGGAATTCCTCGAAAACTTGTTTGGAACGTAAAGATGGCGCACATTTCCTTGAATGGAGAACAGTTTTTATTTCTCCAAAAATTTGAAAGAAAAAATGGACAAGATAGGGTGCAGCGCACAACTACAACCAACTTTATTGCACCTATGAGTGGTAGTTTGATCACAGCCTCATAGAATGACTGCGTCATATTCAGGCAACACAAATGCTTGCGTAATACGTTGCTCTCTCACACGGTTGATATACTCCTAAATGTAATGATGCTTAGAGGTCTTTTGAACCTAATGAAGCCTATGGCCCGAAAAAACATGAGAGGTGGCCAAGCGCCCTAGTTCGTATTTTTTTCGCGCCATAAGCTTTGTCAAGAATAAACCAACTCGTCCAACAATCACTTTGTTGAACTCTTTTGAGCAGGCATCCTTGCATGAAAGTGCAAGATACAGCTTTGTGACCATGAATACAATATAAGCTATGTTGAATAACTTTCAACCTAGCAAGTCCTCGTGATGAATATCAGACTAAAATACTTGAATAATCGCAGTGTGTTCTGTCAGAACCAGCGATGGTAGCCAAGCAGCCAAGTAGTTTGCTATACACATACTAGACACCTGATAGCGTCACCAACGTGGTTAATCAAACAGCATTGACTTGCAGCAGACTTCTCTGTTGGCGCACTAGGTCTGTAAGTCCGCCATGGTCATTCAGAGGCTGCGGTTCTTGGCTGCTGATGCGAAGGTCATGAGTGAGAATCTGGAAGCAATGGTGGCGTTTCAACACAGGCGATATGGTAGAGCCCAAGGTCTCGTGCGGATTTAATGCGTGTTAAAGAATACCAGACGGCGGAATCTCCTGGAGACCTCCACTTGGCGTGCCACGCAAACGTATTATGTTCTCTAGACGCTAAACGACAGCTAGTACTATTACACAATGTATGAGGCAGCATCACTTACCGATTCTGTCGCAATCGTGGCTTTGGCCATGTTTATCGCAAACATATTAAGCATCTACACAACTGATGAACATGCTCAGTTAGAATTTTGGAGCTTCGAAGGATTTTTCTTGTGTTTTGGCGAAGGCACATGCATACGATCGCATGGCGGCTTGCTAAGCTATATACATACCATGCAATCACAGACAGGATAAAATGATGACTAATTGAAGTTATGGGAACGCTTGATGTGTGCCGTGGAAATGAAGAGAGTAGAGGGTCAAACAATGTTTGTCTTTTTTTATTTTGTTTGCCTGGTTGACTCCACCAGCCATACAATGCCTGTTTTTTCGAATATATTGCTCCAGGTACGTAAGCTTCCCTTTTTTCTGTCCTTGTTGTATGATAGAAAGTAGGACAGGGGGCGCACTCAAAGCAGTGGCACTAACATCGCATCCACACTCGAACCCTAATTAGCACAAAGTTTGTGAATGGTGAACCATATGCGACATTTTCGAGGCACAAGTGCTATCAATTCATTGACGCCATGCCCTTTTCTGTCAGTTGATGTCTGCATCCTATTGGACGAAAGCAATGATTGTCACGTTGATTGTCACGATTGGGTTAACGCGACATTTTTGTCTATTTTTTCTGGTTACGGGCATAGAAATGTTTAGAACATTACAGTCTAAAGCATGGGAAACGTCTTAGGGAACAAGTTAGAAGCATTATTGGAAAGAAGCCAATTGAGATAAACAAAATGTGCGATAGTCTGTTTTAGCCAACAGAAAGTGCGTTATTAGTGAAGCGGTTCTGGTCTGATGCAGCTTAACGTTCTGTAAGAAATGATAGAAAAGAAAAGGCAGGAAGGTTGACCAATGCAGGACATCCGGCTTGCTAACCTACACGTTGAAATTGAAAAAGAGACACCATATTGCTACTTACTTTTAGTAGTGGGTCGTAGGCCAAGGCGCAGGCTTACACCACTAAAGATATAAGTGTGCGCGTGTTCCCGCACTGGCGAGAAAACCCAACCGACGCACTTCGTATGAGCCCTGTTGCTCAGACATAAACAAACCTTCTCTAGACCCCTGGAACGGCGAGACAATTGGTGGAGGTGCTGGGTATCCTCTCACGAAAGTTTCAGGCCCCTCCTGGAAGCCGCACAACAAGCCCAGTGCGAGTAAACACTCTCGTTCATCCGACCAGCCGCAGGATCAGAGCACTACCACCCTAAGCTGACGTTACAGTTCGCACCACTATGACGAGCACGTTCGTTCAAACCACTTCAACAGGTACGAAAACTCAACGGCGACTTGGTACACCCTCGATAGTCCACAGGCTCAGATACCATTTCATTGCACCAAGCTAGAAGACGTTGAAGACTGGTGGGTTGTGTTCGAGCGCATGGCTGTCTGAACGAATGGAACGACGAGGCCAAACTACGACGTGTGTTCTTCTACTTGGAGGACGGAGCACCTACGTCATACCTGAACCAAGAGGAACAGAACACGTAGTGGCCCGAATTCTATTCTACCGCCGGCTAATGGATACACACACAAGTGCTGATTGCCACGAACGAGCGGAACGAGCGATCCAGGCGCGCATTTAGATGTCCAATGAAATTGTCATGACCTATGTCGAAGATATGACGAGCCTGTTCTGACGGGCTGATCCGAAAACGACAGAGGAGAAGAAGTTGCATCACCTGATGCGGGGAGTTAAGGAGCAGCTTTTCACTGGCCTAGTACGGGGCCCTGCAAAAACGGTCGCCAATTTTTTGTCTGAGGTCGTCACGATGGAAAAGATGCTCCAGCATCAATCCACCCTCAGTAAGTGGCAAGTAAACAACACATCTGCTGATCAAGTTCTCGCGGCTATTGGGAGCAACACCGAGTGCCTGCGTGACCTTATCTGCTCTATAGTACGCGAGGAGCTGAAAAAGGCTGCCGCACCACCACTCTTTATGATGTGTTTCATAGCAAACATCGTCAAAAACGAGCTGCAGCAGGCCCTTCGTGACCCTGTGAGTCTAGATAACACTACACCCACCCCGGCTAACTACCACCATGTGACCTATGCGGAAGCTTTGAACCGCCTAGCTTCCTGTTCCCCACTGCTCGTTCAGGAACCTCCTACAGTTTCACTTTCGTCGGCGCAGCCACTTGGTACTACGAGAACACACGCAGGCCACCACCCTTCGTTTACACCGGTCATGCTTATTTTGCCGAGCAACTAGCACATTACCTCGACAACAGAAGAGCATCGCCTTGGAAATCAGATGTTTGGCGCACTCCTGATCGTCGACCTCTGTGCTTCCACTGCGGTGAAACGGACCATTAGCACCACCAGTGCCTATACCGGCGCCTCGGGCTGTGGGGCTTTTCAGTATATTTAGTGCCTCCTCGGTATGGCGAGTGACCCTGGACGTTGCGGACTACTTGGCTCAACAGCGCATGCCACCACCTTTTGAATGGCAGTCGCACTCAGCGTTCCCGAAACGCTTTTCACCTTCACCCCAGTTACATGCTAGCGCGTCGTCCCCTAGTCCCCGCCAGGAGAACTGACGAAAGCAACGTTTGGAGATAAAGTCGCTGGCACTCGACGTGTTGAAGACCTCCGATCGACGCTAACGGGCAAAGGTGTAGATTCGACTGAACGGTATGTGCAGCGTTCTCTGGATATACCGGTGCTGACCGACTACAATGCATTTGGTCTTTTAGCGGATACGTGGATACCGGTGCTGACTATTCGATACTAAGTGAGAAAATGACCACTCTGCTGAAAAACGTAATCACGGCCTGGCATGTCTGCATGATTCAAACAGCTGGTGGCCACACCATTTCTCCGCTTGTAACCTTCACGAGTACAGTTCGGGTTTGTGATTATACTTTTGTAGCCAGTCTCCTTGTGCTCCCTGAATGTTCACGTGACGTCACTCTTTGTGTGGATTCGTGCAGCAGTATAGAGCTGTAATTTATCTTCAAGAGCATCGCATCAACTTCTCCGCCGACCGAGCAATGGACAAGCAGGAAGACCGACAGCGTGCCGACGTTCTTCGCATTTCTGCCGATGGTGTAACGCTCCCTCCAAAAGCCAGTGCTATAGTCGACGTCACATGATGTGGATTGCAAAATGGTGAAGCGATTGCGGAAAGTAGTTTTGAACACCTGCTTACTCAAGGTGTTTGTGTGACTAGAAGTATCCCACAGCTCCGTGATGGCTGATCTCAACTGCTGGTTACAAATTTCAGTAACGAATACTGACAGCTTCTCCGTGGCACTTCGTTAGCGTTTGCAGATAAATTAGAAACCATTCTCGCCTGCTTCATGCTGGACGCAGTGGAGGGCACCGATACGTCTCTAAACAATATCGATATTGATTCTGACCTCTCGCCAGAAAACCAAACAGAACTGCGAAACTCTTGCTTGAATTCAAATCATGCTTCGCTACTACCTCTAAGGTGCGTCAGTCTTAAATTACTGGGCACAGAATCATCACTTACGACGACATCCGCCGAGTAGGCCAGCAGCCTTACCGCGTGTCAACGAAGGCACGAGAAGCCATTCATACGCAAGTTCGATATATGCTTGACGACGGCATCATCGAGCCTTCCGACAGCGCGTGGTGCTCTCCAGTCATCCTAGTCAAACAGAAAGACGCAGCGGTACGCTTTTGCGTCGATTACCGGAAGCTGAAAAGCGTGACTAAAAGGACGTGTACCCCCCGCCACGCATCGATGGTGCGTTAGACAGATTACACTGAGCCAACTTTTTTTCCTGGATTTAAAAAGTGGCTACTGGCAGATTGAGGTTGACGATCGAGACCGTGAGATAACAGCCTTTGTGACCCCCGACAGCTTGTGTGAATTTCGAGTCCTTCCTTTTGGTTTGTGTACAGCGCCTGCAACTTTCCAGCGAAAGATGGACACTGTGATTACTGGTTTGAAGTGGCAGGCTTGTCCTGTATACCTTGCTGATGTTGTCATTCGTTCCGAAACATTCCAGCAACATCTTCACCACCTCAGGAGCGTGCTAGAGGCTATTCGATCAGCAGATCTTACAATCAAACCAGAGAAGTGTCACTTTAATTATGAAGAGCTCAAGTTCCTTGGCGGTGTAGTGAACGTTAAAAGAGTCCTACCCGATCTCGACAAACTTGCCGCCGTAGCCGCGTTTCCACCTCCCGCAGACAAAAACGCCCATCGGCGCTTCGTGGGCTTGTGCGCCTACTATTGATGATTTATTAGAGAGTTTTCGTAGATAGCAGAACCCTTGAGCCGCCTTACACAAGGCGACACACCGTTTGTGTGGGATACCGAGCAACAGGGCTCTTACCAAGTGAGTAGGTTGGGCTTTCTCGCCAGAGCGGGGACATGCGCACACTCCTTTCTTTATTAGTGCCCGCCTTTGCTTTGGCCTACGACCCACTAATAGATTGGATTGGATAAACTTTTATTTGGTCCTCCAAAACACAGATCACTGTGTTGCTGGCAGCTCCCACGCGCGGACTGAGATGCTGAGCTCCTCAGCCGCCTCGCGGGCTTGGTGGACAGCCCAGAGCTGATCTGCCAAGGACGAGCTGCGTATTGCCACTTCCCATCTGGCGCAGGTGATGTTTGGTAAATGAGCGAATTTCCTACACTGCCAGATCATATGTTCTAATGAAGCTGTTTCCCCACAATGTGGGCAAAGATTACTTGGGTATAGGTGAGGGTAAATAATGTTTAACATTTTCAAAGTAGGGTACATTTGCGTTTGCAAAAGCGTATGTGCTTGGGGCCGAGTTAGATGTTTGATAGGTGCAATAAAAACCCTTCTAGACAGCTATAAATGTTTAGTGGGATCGTTATATGTTGTAAGAATTTCCCGGTTATCCCTTCACCGGTAGAACGCATGCCCGGAAAGGCGTGGTTGGAGAGGTCTTGCGCCGCCTCGTGTGCTGCGTCGTTGAGCTTGGGAGGGGAGTCCTTATTTGTCTAAGGTGAGCTGGGAACCAACTCAGAAGATGATGCGTTATGTCCTTGCCATGTAGTATTCTCAGCATTTGTTCTGAGACCGTCCCTTTTGCGAAGGCCCGTAGTGCTGCCATGGAATCACTGTAGACGACTTCAATATTATCCATCTTGAGTATTAAGGTGATGGCCACCTGTTCTGTAATGATTGGGTATTTCGTCCTGACCGTCGCCGAGTTGACGACACGACCATCCCCATCGACCACCACTGCCACAAAAGCTTTCCCATTGGCGTAGGAAGCCGCGTCAACAAATACGACACCTCGTTCCTCGTTTGAGGCTTCACGAAGTATTGTCCTGGCCCTCGCTACACTTCTTCTGTTGTTGTGTTTTGGATGCATGTTTCGTTGTATAGGAGATTCCGTTATCACCCTGATGTTGTCGAGGATATCATGGTAATTGCGTCTAATTGCCATTGGGTGTTGGCGCAGCTCCTGCAGGGTCATTCTCCCTGGCCTTGATGTAGATAACATTGAAAATTGTGCTCTCTTTTGGGCTTCTGATATTTCTTCGAGCCTGTTGTGAATAGCAAGCTCAAGTAGACGCTTGGTGCTGGTATGTATGGGTAGGCCAAGGACCCCCTTGATATCTTTCCTGAGGAGCACATTCAGTGTCTCGGACTCTGCTGTAGACCAGTTGTGCATTGCTGCCTCATACGGGAAGTGGCTTAGAACAAACGCATGCATCAAATCAACCTGTTGAGGTTGTCTTCCTTGATCCCATTTTTTCTGTTGGCCACTCTGCGTATGAAGTGCACCGCACTGTCTGCTTTCCAAATTAACTTGGCCATAAATTTGATGTTACCGCCGGTACACTCTATCAGCATGCCCAGGACTTTGATGGAGTCGACCCTATGAGTGGCATCCCCTTGATTTGTACGCAGGTGGATGTCTATCTGGTTTAACGACTTCCATTCTCTGGGCTTCGGTACCCGGCGTGTAGTCCGATACAGTAAAAGTTCTGACTTACTCGAGGAGCACTTGAGCCCAGAAGGACCAAGGTACTCTTCTATGGTGTCAATCGCCTCTTGCAGGGTGCTCTTAATCTGCCCTGCACTTCCACCTGTGCACCAAATGGTAATGTCATCTGCGTAGATGCTGTGCTTCAATCCTTCGATGCTCCATAATTTCTTTGACACTCTAATCATGGCAATGTTGAACAGCATTGGTGAAATCACTGCCCCTTGCGGCGTGTCCCTTGCTTCTAGTTCGATTGCTGCGGTCTCGATATCTGCAGTCTTCATCACGGCTTTCTTATCTGTAAGAAAGGACCATACGTAGTCAAAGAAGGCTTTCCCCAGACCAAGCTTGGAAATCGCTTCGAGTATGAATGGGTGGTAGATGTTGTCAAACGCATTTTCTAGATCTATGCACAGAATGGATCTCACGTCTCTCGTTTCGTTGTCGATGATCTCGTGTTTGATCAGCTTCATTGCGTCTTGTGTGGATAGCCCTGCTATGAACCCAACCATATTGTGTGCATATATGTCGTTATCTTCCAAGTACTTGTTTTCCTGAGCAGTATGGCATGTTCTGCAACCTTGCCGATACATGATGTCAAGGATATTGGCCTCATGTGGTACAAGTTAGGGGGATCGTGCTGGCCAGCTTCCACTGCTCTGGCACCCTGCCTTCGCTCCATGCTGCATTGATCATATCCTTAAGTAGGTGGTAATACTCCTCCTTTACGAAAGAAATAGAGCATCGTTCCTATGCTGTAAAGTTATTGCAAAACAACAAAACAAAAAAATCGAAGCAGCTAAGACAATGGACAAGGGCACTAATAGTCAAATAGTCTTACGTAAAGTTCGCTTTTAACACCGCCGTTCAAGAAACAACAAGATTTACACCATTTCACCTCCTCTACTGCCGCGAAGTTCACACGATGCCGGATGTTATGCTTCCCTGTGAACACGTCGGTCAATCAACAACTAACGCTGAAGAATTTGCAGACCGTGTCAAGGACTCGACAGCCCGCCCGGCTATACAATGGTCAGCAGCAACAGGTCGATGCACGACGTTACAACATGCGTCAAATTGACGTATCTTACAGTTTGGGAGGCTGCAGCGGCTGCATTTTAGATGGAGGCGGAAATGCTGTAGGCCCGTGTGCACATATTTGGGTGCGCGTTATAGAACCCTAAGCGCTCGAAATTTCCTGAGTCCTCCACTGCGGCATCTCTCATAGCTATATGGTGGTTTCGAGACGTTAAACCCCACATTTATATAATCAATTACACTCCGGAAACCTACTTTGAGTTTAGACCCCTGTTCGTCGCCGTGGCCTCTCCGAAAAGCTGCTGAGCAGATATTTCGGCCCACATGAAGTGTTGTACCGCGTGAATGACGTAAACTACGAAGTGGTTCCGGACACTGCGTCGTCATCATGGGTACAAAAAACACAACCGAGATCTGACGTAATTCACGTGGTGCGCATGAAGCCTTATTTCGCGCGATCGCAAAAAACACTTTTAGTGTTTTTTTTATTAGCTTTACGGCCATTGCCTCATCATTGGTGAAATGCTCGCGTGTAACATTTGACTATTAGTGTCCTTTTGCATTGTTTAAGCTACTTTGTTTTTTTTGCCATAAATTCAGCGAATCGGGACAAGGCTCTTTTTTGTGGAGGAAGAATATTGCCACCTTTATCTAGTTGTGGGTCGTAGGCCAAGTCAAAGTCTCACACCTCTAAAGATATGAGTGCGCGCATGAGCCCTCTCTGGCGTGAAAGCCCAATCAACACGCTTGGCAAGGTTTATCAGAACTCAATAAACATTCTCGAGACCCCTGGAGTGACGTGACAATATCCATGGGGTGAATGATGGAGTGTGGAGCAAAGCTGGATCCGCTCGCCGCTGCTGCGCCACCTCGGCCTCGCGTTCTCGTACGCGAGAATCTTGCAGACGCCGCCGCGCAGCTTCATGGCCCGCTTCTGTCTCGCGTGCTCTCTCATTGAGGTTCCGTCTTTGAGCGCGAGCCGCCACCGCTTTGCACACACGCCGCTTTGCAGCCCCTTCAATCCGTTAACCTGCCCCGCCGCGGTGGTCTAGTGGCTAAGGTACTCGGCTGCTGACCCGCAGGTCGCGGGATCGAATCCCGGCTGCGGTGGCTGCATTTGCGATGGAGGCGGAATTGTTGTAGTCCCGTGTGCTCAGATTTGGGTGCACGTTAAAGAACCCCAGGTGGTGGAAATTCCCGGAGCCCTCCACTACGGCGTCTCTCATAATCATATGGTGGTTTGGGGACGTTAAACCCCACATATCAATCAATCAATCCGTTAACGTTCAGAACGCACGCGCGTGCCGTAACGGCTTTTATATTAAAGTTGTTATTTTATTTCATTACAAAGCACCCTCTAGCGTATGGCACTGTCGACAAACACGTATTCACCAACGTTTTTGTGTGACGTCGTTAATCTTTTTCGTGCGCTTGCACATCAGGGTTCCGTCTTCGAGTGCGTATCGTACTTTTAAATGCGAAGCATTTCTTGGTGAACTTCGGCCGCCTACGACTTTTACTCTCCTGGTCGTTTGCATATGGTATCGATACCAATCTTGGTATGATATAACATGACTGTATGAGGAACATAACTAAGTAGTCATCACATAAAATCATGACTTGTAAGACATGAATATCATGATTTAGATGTCATGGTCTTGCTGCTCTTGCGGTGGTTTCATTCACCACATATGTTGCAAAAATGGTATGGTACGACACAACTGCACGGTGAACACAAGCGACAGATCCTAGCATCAGAATCATGGCATGCGTGACATGTAACAACATGACGACACACCACACTCATGTGCTCGCGACTGTTTCGCTAGCTCTGCATATACGGAATTCGGGATTTATGGGACGTGAAAGGATGAAGAAGCTATGCGACTGGTGCAAACATGATAATCATGATATGCGTGTCATGTAACAACATGACTAGCAGCCACGCTCATGATGCACATGCGGCCACTTCACTACCTTGCAATATGCCAAAATATGGTATTACGTCACTTGAATGAATGACGAAAGTATGTGACTGGTGCAAACACAATAATCATGAGATTCTCATCATGTAAGAACAATATTACACGCCACACTCAAAGCACTGATACACTTCAAAGTGAGCCGGCGCGCGTGCGCGCCGGCGGTTGTTTTAATGCGTCACGCCGGGGATGCCATGCCAGGTGCTGATATCCCCCTAGTAGTGATCAGTGGATCTGCATGCCATATACTTGCAGGCACGCGCCGCGCTGCGTTGGTTTGGCGAATGCGCGTTTGAGCGCACACGGCTTCCCTCCGTCGAGAAGAGAAACAGACGCGGGGCTGTCTAAGTAAGGCCGTCGGTGCGAAATGCAGCATGTCGCATTGTGCACCGGTTGCCACCCAGCCGCGCCGTTGGACGCTGGTCGCGCCAGTTGCGCCTGGCATCCCACTATAGTAGAGTAAGAGTGCTCGATTTTCGCTAGCGTGTCGTCTGCGCCCAGCCTGCGCGTTCTTCAACGTTGCGTTGGAGTATAATGGACCCTTCATGACGCGCTCCAGCCGTTGCGGTAGCTCCTCTTGTGCCGAATTTGGTATCAAGAGAAGTGAATAGACGACGATGGTAAATAACACGTCCAAACCTAATAATCATATTACGCGTTTCATGTAAAAATGACAACATGCTACGCCTATAGCATTCTCGCGGCTGTTTCACTAGTTCCACATATACCAAATTTGCCATTACGTGACGTGAATGGACCATGAATATAAATGACACCTCCAAATATGATAATCATGATACGGATTTCATGTAAGACATGACTATATTTTACGCTTATAGCTATAGCAAAGTTGGTATTAGGTGACGTTAATTTATGACGAAGGTAAATGAAACGTCCAAACATGATAATCATGACACATACGTTATGTGCGACATGATTTACCTCCACCTCTTATCGTTGTGCTAATTTTGAAGTGACCTATGACCCTTTTTCATTCGTGCTTCGCATATCATCGATTTCCACTGTACGTAGGTACTGCGAATTTTTTATTGCCAAATCGTGAATCATCCACTGGCCGCGTCCGTTTGTCGTCTGTCTGTCTTTCTGTTTGACACAAGGATGCACGGATAGATGGACGCATGGACGAACGCGGGAACGAACGCATGGACGGACGGATGAATCAATGGTCGGATGGACGCACGGATGGACGCACGCATCAATGGACACACGGAAGGACAGACGGACACACGGATGTACGGACGCATGGTTAGATGCACCAATGGACAGACGCACGAATGAACAGATAAACGCACGACTGGACGGATGGACGCACGGACAAACGCACGGACGAACGCACGGACGAACGCAGGGAAGGACACACGGGCGGATTGTCGGACATACACATGGACGAACGCAGGGACGGACGCACAGATGGACGCACGAAAGGACGAATGGACGGACGGATGAAAGGTCGGATGCTTTATTGGATGCACGAATAGACGGACGCATGAACGAACGCAGGGACGGACGCATGGGCGAACGGATGGATAGATGCACTGATGGACGCACGAGAGAAGGGACGGACGGACGCATGGACAAACGGATGGACGCATTGGTGGACGAAAGCAAGAACGAATGGACAGCCGAAAACACGGAAGGAATGATGGACGCTTCGCCCACCCTTTATTCACTCCATATACCTGCTGAGATTTTTAATCATTTATCATACTACAAGAAACTTCCCCTAGTATCGTATCGTTTGCATTTTTCAGCGCATATGTCTTTGGTTATACAGACAACCACCACCCTATACGGCTATTTCGAGAACTAACGAAAGGTGGCTACATACGATTACGACGGGACGCTGAGCCCACGCCTGTAGTGAACTAGAATATGATATTCTCGTTCTCTATACCCATGCCTTAAGGAGCTTCGCTGTAAAGGCAATTGAAACAGGGAGAAAAAAAGGGAAAAGCGAGACAAAGCGAGCACCTAACACTGCATAAAAGGGGCCTTGTGCTTTGAGGTCTCTGCGATGACTTTATTAAGAACTGCAAATACATATAATATACTTTTCTTTGCTTTGTGGTGTATTGCATGTAATCAAAAGTTCTGGTTTTTACAAAGAAGAGGTTGAATTCAAAACACAAATGACTTTGTCAGTGAATAAAGAGTAGTAACAGTCTAAAGAAAAGCCTCAGGCAATGCAGCAGTGATTAAAGGAACTTTGCGAACAAAAATAACCAACATAGACTAAGAGCACATGCGTGAACGTTTCCAACAGCCCCACCGCGGTGGTGTAGTGGCTAAGGTGCTCGGCTGCTGACCCGCAACTCATGGTATCGAATCGCGGCTTCGGCGGCTGCAATTCCGATGGAGGCGGAAATGTTGTAGGCCCGTGTGCTCAGATTTAGGTGCACGTTCAAGAACCTCAGGAGGTGGAAATTTCTGGAGCCCTCCACTGCGGCGTCTCAGATAAACATATGGTGGTTGTGGGACGTTGAACTCCACATACCAATGAACGTGTGTTTGGAAAAAAATGGTTAAAAATTTAAATTACCTGGTACTCTACTACGGGAGAGCAAAAAGCCGTCCCGCTAAAAGCCCGAGTTTTTGTAAAAAGTTCTTTCGAAGTACGTGATTCAACATTTCCCACAAACAAACTGCTTATCATCAAGGCTAATCATGGTGAAACACTGTTTATCGTTACCAAAGTTTATGGTCCCTCCTAATGTGAGGGTTTGGTCTTTTATGTTCTGTCTTGTCTTCGCCGGCCTCTAGGTCGGTTCAAAGAAAGCATAATCAAACAGTCATGCAAAACATACTCACGATTGATATTTTATCAAGTTCAGTATTTCACTATAATATGTAACTCATGGTATCGACCTTGCGCGTTGTCTAGCAGACATTTCTGTTCATCAAACTCGAAATATTGCAACAAGTCACTCACAGCTTGTGTACTGCTTCTCATTTTTCTTTTTGCATCGCCGATCGACTTCATTCATACGCTTCAGCAGTTCACATAAAACACACATTTGGGAGTTAATGACCAAGACACCCCTTTTAGACCGAGTACCTAGGTTCCAACACGTAATCAACAAAAATTCGTGAACCTTGGATTAAGCCGCCCAAGCCTTGCAACAGCAAAACTAGATGAGTAGTAGTAAACAATTTTATTAAGGCAGCTGACGGTTTCCTAAACCTTGGATGATATTCAAGACTAACTTGGTCGTTCCTCAGTTGTTTCAACAACTTAGTGAAGATATGCAGGCTGCTTCTATGCTGTGCTAATTTGCCGCTAGGCTTTAATTAGAGCCAACACATACTTTTTCTACTCCGAAGCTTTCCCGAAATAGAATGTGCCATGCCATGTGGTGAAACAAACATCTCAAGTTGGACGCTGAGCCGATCAACCGACCTTTTGACGACTGTTACACGTGAAAGAATTAACGTGTAACGCCTGGAATTCTGCTATGACGCTCCTGTCATGCATTTCCTTCGGTCACTAGGCTGGCTTCTTTCAGCGTGGGCAGTACTTATAGCGGAGCCCCGTGGTGACAACTCTGTGCCAGCGTGAAAGACATTGACGTCCATGTGGTTAATTCTTGCCAGATTTTTGCCTGTACCAACTTCTTTCACTTGAGCTTCGTCGAGAATAAGAAGTGTTTGCAGGATAACACGCTTGTTGCTTTATGTTAATTCTCAGTGCGTATACGTTGAAGTTAAACCACGAATGATCAGACACACGACATGTGCACGCCGTCATCGACATGCTGCGCAAGGAGAAACTCGAGCTTAAACGACGCATTCGAACCTCTCATTAGTGAACGGGCCCATCGCCGTTGGCGCAGGCCTTCTATCACTTCGAGATCTTACAGCCATCTTTTTTTATCTTTTCTAGTATTCTCTCGCTCTATGTGCTCGGGATCTGCAGCTTGCCACTTACACTTCACAACGATTTCTTCTTGCTGTTCTTGTTGTCCTTTACTTGTGGCTCGTAGCCACTTTGGGGATTCGGTCAGTAATGCCTAGTTCACACTGAAACATCCGCTTTCTACAGCGACCGAAATTTCCCTGCCGCCGAAAGGCAGCATCGTTCGCACTGGACGCGCCCCGCGCCACCGAATATGCCATCTACTACGGGGCGAACGCGGGATGGATGCGCTGTCACCCGGTTGTTGTCGCGGCTTGCAACACTACTACGCTATCCGGTGGTGTATACTTCGACGATTCTCCTACGCAAGAAGCAAGAAAAGACAGTACTGCTTACTTTGCTGGCAAGCGGCTGTCTTGTAATGCACGAAGAGCAGAAAAATCGCCGACGACAGCGGCGTTGGTGGGTTTGTTTTGCTCTGCAAGACCGTAACAAGCTCGGTCACGCCAACAACAAGCTCGGTCACCTCTTTCACGAAATACGGAGGCGAAGTAGGCACAGAGTAGGTTAAACTACCGTTCGTTTTAACATTCAGTTACGTGCACTGCGGCATAACAAGTGAGTAGGGCTTGGCCGCCATTTCTCTAAATTCGTTGACTAGCGCTCCTATTGGTCCACGGTGACCGATTCGGCGGCAGACGCCGCAAAAATCGGTCCGAAAGCGATCGGCGCGGAGAGGGCCCTTTCGGTGGAACTCGCCGCCGCCGAACCGGATTCGGAGCACTTTCGGCGGCTGGAATGCTCAGTGTGAACGCGGCCTTATTGAGTTGTCTTATAAAGTATTATTCTATTTTAGAGTAAATGAACTTACATCTTGAAAACGTTACAACTTTTAGAATGAAATTCTGAATAACACCGATATGTACTTAGTATGAAGTTTTTGTATTAGTAATGGATAATAACCTAGATCCGAACCTAGCTTGAAAAAGAAATAAAAAGGGAGACGTTATGCGTCTGTCGAAGCAGAAGAATATTATTCGTTTGTTAGTCTTTTCGTTTCATTCAGATCATTCCGCACTGCCTCACAAACTTTCGCACTGGCAAACCCACAAATAGAGGCTCCAAAGGACAGAATCACGGGCATGGATAAATTGATTGCAATAGCACGTAAAGGATTTTCTAACTTAGATCTGCGAGCTGTAGTAAATCGTCTACATGTCAAAGAGTAATGATCCAGAGTTCCTGGCTCACCACAGAAAGCGCACATAGGAGAAAGAACCTGACCAGACCTGTGTTGGTGGAAATTTAGTTTGGGCACCCTACAGCCCAGTCGGGTAATTGCGACTTGTAGTTTACGTGTGGCACAAGAGGATCGGCGCCGGGGATATAGAAAGTGCCGATATTCAGTCGAATTTGTGAGTGATGTACCTCTGGAGCTTTCCATAATCGTACGCTTGCGAAATGGCGCAGCCATTACATAATCGGATGGTGGAAAACACAGTGAGATTGGCCTACTTATTGCTGACTTCTCTAAAGAAACAACGATTTTTTCGGCTAACTGTTGCCCTTTTTTTCTTCTATGAAAGTTGTATGTCGTGCGTTCACCCAACTTAGGTTGCACATACACGCTTATGATGATGATATCTTTCTCATAGCGTGCCTCCCTTTTGTGGCAGATATTCGTTTTTTAATATTGCCGTTAATTTTTTATATTTCGTGTAAACCCGTGCTGCGTATAAAGATTTAATTATTCGCCGCTTAGGCTGAACATAGTTTTTAGCACATGGCGGATGAAAAATCATTTGGTAAACATACTCGCTTTTTGAATTTTTTTAGAGTCATTCCTTACTTCCTTGTGGCGTGCAGTGGTTGGTGGAAGTGCTTTTCGTACCCCCATTACGATCGTCATGGCAGACCAATACGAGATTGGGTTGAATATTACGATAAAACGATTCGGCTAGTCTACCCTGCAGAGAACTCGACGTCCGACTCAATGTCAAGCATAGTAAACAGATATGCTGACCACTACGCGCGAGATGCATTCGATTGTTAACGTATTATAGAGAACTAAGAGACAGTGGAGCGCAATGGCGATCATGCTGGTGGCAAGTTATTTTTACCCCAACTTTCTTTCTTCACAAGTAAACACCAATTACTCGCATTGACATTCTCGATACTTCTCCTGGGATTATTGTCTGTAATTTATCAATATTATTATACCTAACAAAGGAAATGAGCCCTAAATTTACCTTTTTTTTCTTTCTACGTGAACGCGCAATATATAATTTTTCTCAGCGGTGCCATGCTTACTACTCTTTAAAGGGCTGGCACCGATGCCTATGAGTGGTGCAGCAAAACTATGGGCATTAACATTTTGGCTGATGAGCTCGTTAGGGGTGTCTCAATGCGGCGGGGCTTCCAACTCAATGCGAAGTGCCTGCCTCGCTAACAATAAATTCTCATGATTGGTTTTTCATCGCACGAGATGAGCCTATATTGCTCATCACAGTGGGCTTGCAGTTTTATTGTGCAGCGACAGTGTTTGCACGTCAATGACTGTTCGCTTCCAAACTTGCCTAACAGAAATGCTACTGTATTGAGCGTCGTAGTATAGTAACAACCTCAACAGCATATTCTTGCGAAATTGAATTTGTGCTATCAGCGACAGTTACCTAGAGAAAGCGCAGTGCTTCCACGCGTTCCCTTAGCACTTTGCTTCTCGCAATGGTAAGCTCGAGCGCTTCGGAAAAACTTGGCTGCCAAAGAGCTTTCAAAGCCAGACATATATACTTGCCCAAAAGAACCCTAATCATGTCTTATAGTCGTCAAGAGCTGTCATCTATGCCCACAGTAATTCATGCAGTGCATAATGTACTTTGAAGGTTCAACCAGAACAAGTTTCGCGCTCTCCTATAATAGAGTATTTCGTACTCTTAAGTGTTAAAAACTTTCTTCTAAACAGGCAAGCGTTTGCTCAGCGGGCTAGCAACTTCATTTATAATGATGCGTTCCCCTGTGGTGTTACGAATAGTTGCCATGAGCGAAAAAGTTTACCATGGCATCTTTTTCTACTATTCTTTCTATGAATTGCTTTATCTCAGCTAGCCATTCACCATCACTTTGGGCCGGCACGTAGCGCGTAGGCAGAATAACCGCTAGTCATTCACGGTAAGTGACCGAGTTTCCAGACAAGGGAAACGTGTGAGGGTAAACAGAAAATCAGGGGGGCCGACGGGAACTAAATGTTTCCAGGTATAATGTGGCAGCAGAAAGCACAAGACTGGGTTCATTCGCGGAACATTTCAGAAGCATTTGCCCTGCAAACTGCGAAGTGAGGCTGGTGATAATGACGATAATTGAGCTATATTATAGCAACATTTATAACACCTACTATCACTCGTCGATGCTACATGACAAGCACACGTAGGAAACAAATGCGCCTTGAACGTCGGCTCAACTTCTCACAACTATCCCATCTGCTAGTACCATAATAATGAGGTCTCGCTTAGAGCCTGAATATGTTCAGGAAAGCGGACATTTTTTGTATGATTTCCTGGATATAGCTAGCAGGGTTTAGAAAGCGATGTTATGACGATAACTTCGAATAATATTAGGTCACCTTGGTTCTTGAAAAGTTGCCTCTATTCATGAGGTTTCTGTGCGTGTGACTTTCATGTAAGTGTGGCTTTCGAGAATGAAGCGTAGTTTTCAGCTTTAGTTTTAGTTTATTTAGTGTCACTTTGCACTTCCGAAATTTAAAAGGCACCACAAAAACCAGGTATTCATGCACGTTCAATTTTCTCAGAGCTCGATCATTGTGATGGGTTCTTGAACTATTTCATCGACAGAGTGTCAACTCCTGGGAACGCTACAGTTGTGTTGGAGGTGCATAACGACACTTACACAACAATAACGTGACACAATAGAGTTCACAATTTTTTAATCCACGTAGAAAATACATGAATGCATCCTGCACCAATGATGCTCAGATATAATACTTCCTTCAATGTTTCTTTATACTAAATTTGAAAAACTAAGCAATAAAACAAGCCAATAGATTTTTATCAAGGTAAGCAAATTCACGAGACTTTTTTCGCTTCGAAACAAGCAAACTTGTGAACGTTGTTTTGAACAACTTTTTTTGGCATGTCCTTGCCTGTTTGTAAGTTCTTATCTACGACGTTGTAAAACTTACGCATTTTAGTCATGTAAAAATTGCGCCTGTGCTTGTTTTAGAGCCAGTGCTATTTTTTTAAGTACGGTGTACGTCTGCTTTCGTTGCTTTTGCGCACCAGAAAGAAAATAGGGTGCTTTGCCTGCGAAATAAAATACCCCATTATTAAATAAGCAATATAAATTTTACGTCGTCCGACATAACGACAAAAAAAAGCTGTTACTGTATACCTCACTGCAACGCGCTACAAAGAAATTGCTTTTACTCGGTGCAACAAATCACTTAGGAAAGCAATTTTCTTCAGACCTCGCTTTTTGCGTTCAGAGAATTCGACGCATTCATACTCTGCTGCTCACGTACATCTTGCAGTTCTTGTAGGCATTTCATTTAGGTTTCCGTGCCATCGATTACTGCATGCCCTTGCATTCTGCTAGTTTTGTGTCGCTGCACACAGAAAAATTCGTACATATGCTGGATGCATTCGTGCCGAGCTCCTTCCAACCACAAATTCACCCACACCAGACTCATCTCGCGCTTTTCAGGCTGAAGGTTTGGTTGGAAAAGATATGCGTGTTGCAGTGAGACTTTCTATTACGAGTGAAAGTTTTTTCTGCCGCATAATTGGGCGACACAAAAGAAAGTGAACTAAATAGTGGAACAATGAAGAGAAGCAAGCAAAATAAATGCATCCGCTTTTGGAAACGCGACTACAGCCGACAGAATGGAGCAATACTTAATTGTTATTGTGAGGTTGAGTGGTTGGTGATTTGAATGACATGTGTGATACGTAGAATGGAACAGGAGTGACAAGGATAAGTGCTTAATACCAATTTGACGTTTCTTGGGAAAGCTGTGTTATATATAGTGACAGATGAAACACTTTTTAAACACACACGATAAGATCACACCGCAAACCATCATAACAAAACCGATAAAAGATACATGTATATTAAACCCATCTTACCAACGCCAACTTTGAATTAGGTGATTCCTTAACACCTATGACAATTGCCACTGTCAGAAAACGATGCTAGCTTCTTATTTGAAAAAGCTATGAAGAGTTTCTCACGCAGGTAAATTATCACGCGCTATCTTTGCAGCTTCAACGAAAATCCTAGTGCACTTGTCTTTGTGTTTATTCACCACGAATGTGCTGTAAACCCAACTTCACAGCCACGTCTACGGAAATGTTGGGCCAGAAAATCATTGTATTCGCTGCGAACATCGCATGTATGCTCTTTCAATCTCTCGTTTTGGCATCTTTCAGTTTGTTTATTAAAACAGGCACGACGCGAAACTGGGATCCTGTAAACAATGTTGGTATTGCGATTGAACATATGAGTTCTGTGCGTTGTTTCGCACAGCTATTTCTTGTGTCTAACAGTGAATATTAGCCTAGCCAGCTGAGAAAGCTTTTGTGGTGCAGAGGAAATTACATGCACTCCCAGGCATTTCCCAATCTATTTTCAGGCGGTGGGTGACCTGATGCACATAAAAAACAACAGTTACTTTTTGTTCTTTTTCATGATTGCGGTTATCTCGTCCTACTGCACCATTTCTTTCGCACTCCTTAGCCCTCCATTTTGTATCGATAAATGCGGCCACGGTAACAAAGGCTTGCACAGGATATCCAGCTCCCTTAAGACTAGCAGCCCCTTTGGGGAAGCTGGCTTCCATGGAATGAACGAAAGAACGGTCAATCTCATCTCTGAAACAGGTACTCACAATGGCTTTTTTGACAATTTGTATTTGCGCATACGTGTGGTTTACCTGCGCCTGGCTCATACACCCAGCGCCCAGCAGATAAGACTGCCAGTAAACATTAGCTTATAAGGCCATAAACACCATGAATAAGTTTTCTGGGATTCCGACAGCACATTAAAGGCCTGAGACGCAAAACTTTGCGCGTCACACCTAACTATGACTAACAGTCATCAAAGAACCCAAACAATTTCTACAGGGTAGTGCTCACTAATTCGTCATCAAGCACTTTGTCCAACTTCGCCAACAACACAGAGCTCGAAAAGGAGCCAGACAGGACTCAATCAACACGCTTTATTTTTTCTGGAGTTACACATTGTGAGTCCGCTTACATATGTTGAGTTGAGATATATGGCCAGTAAGTCTAGAAAAACATGCGAGCTCATTCTCTTGCAGTTCTTCACCTAACTGCTCAATACATTCTTCATTAGAAAAGCAAATTTCGTTGTATGAGGTAAAGATCACTTCTATCCATGGAAAATATATGAGACTACTTTGACGCTGCTATCAAAAAATTCACCCCGTGTCTGCCTGTTAATCTGCAAATGTCGTCGACAGATGATAGTCTTGCGTGTGGTGAGAGTAAACAAAACATTTATTTGATGTTCTGCTCAAGAAATCGTTGAATGGTATTCTGGAGGCGTTGCGTTAGAGTGCTTCGAGTGTGCAGTGGAAGCGAACGAGCACATCAAGTGAAGTGGCACGTGAGATATGAGCGCTATCAGGCAGTTTTCTTGGAAAAAGAAGCGCCTAGCTCTGAGACGGGCGTGCGCGCCCGTCTCTGGGGTAATAAGGTGTAGAAAGCAAGGCAACCGGTAGGTGCCACCACTGTGCCATCTTAGCAAAGCGTTGGGAACACTCGCCTTTTTCTACAAGCGTTGCATGATCAGCGCAGCATGATAAATGCTACGGTCCTTATTGTATGCATTTTCTAGTCAAAGACGCACATACAGAATACATACGTGTTGTTATAGTGCCTCAGATATGCGCCGTAATTGGTTTTTAAAAGACAATCGCACAAGTATGAACGCTGAATCTTGAGCAACATTGGTAGGCGCTGCGGATGGGGTCGGCCGTTTGGGGTATCGGCTGGTGCCGTTCAGATTACCCGGTACCTTTAAAGGTGGATAATCAGATAAATGAACAGACAGACAGACAGACAGACAGACAGATATACAGACAGACAGATAGACAGACTAAAATTTTTGCGTCGAAGGTCCCCAAGTAAGACTATCGTCTTTAAAAAACCTATAACTTTACCCGTATTCTTGAATAAAAACGGGTCATTAATGATGAAATGTTTAAGCTTATCTTGTGAGTACACTCATACAGTCTTTTTCCAAGAAGCACAGTCGGATTTGATAACTCTAAAATGTACATCGGCCATATATGTCTTAGCTGAAAAGAAAAATAAATATATTTACCGCCTATCACGCTTGTATATTGTAGGCATTTGCTTTGCTTTGCTTTTCTAGACACATGGCACGCACCCACTTTAGTGGGTTGGCCAAGAATGCAACGTAGAGACTGTTAAATTTTATTTGAAGTAAGCTATGACATTTAAATCAAAAGTAAAGAAATGAAACGGCAATGTTACGTGAAATATTCAATTTAACTACAAATATTACGCTTTTGAGCCTACATTCTAGAGTGCTGTAATAACGTGACGGGAATAATTTTGAAAACTGAAATTTTAACTAAAAAAATTGACGAAAAATTTTAAATAGCAGAATAATATGGTACTCGTTCAGTAGATTTAATGAAATTATACACCGCATCAAAGGCATCCTTGTGGCAGTAACCCAAACCTGAGGCACCGAAGCTTGAAACATTTTTTCCCGATAATTTCTAGCCTAGTTTTGTAATAGGAGTAATTAGATGTCGAGTTCTGATACAAGAATAATTTGCACATGACAGAAAGTGATGTGCCATATTTTCCATTTCTTAGCAGAATTGGCGATGGGGTGATATTGTTAAACCAGCCCTGTACCAGTAAAAATGTAATGAGGGACAAGACATCGAAATCTGGTGATCATCACTTCTGATTGTCGAGAATCGCTCCACTGCTATTTCCATGGATATTTTAGGTGATTATATTCTGTCCACGTGGTTATTGTTTCCATCCTATCTGTGTGAATAGCTGATCTTCTAAACCCGATTGCGGTGAAGTATTATACCACTGGTAGAACCTGAATTGTTGGGAGATATACCGATGAGCACACTAAGGCGTCGACCATTTCATTTATTTTAACCCACAGTGACCTGGTACCCGTACTAATTCCATGTACTTCAGGTGAGACGGAACTAAAGATCGTAACGTCATGATGGCGCGAGAGGTGTGATGAGTTGCAAGAGCTGTGCATACCGAGAGCGAATCAGTAGTTATTCTTGCTCTGTTCTGATCTGTCAGAAGTTTTCGCATTGCTATGATGACTACCATTAGCTCCGCCTTAAAAACTGGAGTGAAATTGGGCAGCCTCACGGCAAATGACCAGCCAAGTGATTGGGAGTCTATTCCTACGCCTGCCCTTTCCTCATTGACGGAAGCATCTGTGGCTTGTATGTAACAAGTCAGTGTATGTTGCAGAGATTCTGCTCACCTGTTCTCTAAGAATTCTCGGGATGGAAATTGAGACTGTGGAGGAAAGATTTCCTTGTGTTAAAAATTAAGAATATGGTTTGAGATATCAGATGCAATTGCGTCAGTTTTTTAACATTTACACTTGTCAGTTTCTTTTGTACACAGATTATCTGTGGTGTATGAAAACAAGGCCAATGAGTGAAAAATAATGAATCTCGGTCACTCATAAAAACATATTCAGCTCTTCGCACTGGTAAAATGGAAAATTGTAGAAATGCCGGTACTTTTAATAAGCGGAATTGACAGAGTAATGTAGGCAGATGCGCTTCCTGATAAATACCATAATTCTGTAAACAAGCGCAGAGCTTCCCGCTCCTAGATACTCAATGGCTTAGTTTTGTACACAGGTCTGTCTAAAAACAAGAATCATCCGAATTCTAATATTGGGTGCATACACATCTTGTATAGCTTTAACATGGTGTCTCTACGAACGCAAAATTTGCGATTACTCATTTTTCGCAGCAAGCCTAAGGCCCGTTGAGCCTTAGCCGCAATCTACTCAATATGTGGACTCTAGTTGAGTTTTTTTATTGTACAACACACTTAAATATTTAAGAGTCTGCTTGCGGAATGAGTTCCCGAGTGTATACAATGTCGATTGAGAAAGAATGGGGTAAAGAAAACGCCAAGAACGTAGGCATATATAACGCCGTTCGACCGCAGTTCAGGAGCAGTCACTCATCATCAACTGTTTGGGCTCATAGTCATCACCGTTTTTCGCGTGTGTGCTGCTTTACATTCGTGGCGCTTCTTCATTCCCGAAAACTAACCCAGTCATCGTATTATTTTCTTTATTTTACCGTATCATGAATCACCAACTCCCTAAGTAAACCGTTTCCGATGAGTGGTTCAGTAGTATATATCTACTGGAGTCTTGCAAGGCATCACAACCTCGTGAAAGAAAAAAGTGAGTGATTTGCTGCAAGAACTAATATTCAGGAAAAAAAATTTATTACCCATTCCTAGCTTACAACAGAAGTATTGCGAGGAAACACGTGAAAAAGATTCACCGAGCACTCGACCAATCCCCTGCACTGGGTAAGAGCCATGAGAAGAAGAGAAGAAGAAAAAGATGAAACCATGAATTAGATATAAAAAATGGCATGTCAGAAAAATAATGACATGAAGCTCAAAGCTTGTAGCCTGACAATGAAGTACAATTATCACATTCTATAAGAGTGAACAGGTACACACCGCAGAAGCGTGAACTCACAACGCCACAGCTGTTATGTCTTTGGGCCTATAATGCAGACCTAAAGTTTTCAGTTATTATGGTTAGGGGCAAAGAATATTAGTGCCGAGTCTTAAAGCGCCAAGAAGTGCGCACCTAAAAGCACATATGAATATGTAAATAGTTTCAAGCATTCACAGGGGTAGAAGTAATGAAAGCTTGGCTACTTGGTGACAGTACGCGGACATTATTCAGAAACAGTGCAACGATGACGTGAACAAAAAGAAAGGGTCGGACAAACCACTCTTCGTGTTTTTTTATTTTTATTCATCAGGTCAGATGGGTGTGAGATGTGTTATTCTTTTTTGTCTTTTTGTTTCATGTGTTTTTCGCGAACATCGATTTGCGAGTCAGTGCTGGGGTTTGTCCTCTAATTTCTCTTGAGCCGCATCTTTGCTGTGATTCGCAATATGTTCAGGTATGCACAGCGAGATTGAAATTACGCGGTTTTTTTTTTCAGACGTTTGTCTTTTGCACTAGTGTAAGTGACTGCTGACACGACGGTCGCAGAGTAGAATTCCGCCACCGTAGGTAGCAATTAGGTGTAGGTTAAATGCTCGTCGTGGGTGTTTATTGAGTATGGCGCACAATAAAAAAGCTCCAGTTGGTTGAAATTTTTTTAGCCTCCCCTAAGGCTACTCTCAAAATCAGATCGCGGTTCTGAGATGTAAAAACCCAACATTCCTGTTAATATTAATATTAATAATAATTATAATATTATTATTATTGCTGTTGTTGTTGTTGTTATGATTGTTGTTAATAATAAAACATAGCTGTGTGCAGCAAGGTTCTGTGCCTTTATGGTTGCTTGTGTGGGTCGGCGTGGCAAATTAAACTCTGGGATTGACGCGAGATTCTTCTAGGTGTAATAACCGCTTCACATACACAAACGCACTGTACAATGCATATATTTGTCATCTTCGTGTTCCTTTACTGAACTTCTCAGAGTACAAAACTGGGCCTCAAAACAGTGCAATGTGTTTGCAGAAAATCTAAAGTCGTACATCACTCCTGTGCCTCCTATATGTCTCCGCACTCTTCGAACCACACGCTAAAGAGTTTCATCTCATCTACAAACAAACTACTCATGAAAGCAGATTCGTAGAGAAAGTTTCATGCGTGCATGTCGTGAGTTCTGCTTGTTGAATTTTGCGATATTTCAGTATCATCAAAGGAATGCGCTCTAGAGTGTGAGCGCAAATAAAGTTTCTCAAATACACGCATATTGCAGTTGCACCGCAATATCTGTAATGGTTTCTGAACGGTTTTTCTGCTCTTATTTCTAAAAAAGTTGAGACGGAACAGTCCCTTTCAATAAATCAGGCAGAGTATCAAGATAAACGTATATTAGGGAATAACATGGAAATCTCTGTAATCACTCGGGCAGAAACTCTCGAGAGTTTTGCGAAAGATCTCCTTATTACGCAATGAAGAAAACATTCATTACTTAATCTCGCTGGAACTCGTGGTTTCATAGCGGCTAGTTTTGAAAAGAAATAACCCTCGTAAAACGACCAAAAAACCGGAAATAAACGAATAAGTCTGACAAGTAGAATTTCAATAATTTCATTAGGTATAACTTATCAAACAAATGCCAGTATACCGAGATATCTCACTGTGGTTGTATCTCCAAATGATATTGAGGAAAAAAAAGGACCTCGCTACTATTGGGCATCTAACACAGCGTGAACGACTGTGTTCATATCTACAATCTTCTTGCGTACAAACATTGATTCAATCATAGTGATAGCTTTATTTGTATTGGTATTTTCGTAGTCCCAGCTCGTTTGTAGATATAGAATAACCAGAATACCCTAATGCAAAGGAAAGTAAACATATCGATTTTCATGGTTTTGTTTGATACAAACGCGACAAACCCACGCAAACGAAAGCTTTCTCAATTGTGAAATATCGCTAAGCATATTGAAAACTAGTTCACCATTTTCGCTTGTGTGCAAGTTCACTGGATAATACAACTGGGCTCTCATTGTGTTGTAAAGATGTGTCACACCTTCCGCCATGGCAAATCTTTTTGGATCGTTCTAGCTGAAAAATTTACGGGCTTCATTCGGGAAACAAAAGCCTCTCAAGAACACAGATTAACTACAAGGAGTCATTTATGACGGTCACTTCAAACATAGAACACTTCCGAAACCTGTTGCAGGCTATTCCAAAGTGCAGTGAACATTAATAATATAGCTCGATACATCTTAACAAAAGCCTGTGTGCTCAAATTTAGGTACACATTAAAAAACCTTATCGGGTCAAAATTTTGGGAGTCCTTCACTACAGCGTTTCTCATATTCATATGGTCGTTTTGGGCCGTGTAACCCCACATATAAATCAATCAGTACTTCTTAGCAAGTTCGCGGAGGCCCCGCCCAGGCAAGTGAGGCGTGATTGCCGGTCAGATACACGGCTCAAAAAAAGTTACGCTGATGCACTTGGTGAGGAATCTTATGGTGCACATCGTCGTTGAGCCTATGTTATTTTGAATGAAACCATTTTCTATTTTTAGGCAATTTTTACTATGAGCGTGCCATGACTGTTGCAGGTATGTCGGAATGCATGATTTTTCGCAGAGATTTTCATGAAGCAGTCATCTGGCTGCTTCATGAGAAAGCGAAAGTAATGGTGACACATTTAGGCCATAAATACACGTGCTTCAACATTGTAGAATAGTCGCCTACATCGAGGAATACGTGGACGCCTGTGACTCTTTCACCCTCTTCGATGCTACTGAACTTGCTTCGGCGAATTGAGGTAGTGAGCTAGATTTCGACGTCAATCCGATCCTTGCAAAGCACAACAAAGACAGGCTGAAAGACATTATGCAAATAAGAGACATCTTCTAGTCGTCGTCAAGAATCCCACTGCCTGTAGCTGCTAAACATCGCATTATAACAAAAAAGTACCCTACTGATCTTTGAAAACCCGTATAAAGTTTGTTTTCACACGAGAATTCAATGCCATTGCAGAAATGTTGAAGAGATGCTAAGCCGAAGAAAAGTCGAAGAAATGCAAAGCGACGATATCATCCGGTCGTCAAAAAGCTTCTGAGAGTCTTGTGTGGTGCTAGTTAAGAAAGACATGACTCTGTGTTTTCGCGTTCATTATCAACACCCAAAAAACGTGACAAAGCAGGAGGTGTATGCACTCCCCTTGTATACCACGCTCCGGCTCGGCTACCCAACGCAAAGTAGTTTTGGTTATAGGTCATCAAGACCGGCTACTGACAAATCGAAGGTGACGAGAAGAACCGTGAAGCCACTGCCTTCATATCATTATACGGCCTGTTACAACTCAAGACCGCGCTTTTTGATCTTTGTTCGGCGCCTTCGTCATTTAGATGTGTCATAGACACTGAGCTGGCTAGATTGAAGTCGCAGACTCGCCTTATATACTTGGACGTCAGCGTCGTGTTTTCTTCGAGCATATACGAGCATCTGAGGTTTCTTGAAGCTGTACTTCAAGCTATCATGACCACCAGACTCACCGGAAAGCTAGAAAACTGGCGTTTAGCATACGAAAAGTTCTGGCTCCTGGTACAGATTATTCATAATTCTGAAGTCCGTCCCGGCACGCCGAAAATAGCCGCCACACCAAATTCACACAGCCCTCTGACAAAGATGCAGTACGCAAATTTTTCAGCTTGTGTGCCAATTCCAAGTGTTTTTGAAACAGTTTTCGAAGATGGTCGAGCCAACAACGCACCTATAAAAAACGGGCGTCGAATTGTAGTGGGAAACGCTTCAAGATGAAGCACTTCAGAAACTTGCCTGTGACAATGCCTGCAGACATCGCCGACACTTGCGCTTTTAGGAAATACGGCGAAACAAAGTACACACTGATGCAAGCAGCATAAAACTCAGCGCAGCTTTGATGCACAAGAATGTTGGGCTGAAAAGGGTTATCAGTTATGCTAGCCAGTCGCTATATAAATGAATGAATAGACTTTATTTAAAGTCCGGCAGTTTCAACGGGCGAGGTTGGGGAAGAGAGGATAAACCCCTGTCCCTTCTCACTCTCCATTGATTAAGATGGCGGTACCTCAGGCGACCACTCGAAGTCCTTGCACCCGGGCGACATCTTCAGCTTGCTAGATGGCCCAAAGCTGGTCGGCCAGCTCGTCGCTTGCGAGTGCCGCCTCTCAGCTGCAGCGCAGCTGACGCTGCCGATCGGCAACTGTGACCGCAGCCGCGGCGGAGGCTGGCCCCTGCCCTCACGCGGTGGTGGCAGCAGCAATTGGCCTGGGATGTCGTCCCTACTTAACATGCGTCGCGAAAGGAGCGGCGGCAGTGACATTAGCTTTCTCAGCACACTCCCAAAGCATGGCCCTTTTTGAGCATGCTTTACACGCGTCCGTCGGCTATAGATGAGGATAACACAAGCGAGAAATTTCACAGCAGAAAAGGAGTGTCTGGCCATCATGTGGGCAGCACCAAGGTTTTGCCTCTATCTCTATGACAGGGCCTTGATAAATGTGAGCGGCGACCATGCCCTGTGTGGGCAAGCAAACTTGATGAACCCTTCAGGTCGCCCCGCATTATCGAGCTTCAAGCTGCAAGAGCTCAACATTATTGTCATTCACAAGTCTGCAAGAAAACACTGACGGTGCCTGCCTCTTTTGCTTCATCATCGGCCAGCCACTGCAAACTGGCGAGGATGATGACAGCTTCATGGTAACAACAATTGCCGTTGACATCACTGAACGACCGCCCAGCGACCCACAATTTAGGGGTTCTATGAATTGTCCCGAGTGCTAGACTCCTACAGTTCTGCAGGTATTCAAGTGAGCACTGGCATCGTTTTCCTTACCAAACTTCATTGTTCAAACTTCTGAACCTTTCAAGCTAAGTATATTTTCATAGTACCTTAGACATCGCGAGCAGCACCCTGCAGGCCTACGTGATGGTTTAATGACTGGCCAATTTATTATTTCCAGCAAGCTGGGGAGGATACAAGATAAGTACCATTGGCCACTAATTACTGCCAACGTCATCCACTACGTAAAAACCTGCGGAGATTGTAAGCTACGGGGGACACCAACGACTAGGCAAGCTGGACTTCAGCCGCCAATCGACTCTTCTCACCTGCCAGTCCAGCTATTGAACATGAGCTTACTGGGGCCGTTCCCGACGTCGAAAATTCTGGGATCAAATTCACCATCGTAGATACTGAACGCCTCACCCAGTACGTCAAGACAAGGGCCCTGCACAAAGGCAGTGCAACCCGCGCAGCAAAGTTCTTCATCGACAACATCATCCATCGTCATGGCCCGCCAAAAGTTCTTAATTGCCGGCAAAGGTACGACCTTTACTGCGGTACTCACTCAGGTGATCTTGAGATACAGCCAATCACGCCACCACCGAACGACTGCCTACCACCCACAAACAAATTACTTCAGTGAACGTCTCAACAGGACAGTCACTGACATGATGGCCATGTACATTAACCTGGAGCAGAAGACTCGGGGCGTCATACTTCCCTGCGTGACCTTCGCGTACAACACTACTGGACATGAAACAATTCAGATGGCACTACACAAGTTGGTCTAAAGGCTGAGCTCGACAAAGCGATAGACAGACAAATAGACATACAAACAGACGCACAAATACGTAGACATACAAACATAAAGACGGATGGATGAACAGCCGCTTCTCCCCACTCATTAAAATTCACTTCACGGATATGCTGTAATTTTTTGTGCACTCACTCCACCATGAGCTCGGTTAGCGAGCTCTCTCACGTTTCCGTGGTCAGTGCTGTTCTAGACTTGCCCTTGACTTACCCATGTGGGAGGGTTCAATTATTACTGATGCGTGCGGGCTCGGCGCTCCGGCTGCTACGGGATGAACGACGTCGCTCACAAGGCTGCCAATTACGCGCGTGCTTGAATACAACGCAGAGAACGACGTAACTGATAACGCAGCCAATAAAGAGCTACTCGTGATACGACTGCCACACAGTTTTCCGTTTCTGCTTGCCATATACAGCTTTCACTGCAAAAGTCGACGTTAATGCCTACTTACAGCGCACTGAAGAAGCCCGACAACTTGCACGTCTGCGCATTCATTGCCAGTAAAAGGCCGACCAACGTCATTGAAGTGTCCAACGACGCTTCGTAAAATACAAGCCTGGCGACCGGATGTAGGTGGGCAAACCTTTACGACGATGCGGACTTATTCAAAATCTTCTACGACGTTGCTTTGGGCCATACAAGGTGCTTCAACATTGAAGTGCTCTAGATTTCTAGGTCATCCGGATGGCATTAAAAACTCTCAACGGTGCCATGCGGCACTCTGAATACGTTCCGGTCAGAGTAAATGGCTGTGTTAGAGCCTGTGGCCACTCCCCCCTCACGTTCTCTAAGAAATAACGCAATGGCGTCGGAAAACGAGATTCCGAAGAAGTGCGATGCATTGGCGCGCTCCAGCCTGGCGTGGCGTCGAACTCGTGGGGCCTGCTCTAAGAAGAGTTCATGACGAGTAACATCAAATTAATTGATTGATATATGGGGCTTAATGTCCCAAAACCACCATATGATTTTGAGAGACGCGGTAGTGGAGGGCTTTGGAAATTTCGACTACTTGCGGTTCTTTAACGTGCAACCAAATCTGAGCACACGGGCGTACAGCATTTCCACCTCCATCGGAAATGCAGTCGCCACAGCCGGTATTTTATCCCGCGACCTGCAGGTCAGCAGCCGAGTACCTTAGCCAATAGACCACCGCGGCGGGGCAACAGCAAACGGAACTACTGTGAATTCGTGGCGTGCTTAGCTTGCAAGGATGCGTTACCATCATGAATTGTGCCCGTAAAGGACGTAAATTTGGCGACTTATGCACTGTTTTGCATGGTACTCATAGGTTCTCTTAGAGGGAGGTGTATTTTTTTTTCATTTGAATTAACAGTGTACCCCAAAAACACTGTGAGAAATTTTTGGGGAAATCGTGTTTTAGGGTTCAATAAGCTTCACACTAATACTAGATCATTTTACTAAGATTTCGTCAGGACGTGAACACACGAGATTTTTCATAGCTTGCTCAACCACCCGGGATAAAGCTGCCAAATTCGATGTTCTTTGTATAAAAGGCGGCGCGTCGCAATGACCATGAATTGATCGACAGCCGACGCTACGTTCGCCGCTATAGGGAAGACAGGCTCAAGAGTGCGAAGTGTCGTTTCCCCGTCCTATAGTTGAGAGGGCAAAGCTCCGGTGGCTCGGACGGGCCGCGCTTGCTTGGTTTTCCCAGTGCACGCACAGTAAACTTGTTCGTTGGGGCTTTAATCTCGCAATTCGCACGCTATGGGTGTCACTCCTTCGTCAACCTAGACAGCATGCATGCACTCCTGCTGCACTTTCAGCCGCTTAGAAAGCTTAAAATTCTCTAAGAGATGAAAACTGCCGTGAAGTTTTACCGTTTAGTATGCAAGCAGTGCGAGGCTAGCAAAGGCGTCAAGAGTGCATTATGGCAGTTCGGCGATACTTCCGTTGTCTTGTCATTTTCAAGATTTTTTTTGTCGTTCACAGTATTACCAACTATTAACGGGGAGAAACCTGATGGCCGAACACATGAAAAGCAAGTACATTTGTAAACTGAACCTACAACAAATACAATCTTGTGCATTTCGAGATCGGGCACCATCATTTCGAGACAACCATTAGTAATGCAAGAGTGGCTGAGTTTGCTAGTTTATACACTGTTAAAAAATGGGCAGATCTAACGTGCATTGGGAATCAATGATATACGAAGCACGAATAAAAAAGGTTCATATGTCAGAATAGAAAGTTGGGCGAGTTGGTGTATATTAATATTCAAAGAAAAGCGGCGCACAAAAAAGACGGAGACAAAGAAGAGAACCACACACAGCGCTGCACTCACAACTGAAAGTTTAATCCGAGCAACAAGAATTTAAAAAGTAATAGCCGCGCATGGAGATTAAGTGATACGCTCATCAATAAAAGTGAACTCTTTTTTGTGCAATGTAACCGAGGTCTGACTTACGCAAGCATCACATGACTTGTTAATATGATAGGCTTCAGACACCTCATGGGTGAATTGATCGTGGTGCTTAAAAATAAAATAACAGTGTTAGACAGAAGAGGTGTGCACCCACATGTGGCACAATGCGAAGCTAAATGGGAAGGCGTGCCGTCATGCAAAGAGAGATAGTGCTCCCGCAACCTTTTATTGATACAGCGGCCCGTCTGTTCCACATAATGAAGGCCACAAGATAAAAGAATGTGGTACACCACCCCCACAGCACAAGGCACATACTTATATCTATGGTTTGCGGCACATTTCTTTACATCTGGCTTGTCCTTCTTGTCTAGCTGATTTGACACCAAAGCACATATCTTTCCCAATTTATTGGGTGCCCTAAAAACCACATCAACTCCGTAGCGGGAACCAACATTTTTAGATGCGGAGCATCTTATACTCGCGCCTTGTAGTGCGCCGTCCGCGCCGTCCGCACCGCTTCTCGAACATTCGACAGCTGACGCGCGCGCATGCGCCGTCGCGCCGTCGCCCACTCTTCCACCATCTGTGCATCCCTTCCTCCTCTACACACCGCGCGTGCTTCACTCCTCCACCATCTGTGCACCCTTCCTCCTCTACACACCGCGTTCGACATCTACAATTCTCCTGATTCTCCAGTGGACGCGCATGTGGCGTCGCGCTTCGAGAACATTCAACAGCTGACAGTGCATGCGCCGTCGAGCTGTATATATACTCAAGGTCGGCGCTCGCTCGCTCAGTTGCCGCTCGTCGGTTGGTTTGTACGGCGCGTCGACGTCCAAGGTCGCGGTGAAATGAATTCCAACGAATCCACAAACACAATGATCGACGTCCCTTCGACCAGCGCCGCCCTTTCGCATACGTGTGTACGTGTTCACTCATTTAACACCCCCTCCTACAACCACGTTAACCAATTTAGCCATCGACCCAAGTAAGTCGCAATTTAACACCCCATTTCACAACTACGTTAACCAATTTAGCCATCGACCCAAGTAAGTCGCACTTTAACACCCCGTTAACCAATTATATGCTCCGCATCCTCCTCAGTGTTCCCCCGAGGGAAGCTGCGGGCAATTTTTTAACCCATGTGCAAGTTTAAGCATATAAGGAATTACTGCGAACTTCGTTTTTTCCCGATTGATTTTCCTAGCTGCACGTCCTTTTAAACCACCAATTAACTTATCGCAAACAACCACAATTATGTTAGGAGGGAACCCTGCTTCCTCTAGTCTTGCAACTTGCTTAGCAAAACCAGAGCCCAACATATGCCTGCAGCCCCGCCGCGGTGGTCTAGTGGCTAAGGTACTCGGCTGCTGACCCGCACGTCGCGGGTTCAAATCCCGGCTGCGGCGGCTGCATTTCCGATGGAGGCGGAAATGTTGTAGGCCCGTGTGCTCAGATTTGGGTGCACGTTAAAGAACCCCAGGTGATCAAAATTTCCGGAGCCCTCCACTACGGCGTCTCTCATAATCATATCGTGGTTTTGGAAAGTTAAACCCCACATATCAATCAATCATATGCCTGCACGATTTTTCTAGAGCGGATTTTATCTTGTGGCCTTCATTATGTGGGACAGACGGGCCGCTGTATCAATAAAAGGTTGCAGGAGCACTATCTCTCTTTGCATAACGGCACGCCTTCCCATTTAGCTTCGCATTGTGCCACGTGTGGGTGCACACCTCTTCTGTGTAACACCTCTTCTGTCTAAGCCTATCATATTAACAAGTCACGTGATGCTTGTGTAAGCCAGACCTCGGTTAAATTGCACAAAAAAGAGTTCACTTTTATTGATGAGCGTATCACTTATTCTCGTTGTACCTCACTTGTCATGCGCGGCTATTACTTTTTAAATTCTTGTTGCTCGGATTAAACTTTCAGTTGTGAGTGCAGCGCTGTGTGTGGTTCTCTTCTTTGTCTCCGTCTTTTTTGTGCGCCGCTTTTCTTTGAATATGTTCATATGTCACTATAAATTGAGCACAACGTTACGAGGTGGAGGTAAATCATGCCGTACGTGATTTTTGATTCATGATAATGATAATTGAATGTGTCGTTTACTTTCATCATCTATTCAGGTCACGTGATACCAAACCCAGTATATGACAAGCTAGCAAAACGTACGCGAGCACGCTATTAGCGTGGCATGTTCTCATGTTCTTAGATGACACGCGTGTCAGGATTATCATGTTTGCACCAGTCATAAATTTCGTGATCCATTGACGTCACGCAACACCAAACTTGGTATATGTGGAGCTAGCATAACGGCCGCGAGCGCATCATGAAAGGCCAATTATACTCCACTGTAGCGTTGACGCGCGCGCACGGTGAGCACAGTGTCACTACGTTGAGGGGCGACCGGCGCGACCAGCATCAACCTTATAATTAGGTACACCTAATTTTACCTATAATACAACCACTATTGAGCGTTAGCTTTATAAAAACAGTATATTTGCACGCTCTAATGTGCTATAGATACAGCAAGAGTTTGTGTAGGATCCACTGACGTCAAATAAAATCGGAGGAGTACTAGGGAGCCTGTTTTGGTGGAGTTTGGTGTTTATTTTACGGAGTTTCCAATCATAAGGCGAAGAGGTATCTGTGTGCGTAAAACCTAAATATGCATCTGTGTTATAGCCGGGATATATGTAATATTAGCACGTTGCTACAAATTATAGGACAAATTATAGTTAGCGAGCTTATTTTTTAAAAGAATACGTTTCTGGTTCGTGAAGGGCCTGTTTAATTTGATTAGTTCCGTGTCCGTTGTTTTGGTGGATTCGAGATTGCTCTAAAGCGACTCCTCTAATCTGCTATCGTATGGCTTAACTTTTGTGTTTAGTCCTCCTGCTTTGAAAATGGGCCTGTTTTAACAAATATCAATTTACGGCCAAACTTCTCTTAATAATTTCAACTGGCTGTATCACCCTTCATGTGTCAATGGTCCAGAAAGGTGTGCGTAAAGCCCTTTTATATTGTCCGCGAACATCTTCAGTCACATTTTTGAGAAGCACTGCAATTCAGTCGTTTATTGCTGTATTTTACTCCTACCGTCATGTGGCTGTTGCGGACTCTGAGCGAGCACCAAATTGTCTGTCGAGACAACCTCTCCAGCAATAACTTAGCAGGGGTTCATCGCACTAGGGCTTTTAGACTCCTTCCTTTTTCGTCCTATCTGTCTCACGTTCGGTCGTTAGAACATGTGTCTCTGGGAGGTCTTTCAAACGGGAAAATTTCGTTCTGGCCCATTTGGGCTTCACCATCAGCGGCATCCCCAAGTTCAATGAATTGGCCCACGCCCGGCCGCACGAGGACTGACGTTCCACGTGGGACATTCCGGCGAACGAGGCTCGTCGCGCCCCTCTTCGCCTCTCTACCCCTATCTTCTTGATAAAGGTGCGGCTGATCGGGGTCGCAGGACATCCTTGCTGCGTAGATTGAATCATCACTTAAGGTGCACAGAAAAAATTAATTAAAACGATTGTTATTGTTCGCGTCGTAGCATCTGTCCTTCATGCGATTCGATTCTTACCAGATGACAAGAAATCACGCAGACATCTAGAGACAAAGGTTTACCCCACGCAGCTAAAGTTTCAATTTGTGTACTTCGTCACTGCCTGGACTGTGGGTGTTTGTGTGCATTTGAGCAAGTGATATGCGACTGCCCCGACGCGCCCAGTGGGCTCAAGATTTGTGTGGACATCCTCCTCTGAGCCCGAGACAAGCCTTTCTATTACGCGATCAAAATCACGGATCGTCTTCATCACCTTAGGGCAATCCAAGACGGCCATCAAGCCGCCGGCAGGTGCTCCCTACCTGTTTCAACGAAGGAAAACGAAGGACCGCCAAGGGGTCGGGGTAACATCCGGTTGTCTTCACTGCATGTTCGAAAAGGTATTTATTATATATCTGTCTTCAGCAGCTGTAGTGAACTTTCTCACAGAACTCAAATCCAAAATACTAGGCGTTCTCTGTTACACAGTTATTGACTGTCTGACCGCATTTTACGAAGCAATCAAAAACTTCAGATATCTGTACGCTATGAACAAAGCTAGTATATTATTCTAGAAGTCGTCATTTTTTCCGTGAGGTTTCGTCTGCAAACATCGAAACCAGCACTATACTACCTTTTACGTCTGCTCATCTACGTGAGCGTAACAGTGCAGTACAACGCAACACGTTGTCACAAAATAAATGGATGAAAGCCCCAACATATGAAAATTTAGCATGATTTCCATAGCGCGCACACATTGCTAGCTTGCTGATAAATGTCTTCGATATGCGGAAATACAGAGGGACACTCGCTCTTTGGAACGCAAGCTTCTAAGTGTGCTCTGAAGTAAACAGCTGAAAAAGCCCACCAGAGGACAAACAGTGCGAGAGAAAGCGATAAATGGTAAACAGGTTAAACACTTCTAAGAAAAAATATGTAGACTGCACGTGAGGTCAAAAGAAATACTAATATTCTAGTTATTTCAATGTCATCTTTCGGCTCCATGGTTAGTACCCATCCTAAAAAGACATATTCTTTTACAACTTCCAGCGTTTCTCACCCAGTCGCAAAGTGCAGTTTTATGCCGTGACTGTTGCACAATAATTCATTTCTGCGCATAAAGATTTTGAGACATACTTTTCTGCTTTACGTGGGTAGTTCGGTAATCATGAGCTGTAGTTCGTCCATCGAGTTACTCATTAAGGCGAAGTCATCAGCGAATTGCATGTTACTAAGATACTCTTTATTAACTCTTATCTCTAACTCTTCCCAACTTGGCGTCCTCAAAACCTCCTGTAAACACGCGGTGAATTATCATCAGCAGCATCATCAGCATCATCATCATCATCGACCTGACTGAGTCCACTGCAGGACAAAAGCCTCTCCTATGTTTCACCAGTCAATTCGGTCCTGTGCTTGCTGCTGCCAATTTATACCCACAAATTTTTAATCTCATCTGCCCACCTAATCTTCTGTCTCCCCCTTACTCGATCGCCTTTTAGGAATCCAGTTAGTTACCCTTATTGAACAGCGGTTATCCTGTATACGTGCTACATGCCAGGCCCTTGTCGGTTTCATCTTCTTGATTTCAAGTATGATATCCTTAACCCCGGTTTGTTCCCTAATCCAATCTGCTCTCTTCTTGTCTCTCAAGGTTGCATCTATCATTTTCATTTCATTTGCTTGCTGCGTCGTCATCAATTTAAGCTGAACCCACTTTTTAAGTCTCCAGGTTTCTGCCCCATAGCTAAGTACCAGCAAGATGCAGCTGTTATATACCTTCCTCTTGAGGGATAGTGGCAATCTACTTGTCATGATTTGAAAGTGCTTGCCAAACGTGCTCGACCCAATTCCTGTTCTTCTAGTTACTTCAATCTCGTGGTTCGTCTCCATGGTTTTTAGCTGTCCTAAGTAGACATAATCTTTTAAAACATCAAGTGCACTATCACCTTTCTCGAAGCGCTGTTCTCTTCGTGGTTGTTTTACACTACTTTAGTTTTTTGCAGATTCATTTTAAAGTCTACCATCCTGCTCTCTTTGCCTGACTACGTCCACTGCAGGACAAAGGCCTCTCCCATATTCCGCCAGTTGACCCTGTCCTGTGCTTGCTGCTGTCAATTGTTGAGTAGCCTGTTCGCAATACTGTTTGTTCCTTTGGTTGATTAAACTTTAATGTTGTCCCAATTCTGTTAGCACTTGCCTTAGTAAATCACTAGCTTACTACGGAGAGCAAGCTGATCGGCCTGCAATTCTTTAAATCCTTGTCATCTCCTTTCTAATGTATTAGAATGATGTTAGCAATCTTCCAAGATTCTGGTACTCTTCCCGCCCGGAGACACCTCGCAAGCAGAGTCGCTAGTTTTTCTAACACAACTGTCCCCCATCTTTCAGCAGATCTGATGTTACCATATTCTCACCAGCAGCTCTGCCTCTTTGCATGCTCTCCAAGGCTTGTCTGACTTCTTCCATTACTGGTGGGGTGTCATCTGGGTTAGTGTTCTCTTCCGTGGTTGTTTTACACTGCTTTAGTTTTTTGCAGATTCATTTTAAAGTCTACCATCCGGCTCTCCTTGTCTAACTCCATAATCATGAGTTGCAATTCGTCCCCTGAGCTACTCGGGAATGCGATGTTATCGGCGAAGCGAAGAATATTAGGTCATCATCATCATCATCATCATCATCAGCCTGACTACGTCCACTGCAGGACAAAGGTCTCTTCCATATTCCGCCAGTTGACACTGTCATGTGCTTGCTGCTGCCAATTTATACCCGCAAACATTTTAATCTCATCTGCCCACCTAACCTAAGGTGGGCAGATGAGAATATTGAGGTACTCTTCATTAACTCTTAGTCCTAACTTTTCTCATTATAGGCCACTGAGAACCTCCTGTAAGCACGCGGTAAACAGCATTGGAGAGATTGTATCCCCATACCCTACACCCATCTTGATTGGTATCCTGAAGCTTTTTTTATGAAGCACTATGGTAGCAGCTGATCCCCTGAAGATATCCTCCAGGATGTTGATATATGCTACGTCGACGCCCTGATTCCACAGTGTCTGCATTATTGCTGATATTTCTACCTAATCAATTGCCTTCTCGTAGTCCATGAAGACTATGTATATTGGTTGGGTGTATTCTGAGCAATTCTTTATCACTTTATAGATAGTATGAATGTGGTCAATTGTTGAGTAGCCAGTTCGCAATCCTGTTTGTTCCTTTGGTTGATTAAACTTTAATGTTGTCTTAATTCTGTTAGCACTTGCCTTAGTAAATCGCTAGCATACTACGGAGAGCAAGCTGATCGGCCTGTAATTCTTTAAATTCTTGTCATCTCCTTTCTAATGTATTAGGATGATGTTAGCATTCTTCCAAGATTCTGGTACTCTTCCCGTCCGGAGACACCTCGTAAACAGAGTCGCTAGTTTTTCTAACACAACTGTCTTCCATCTTTCAGCAGATCTGATGTTACCATAATCTCACCAGCAGCTCTGCCTCTTTGCATGCTCTCCAAAGCTTCTCTGACTTCTTCCATTACTGGTGGGGTGTCATCTGAGTTACTGTTGGTTCTTATATTAAGGTCGTGGTTGTGCTGTCCACTGTACGGAACTCTGTAAAACTTCGCTAGTTTTACTATCTGATTCGTATTTGTAGTTACTTTGCCCTTCTTGTCACTTAGTGCATACATCTGGTTTGCGCCTATCCCAAGTTTTCTCTTTACTGCTTTGACGCTTCCTCCGTTTTTCAGAGCGTGTTTAAATCTCCTCATGTTATACCTTCTTACATCGGATACCTTATGCTTATAATCAACTTCAAAAGCTTTACCAACTTCATTTTGTCTGTTGAACTTCAGGATTTCATGCTTTGACGATTTTTAGTGAGATTCTTTGTTTCCTAGAACAGTTTGCCAGTGTCCTTTCGAACTGTAGTACCTCCAACTTCCACTGAACACTTCATAATGATACTTGTCCGATTATCATTTGTTGCATCAACGCTAAGGCCCGTTTCGTCGATAAGAGCCTAGTACCTGTTCTGAAGCGAGACTGAATTCCTTTTCTTTTCCTCTCAGTGCTAGCTCATTGATTGGCTTCTTGCGTATCAGTTTCTGTCGTTCCTTCTTCAAGTCTAGGCGAATTCGGGACCGTACCAATCCATGGTCACTGCATCCTTACTTCCCCGGCAATTCCACATTCTGCACGATGCGTAGGTGTGCACTCAGCCTATTTCGCTCTTATTTTCGCTGTTAGGTCTCCTCCATGTCCGCTTACAGTTTTTTTGCTTTCGGTAAAAGGTATTCAAAATCCGTAAATTATTGCGTTCTGCAAATTCTACTGGTAGCTTCCCTTTGGCATTTCTAGTACCGATGCCATAAATTGTGTCTCCCTGCCTTACACTCATCTTTATTAGAATTTTGTCCCGTTTTTATAGAGAACTATGGTGGCTTTGGAATTTTCGCAAATTTCTTCCAGTATGTTTAAGCAGGGTTCTTTGATAACCTGATTCCATAGTACTGGCGTTGCTGCTGATGCCTTGACTAAGTCTAACGCCTTCTCCAATTATATGAAGGCTATGTATACAGATTGGTTGTATTCCGGGCATTTCTCTATTAATAGACTGATAGTGTAATATGGTATAGTGTGGCGTAGCCTGTACAAAATCCTACTTCCTTTTTTGGTTGATTAAACTCTAACATCGCCTTAATTTTATTAGCTACTATTTTTTAAAAATAGTTTATACAGAAAGAACAATAAGCTCATCGGCCTGTACTTTTTCAAGTACTTGACGCCACCTTTCTTATAGATTAAGACGATGTTGCCGTTCTTCGAATGTTCTGGTACCCTTCCTGTCAGAAGACACTTCTTATTTAGGTTGGTCATTTTTTAAAACAATTTTTCTAGCATATTTCAGGATACCCGTTGTTACTTTATCCTCCCTAGCAGTTTTGCCTGGTTGCATTTCTTATAGGACTTTGTTTTGCTTCCCCTGTCGTTAAATTTATACTGTCGAATTCCGCTGGACTATTAGTATTTCTCACATATTATCCATTTTTTTGGCTGCTGTACAGTTATTTGTAGAACTATTCTGCCACCCCAACTATTCTGTCCATATTGTTTATGACATTGCCTTACTTGTTCTTCAATGCTTACAGCCGACTTTTTCCTTATGCACAAGTCTACCTTCACAGTTTTTGTCTTGTGCCGCTTTTGGGTCAGTTATGATTGAATCTACAGTTTAACAGTTATCAGACTCTTTCTGAATGAATACCTACAATTTTCATAACAACCGTGGCCCAAGAAACACGGCACTAAGCCTAATGGTCGTTTCGGATAGGATGAACTGCTGCAGCTGTCGTACGCGGAACGTAAACGAGGAGGACACAAACTATCTCCCAAAGAGTGACAAAATCTACTCTTTTCAGTGAGCAGTTCATATGCACGCTGTTTTCTACATAAGAATGAAAAATCGCATAGCGAATCACTGCGATTGCCGTAACACATCTGCGGTTACGCTTACAATTTTGGTGGCGAAATGTGCCACATAGATTTGAGTCAAGGCAACCCGTAAAATTGAGCTATCAATCACCTGTTAGGTTGGCGCGAGCACGAAAAGATGAAACTGTGCTTTTCCAAGCGACAAATTCAAACTATTGATTATCAGAAATAGTTTTAAAGAGAAAAAAAAAATACTCCCACTCTCGTCTTTAGAGGTGGTGTAGCGGGCAGCATGTCAAACTCGGGATGTGTGATACTTTGAGGTGGCAGGTTGAACACCGGCACACCTACTTGTTTTCTTTTTTTTAGTGCACTCGTGTTTCAGTCTTAATCAGGTAGCGCATATCAACAAAAATTTTAAAAACAATACAACACCAAAATATCCGCCCATAATGGGTGTCCCGGTGGGCAGCGTGCCTCGTGCAGCGCCACACTGCTCCAGTATTTCGGTATGGCACCAGGAAAACGCCACACCCCGCCGCGGTGGTCTAGTGGCTAAGGTACTCGGCTGCTGACCCGCAGGGCGCGGGTTCGATTCCCGGCTGCGGCGGCTGCATTTCCGATGGAGGCGGAAATGTTGTAGGCCCGTGTACTCAGATTTGGGTGCACGTTAAAGAACCCCAGGTGGTCGAAATTTCCGGAGCCCTCCACTACGGCGTCTCTCATAATCATATGGTGGTTTTGGGACGTTAAACCCCACAAATCAATCAGGAAAACGCCACTGGGTTTTCGCCATAAGGTTGTGCATTTCCCTGTGATTGATGATCCGTCGAGCAACATCTTTTCCGCGACTCAGTGAACATGGTTCACTTAGAAAGCCTGTCTCCTATTCAGATCAGCTGCTCGGAAAAATCATTTGTAGCACATGTCTCTTTGTATCTAAGTGTAATATCACGTGACTCACTTTTCAGTGCTATTGCTAGCAGAACACGTTCTCTGACGACAAATCGACAGCTTGGGTTGAAACCGGAGCGGCGAATGCAGTGCAATGACCTGTGTTGTCATCTGTTTCAAGCGGCCATTTAGTCGGCTGCCACGTTAGCCTGAGGTTGAAAATCTGTTACTCTTATTTGGGCGAAGTGGCTCCTGATAAACACACGCAGTTTCACTCAACAAAGTTGCCTCGCGATATGTCGTTTTTCTTCAACCAATGCATAGTGTGCTCCCGCGTACGCCGGAAGGTTCATGAGGAGGACTTGCGAATACAAACATGCTCTTTCACATTAGAAGCTGTGGCAGCTGCTAGCGATTTCAGATCTTTCTGAAGACAAGGAAAGGAAAACTTGTCGAAATGCAGTGGCTTGTCACTGCTTTCATCATCTGTTCCCTCGTCCCGACAAACTTGCTCTCGTGGCAACTGTGGCACCGGAGGATGCACGTGAATGTGGTGTCTCCTAACGCTCTCTGGATGCCTATAGTGAGAGCTCGAGAACCCACCGAAATATCGGGTTCAGTTAGAGTATACGGCCAATAGTCATAATGACCACAGGCGAAACTGAGTGAGTTGGATGTTTTTGAAAGTTACTTTGAAAGTTTTAGTCATTTTTTCGCCAGTCTGTGCCCCTTTTAGGTCACATAATCAGTTAAATCAGGTAGTTAGGACAGTAGAGACATACCTAAAGCAAGTCGGTCGGCTGTTTAATTTGATCATCGAATCGATGCTGAACGGTACACAAAGAGGTTGTTTTTAAGCATTTCTGTCTCAGCGGGAAGATGACAAAAACTTCATAAGGTGGGCTTCTCAAGTGAAACAATCTGATCTTCTAATTTTCGGCTTTGTTTCTTCCTTTCTTCTTGTGAAATCACCGGTCAGAACGACAGCATGCCGTCAGCGTGTCACTTTCAAAACTAAACTGCCCACCGTATCACAATGGTACAGGTACCATGGCTGTCACGCGATAGAATGTTGCTTGTTCTTTGAAAGAATACAAGCTTCTACACCTTGCCTGAGCACCCAAAATTAAACGAATGACACGAAAACACATGTTTCATCGTTGGCTGCAATGATGTGTTCGTGCCTCAATCGTCCGTATTATTCTTCTCGCATTAGTGTCTCGTAGTCATCGCCAGTTCCTCTGACTAACATGCACTTTATCTAACGAGAAAGAACTAAAATATCGATTTTTAACGTGTGTATGCGTGTTGATGCTTGATGATATATTTTTCAGGAGAATGTCACTGTTGACTTCCACTTCGCAATTGCGAGTAATCGTAGAAACTGCTCTCTTTTTTTGTGCAGGGTATTGCATAGAACAATGTTAGTCCTAATTGTAATATCTGACGTATGGTATATGACAGAGAGATGCTGTATAGGAGGGCTCCGGAAACTTCCTTCATCTGGTGTTCTTTAACACGCCTGGCCTCGAACTGTACACGGGCCTCTACTATTTAGGCGCGATCAAAATGCCACCACCAGTGTTCCGATAAAGCCCACCATCATCGGATCAGAATCCGACCCCAGTAACCGGCACCTTCCCGCGGCAAACTGCAGGTTATTGCAGAGTTTGTGATGCAGTCGAAATAAATTCCTTTACAGATACTTCGCGTTATGTTCGCATAAATATTTCCGTTTATTGTTAGGCACCATTGGGAACGTTATAACCATTTGTTCTGCTTAACATATAGACTACAGACTGTTCTGAAGCAACGCTCTCATCGCCGCCCTGGCCGTAACTGAATGGTGCAATGAGAGCCATTCGTAAGTGAATGTGCATAGGCCTCAATGAAACGCAACCTTTTGTTGGTGTTGAGGCGCTATTTCTTGATAATTATCCCAGTAATTCCCTGAGAGCATCTTCTGTGAATCAACCCTCGCGAGTCACTTCAGAAAAGTAGGAACCTCATCAGTGGTATAGGCGCTGTGCAAAATATGTTTTAGTTCTTTCACCATGCCACAACAGGTAAGTGCAAGTGAGCTTCGCACGACATCGAGTTCAAGAAAAGCATCCCAACCTGCGTTCTGTAACGCATAAATGCGTTAATTTTTGGTGCACAATTAATGTCGAAGCGATCACTGCATACACAAGCAACGTATCTTCTGATCAGTGGTATGATGCTCGTATTATAAGACACGAGTGGCCGCGGCGATTTTCTTTGTTGCAGTTGCATTCTTCATCCATCTCTCGCTTCTTCTGCGTTGACCTCCTTTAGTACGCATCCTTTTATACTCTGTGGACGATTGTCTTCTAGTTATATATATTCAAATAGGTATAAGTGCGTGTTCACTATCTCTATGTGAAACGAAATGGACAAGCAAGTTTTCCGATATTGGTCACGCAATCGCAGAGACCATAATAAATAAAAACAACATTTTACTTGTATGACTCGCGCGTTCGCATTTGCTAGGGAAAGCCGAAACATTTCGGCTTTACATTTTTACATTTCGCTTTTACATTCTTGCATTTTGCATTTTGACAAGTAGTTCAGATTATTGGCGCACTTCAGACTGTGCGCTCGACACCCATGTGCATTTAACTGTTCTATGAAACGAATCGCCGTTAGAGGCTATGCCGAGCTTCACTAAGTCAGGGGTATCAGGCTTCTTCGTCAATGCTGCTCAAACATCAAGAGAAACTTTACGTTATCACACATTCTCACGCAACCCGCTGTGAAGAAAGCGAGCAAGTTGCTTATTCCACTTGTTCGAATGGCCTGTATTCAGCACTCTCACCGTTCTGCTTTGCATGACATCAACAGAATTTGGTAAAAGTGTTGTCGTTTAGGTGTGTGGCTAATCACAGTGTAACAGTAGCATCGACTGAGGCCATTTTTAGTAGCGTGCGGAGCTGTTGCGTGTGCTCTTATTATCGCCCTCATTCCGGCAAGTGGCCCAGCAACCATTTAACGTCACTTCGGTTGCGCGTCTGAATAGCAGTGAATGCTTTGTCACGAATTTTCTTGATGTTCTATGCGCAAAAGCGCCTAATATTTAGTTCCATCGTTGTTTCATACAAGGCCATTGAATCTGGTAGCACAGAAAACTGTGAAAGAAAGTCAGTATTTGCACTACCCTAAACTGCTCCGAAAGCTGATGCTATGTGTCAGAGATACTCTACATTCTAACGTCTAAAGGAAGTGACGCATTTTCTGCACAATTATGAATGAAGAGAAAAATTACTGATGGTTAAAATTCTACGATAAATGAGATATATGGGGTTCAACGTCCCAAAACCAACATATGTATTTGAGAGACGCCGTAGTGGAGGGCTCCGGAAATTTTGACCACCTCGGGTTCTTTCACGTGCACCCAAATCTGGGCACACGGGTCTTCAACATTTCCGCCTCCATCGGAAATGCAGCCACCGCAGCCGGGATTCGATCGCACGACTTGCGGTTCAGCAGCCTAGTACCTTAGCCACTACACCACCACAGTGGGGCGTTCCACAAGAAATAACCTACTAATTTCTATATTGCGAATTCAAAGCTTCATATGGTAAGAATGTTTCCGTTCATTCATTATTTTTTTCTTATGTTGAGAAAAATGACTTTTAAATATAATTAGGGCTTGTTCGTTTTCACAACTCTTGCAAAAAATTCACATCATATCCACGCAGTGAATGATGATGACTGAGGCAGACCGTTCATCAGCCCGTCTGTGCATCCATCCGTCCGTTTATTTTTGCTTCCGTCTGTCCGCGTGACCCTGCGTGAGTCCATCCATGCGTCCGTACATCTGTCCAAGCGTCCGTCCGTGAGTTTGTTCATTTATGTGTCTATCCGTACGTACGTCCGCACGTCTATCCATCCGTACGTCCATCTGCTAGACTGCCTGTACAATCGTCTGCGCATTAATCTAGTGGACACTCTAAGTGCCACCATCTCCCATCTCGCATCTCCTGTGGCACTTACCCACACTAGAGCGGGTATGTACCACCGGCGGTTACGTACTACCACATACATTCAACGGGTGGACAGACCCAAGCCTTAAGGAGCTTCGCACAACCGCGGGCAAACTTGGTTTGGTGCTCCAAGACAGCGTGGCACAGTATTCGCTCCCCTCCTGATGTATCAAAGTGTGGCCCCGTTCCAAGGTTTCCAGCACGCAGTGGCACTTCGACACGCCAGTCACCGTAATGGCGTCTATCTAGGCTTTGATGATGTAGGGGTCAGAAAGAAAATCGGAGCCGGTGACGATATGGTACAAGCCACGCAATCACCGTAGTGTAGTTTGAAATCTGGCCGCTCAATCAAGGGGGTTGGGTAGGGTAAGTCGTTTATGTCAGTTTTGAAGTAATATTTTTGAAGCGCTGAAATTGTTCACATAGAACTTCACATGCTCACAAAGAATTGCACTGGGTATCACGTGATACCATTTTTATGCCTAAGTTTTTTATCCTTCTCTCGGCCACCTGACAAGTTTTGAAGTAGGTTCACTTATTCAATGCACATTCTCTCAGCAACCTGCGAAAGAAATGTAATGATACTGAGTCGTCTTACTGTAGGTATACGTAGGTTATATCTGAGTTTATTATTAGAATATCCTTTAGAGAGCTACTCTCAAAAAAAGAAAACTGCAGTCACAAAGCCACAATGGGTGCATATTTCTGAGTAAGATTTTACAGGTTCACTTGCTCGAAATCGGCACTTTTATAGTTCAGAATGTTTTCAAATTGATCAGCCTCGTGCATACAATGTTTATGAGAATCGATTCAGTGGTTCTTCAGAAAATGTACATTGAACTTCAAAAAAGTATATTTTTTGTAAAAATTTTGTTTTATGTGCTTGCGCCCAATTGCACGGCATTTAAACCACTTGTACGGCTGCTTGACGTCGGGCTACTACAGGGTTGTTCCTGGGAGCGCAATGACTTCTTCGCTGTCAAAAGTGCCAATTCGACTTTTGGGGGAGTTTATGTTACCATACTTTTTTATGGGTCGTGAGGACTGTAATCATTCTCCTCTACTTGTTAATCCGAAGCCCACAAGAATGATATGGAGCCTTGTTTTTCTGCTTTAACAGCCTCAGCAGCGGCTGTGCTTCGCCTTTACTCAGCGAACCCTTTTCTCTAATTTTAGTTTCCTTTCCTTGATTAATGATGTGAGAGATAGCTCGATGGGAGACGCCCTAATGACAAGGGGAATCGGAAGAGCGGCTCAACGTCGGTCCGCAAGGCACCGATGCCAGGGGGGGCTCTTCTGAATTCGCCTGGCTTCATTTGCCACGGCAATGCTTGAATCTATCTTTGCTTTGCGGTTTAGTGTACTTTTCTTTCCGTCCGTTGCTATACGTATATGGCGGATAAGAAGACGCAAAAATTTGCTCATTTCGAGGTTGCTTATTACAATGCGTGGTTTATATTCTTGTTCGTTTGCACGTTTGTGTCATATCTCTTTCCTTCAATGATGAAAAAGACTTTGAACACTGCTTCCACGCTCTTTCACTTCGATTGATTTGGTCCTCATGAAAGCTGTTGAAATGCTCTTGATGTGATAATTTTATGGGGACTGTGTGCAACGACCTGTATGTGTTACGGCGTTCGGTGTAAATTGATGCATCTGTGATTGGAGCGATTGTAGAGTTGTGCATAAGCAAACAATTTTCTATTTGCAAAGCTTCCATTTTTCTGCTGAATTTGTCGTTGGCCCCTTCAAAGTTCAAGGACGAACCTAATCTGCTTTTCAACGTTCTTATACTGAAACCATCACCGATTTCCGTGGAATCATCCTACATATTTAAACCAAACGGACATTACAATCTGATTCCAAACAAAGGTCTTGCGAGGTCCTGTACAACTGATTTTCGTTCTTATGATAGTCGCAATTTCCCATAAATGCAGCTCTTAGACACAAATTCAGCTTCTAGAGACTTCCTATAAAAGCGAATGGTGGTGAAGATTTTACATTGTATTCTTCTACAGCAATCGTGTAATATATCTGCAAATACTTCTATACGTATTGCACTTCAAGTAACTACGATCGTTCATATTGCCACGGAGAGTAGTTACACTATCCGGTATTATGAATAATCAGCGTCCACAGTCTTGTGCGTGCTTCTGCTTGTGGCTCCACGACTAATGCCACTAGTTCACGGGCACGAGTCAGTGTGGGTTGGATCTGCGAAGAAGAAGGCGCATTGGCGAATGAACAGTTTTTGTTTTGGAACGCTCTTGCGGACTTTTCCATTTTTGCACAGACTTTTCAGGGCACAATTTCGCCCATAATAAACTAGTTTTTAGTGCTTCTTCTCTTGGACCTGTTACAATATATTTATAGATTTCGCTTAGCCTATCGCGTGTGACATGCTGTGTACCTTGAAGCTCTAAATGCCTATTTTGGAAAAGCATTACATCTTGAAAGTTAGATATCTAGTTGTAGCCTAGAATAGGTCTTGCAAATAAAATGAACATTTGAGAATACCTCTTAGAACTACAGAGAACACGTTTAGATGAGTCATTATTTGCAACACATTTACTACACGATGCTGGTTGCGTTAAAGTGAATTCATGCGGGTTCTTGTTTTGTCTGTACATGAAGTGGTTATACGCTAAATGTCACACGAACTAAGACAAAAAACATTGCCCGCGTATCTATGTGTTTCGATGCGAATGTCGCCGAAAGGCCAGTGTTCCGCCGGCCAAGCTGCCATTTATGTTTTACCTCACTTCAAAGAGTGCCTCTTCACTGTCGATTGAGCAGCATAATTGGGTAGCTTTGACAAAATAGAGAATTACGCTGCATAAGATACACACGTCATGTGTCAGTGCTGTCGGGAAACCCGAGCTTGTGCAAAACCCAAGGCCACTGCCAGGTGGCCACACCATATTATCAACAGAGCGTTTTTTTTTTCTGCGCAGAGCACGACAATTTGAGCGCAGTGCACGAAACATTGGGCTATCTGGAATATTGTCCCTATTTACTTTCTAATAAAGGAACACGCCTGCAAATACTTACGTATTGATGTTGAGGCTGATGTACGCGGAATACATACTTCTAGATTGAAAATATTCTAAAGATTGAACGCAGTTACCAATTCAAGATGGCTGGACGTTCAGTATGTGCTTAAACTTACGCCGGGTGGTTAGATTGTGAGACAGACAGAGACACACAAATGTCTGCTTCAGATTAGCTAAGGAAAGACTATCTATCACCTTACAAAAACTTCCAGGCTGGCGTGGAATGCGCAGCATTGTCGCAACAAAGTTTGAAAGGGCGGCCTTTCAGTGCCTTTGTTGAACACACTTTGGCTAACCGCTACAAGCACTCTTGCAGAGAACCCATTACGTCAAAAAACATAATTTTTGTGTAGCATGAAGGCATTTGCTATGTCATCTTTCATCATTTTTCGGAGAAGCGTGGTACCCTCTACACACTTGCAATGGGTTTAGTGCAACTTTTTGATGCTGTGACTACTAACAATAAATAAATATGACTGAAGCTTTTGTATTGCGTTGAACCATTTGATGGCGCAGTCGTTAAGCAGTTATCCTTCTGTGACGCCTAGTTGTTTATTTCTTTTCTAAAACACTTCATGACTAATATTAACGCGAACCTTTTTCAGAATCATGTCTCTTTAGGGTGAGTTTGCAACGCAATTTCAAGCACCGGCGTGGCTTAGTGGTAAAATGCTGGGTTGGCACGCAGAGACCTGGGTTCTAATCCCGTTGTGTCTTTGGTGTGTTCTAGTTACTTAGTTTCTTATATTTTGCGCTTGAGTTGTCTCTGCAGATACGCCAGCGTATTTGGTGAAGTTGACAATCTTGTCCATGAGCGAAATTAGAGTACCTGTGTTGCCCCCGAGCGTTTCTCGCAGTGGACAAAAAAGTTAGAGCATATCCACAGAGTGAATGATGATGAGTGAAGCAAAGCATCCGTCCATCTGTCCACGTTTCCGTCCACCCGTTTGTTCGTGCTTCTGTCCGTCCATGTGTCCGTTGGTGCGTCCGTTAGTAGGTGCGTCCATCCGTGCGTCTGTGCGTGCGTCCACCCGTTTGTCCATCCGTGCGTTCGCATGTCCGTCTGTCAAACAGAAAGACAGACGGATGACGGGCGGATGCAGTCAGTGGATGATTCATGGTTTGCCAATAAAACCCTCCGAAGCTTCACTCCATTCATCACGATTTACTCCGTGGATATGCTGTGAGGTTGTTACTACAAACATGCATGTATACAGGCGATGACCAACCCGCGCCTTAAAGAGCTTTGCCCCAAAAATTTGACATTTTGAATCGACTGGCGCAGGTCTCAAGCACTGGCGCTGCGAAAATGCGCCAGACGGCTCGACGAGCTAACAGCGTGAGAGAAAATTTCAGTGCTGTGCTGAATGTACCGAGGATTTCAAGCCGCTTGTTTGAGCAAGGCACACTCTTGAACGCATTTATTTTTACATTCTAAGACATGCGTTTGTGGTGTACTCAATAAAGCCTGGACGGTCGATGCAGATCACCTGCAGTAGAAGCTCCACAGGTGAAAGATTTTTCATGTCTGACTCACCAAGGGAACATCACTGCTACCGCCCTTATATTTCTTTTTAGCACTTTCCATACATCTCCTATTGCTGTATGTATCCTAGCTGCCGCTTTCGGATAGTCTCTGTGCAGAACTTTTATAAACCAACAGCCATGTTCTAAACCCAATGAAAGAAAGAAGGAAGCCTTCAACGAGATTCACTTCTTTTAAGGCGAAATATCTATATGCCCCATGAAATGCAATAATTGACCGGTTTCTAGCCTCAGGGTCGTCAACACGAGCACTACAAAATATCATCGCGTGATAGGGATATCGTATGACGTAACAAATCAATCAATTAGTGATGTAATAAAAAGGTCCCTGTACCGTAACGTGTTCCGTTAGTGGCTATGATAATATTGGTTGACCAAAGTATACTGTCCGAGCACCACAGTACAGGAAAATCTAGCGCTAGCGTCTGTGACAGGTGCAACGCATTACGTGTCAGTCAGCATAGGTATGAGGCGTGTAACGAATTTGTATAAGTCTAATTCTATTGTCTCCGTTTGGGTTCACGTGGCCCGCTACTCCTCTATTACAAGATGAAGTTTAGGAAAGGCTCAGAAGTTCTACTTAATCAACTTGAAATTTTTGAGGCTCAGCAAATCAAATCGGCTCACGAAATTCACAATCGTCCATTTTTTCGGTTATCCAAACAAAAATAGTAACTCAACACAAACAAAGCCGCAAGTGCGTTTCAAGTCGCAGGCTTGTATATTATATACGCGCATACACTGCCCATCATTTCCATAGCGGCTGAACGTTTGCAGCGCCAGTGTTCCCTCTGCGAATGTTGTGGTAAACTCTGTGTTAAAGGTGCCCCAAAAACAAAGGTAGTGGAAAACTGCTAGAGTTGCGGAGATCCGCCAGAAAACACCAGAATATGGTCCGGAGCTATTTTCGAACAAAGCTGTACTATGATAGGTGGAAAATGTTCGTCTTACAGACGCTAATATCAACTAGACGAATGTATTATTCTGTGCTATTTCATAACGTGGAATATCTGTAAATTTCAAAGGTTAGCATGCCCTGATATTCTCAACCAATGTCTTTCCGAAAGAAAGCAGGAATATGGAGGCGCTCTTTATTTTGGATAACTGCCGTTGTAAAACCTACTTCCAGACAAAGAAAACCGGCATTTATTAATAAAGAAAAACGGCAACTGTCTTAGCTTTTGAGGCATTTCCTTGAGTGCGACTTCACTTTAAAAATAAGAGGTAAAAAACACTTTATTCAAATCTCACCAGTGCGGCGGGTACCAACAATAATTTGCAAAAAACGAAACGCTTCAGTTGTTTTTGACATTGCCGTTAAAGCGGAAGCCCGCCTAGTTCAACAGAATGCCGGGACACCGAATGGTAAGAAAAGAATTGGAACTTCAAGATGGTAGAATGAAATTTCTGATATTTCTTCAAATGCTGACACCGAGGAAACAATCCTCTCACTGACAAACAAGGAACGCGCCAGCGTTACAGCCGGACGGCAAGATGTGATTGAAAGGGGACATCAAAGGATCTTTCAAAACCTGCCGCCTCGTATCCGAATTTTCTAGAGCGTCCCGCATCTCGCATTTTTTTCTGATACTGTGTGAGTTGGAGAACAACCAACTTTCCTCTCACGGTCAATTCACCTTGGCATTCTAAATGGAAGAGGGCGTTTTCGATCTGTGTTCTCCATTCTGGGATACCATTGCCTCTTTTGTTTACATTTGTGTACGCTCGCTCAATGGAATTGAAAACTGTGTTTCTGATCTGTTCGATATTCTGGTGAGCTACGAGCAGGGCTCCGTCTGAGGTTCACTTTTGTTTACATAACGTCGGCCTCTCAAAGTTTGTAGCCTTCACTGATGTTGTCAAAAGGCTAATCTAGCTTCCTCCTAGCTAGCGACAAAGTTTTAGAATTGTTCAAGATGTTCCTAAGACAATGTTTCTCTGTTTGCCTTGATAAATATGCATACTGACACTTCACTTTCCTTGTATATATACCGATGGTAGGAGTTGTAACTAACTACGGGATTTAAAAACGTCTACAAAGCAATAGGTGCTACATACGCGCTTTACGTTTTGTATATGTCGTCGTTGATAGTGGTGCTGTGAGTGCCAGTGTGGTGATTCATTATTTGAATATATAACGAAGGCCTTTGCCGTACATTCTTACTACGATATATTTATCTCCGGAAGAGGTAATACATATGAAGGGAAGGGGGGGGGGGTGAAACAGTGTGTCTGCTGGAAAGACTTACGTTCACCCAATTATGAGGCCGGTCTAAACTGTTTTCGAATACATCTTGAAATTGTTGGAACTAAATGAGTCACACAATGTTTTCCAGCATTTAATAATCTTGAACAAGCCACTAATACCGCTTGGTGCCAAGAACACTAAAAAAGCTTCCCGCAAAAAAACCGTAATGTTAATTTCAATAACATATTTTTCAAAGCAAGGCCAGGCGAACTCTCAATAATGCCCAGGGAGTTAAATGGCCTTTGTGCCGGTCTTGCGATTCTTGCGTCATGGGCACCGATGACTACAGCACAAAATCAAGATACGAGTTTTCAACCATCCAGTGTTCTGAAAGGATCATTCTTTCTGAGTAGTAAATGTTGGTTAGTGTTCGCGTACGGCGCGTAATCCTGTATAATTATTACCTAACACCAAGTAACTTTGCGAACGATGAGTAAATGATAGATAACGTCGTGTATTAGTCTTATATGATAGGAAATCATGTAGCTATTAAAAATAATACACCACTATATATAAACAGGTAAATATAAAAGTAATGTTCAAGCAAGCAAGCAAGCAACCTTGGTCACTCCATCGTACGGCAATTTCTTCAATGTTTTTAGTAAGCGCACACTATCCTTCTTTGTGAAAAGGAACACGCGAGCGCTTGGCCTGCGCTCTGCGGCGGCTGCATTGAACATCGTAAACCAACCGATGAAAAAAGCATATCGACTTTTTTCATCATCTATTGGCAAACAAAAATAACCATTCATGGCCGCTAGACCAGCGCTCCTAGATAATACTCCCACTCCGGTCACCGCCCGGCACCTGTCTGAAGTAGTTGGTGCCGCCAGAAGCAGACTCGCATTGTTCAGCCATCAGCTTATGGTGCTGCAGGCTGCCGCTCCCACTGCGATTTGGACGAAAATTATTTACGCACGCTAAGTGTACTACTACTTCTATTATTAATATTATTATTATTATTATTATTATTATTATTATTATTATTATTATTATTTTTATTATTATTATTATTATCATCTGGCATTTCACGTTTCCAAAGAATGGTTACAAGAAACGACACAGTGGAGGGCTCCAGAAATTTCGACCATCCGTGCTCTTCTTTACCCTGCACTTACATCGCAGAGCCGGCGGTCCTCTACCATTTCGCTTGTATAAAAAAAGTTACTGCCATGGTTCAGGTCAAACCCACGACCTTCGGGCTAGCAGGCGAGCACCGCAATCATTACACCACCACGGCAGACACACGCTGAGACCTGATCTCGTAGAGCAGCAATGCTGGCGCATTACAATCTTTAATGTATGTTGAAGCGTACGAACAACGTGCTTCAGTTCGCCGTCATCCATAGGAGTGGTCCCTAAGATCGAAAATACAAAAAATAAGAACAAAAAAGAAAACATAATAAAACAATATTTTGGTATAAAACTATATTGAAAAGAAATTTACAACAAAAACTGACGGGTAGCTTCAAGGAAAATTCAACTTCAGCAGTACCTTTCTTTGTAGAATTCATTATGCCTAAGTTTTTCGCCTAGTATGAATAGCTGCTGTAACGAGTAAGTCATTTGTTCTTTTAAGCCTGTACAGAATACGAAGACTAATTAGGAGATAGAACCATCTGCGGCACCTACATCACCTTGTCTAATGAAACCGAGAAGTTGGCTAGACGGTACTGCTTTTTTTAATGTTTCTGCGAAAGCAGACACTGAGTTTACAAAGTTTTTTTTCTGCTAACACGCTCTAAAAACAATCTGTTACGTGTAATCATTTGAGAAAGGGACTGTTGGCAGGAAACGGTTGCCGGCTTTTCAGAGGCTAAACTGAAGGTTATAAACATTGACGATCCTTTTACGATTAGCAGCTCTGACGATGTAATCGATTTTTTAAAAAAGCAACACTCATCTAAGCTTATCTGCCTTCATTCTAGACACCCATTATGTGTGTTATTCTTTACCTCTTGTGGAACTTTTTATGTGCATCGAAGACGCTTTTGACAACCATGGTACAATGAGCTTCGAGAACGAAGTCGGTCTATCTCCTACCCAGTTTTTGCAACTTTCAAAACAAGATTTGGCATTCAAGTTTGCCACTTGCGGTGACTCAATGTTTTTACACTGAGGACGCTCTTGTATTCGTTCTTGTTTTTCCCCCGTTTTAAGTGACATATTTCTCGCGCATTACGACATAGTTCTGCAAACTCACTTGGAAGCAGAGTTGGTTTCTAAAATATTCAGATCCCTCGATGACTACTCGGTGTTTTTTACAGTGGCATGGTAATTCTTTGGCGGTTGCAACATCAATTTTGCGCTCTGTTTTTTTTTTGCGAATACTTTCAACAATTAATGAAAACATGTGAAGAGAGAGTAAATAGATGCATTAGATTCTTAAGGTAGGTTCACACTGGCGACTAGCACCAGTCGCGCGACCATTTGCGACTGGTGACCAAAAATCGACGGATGTTCACACTGGCAGAGGCTGCATGTGAGTTACTGGAAGTCGCAAAGCGGGAGAATCATGTCTGGATCTCGTTATGATGGAGACCTCGGGAGACCGGCGTTAATCAGCTGATCAGGAGATCACTGCCAGCCGAGTGAGCTAAGCGCACCGCATTTATTGTTTTCGTCCGCTCTCGCGCAGCGTTCCCAGCAGCATCATGGAGTTCGATTCGAGCGAAAAACAAGAGAATGTAAAAGCGCTGGTGCGTTATGCCATGGTGTCAGCGCTGGTATCACAGAAGCCTGCAAAGAAAGAAAAAAAATGGCAGCATATCCACGGAGTGAATGATGGAGAGTGGGGCGAAGCATCCGTCCATCCGTTCGTTCTTGCTTCCGTCCGTCCATGCATCAATCTGTGTGACCGTTCATGCGTCCATCCGCCCGTCCGTGTGTGTGTCTGTTCGTGCGCCCGCACGTCCATCTGTGCGTCCATCCCTGCGTTCGTCCATACATCTGCCCCTGCGTCCGTCCATGCGCCCATCCATCCGTGCACCCATCCGTGCGTCCGTCCATGCATCTGTCTGTGTGTCCGTTAGTCCATCTATTCAACACTCTAAGTACCACCATCTCGAACCTTTTCATCATATATTTCCAAATAGAAGCACCGCCATCCATCGGACATTTCAAGGACTAAACGAGAGGAGGCACACGCACACTTTCTTAGTGCTTGCGGTTCGTGTATACTTCCCACCTTTAACCATCTCGAGTTCATGGTGTATACTAGTTCACTGTATTCATGGCGTGGCAGCCCAACGCTCGCTGAACCTTTATAATACCAAGGAGGTTACGCCCAGCGAGTATAACGTGGCTGCCTTTTCTTGTCAGATAGTGCTGAATGTACATGCCAATGGCTGCTAATGGGAAATGAGAGACAGGATATTTCGGCTTTTACTTTCTTACGGCTTGCGCTTTGTATCTACTTCACACCTACAACCGCCTCGAGTAAATGGTATATACTATTTCATTGTATTCATGGCACTGCGGCTCAACGCTCGCTAAACCTTTCTAAAACTAAGGAGGCTACACTCAGCGCGTATAACGTAGCAATTCTTTCTTGTTAGATAGTGTTCAACGTACATGCCAATGGCTGATAATGGGGATCGCAACGTACACGTTAACTAAAAGCCGAAGGCTCCTGTCTCCCATTCCGCATTAGGAGCCATTGAGATGTACATTGAGAACTCTTTTTTATTGTTCAACGACGCACAGAAGAAGTCTGTCACCGGCACCACCTTGCAGGTCAAAATGTTATACTTGTTACACACTACAACGGCTACGAGGGACGAACGGTTGCCGTTGTAAGGAGCTTCGCCCCTAAGATCGAGAACGATGCAAATGAAATCAATGAGCAATAAAAAATCCTTGAGCAGAGCGGATTGTTTCGGTCCATGTGAAGATTGAACACGGGTCGTTTACGTGATAAGTGGATGTTCTACCACACGACCACGCATCTGCTTGTGAAAACAGTAAACAGAACTTCCTTTGTTTGGTAATGCAGTGAAAGTAGCTTGCATGGTTCACAAACACACGTGCCCTGTATGCATGCTTCACAGTGAAACGTGAAATATTGCAGTATTATTGCGTGGTACAAGCGTCCTTTGCCAAAGGGCGTCCGAATATGTGAATAATATAATGATTCCGTGGTTGAAAGCCGGTACCCCACTAACAAAGGCACACACGTGACTGTGCATATTTCCGTAAGGCCAGTTTGTACCATGCGCACAATTAGTCGCATACTGTATCGCCTTGTGGTATGGGAAAACGTACACTGGGGAAAAGTGATTGCCAGACGTTCGGATAAGATTGTCATTCAGATTGATGAGGCATTAGAAATTAACAAAAACGAACGTTGTGTGAGCTGCCCATCTGTTTCGTGGCCTCAAAAAAAGCAATAATATTGTTGTCGTGGTAATAGTGGCACTGTTACCATTACGGGAAGTGATGGTGCGAAGGATGATTTTGACACCCTTTCTCACTTTGTTGTGCATCCCTCTTTTTGCTGTTATGCTACCGCGTGCTTGTTAGCAGCGCCGTGTCCTCATAACTTCGCTCTCGCCTTCGTGTTAACTTACGCTGAAACATAAGTAATCACCTTGTCCTCTGATTAATCGTACAATCCTGGTCGATGATCACGCGATGTTTTGTCCAGGCTGCAGTAAAGTTCACCCGGCAGCACGCATTAACGGGTTGAGGGCCGATAGGGTACATTGTTATTATAGCCTCTTCGCACTCCTGTTAGTTTCGAGATCATTCAAAGTGAAAAGCGTCTTTTCAATCAAAACTTCTTTTGCTTCATCATGAGGTTTTCCGTTAGCTGCAACTGTCTCAGACGTGCGCCTCCGTGAATTAGCTTCAGATGTAGCACTAGTCACAAAAGAAAAATTTCTTTTTCATACATTTGTGGAGATAAAAATGAATACCAGGTCCTATTCACAATTCTCGATGTTACGAAAATAGCTCAAAGTGACCATATATGACTTACAGCAACAGTTTCAAAAGTAGCTTTCTGAAAAAAACATATAGCTTGAAATAAAATATGAATTAAAGGAAGCAAAACCACCTGCCACCAGGTTTTTTTTAACGCGAAGTTGCGCCTCAGCTGTTCAGAACGTTGAAACTGAGCGTAAGAGAAGGGGCTTCCGGCAGCAGCCAAAGCGTCTGCAGTCGTCGATTACTCAGCAAGAATAAATATTATATGTTTGGATAAAACGCACATTACCTCAGAAAAGCCACCCTAGTCGAACGTCCCATGTAAGCTTAAGATTTGTTTATATCTGAACTTTTTAAAAACGCATTGACCTGTAACCTAGCACAAAGTAAGAAAAATGCAGCGTTTACAATCACTCGTTGACTGTATGAAACTGAATCTGAGGCGTCGAATCTGCCGAAGTGTTATAGTTAAAGTTCAAACTTTCAACAGATCACGAATTACTTGGCTTTATTCAAGTGAAGGAAGAGTTTTTGTTTAGATTGTAGAACGTTCGTTGCACTCTGGACGACGATTTTGACGAAATTTGTCGTTTTAACGTCCACATACACAGACACAAGCCGTGACAATTTTTTTTCAGTTCATAATTTGTCGCGTGGTCGTAGAACACTGTTCGCTTTCACTTTGTTTTACAGAAAGATGATCCCTGACAAGCAATAATCAGAAAACTAAGAGCATCTATCTATCTATCTATCTATCTATCTATCTATCTATTTATCTATCTATCTATCTATCTATCCAACTATCTATCTATCTATCTATCTATCTATCTATCTATCTATCCACCTATGGCTTATAGCTCTCCTGGCCGTTTTGATAATGGTAGCGCAACAAAATTGTTGTGGCCTAATGTGAGTGTATGACGAGCATATGTGTCTAGTCATAACATTGAAATAATGAAATGTATGTGATGAACGTCATGATTTACAAATCATGGTCTCGATGCTTTGCGGCGTTTTCGTTACCATCATATACTGCAAAACTGGGATGGTATACATGACTGCATGGAGAACATAAGTTACAGACTCTAACATGAAACTGATGAGATGCGTTTCATGTAAGAACATATCTACATGCCACGCTCATGAAGCACTTCCGGCCGTTTCGCTAGCTTCACACATACCGAATTTGGTATTAGCGCGAATGGACGACGAAGGTAAACGACACGTCCAGGCATGACGATCATGACATTCGCGTCTCGTTAAACAAGACTACTTGCTACGCTCATAGTGCCTTCTCTGTCGTTTCGCTGGCTTGCCATGTACCAAATTTGGTATTGTGTGACGTCAATGGATGGCAAAAGTGTATGACTGGTGCGAACATGATAATGATGACATGTGGGTCATTTAGGAACATGACAATGTACCATGCTCGTACATACATTATATGGCACTGACGGCCATTTCGCTAGCTTCACATGTACAAATTTTGGTGTGACTTGACCTGAGTGGACGACGAAGATAAATGACACGTTTAACATAATAATCGTGAAATTGAAGTCATGTATGGCCTAATTTACTTTCGACTCGTAACGTTGTGTTGTTTTTAAAGCGGCATATCAACCTTCCTCAGTCAGGCTTCGCAAATTATCGATTCCCACAGTTCGAGAGATCTGCCAATTTTGTCATTTGTAAGATTCATTTGTGAGGTGTCGAAGTGTCACCCACGCGAATGAAGCTCCCTGGGCAACTAGAAAAATGTCTTTCCTAAGTGAAACATCTTCGTTTACATGCGCGTTGCCATTAACATATAATATGGGGAGTAGTTTTCTGCAATGCCATTGCTGTTTGAAATATCCCAAGGGATGAAAAGAAAGTTATGTATCAAAACAAACTTACTCATTTGTATGTAAGTCTTACATAATCGCGTAGTTTATTCGGCAGAGCTGCGCATTCACTCATTATCCGCCGAGATGATTAAGTGCTCCGATTTATGCAGAGCACAATCATTTCCCAATCTCAGACAGTTTCATTTTTATACTATTTCCTCCACGTATTTTTGTTTGATAGAGTAAACTTGTGAACACAAACACTGTGGTAGAAAAGAAGTAAAAGAAAATGTTATCAATTCTATCTATCCGTGTAGGAAAACAGCGCACAAATGTGCTTCTTGTATAAGAAAAACATTTCGTTGCTTCCATGTGCAATATTTCTGGAACCATGATTTTTTGTGAATGGTAGAGATCCCCGGAAGCATCTCTTCGATAAGAGAGAGTGAGAGAAGTAAACGTTGATTTTGAAACAGCGCCCCGAGCAATGCCCGGTGTCACCCTGAGGTGGGAGGGCTCCTTTGTCCAGGAACCTTCTGGCTTCTACTGCCCTCTTAGCCCTGGCGACGAGTTGTTGTTGCTCTTCCAGGTCCTCGAGGGCGAGCTTCGCCTCCCACGTTTCGGTTAGTACTTCGTTAGTCCATCCTGCTTCGTTATCAGTCGTGTGTTGTTGCAGATTATGTCTGACAATACACTTTCGATAAAGATTACTTTTTTTCCCTTCCGATGACGAAGAATTATGCTCCGTATGGAACGGCGTCAAACAGAAACTCGCCGGCCCCGAGCAACACAAGAACGAGTAGAAGCAGCAATGAAATTTAACAACAAATCGGGTCTCTTAGCACGACTTGAAGAAAAAAAATTGTGACATAGGCATATTATCAGTTGTCTCAGTTTTCCAGGTACTGTAAACTTCCCACTGCTCCCATACTGTAAAAATTAGAAAAGAAGTTTCAAGTTGGTTGTTTCATACGTCTTTTTATGAGGGCTCTCTCATGCAAGCCTGTATCTTGCAACCTTCGACGCTTACCCCGCCATCGTCACACTACCTGTACCGTACACAATACTACGTTTTCGAGGTAGTTTTTTCCAAAACATGAGACGCTTATGTTGATGTAAACTAGCGCAATTCCACAAAAACAAATTTACATAGCAGTTCCAACAAGTTCAAATGAAGTGCAACTACCATGAATATTTTTTTGCGTCTTCATCTCTCATACTATGAATTCCCTGATGCGTACGTTGCGACAGGTCTTCTTAAGAAGCTCCTTGTTTTGTAATTGGACCTGTTGGTCAGACAACCGGTGAATATTTTATCCAAAGTAGACTCAGACGTCTATCTCGACTAGACAAAAATAGGCGGCAGTGGATGTCTTTAGCCGTTTAGCAGCCATAATTGGGAAGGCGCAGGAGCATTAAGAGAGAGAGAAGTGAAAATTCGAAGGAAAACTTCACCCAAGAAGTCATTAGGTGTGGTAAGCCGTTAGGCCAACACTGGAAGGGGCATGTGAAATAGAACTCCAAAATTCAAAGTAGTAGTGAACTCAGCACCGGAAATGAATATATGTAGTCTAGCTTTTCTTGACTCGCAGAAGTTCGCTATAAAATCACCGCTTCAATAAATGATCGATGCTGCCTGTAAGCGCTGAGGACTCAGGCGCACCATCCACGCTATTCTTGATCGCCTAGTAAGTAGAACGAAGACTGCGTTGCACCTTCAGCTACTGGGTCATGAAAATGAAGCTCACGTATATACTCATACTAGCACCTTGAGCTAGATGTCTCATGTACCTAAAAGAAACCGCGCACTCTAGAAAACGTGCATGGTTAACTGCTTTTGGTCAGTTCTGACATACCACGTATTTGACTCTCCTTTAAGAAGCATGTTAGCTCTCAGGTGCGTAAAGTGACTCTCAAAACAAAGCTGAATGGTCACTTCTCACTTATGTATGCAAAATGTTGGCATAGGAACTGGCAAACACCAACACGTTGGTCTGGAGGCCAACGACAACACTTAAAATGTATATAGATCTACATTGTTATGACAGGGTGGAAGATCCCTCTACGAAGCGCACACACCAAGTGGAGCACCAACCGACCTCTAAGTCACGTTGAAAGGGATGGGGGGTGGGGTGGATGGGAGTCTTACATTTGGGTTTGCTCACAGTACGCAAGATGGCCATCGTGAGGAGGATGCTGCTCCATGACACCTAGTTAGATTCTTGCTCATCAGCGAAATTCGTGACAGCATCATGGCACTGCCCCCCCCTCCACTGAGATATTTTAAAGAGAAATCGCCGCATACTCCCCGAGAATTCAATGGTCCTAAATGCGATTCTATAATGATTACTATAAGGCTTTAACATTGCATGGGTAAAAATATTCATGTTCTCATGACTCGTGCTCTCCCACATCCTGTGCTGTTGCAGTGAAATCTACATAAACACAGTTTTTTGAAAATCAGTATAAGATAAAAAGCTTTTTGGGGCAATATGAGGCACTCCACGCTACCTAAGATCTATGGGCGAAATTTGGAGCATTTCGATGAGCCAGTGAAGCCAGGAACAAGGGGTTCATTCTACGTACCTTCCAACTCATGCTCTTTCCCTCAAGCAGAAGTTATTATTTAATACATCTCTTTTTATGAATTCATTGCTTGAGCCATGTCGTTTATCTATGGTTATCGAAATTTTCTTCATTACAACTTGCACTTTCCTTGCTCTAATAACTATGTTGGGCTCAGTAAAACATTCCAAATGCGCTATGCGGGTAACATCTACTTAGGTGACATTAGGTAGATTGAAAGGCTTCGTGTTATTAGAGAAATAATAGAAAGCTTCCAGTCAACTCACATGTGAAGGCACCCCAACACAATAACGACATTTTAAAAGCGAAAGCAATGATTGCCGAGAATTTAATATGCCCGGTGCCCGTCGTTCAAAAAAGTAGCAAATACGCAAAAAAAGTGAAAGCCTGACTACGGATATGTGGCACTCCTGCCACCAGTTCCCGACATTACGTACCTCTCCCGTAACTTACCGTTATGCCCACTACTGTTGCCGGCACTTCGCCCATTTCATCCAACGCACTTCACTCAGTTTATATGCTGCACCCTACTCACATCGCCATTTTCTGTGTGTCTGCAAAGCACAGCTGGCTGAAGTTGATTACTCCCTCCAGTACATTTCATTATTTCCATTTCAGTCTCAAAGTGAGGTGCATGAAAATGGAATATTTTTTTTGATATAGTCTGCAAGTTCACAGGCGTTACTTTTCTGCGTTAACAAACACTAAAAAGCAAAATTACCCGAAAAAGAGTAACGGAGCCCAATAGGCCCGCGCAATGAACGGATAGACCGTTGAGGAGCACCCACAGAAGGAAGCGTGCCGCGTGCAAGCCGCTTAGTCTCCAAACACGCTCCAAAAGGATGATCCGCCCGGGAAATGTGGGCACTGTGCAAAACGTTGCCAAGATCCCCAGCCGTCCTCCTCTTCTCCTGGCTCAGTTTTCCCCCGTATTTAGCTGGCGACGGCTCACGTTGCGTCGCTCTCGGAGTGTTCGAACACGGCCGCCTGGATTCGACAATCTAAGAACTACGACGTGGTGCTTGTGTGTAAGCTTAGATGAGCGTGGGCTGCTCCTTTTACGTTTCGCCGCACCCACGAAGCCTGGAGAAAGTCTCGACACCTAACCTTAGCGCGCTGTATATCTCTGGCTTCAAGATAGTCACGACCAACACACGACAGCAACAGTTGGCAAGGCTAACATGGCGGCCGAGAAGACAGCAGGCCTATTGGATATATACTTCAGTCCAACTCAGGGCATAAATAGGCACTGGATGTTATTGCGAGTAGCTTAGCATTCTTTATTCTACTCTACTTGTCGCGTGTACGATACGGATCGTGCTTGCCGGACGGGCTCGGTCGTGTGGTGTATCGCACGCACGAAATGCACCGCCAAGGTCAGCTTGGACGTCTGAAGTTCGCCTGTGCTTTGCGACCGCGGAGAACTTGGCCGCCATTGCCATCGGCCTCCCGTACGCTCGCTCATCGAGTGCTCGCCTGTCTTCGCCGCCGCGATGAGCTCCGGTCTCACAATATTGGGCTGATGAGGCCTTGTCGCTGTGTTGGGGGTTGTTGAAAACACCTTCCGGGTTCTCGTAAAAAGCTCGGTTGTAGTAGGTCGCGCGCTGTAAGAGCAGCAGCACGGGCTGGCGGGGCTTTCGCTATAGCATCGAAACTCAGTGAAAACTGGTCGCCATTACAGTTGCTTTTCCCGTCAATCGGTCACAAGAGCTTGGTGCCGTCCGTTGGCCGCGGCGGCGGACTTGCAAACATTCACTCGAGTTTATGGAAAAGGGCCGCAGTACCGTCTATTTCTTCGGCGCTTGCTCCAAACCGGCTCGGCGCTGTTCGTGGTGGAAGCCAAGCGTACGCTCGCTCTTCTGTTCGAAGTTCGCTGGCGGCAGACAATCCGCGTGCAGCGCAATGTTTGGTGTCGCGTTCGCTTGCTGGAGCTGAACGACGTCGCTCGCTAATCACTCGCCGAATTGTTGGTGGCACGGTGGTTCGCGTAGTTGTGGCTTCAGGCATAGCTCCTAAGCTGTTGTGCTACGGGGACCAAAATGATTCTTTGACGATGTCTTACATCACGGTGAAATTATCAGCATGTCATATCTCACGTATGTTTTATTTCACGTTACGCGTATTTCTTATATGCATTCGTATTGATCCTCTGTCACGTCTGACTCACTATTTTACATACTTATTGTGCAGCCATGGCCACACACCGTGCTGAAGACTATGTGCGCTGGCGTCTGCGATGCCTGTGATTCATCTCTTTCGTCAGAGCAGTCCAGAAGGACTGTGCGAGATGTGAAGATAAAGTTCATTGTGTGTCATATTTTACACGCATGTTGTTATATTAACTTGCACGTAATTGTCATATGCGTGCATCTTCATCTTCTGTCACGTGTGTCTAACTTTATTTACTATCTTATTGTACGTACAGCCGTGGAAACACAACAGGCAGAAGACTGCGTGCGCTGATGTCTGCAATACCTGTCATCTATTGGTACCTTCACAGGAGCTCCACAGGGAGTGAACAACATGTGACAACGATACTGGACTTGTACACTTCACCATGAATTCACCTAAAAGAATGAAGGAACTTCATGTGTATGTACAAAAATAAAAGATTTCGATGTCTAACTTTTGCCTTTCGTTGTTGCCGTGACTGCGAAAGCAGTTACACATAGGAGGCTAACTACTTTTCGCTTGTTCTTTTCTGCGCTACTTGTTGGTCACTGCGCAGAAAAACAGGCGAAAAAAGTATTAGGCCTGGCGGAAAATAAACAAAAAAAGCAATGTTTGAACCAGGGATAAAAACTTTATCCGAGTGGAGTATTTTAGTGAATCAACCGTTCGTCCGGCGAGGTGCAACTGTGAGGAATAACTGTTGCCCGGTATGGTGTAAATGTGGGGATTAAGAGTTGCCCTATAAGATGAAAATGATAAATGATACAACTAAATGTTAGTCATTCGAGGTGAATTGTGGGACTAACGGTGTAAATGTGAAGACTAAATGTCAATCTCTGGAGCTCGTCTGTGGGGACTAACTGTTAGAACTGGTGGCGTTATTTTTAAAGAAATTAATGGTTTTGGCAGTCCCATTAGTCCCCAAAAGGACGAACCACACACCCTTTTAGTACCCTTTTGCTTAAGAGTGAACACAAAATCTCGTTTCAGCTATACACGCCGGAGTTCCTCAAATTGCCCGAGCTTTAGAACTTAGACAAGCACAGAATGCATATTACTTATTCCTGAACTGCTCTAGAAACAATGAGTTGCACCTATTTGTTTTTGTGTGAATTTTTTATCCAAATGGACGCTCAGTTATATGCTATCACATGTTTGAAAGCTTCGTAGGCTACCATGTTCAGACACAACCGGGCAGCAAAGCACGTGGGCGTTCCACGTACAGTGAACTAGAATATGATTCCAGTTCTCAATAGTCTCGTCTTGCGGCCTTCGCAATGCGTATGTTTGCACATCCCGCCGTGTTGTCGTTGCGACCCTGCCATTGCTCACTGTTGTGTTCTGTGTTCGTGGCTGCAGGCCATGCGAAAGTGCCCTTACGAAAAAAACAGTAGCCGTTCCACAGAAATTCTACAGTTCACAAGTCCCCGGCATGCATAAAACATGAGAAAAAGTGACAGAATTTCTGTTACCGCCTGTCCCCTCCATGCGGGCATTTGGCACATCTGTTCTACAGAACATCCGCAGAGCCCAAGTCTGCAGCTTGGCTGCAGAAAGTCTGTTTTCAGGATGCAGCTTGTCTATTCCGAGGATGCAAACTGTTAGGAGAAAGTGTTTCTAGAATGCAGCTTGTCTGCAGAAAGTCTGTTTCTACGATGCAGATTATCTGCAAAAATTCTGTTTCCAGGGTGCAACTTGTCTGCAGAAAGAACCCCAGGTGGTGGAAATTTCCGGAGACCTCCACCACGGCGTCTCTCATAATTATATAGTGGTTTTGGGACGTGAAACCCCACAAATCTAACAATCAATTGATCAAATCAATCAACACCCTGGGCGTCCATTATAGGACAAGTCTACTTGCCATCTGCTCTGTGTCCGCAGAAAATATGCATACCAGGCCCATATGGGGGACTGGAAGGCGACGGGTGAGTGACTGGCGGGTGATAGAAAGGTTAAGCCCATTCATTATAGTTATTAAATGTGTGATGGCCTTGTATAATACATGTATATGTAGAAATGATATGTCACAGACAAAGCACACATTAACAGTCAAGTGTTCCAGCAGTCTGCTCGGCGTCTGCGGGAAATCTGGAGACTACTTCTATAAGGTGGTGACTGGTGGGATACTAATGGGTCACTAAAGGTAAAGACCATTTATTTATTGTTATCACAGGTTTCACGGTGCAAAATATATATATACGTATATTGATATATATCCACAGGCTCGCACACTGGGCTCACAATTATAAAAATGGCAGCGTATCCACGGGGTGAGTGATGAAGAGTGGGGCGAAGCATCCGGCCGTCCATTCGTTCTTGCTTCCGTCTTTCCATGCGTCCGTCCGTGTGATCATCCGTGTGTCTATCCGCTCGTCCGTGCGTGTGTCTGTTCATGAATCCGCACGTCCATCTGTGCGTCGGTCCCTGCGTTCGTTCATGCATCCGCCGCTGCATCCGTTCGTTCATGCATCCGCCGCTGCATCCGTTCATGCATCCGCCGCTGCATTTGTCCAGCCATCCGTGCAGCCATCCGTGCGTCAATTCGTCCGTCTAGTCAACACTCCAAGTGCCACCATCTCGCATCTTTTCGTCATATATTCCGCATATAGAAGAATCGCCATCCAGTGGACTTTCCAAGGACTAAACGAAAGGTGGCAAACGCACACTTTTTTACGGCTTGCACTCCGTGTTTACTTCACATCGTTAACCACCTCGAGTTCATGGTATATACTAGTTCACTGTATTCATGGCACTGCGGCCCAACGCTCGCTAAACCTTTCTAAAAACAAGGAGGTCACGCCCAGTGAGTATAACGTAGCAACCCTTTCTTGCTGCAAATGAGGAATGAGAAAGAGGAGAATTCGGCTCTGAGTTAACATGCACGCTGCGAATTTTTTATTGTTCAACAATTCACAGGAGAAATCTCCCACCGGCACCACTTTGCTGGTCAAAGCGTAAGACATGTCAAATACTGCGACAAGGCCGAACAGGTGCCGACAAGGGACGAACAGGTGCCGACAAGGGCCGAACAGGAGCTTCACCCCTAGAAAGTATGCTTGCCATCTGCTAAACGTCTGCAGGAAGTATGCAGACTATGTCTACAGAAAGGTCGATTCTACAAGAAGGTGACTAGGGTGAGTGGTAGGTGACTCGTGGTTGACAGAACGGTCAAACCCATGTTGTAAGGATTGACGCGCAACGGAGAAACCAAACAAACAAACAAACACCTTCAGACCCCAAGCAGTAGGCAAAAACGATTTCACCTATGGCAGGGTTCCTGCGCCCCTCACGTTGAGCAGTGGCTCTAACCACGGAGAAACGCTGCCATTGCGCTGAACTCAATTGCTAAGGCCGTAAGACTGAACGCGCGTTTCTAGTCCGGCCGCGGTTCAGAAAACAAATGCTGCGTGTGTCACTGTGGCTCTTGTAATAAAGCTTTGAACTTTCTGTGTTTAATGGTTGTAAACCAAGAAACCACGTGCGCCGAAATCAAAATTTCACTTCATGTACCAAACAGTACTTACTGAACCTAGTACAGCAAAATAACACCTCTCCCTTACATGTTCATTTACGCTACCGTTAGATAGGAAATTGCACTTATAAGAATGAATCATATTAGAAAGTTCGTGTACATTTTGGAGAATTAGGCATCTTAAAAAAAACATTTTATTATTTCATTCACCGCACAATAAACTGCGTATTTAAGGACATAAAGCCCCCTGCCGTGTGAAAACTTGGAGGCGTCCGATCAGAAAACAAAAAAAAATCACAGCATATCCATGGAGTGCATGAGGATGAGCGTGGCGAAGCGTCCATCCATGTGTCCATTCATGCATCCATCTGTCCGTCCTTGCATCAGTCCAAGTGTCTGTCGGTCTGTGCGTTCATTCTTGTGTCCCTCCTGGCGTTCGTTCATGCATCTGTCTCTGCGTCCGTCCGTGCGTCTGTCCATCCACGTGGCCATCCGTCCGTCCATCCACCCATGCGTCCGTCCGTGCGTTTTTCTGTCCGTGCGTCTGTCCATGCGCCCGGTTATCTAGTGAACACTTCATGTACCACCACTTCGCATATTTTCATCGTACATTCTTCAAGAAGTACCGCTATCCAGCAGACATCCCCAAGACTAAACTAGAGGTGGCACGTCCGGACTTGAGAAGTGGCACGCGCGCACGGTCTTACGGCCTGCGCTTCGTGTATAGTTCCCACCTTTCACAGCCGCTGGTTCATGGCACTGCGGCTTAACCCTCGCTAAACCTCGCTAAAACCAAGGAGGTTACGTGCAGCGAGTTTAACGTGGCAACACTCACTGGTCATATAGTACACTCACTGGTCGTATAGCATCAAACTCAAGGCAACTAATATTGGAGTTTAGGTCACCAATACTCGTCTCTGTAAGTTATCTTACCAAAAACAACTATCAATTTATTCAAGATTAAAATGCGCGGGTTTCCTCCTCAATCGAAAAGAGTGCGCGCGTGAAGCTTCTCTAGACCGGCCATGGAGGTGGATACCTACTACTAGTACTATGATATGACTACGATTACAACAACAACAACAATAACAACAACTACTAATACTACTACTACTACTACTACTACTACTACTACTACTACTACTACTACTTCTACTACTACATACATCATGGACGCACGACCCATGGCATAGGGAGCTTCGCCCCGACAAATACTAACCTTACTGGTTCTCTGCACTTGTGCTCACACCCTAGCATTACTGCCAAGTGAACGGGAATAAAGTGGCAGTAGCCACGCCCCTTTCGCCTTAAAGCGTCAGGCATGCTTTTTTGATGCTGTATGAAAGGACATGTGCGGAAATTGCTCTTACGACTTGATGATACGGGTCCCTAATCTTAAGCACCAGCTTCACAGATGATTGACCCTTAAGAAAATTACCGGCTACAGAGTTTCTCTTTAGAGAACGCAGACTTGATGAAGCGTAAGCACAAAGTAAATGAAGCAAACCTTGAAGTTCGCAATTACCATATTTGTCACGTCAGCTGGGATGTTATCGGCGAAGTCTTCAAAGTTCTCCGGCTTCTGTAAATATCGTGAGTAGGTAATGAGGATAACATAAATGCTCTATAGCATGCGATACACGAGACCTCAAAGGATCGCCTATGTATCCGTCAAAAAGCAAAAACAATCCCTTTTTGCATGTAGCCCTATCTATCACGAAAAGGGCTTCTTTTCTTCATGTTTATTGGGGTGACAGTTATATGGACACTCAAGTCACATTTAGCCAATTAACGTTGCTGTATTTGTAATGTTTCGTTTAAGTGCAAGTCTTTCACACCACTGGCGAGTCTAGCGTTAATGTGCAAGATTAAGATCTTGTGCGCTACTGATGAGTGCAGCTGAAGCGTACAATGAAGGGAACGATCGTCTATGTCACCGGGAAAAAGCATGCTGATATACAGGAGCCGGAAAAGGCCTGCACAGATCCAGCAGCGAATCAAAGTCATTTTGATCAAAGTCATTTATCTCATATTTTAATCGACATGTGTTGACAGCACAAAAATAAAGAACATAATATATAATGAAGAAATGGCATTTCCGATCAGCATTGCCGATTTTTCTTTCTTATGTCCTCATTTCTGTTGCGCTGTGCAAAGCCGTAAATTCTAAATAACCAACAAGCTAAAGCACACATTTTATTATAGTTTAAAGGTAATTAGGTAATAACTTTCAACGGGGCGTACTCTCATCAAAAGTATTGGAACGCATATTGGTTGATGCCTCCTACTCTTGTACGTGTGGTCTTATCACAACTCATTTCACAATGAAACGAGAGAAAGCGCAAAGAATGCTTTGATCTCAATAGAGGTCGTAGTTACTTACCCGAGCGCTTGGTAAGCTTCAGCGTGATTGGTTTAAAGAAAGGCTTAACCCTTCAGTTTACACGGTTAAACACCTTAAGTGCTTGCTGTCACGTACACTTCTTCGCCTATGAAGACAAACTTCACTTCGGACAACGAAGTTTTTGCGCTATATATTGTGTCATGAGGATAGCGCCCTAAAGCTCAGCGTGTTCTCTATTTGAATTGTCACTTTGTTTTAAACATGATGTTGTGGTGTGCAGTGTTTGTTCATGAAATCTGTCATTTATTCTTGCCGTGTACTTTTGCGTACTTAGACCTAAGATTTAGGTACGTAGACATAAAATTGTAACACAAAGCGTCCTGCGAGTAACACCTATTCGAGAACGAAAATCGATCGAATGTCGCATTCGTTGTTTGAACAAATCACTAGTTTTATTCCACTGGTGGAAACAGCTTGCTAGTAGAAAACCCAATAGCTGACGGTGATTTTCCAAGTGCCCCCATTGACGAATTTCGATATTAGAGGAGTGCTCGCCTGGTATTGAAAAATCTACTATTCTTTCATATTAAAGGGGTGCGCTTTTCGACCACAGAACACGTTCTAAAAGATATAGGAAGCGGCTACGTTGAACTAGTGGCTAAGGCTCTTGGTTACTGAACCGAAGGACGCAATAAGTAATCCCAAACGCGGCGGCTGCATTTTCTATGGAGGTGAAAATGCTTGAGGCCCCTGTGCTTAAACTTAGGAGACCATGAAAGAACCCCGGGTGTCCAAATTTCCGGACCTCCTCTAAGGCGTCTCTCACAATCATATGGTGATTTGGGGACAATCAAGCACAACAATATTATTATATAATACCTTTTTTTGGGTTAGTAAGGCATAGCCTGGTACCGACATCTGGAGCAGCACCGGAATAAAAAGCCGCCGAGAGTCAGCGATCTTCCGGCTTAGCCGAGATTTTCTACCGGCTACACCGTCACTAGGAATGATGAGAATATATCAAAAAAGTTACTGTATTTTTTTTTGTTTGTTTTTGTAATAAACTGTCAGGCAGCCTCTCTCTTCATCTCGACCATAAAGCCGACGAGAAAAGGGTCAGATAGTGAAACGTTTATTCCATCTTCACATCCACTGTGGCTATGAACAGGACCACCACTCTGTGTTTTACACTTCAGTGAAATACCGACTGCGCAGTCGTTCTGTTCACATTTTACTTTTTGAAAATGTAATGTACAGTTTCACTGTGTGTCTTTCTTTCTTTTCTCGTTCTTTCTTTCTTTCTTTCTTTCTTTCTTTCTTTTTCTATCGTTCTTTTGTTCTTTCTTGTTTTTCCTTCTTTCTTTTATTTTTCTTTGCATCTTGCTATGCCTGTTTGTGTTGATGATAAAAGTGCTTTCGGGATCCGAATTTTTTTATAGTTCTTCAGGTTATTTAAGCAACGCGTTCATTTTAGGAACACTGTTCTCGAAGTTTAATGAGGGGATGATTTCAAGGCACAGTTCGCCTTCAAAAACGTAGCGAAGCTCATCTTCTGAAGATGAGCTCTTTTTTTCGAATTGAAGGAGAATACTTTTTGCTACACGTAATGACGGCCTAGACGCTACGCTGTTGCACAACAAAGCCCGAGAAAATGGGTTCTACTCCCACCCTCGGCGGTTTCTTTCCGACAGCGTAAAAAAACTAGTGAAACTAAAGCTATTTTCACACAGAGCTATCCGAAGAATTGGTGGAGCTGTGGAGATTCATTTCAATTTTGGATTAGGAATTTCTTATCATGTTGCAAACAATTCACCATCATTAATAACTGTGTTTCTTCCCTAGCTGGTGTTGCATCTGGAGTCCCTTAAGTAGTGTTCTAGGCTCTTCCCCCTTCCTTATTTACATAACGATCTGCCCAATATTATTTCCTTAAGTATTGGATCATTAGCCAATGGCTGTATCATTTATAGAAAAATAACATGTCCCGACGATCACGACATCCTGCAAAATGCCCTTAACCTCATAAATATCTGGTGTCGAAAATGGCTCATGGTATTGAACTCTGGAAAATGTAAAGTCATTTAATTCACCCACAAACAATCGAACTCTGATTTTTTCTACGTAATTAACAACTCCGTCATATCTTGTGTTCAGTCATTCAAGTATCTAGGGATAAACTTAAATAATTTTTTATGGCGTCCCCAGGTTTCTGCTATCTGTGCTAAAGCATCGCAAACGCTTGGGTACACTCGTCGTAATCTGCGTAAATTGTGACCTAACATTCGCAAGTTAGTGTACCTTAGCTTCATTCACCCGTAGTTAGAATTCGTGTCGTCTATTTCGTTCCTTATCAAGACAACTATTTACAAACTTAAAGCTTGTTCAAAACCGTGCCACCCTTATTACCGGAAGCTACGAAAGCAAATCCAGTATTACTAAAATAAAAGTTGAATGGCCCTTGCGCCAAAAAACACCATATATCATCATCAAAATAAAATTTGAATTTCCTCTCCACTCTCTTCAGGTTCGCCGGTGTGTTTACCTATTATGCCTGCATCATGGGTATGTTCTAAACCGCTAGCCACATTTTCTCCTTTTGAAAACCTCACTGAGCATGTCTAGATCGCTCCGTAATTAAGGCTGTTTCGAGCGCATCTTTGGCAATACAAGGGCGTTTAGTTGTTCAGTGCTGCCACACGCCATCCAGCTTTGGAACAATACCACTGGCGATATCACTTCGATCACAAATCGCAAAACCTTTCACGACCGCCTACTGGAGCATTTCATGCTTACGTATAGTTATATCTCATTCAGTGCTTTCTGTATGTGTTATCCTATATGTTTTAAATTGTGTAACATTGTAATATGTCACATTGTTGTATTGTAAACGCTGCCATTATTTGCTTCATTTTTCAACCATTGACTGCGCATGTTCATTGGGTTCGTGTTTCGGGCACGCTCTTTGTGTAGTTTTTGTGCTGTGGTGTTGCTCTTCTTTTTCTGGCAGTCGTTTGCATTTCAGTGCACTTTTCGGATTGAATTGTTTATATTTCATCTTTTCCTGTATTGATCACATTTCATAACTTACCAAGTATCGGGTGCACGTTTCGACCACCCCAGGTGGTCGAAATTTCCGGAGCCCTTCGCTACGGCGTCTCTCATAATCATATGATGGTTTTGGGACGTTAAACCCGCCATATCAATAAATAAATAAATAAATAAATAAATAAATAATTAATCAATTTAGCAAGTATCATTCTCCTTACACAATGCTCCGATAATGAGCCTGTAAGGTACTGTGAATAAGTTGATAAAAAAGTGTTGACAGTGTGTACAACGACTAGGAGAGAACGATACAACAACAAACAAGCGTAACCACTTGTACCGTAGTTGCTGAACGCATAGGTGGTGAGCACGAAGGTACAGCAAGGCGAGTTGGAGCTATTTTTGGTATGCATGAATGAAATTAGCAAAGCCGGCACTGTAGGTAACGTCGTCCCCTGCCTTTGTGTTGATACATCGAGAAAGTTACACTTCTCCGATTGGAAACGCACCGGATGGAATAGAAGCGTACAAACGACACGTTGAAGAAATAATTGGGGATGTCATCGTCATTATGCATTACTAGACTTTACAAATTTCTGGTGGAATTCCTGGTGACTGAACTTCTTTTTCTTTGCTCGGTGATCGCGCCTATTTTTTGGCGTCATTATCGTTACGGGAACACGTCACTGAAGTCGTGGAGAAACGCGGCATAAAACATTTTGTATTAAAAATGCACGAACCACTTTCACCTCACTCTCTTCGTTTTCATTTGTTACAAAGTTCAGTGCTTCAGTGATTTGTTACAACATTCAGTGCTTAATAGTATATTGATGGCACGTTGTCACTGTTCTACCTAAACCTCATGAATAAAATGTAATGGGAACACAGCCAGAACCACAGCTGGAAAAGCACATGGTTTGTACACCCATCATAATAATCATTATTACTTCGAAAATAAACGCGTCTTGAGGTGAATACTTGATGTTTTATTGCGTAATAATTAGCGCATATATACCTGCCTATTGGAGGTCTTCAGACATAGCACTTCTGATGACCTGCCCGTTTCCACACCTAACTCTCATTATTATGATTTCACTGTTGGGGTAGCTGAATGTGTTTAATATTCCGGAATGCAGCATGTAGTGAATCCCGCTTAAATATGGCATCAACAAACGTCTAATAAGTACTGGTACTCAATTTGCACTTCTTCGAATTGTGATGATTTCAGGGTAGAAAAACCTTGTGAGTGCTTCTGAATCATACCTACAACTGTGCTCATATTTGTACTACTACAATGTAATTGAGTGCCATAGAGGGCATAGTTCCCATCTAGAGCAGTCAATTTGCGAAGGAGTCTGGCTTTCTTTTCGCATCTGTACTGCAGAACCAAAGAATGATATTCACCCGTCGACATCGTTCAGTTACATTAGCGCTTATCGCAGCAATTGCGTTTGCTGTTTCTATCTTAGTCTAAACAAAAAATGGTGGTGAAACATCATTGGTGCAAAAAGGGTATTCACACATCGGGAACACATCCTCGGGAGAAAAAGATCCAGCAGAAAGAAGTCAGATCATGGTGCAAACTTTTAACTATACCCCGCTCATACGTGGTGAATGAAGGGGGTGACCATTATTACCAGACAGCCCTGGTGGCTTGTATCCTCCGTTTCACCAGCTGCTGATGACGAAATGGTTCTGTTTTAAAACACCGACCTGGGTAGCCGTAGTAGCAGAATATAACGCCCGCTGCTGCTCTCTGCCTTAGCAATTGCATCAACGTGACCGAACACCTGCCCGTAATTCCGCGTTGTAACTCACCAAGGGGTGACAGTTCGTACTGTTAGTTAAAAGGTCCTCGTATCTCTAAGGAATGCGTGAGGATGTATCAATGGGGACAAGGTATGCCACCGCACATCTTTTGAAATATGTCATTTTTAGAGAAAAAACTGTACTAACACAAGGAAACGACTGATTATGGTTCAGAAAAGGCTGCAGACTTAAAATTACGCCAATACAATTTTTTTAGATATTTTACCTTACTTGGTCCGATGAAATGCTTTAAAACCCCTAATTTTGATTTGATGGCGATAACTATGCGAACACTCTAGATGTTTTCTCCATCGCCAGTGCTGTCGCCGCCGGCGGGCGTCATACTACAGAAATAGACCAAAGTAATGAAAAGGCCCCCTTTCACACCCCCTCCCCCCGGCATCACATGTTTTAACCACAGGTAAAAGCAAAAAGCACGTCAATGGTAAGGACGAATGAAGCTGAGATAAAATAAGCGAGCTTAACCCGTCACTCGGAGAGTGCGTGCAATAACACCCCCCCCCCCCCGCCCCACTTTTCAGACCTGCCATCGAATGATGTTTGAACAGAGAGGAGACACCCCGCAAGATTTTACAGAGCGTTAACATGGGCGAGGCAAGGGTTGCTTGTGCAACAACTATGAACTTTGATTCTAAAAGCCTGGTCGCGTTTGCTTGTGCGAGTTGTCTTGACAGGCATGATAACGCGGTTAATATGCTCATATTAGTGTTGCGATCTCAAAGCTCTCCACACCGAGAGACGGTGCAAAAGCTTATGCTCTCCCTTGAGCCGCGCTATTCGCTTACACAAGTATTTCGTCGAGTGACACTAAATGAGATCAAGGAAGAGGTAAATGCAAACCTTAGTTTGTATACAACACTAGAAATATTTGCTGTCACGTAAAATGTTTTCGCCCTTCTAGTGAAACTGAGTTTTTTTTTAATTTGTGTATTTTAATATCACACACACAAAAAATGCGAATGATTGATATGTAGGTTGAACGTCTCAAAACCACCATATGTTTATGAGAGACGCCGTAGTGGAGGGTTCGGGAAATTTCGACCACCTGGGGTTCTTTAACGTAAACCCAAATCTGAGCACACGGGCCTACAACTTTTCCGCCTCTATCGGAAATGCAGCCGCAGCCGGGATTTGATTTCACGGTCTGCGGGTGAGCAGCCGAGTACCTTAGCCACTAGACCACCACGGCGGGACAAATATGCGAATGGCACACTTGCGTATTGTGTATTGTGCAAACAAGCGAGCAGAGCTTCTTTATAGCCTCTGTGTTTTCGTCATTCCCACAGTGTAGTTCTTGATACTTTAAAAGGCTGCTCTCTTAAACACACCTCCTGCTGAAATTCTTCGGCATGAATGCCGCTTCCCAGCAAGGGCGTCTATACCAGCAGGCGCTTGGAGAGTTCCGTCACCACGGACCAGAGCCAACGGGGGGCGTGGGCTTTGCCATATCCGGAAAAAAGGGATCCTCCTGGTTGAGCCCAAACGAGGTGTTTGGACTTTGAAGGCTCCCTGGCAGAGGCAGCGCACCCCTTTGACGCTGGCTTGACGTAGACAGCACCCCTGGGCTGACCCACCAAACGAAAATCAGCAGTCGCCCTTTCCTATTCTCTTCTCGCTATATGCCTTCATCTTCTATTAATTTTTCATCTTTCCTCTCTACTCCTGTCTTCTGTTACTTCAGACTTTTCCTGGCTGCAAGGTATACTCACCTACGTTCACCCGAATTAGGGATGAGTCACCTCTTGTTATCATTGCGTAGCACTGCTGGCGTATGCAAGCCATTCACTCATGTCTTGCAGCGTCCCCTTGTTGGGCTCGGTTGTGGGTTGCTGTGACCAACGCCGAACACAATTATTATTTTATGGCTGAAACTTTCAACTCTCCATTGATTGCTTCCTGAAGATATGGTGCACTGAAGCAAGCTTTCAACTTTTTAGTGAACAAAAACAACTTCCCGCAGTATTATGTTATCCGTAGTAACACAATAGCAAAACCAGTCAGAAAACTCCCCCTGTTTTTAGTTTCAAGCTGCCTAATAGATACACCTAGGACCAGTTACAAAGCAATAAACATGGCCGGTGGAGTCCTCCTAATCGAAGTCCGAGACAAAGAGCACTGTGTAAAACTATTCAGTTTGAAGGCTTTTCGAGATGTCCCCTTCCCGGCATCAGCACATCGCTCGATAAACATTGTCCGAGGAGTTGTATCGCGGGATGACCTACTTGACTTGACAGATGCCGAATGTCTTGACGGCTTGAAAGATGAGAATGCATTCAATGTGCCTAGAATTAAGGTAAAGCCAGATGGCAAACATATTTTATCAAAACACATAACCATTACGTTTGGCTCAAGCGTTTTTCCTGAAACAATTGCAATGGGTAAACTAAGCTCCGTGTTCGCTCACGCATTCCTATTTCCTGAGGGTTCTTCTAATGCCAGACATGTTACCACGGCTCGCAAAGCTTGTGTGGTCGGCAAACTAGTGAAAACGTGGAGCTTCGGGGCACATCTGACACCTGCAAAGATTCGGCTCACTGTCTGAACTGTGATGAGAATTATGCCGCATAGTCCCTGTCCGGTTTGTTTTGAAAAGGAAAAAAGTTATCATCACGTTGAAGGTGAAGGATAATTTCGTTTAAAAAAGCACGAAGAAGAATGACACCATATCATGGCCCAACCTATGCTTACGCACCAGACCTCGCTACTTCTTCAACCTGCTGAGAGTGAGCCGTCGGCTAAGGCATCAAGCCATCACAACGGCTAAGGCATTAAGTCCCCAAAAGTAATTACACTAATCCTTCTATTCAAAAATAGAGGTCAGAGCCTCTTGGTCCTTAGTTCTCAAGGCCTCAACTTAAAGAGCGAATCCTAAAGTTTGAACAACCAGCTCGAACGTGCGATCATTCCGTGCCTCCGAGAAGGCAATGGACATGGCGGCACCCTTGGTTCCGAAAAATTGGCGTAGCTCTTTGGAGCCAAAAAGCAGATAACAGGGCCCGACGACGACCCTGTTATTTGAATTTAAACTGCCCGCCTTAAAAGCCACTTGTGATTAGTACACACAGCGCTACTTTACTTTCGTAAGGAACACACAAGATATATACAATGGAACGCCAGGGGTCTTTTCAGGAACGTTGACGATGTCCAAGAAGTTTCACACAAGCACTCACCAAAAGTGCTGTGTGTACAAGCATACCTAAAAGCAAAAAACACCAACTCTCTATGTAGCTACATTATTTTCTGATAGGATCGTGATGATGCCATGCCATCATCTGGAAGTGTCACCATTATAATTTATCAAGGAATCGCATGCACACACAACTCAAAAGGCTCCTTGAGGCAGTGGCTGATCAATCTGTTCTTTTTATGAGGCTGATCCCATTTTGCACTCTTTATGTCCCCTCGAGCTATCGGCTGGAAAGAAAATATGACTTCCAATCTTTAAAGGATGAATTGATGAATTACGTTATTCTTAGAGACTTCAATGCACATAGAAGGCTATGGCGTGACTGCCGTTGAGACACGTGAGTTTGACTTATTGATGAACAGTTTCTTGAATGAAAAAGAACCAACCTATTACAGCTTCGCAAACAATACATATTCCTCCATAGACCAAAGCATAAAATCTTAATTTCCTATGCCTTTGCTCCAGTGAAAAGTCATCAGTGATCCTTACAAAAGCGACCACTTTCCTGTAGTTTGACCACATCTACATCAAATGAATGTCAGCCCCAGGTTCCCAAATCGCTCGTAAACAAAGCCGACTAAGAATAAATTCATACCACTACCCTTTAAGTTGTATTGACATATATACCTTAAGCATAGACGCTGCTGTCGACTACTTGACAGCTTTTTCAACGACGCTAGAACAAAATGCGTCCCCCAAACAAAGAAAACGACATTTGCCATGGGGGAGCTCTTAGTTCTGAAATGCGCGCAAACAGCAAAACAAAGCATGGAGGATGCTTTGGAAGTCACCGACCACTGAGAATCTTGAAAGCTTCAAGAAAATGAAGTCTCAAAGCAGGAGGACGTGCTGGCAAGCCAGGAGAAAAAGCTGGCGGTAGTTTTGATCAGGAATTAATTTATATACACATGAGAGCAAAGCCTGGATTATAGTTGGTAGAGTAGCAGAAAAACTACTAAATTCACTCCCTCTAGTAAAAAAACAAGGCGACAGCTTGGAAAACCAGTTTAACTTCTTAGGCGCCTACTTAGAGCAAGTTTTCAGATCATCGCGTTATTCTGAAGCCTTCAAATAGTACAAAACAAGAATAGAAAAACTGAAAATAGAGCGTAACTACCCAAAACACGGCGCGTATTTTGAACCCTTCCATTTAGCAGAGCTACACGCATCGCTAAGTTGCTGCAATAAATCCATTCCAGGCTCCGATAGAGTCATGAACAAAATGTGAAAACATGTGCCCTATGAAACTCGAATTGCCATGTTTTCTCGTTACAACGATGTTTGGTTTTCGGCAACATCAACAATGCTTAAAAGCAATATTGCTCTAATTCTAGAACAGGACAAGGCCCCTACGATAGTGTTTTAATTCTGGCCAATCGTCCTTGCCAGCTGTCTGTGCAAGGTCTTCCAAATGACGACAAATAGAAGACTGATACATTTTCTTGAAACTGCCTGGTTGACCCACACCAGCGCAAGTTTATGGAAAGCAAATCCACTATGGACCACCTCATCCATATCGTGGCATAAACCGATGGCGCTTTCGGCTATCACTATTTGTCTCTTCCTGTGTTCCTGGATATAGAAAAGGCCTACGACTCTACAAGGCGCTTCGGCATGCTGCGAGGCGTTTCACATTCAGAAGTGGGTGGGAGAATGTATTTCTTATTGGAAAGTTATCGGTCTAATCGGACATTCCGTGTTAGATTGGGCACATGGGGGAGCTCTGAGTTCTGGAATGCGCGCAAACAGGAAAACAAAGCATGGAGGCTGCTTCGGAAGTCATCGACCACTTCGGAAGTCATCAGCACATTTTTCGAGCAGAAAGGACTGCCGCAAGAGGTGTTTTGAGTTGTACATCCTTCATAATCAAAATGACTTCCTCCTGCAAGTCCACCTCATCTAATATGTTTGATTGCACATATGACGATTACGTACATGTCTGCTTGACATTGTACAACCTCACAGTCTGTGAATGGCAAGTTCAGATGCTTTTGAATAAGGTTTCCAATGGGCAGACAAAAGTCGGTTTAAAATAAACCCACAAAAAGGCAGTTGTCTCTTATTTTTTTTGCAAAAAGAGGCATTCATCCTCAACTGAACGTTCACCAGCAGGGTCAACGTCTATCTGTAAAAAGTAATCATAAGTTTCTGGGCCTAATCTCAGACACCAAGCTAAGTATCACACCACATATAAAATACATAAAAACATGTACCTAAAATCATCAATACTCTAAACGTATTGTCACGAACTTCGGGGGTAGTTATAAGAAGTGTCTCATGAAGCTATACAAAAACCTTATACGTGTTTGGCTAAACTACGGGCCAATGTTATACCAGATTGCAACACTAACTGCCTTAAAATGCTCAACCCTGTTCACCATCCCGAAATCTGTCTTTCTACGGGTTTGTTTTCGCACTAGCCCAACAAAAAAACTTGTATGTTGACTCTCACGAATGGTCAGTATACCTCCAGAGGTCCTTTTTTTCTTTTTTTATATATTGTTAAGATGAACGCGAACAACGAGCACTCTCTATATCCGACCATAAATGACATTACCAGTTAAATCCTGTTTGACAACCACCCTGCCACGAGACAGCCCTACGCATTTCGTGTGAGAAGTCCAGCTGAAGAAATGTGTGTGTCACTTAGTTAATGCCGTTTGGCTGTTCCCGCTGTATATGCCCCGCCATGACAGTAGCAGCTCATAAATGGCAATATTTCCTTGGTTAAATTTACTAAATTCGCGCCTAATGCACATATTCATACAAACTTTCTTCAAATGCAACATAAATACTCTTGTTTTATTGTTTTTGAAGATCCTTCGAAGACTCGTGCTTCTGTGTCCTGCACAGAAATCAGTCTAGCCTTTTCGGATGCGGGTGTTCTGAAGCCCAATACGAGCATGCTTTTTGCTGAAACATACGCAAGATCATCAGCCTAAAATATACCAAAGCAATAAAACTTCCAAAATCTGTCAGATATGTTGATTTGTTGAGCGTGGTAATATCCGTGAAAACATTTCAAAACACACGAACTCGGTCCTTGTCTCTGTGTACTTACTATCACGCATGATCTACGCACAGTATTGATATCTGGTTGTCTACTGGGTTCCGGGACGCCACGAGATTCAAGAAAACGTGTTCGAAGATATATGCGATAAGTGCGGTGAACCGCTCACTGTGCTTCCTGTTTTAGTACAGTGCAAGGAATTAAATACAACTAGAAAAAAAACTTTTTCAGTTCCCCTTCCAACGTAAAATGGCCTTGCACCCATCGATGTTTAGAGGTAGGAAACTTCTTTTTAGTTATGAGTGATTGTGCGTGTTTTTTTAAAGTAAATAGTATAAAGTCTTTTTTCTAGGCATCCTCGTAGCCCGACCTCTCTGAGTAAAGATTGCTGCTGCGTTGGAACAATAAAACAGCACCTGCTTCGCGACTCTTGTGCACAAGGGCTATCACTCAGGCATTCGTATCTATGTACCCAATCATAAGCTTAACGACCTTTCCTATTCATTATGTTAAACATATTTCATTACAACTTCAAGCTTTTAAATACCTATGTGTTTTGCGCACCTTAGGGCATGGAGTTTCAGGCCCATATACAGCCACGTAAAAGCAACATAGTTCGCATGTTCAACGTGTCACCGCCAACCTCACATCATTGCTATTTTAATGTAAACACTCCTGGCTCTTTTCGGCCAAGTGTGACCCTTGCGGCATTCAAAACCACATATCGTCATAACATCTAGTGAATGTGATGCTGGGTAAATCATCACTGAAGGCGACAACCGAATTGAAGTGTAGGCCGGTGAAATTGTCCTCAGGAGGATTTTCTATTGGCAGCGCTTGATATTGGCAAACTATATGTGCACTTATTCCATCTCCCTCCCAGACACATACACATAGAAACCAACGATCACATATACTGCTTCACAAAATTATTCAAAATAGAAGACGCAAAAAAACGGGAACGGCAAGAGCACTTTTATAATATTTTGGCAGATGTTCATTTACATATGCTTGTGTTCATAAAAGCGTGCGTTTATTTTTCTGTTTTGTTTGCGCAGCTGTCAGTACCACTCTGCAGTACAGCGATTTTGGCATTCCAGCAAAGTTTTCTTTCGCTAAGCTGTCGCAACTGCTGAGCATGCACTAACCAGCTATAAAAAGCACCTACCGGCTTAACCATCTTGCTTCTATAAGCCTGATTTTCGAAAGCCACCTCATACACATGCCAACTGCACCCATCTCAGGTGTTTTTGTGGTCAATGGTAGCTGCCATTTTTTACAGACAATGGGTATTTTTTTTTCGCGGACAGAAAGTTCCATGGTAGAGTCCAATAAATATACTTCGTCACAACCACAAGGGGGGGGGGGGCGGTACTGTCCCCATAAGCTTCGCAATCGTCAAGACGATTTCTTGCGCGTTTCCATCAACGCAGGAAATGCCATCAAAGAAAGTGCATATTGTAGGCAGCTTTCCAGAGCCGTTAGGCTTGGCACGTATGTATAGAGTACGTTTACTTATCATCTGATTTTTTGTTGTAATGAATATGCTCTCTTGCATCCCTGTCGCACACTTCACAAAAGCTGAGAATTGTACCACAAATACAGTGACTGCTTTACGACATGCGCCGTTTACGACTTGCGCCAACGCCTCAGATGTTTCTACATTGCGATAAAAAGAGCGAAGAGAATGGCATGGAACCTGGCATGAATTGTGAAAGAATGAACGAGAGGTCGAGAAGTCGAGTAGATGCTCCGTGTCATGAATGGAACAACTCTGCCCCACGTGTTACGTAACAGCAATAGACGGCCCGGCCATCGCACCTCGTAAATAACCGAGTGAAATTACGACTCCCAGAAAGTTATCATCACCACAGGAATTTGGTCTTGACGGCTTTGAGTGGCCTTTCGGGTCTCGTTGTTCCGCCAGATTACGCGGCCGACGACCAGTGTGATGCACCACTGTATGTCTTTATCTGTTCCTGTTTTACCATAATTCATTGCTGCTCAAAGCTTTGCACTCTGCCTTTTTATCTATGAGATAGTGGTCTGCGAGAAGCAGAGGCCCTGAGCGTGGGTGTAATCCGAGAAAATGTGACGCAATGAGCCCGAACCCTACCACACGCTCAAGTACGCGAGCTTATCATTACTTTACTCAATCCGGAGAAAGACTTACTGCCTTTCTTACTGTCTTACTTATTGAGCAAGATTCAGAACGTAGCGACGTCATTTCGGGTCTTTATTTTTAATTTTTTATCAATCGCTCTCTTTCTAATTTTAGCATTCTGCGTGTTTCGAAACGAGTGCTCTTACCAATGTCGTCGCACTACATTCACTCTCATGACAGATAACAGCGCGATTTCAAGTACAGTAGCCTCATTTTGTTGTGCAGCTGTGCGCCGCCGCGCGTCTCGTATCACTGTGGAAAGTGGTGGCTGCGCACAATCAGCATTGCATATACTTATGCAGAAGCCACTTAGCGTTTGAGGAGAGCGTAAATGACGGGACTTTCTCACGCCTACAAAGACATGAAATGACGCCGTATAACTGTTGCAGCACCGACAACCTTTACGGCGCATTCGCATAACAGCTGGCCCAAGCACTGCCAGAACACGTGGGCGCACTAGCTTTTTTCTGCATATGTAATGCCAGGTAAGAAGCTGTGCTTGTCGCCCTTACCTCAGCAAACATGTATTGACTTCAGGGAACGACATTCTGCACACACGTGATGAGCCAACACCTCTTATGCCATTTTTGAGTGGTCGCTTTGGAGCTTTCTGAGCATTCTCTTGAGAGGGATACAAAGAGGTGGATAAAAACAAATGGCCCCGTATCAGCATGTTTCACTGCAAATGTCGTCGAAAGATGATAGTCTTGTGTCTGGAGAGAGTGAACAAAACGCTTATTTGATGTTCTGTGTGAGAGAATCGGTGAGTTGTATTCTGGAGGTGCTGAATTAGAGAGTCTCAATCCGTGCAGCGAAGGTGAACGAGTGCATCGAGGCACGTTAGACACGAGCGCTATCTAGCAGTTACCTTCGAAAACGGAGGAAGGCGTGCACGCCTGTCTAGAAGGTGAGAAGGTGCAGAACGCAAAGCGACTGACAGATGCCACCACCGTGTCGTCTTAGCAAAGCGTTTGAAACGCTTGCCTTCTGGAGCATCACGTTTGATCGTCAGCGCATCGTGATAAACGCTACAGGCATTACAAGTACTTATGTATGCCTTTTCTAGTATATAGACACGCATACAAATATTGACGTGTTATGATGCCTCAGATTTGCGCAATAATTGCTTTTACAGTAAAAGCTGTCCTGAAATCACAGCTCGGATCACGCACAGTTCTCCGCCGCCGCCGTAGTCGCCGCCGCCGGTGTCTGTAACCAAATCGCGCAAAATTAGAAAAAAAAAAAACTAGCACCGAGGACACAGTAGGGCTCGAACCCTAGTGTCAGCCCAGTATTCTACCACGGAGTTACAGCGGTGCTTCTAAGTTGTTGGAAAACTTGCCTTAGGCAGGCTTGATGTTGGAAAAGCAATCGCGTTAATATGACCTATAAAGCGCAATTAAACAGCGAAAGATCAACCTGTCATCACAAAATGCGAATGGCGTAACGAGTGGGCCATCTAATTCTCCAACCCATTACAAAAGCTTGTTCTTGTTTCCTTATTACCTGTGGCAATTACCCACTCCACCCGTAATTCCTCATAGTCGTCAGTCACTGCATGAACAAGGGGCACAAAATTCACTGCAAGTGTTTAGTGGATACCACACTTCTCAGATGACGACAAATAGCAAAGTGAATGCCGGCCTACTACTCAAATAAGTTTAGTAATAATGACCAAGTTGGCATCAAGAAAGTGTGCTTTCAGTAGTTACCTAATGAGCGTTTCGAAAAGGCTCTGAAAGGCCGCTCTTCTAGCTTTCGCTGTGACTGTGCTGCGCCTTCTGCGTAGGCCTGGCATTTTTTCTAATTGACAATCGCACAAGTATAAACGCTGAAACTTGAGCGTTATTTGTGGACGCTGCGGCTGGGGTTGGCCATTTAGGGTATAGTTTGGTGCCGTTTGAGTATGCTGTTGCGGCGGACAAACACAAATGACAGACCGACAAAAAGACAGATGGGCAGATCGAACTTTTTGCGTCGAAGTACCCCAAAAAAGACTATCGCCTTTAAAAACAAACCCCCTCCCTCTCTCTCCCTCTCTCTCTCTCACGAGAGCGCCACGAAAAGACCGCCACGAAAAGATTTTGGTCATGTGCACATTGTAAGTAAGGCTTCAATACGTGCTCAGCAAAAAAAGGAGAAAAAATGAAGAAATGGGCGAGCGAGAGTCGAACTAACAACCTCAAAACTTCACACACCTTGAGCCTGCCACTGCACCACACCAGAATGATTGGAGCGAATCTACTTTTCTTCATCCAAAAATAATTTCAGGTCTCCAATATTTTGATTTTGTCGCTTGAATACGGATTGTTTCGTATCTCCGAGCTCACGCCAAACTAACAGGTTATTCTTCTCTTATTTTTTTGTGGGTTGCCTTGGATCACATCCATCTGGCATGTTTTGCCGCAAAGCTTGTTAGCGTAGCTGCAGATGTGTTACTGCAATCGTAGTGACACGCAAAGCATACTTATGCAGAAAACAGCGTTAATCATACTGCCCACTGAACACTGTAGATTTTGTTCCTCGATAATTTGGAAGCATTTTCTGTCCTAGTTTACGATCCACGTATGACGGCCGCAGCAGTTCGCTCTAGCTAAAACGATTATAAGGCTTAGGGCCTTACTTTGTGTACCACGGTTGCTGTAAAGATCGTAGATACTTAGTTAGAAAGAGTCTAATAAACATTAAATTGTAGTTTGGATCAAACCTCACCCATGAGTGGTCATATTTTCACCTTCGACTATACAAATCAGAAGCTAAAAACACCGTGATTGGGCATGGCCACGGATAACTGCTGCCGGGGACGTGCAGCTTTCTGTGGTACGAGCCGGAACGACTCAATGCTAGAGTAGGTTAGTCTTGATTATCAGACTGATGCTACAGTCATGCTGTGTTGCGAATTATCAGTTCTATTGATGCCGTTTGGGAAATACATTGACGAAACTCGACCAAACTTCAAAGCAAGCGCACCCGCGCTATAGGTGGGGAGGATCCGTGGGTGAGCTGGCGCTTTCTTTCCCTAAATTCTAGCGTGCCCCTGCCCCTAAGAGTAAGTATAGTCAAAACATGACGCATAAGTTCTATGCCTCCCTGCCCCCCTAGCAGAAACATAATTGTCGTTGGTGCCTCCCTCCCCAGCAACATCTTGGCGGTGCCTCTGACGTGAGCGCTCGACATAAGATTGTTTCATCGTACTCACACGTACACCGATTGCCTAACTAAAACTAAAGCTATATATGTGTAGCACATAGATGAAAATACCATTATGTTCGGTAAACTTTACGCGTTTCAGCACACTGGGTGACACTAGCCACGCTATACAGTGTGTCCCAGTACCTCCCAGTGCGCTGTAGTACACTGACACACTGTACAGCGTTTCCAGTGTCATCCAACGCGGTGAAACGCACTGGTGGACACTGGAAATGCTGTTTTTTTATAAGGAAAGATGGCACTACACTTGTCGACAACTTTCTGAGGCAGCACAGCCAAGGCTACGACGCCTAAGCACGTCCTTTTTTACTACGCTTCTGCATCTAGTCCAAGAGCGCTACTTTTTGTATACTGCATAGCATTTTTGAAAATAATAAAAAAATTTTACGATTCTGTTCTATATTGTTCGCATTTTTGTTAGAGCGGATCACGCGTGTAGAATTGTCGTTCTTTGCTGTTTCTAGCTTTCTGGTTTTCTGGTGCCATTTCATCTTTTCCCTGCCCCGGTAAACAACGATGGCGTCGCTCAGTTGCAGCAAGTTCACATGAAAGCTTGTGAGTGAGAATCAGTGCGTGTTCATCAGGTGAACTGTATTCATCAAGCCGGAAGAAACGAAGACAGCAGTGTGTCGTAAAATATTTTTGTTTTCGCATATGCAAGTGCCGAAAATTTGTGTGCGAGTAATATCATCAGCGAATGTGGGACTCTAATCACAATAGCCACCGTTAAAGTGACAACGGCGACCTGCCAGTCTTGAGCAACACCAGCTGCTTGCAAGAAAAACTGCAATGGGAAAGTGTACGTGTAAAAATGAGCCTTTTCTCAAACTGCGTTGCATACGTGCTCGGTGTTTCGGCCACCTACTGTGGTTGATATGATAACGCTAAAGATCGCGTATTGCAAAAGCACTCCGTCGACGTCTAAAGGAAGGAGTCATTCCTTGCGCGTTGCCTGGGTAACAGACGCGTTCATGTATATAATCTTTTGTTTCAATTTTTTTTCAATTTCAAATGATTTATTTCCAACACGAAAAGTTGAGTGTTCCCCAGACAAAAAATTTGTTGAAAAACAGCTTGAAGGGACCTGGGGGACCGTACAGGCAGCAGCGAATAAAAAGTATAACTAACACGACATGATGCAACTTATACAACTTGACAAGATATAATAGCATCGGTACATAGCAAGTAAATATAAGGAGGTACAACAAAAATGCACAGATACAGCGATATGAATGTAACAGGGAAATACATCAGAAATTAAAATGCACCCATATAACTAGGATAACTGCACATACTGAAAATTCAAACGTTTGAACGTATAAAAAATGCAATGCAAGAACAGTGGTGCAGGGCAGATAATGAGGTTATGCTGTAACGGCTGCACAGTCATTTAATAGGAAAAGTCTTATTTGTTTTTTAAATCTATGGAATGGGATATCAAAATTTATTTGTGAAGATACACGATTTATTAGTGCAGGTATCTGACAAGTGAAGGCTGACCTTCCGTAGTTCATACGTGTTCTTGGTATTGGTGTCTGTATTACGTAGTGGATAACGTCTTGATGTTGCATGAGCCATGTCTATCAGATCATGTTTCTGTATGTGCAGGAGGAGTTTATAATCGTATAATTTGGTTGCTTTAAGCAAATTATACTTAACAAATAAAGCATTTGTGGGTAAGTCTTTTGGCTCACCAAAATAGTTCTCGAAAAGTCTGAGCACTTTCTTTTGCATTGTTTCTAGTTTGTAGTAATTAGTAGTTGTTGTGGTACCCCAAACAAGTGTGCAATAAGATAAGCGGGAGTAGAAATGCGCGTAATATATCGCCTTTTTTAAATGTAAAGGAATAAATGGGATAGTTTAGGTATTATACCGACGGCTCTGCTTAGCTCTGAAGTGAGTTTATTGATGTGTGTATGCCACGACATGCTTTCTTGAAACCATACGCCTAAACATTTCTGACAATTTACGCGCTCTAAGACGGTGCCCTGATACGTTAGCGTAAGCTCTGTGTCACAGAGCTTATTAACAGGCTTAAAAAAGACGTAATAAGATTTCTTTTTATTCAGGGATAGTTTATTAGCTTGAAGCCAACCATCCAACTGAACAAGATATTCGTTTATCACTTTCCGAAGCTGAGTAAGTGTGTGCGCTGAAAAAAAAAGGCGCTGGTGTCGTCAGCGTACATTACTAACTTGGGAGAGTTAGGAATATAAATAAGTCATTAACGTACAATATAAATAACAAGGGTCGCAGAATCGACCCCTGGGGCACTCCTTGTTTTATCGCGGTTGTAGGGGAGGTAACATCTCCACTTTCGACGCACTGCTTTCTGCAAGAAAGATAATTCTTTAAAAGATCTAGGGCGATGCCGCGAATGCCATAGTCGTTATGTTTCAGTAGCAGAATGTCGTGATTAACGCAATCGAACGCTTTCCTTAGATCAATGAAAAGACCTACACTGTAGAGTTTGTTTTTAATGTCATGTAGTATTTTATCCTTTACATGTAACAAAGCTAGCTCAGTGCTTTTCTTTTTCTGGAAACCGTATTGTGCATCGTTTATGATTTGGTGATTATTTATGAAATTAACAAGACGCGTGTTGATGACATTTTCAAATACCTTAGATAACACAGGTAGCACCGAAATGGGTCTGTAATTACTTATATCACCAACAGCACCTCCCTTATGTATCGGGTATATGCGAGCAAGCTTCAGATCTGAGGGGAGGATTCCAGTTTCAAGCATTCTTTAATTATTATGAGTTAATGGTGAAGATATAAGAGCCGCAACGTATTTAATGGGTAAGGCACTTAGCTCCTCAATTTCTGCCGAAACATTGTTTCTAATGTTTCTCACAAATTTTTCTACCTCTTGTGGACTTGTAGGGAATAAACTAATTGAGTGTAGTAACCTTTTGCATTTATGTGTAGTAACATGACAACTGTCAGAACTGAGATTTGTTTGAAATTCACCCACATTCATAAAGTATTCATTCGTTTCTGTGAGTGCTTCCAATTCCGTTTTGCCATGGGCAAAAGCTACAATGTTAATACGACGTTTACTTCCGAGTTGTTTGATAAATTATTTACTTCATTCTACAGCTTTCTGGGTTCATTAGGTATAGTAGCAAAAAGCGTTTGATAGTAGCAGGTCTTAGCCTTTTTCAAATCGGCGTTTAGCTTATTACGGTATCTTTTATATTCGCTAAGAAGAGCAGTGTCACGTGTCTGTACAAATGCATGATACATTCTGTTTTTTATGTTTTATTCTTTTGTACAAACATCGACTAACCCAAGGCTTGCGAATTTTTTTCTTCCTGCGGAATGGAACAAGTGGGAAGTGTCGGTCATAGATAACCTTAAGTGCCTCATTGAAAAGGCTGTATGCTTTATCAGGGTCTTTTTCTGCGTAAACGAAGTTCCACTGTGTGGTTTTCAGCGCATGATAAAATTCGTTAAGCTGATCCGAGTTCATTCTACGATAACACGGCTTTTCGCTTGAGTCGCGCCTGTCACTATCAAGCGGCAAAAATGTGAATATAGGCAGATGATCGCTTACATCAAGTGATAATATACCACTGGTGCAAGTTTGACTGGAGGCGCTTGTGATACATCGAGCAAAGTGGCCTTGTGGGTGGTAAGACGTGTAGGTTGTGTGATGACATTGGAACAGGCAAACGAGTCTAGAATAGCTTTCAGCTGCTCACATGATGCATCCCCACTGAGCATATCAACATTTACATCACCCATGATAAGGAATGGACTACGCATCACATGAAGTTTGCGCAGAAGCTTTTCTATAAAAATAAAGAAATTCAGACTTATACCCAGCGGGGGGTCGGTAAACAGCTGCAACTATTACATTTTGCACACACATTGTAAGACACTCTATATGAGGCGTGATACAGGTCAAGTCGTCGATAACGTCATGAATGAGGGTATCTTTAACATACATACTGATTTGAAGAACGAAATATGCCATTATGAACATAACTCGCGAACTGTGGTGGGCTATCTTTCGGAGTCAGCCAAGATTCCGTAAAACACAAAACTTGAAATTTACTCTCAAAACGGTCGAGGAACAGGCTGATGTCATCCGTTTTGTTTCTGATGCTGTGAGCATTTAAATGAAATGCAGCAAACTGTTCAGACAACACTTTGAAGATGCACAAGAGAGTATCTTGGTCATAATATTGACAATTTGAAGCATATGCCATCCTGCGGTAATTAAACACAGCCCAAGTACTCAGAGTTCTTTCACTAATGCATCTTATCTATATCTTCCCGACAACAGATTCCGAGTCTCTCCGATGTCTCCGATTTTCGCACGAATATTTTCCCTCTTTGCGACCAGACGAATCGCAAACCACCTTCCCGTTTCTTTGCCACTGCAGCACCAAGCAACTGTTTACCCTGACGGGTTAAGTTTTCATTTACAAAGATTGGTGCTGAGCTCTTGAGACCAATTTCTCTAGCCGAGGGCCTCACTTTTCTAGCTTTCACGAGAACGGCATTCCGCTTGTCGCGTCGCACAAAACGTTCAACAATGCTCCTAGTTCCTTCCTTAGATATGCCAATCCTATGACAGGTGTCAATATCAGATTCCGTGACCGGTTCCTGAACTGTGGCACACAGCTTTTTCACAATCTCAAATGGCTCTCCTTCATTTGGCGCACCTTTAATTTCAATGTTGTTAGCACGGGTATATTGCTCGAGCTCTTCCACTTTTATTTGTAGCTGTCGATGTTCTGTCACTAGTTTCTCGTTAGCTTTCCGTGATATTACTAGTTCCTCGCGCAAAGCCTTAAGTTCTTGCGAGAGCAAATTGACATTGTTACAAGTCTCACTAAAGTGATAAACGCTTTGTTTGAAACCACGGAGCTCGGCCTAAATTTCTCTTTTAAAATCCTCAAGCGCTTTGTTAATATCCTGCGTCATGTCAAGAAACACGAAACACAATAGTTTGGCAGCAGTGCAAAAAGTTAAAACGCTTATAATCCTATCGCAAGTGCAACAACGCTCACCTGCATGGAAAAATATACAGTATCAAGCGATGTGAAGTCAATGCGCACTGCCGCCAAACTGAAGATCACCCGGTGGATGTTCGGTTTATATGAGCAGGGTCAAGAAGCCACGTGGCATGCGCAGGAGCAGTATGCCTTGCTTCCACCACCAACAGCTGATGTGGTCGGCAACCGACGGATCCGATCCTTTTTCCGTTTCTAAGGGCAGTTTCACTGTGCACACTTCTAACAAGCCGCATGGAAAAATATACAGTATCAAGCGATGTGAAGTCGATGCGCACTGCCGCCAAACTCGGTCACTGCGCAAAACCAGCGCTCTTGGCAGAGTAAAGATTGCATTTCGCCGACTTGGATTTACGAACGTCAGATGCCCGCTCATAACCGATCGGTGCCAAACTTTATGCCTTCCATAGTTGCCTTCGCATCCCCTAAAATGTGAGAGTCTGCAGATAGTTCGTTCCACTTTAAAAAATGAAAAATATTGATGCTGACGAAGTATGCACTGAAATTTAGGAAATGACTTCATGGGTTTGAATTGTTCCAATCAACCAGTACCTTCTCCTCCATACCTTTTTTATTCTGAAATAAGTTTAAACGCTTCAGAGAAGCTTCGTGTTTTTTCCTATAAAAAATGAACATTTTATTTGTTTCCTCCTAAATAAATGTAATATTTATAGGCACCCGGCAATGCAGTTTACAGGATCTGATTGTAGTGCCAGAACACACAGCCTAGCGAGTAGGTGCAGCAAAACCGAGTCTTCTAATGCGTAGCCTTGTGAGTAGACGCAGCAAAACCACATTTGCCCGTGCATATTCTTTTCCTTTTTAGTTGTGAGCAGGGGGGGGGGGGGCACGGCTGATTATGTAAGCGCCCAGGTAGCCTTCTTTAAAAACTCGCCAAAAAGGACATTGACACTTCAGAGTGTCAATGTGTTCAGCGAAAGATTCATTTTCTTGGTATCCCTGGTGGTCTGTACCAGCATTGCTTAGGTGGCCCGAAAAGCTTTGTGGGGCCCTCTAGTCCACTGTTGGGTGCCTATTGCATTGTGATCGTGCAAGAAAGTACATGTTGGATGCGCTTGTGAAAGCGAAACCGAAGTTGCACAAAAACAGACTACTTGCCGTACTAACACATGTGGAGAAGCTCCGTCTCCGCAACTTTGGCTGTGCTGCCACAGAAAGTTGCCGCCGAGTATTGTCAGAACGCGCTGTAAGGCACTAGTACGTTCGGGCTTGCATAGGTGGCAGTGTAAGAAGCTGTGGCCTACCTCTACACTCTCTCAGCAATAGATAAAAAGGACGCTGTTTCTGCCTCCCGTCGTGGTGGCATGGCTCAGCTCATTTAGAAAAAGGGGAAGTGGGACGTAAAGATCATATGTAGAAGAGCAGAAAGAAAAAGTGAAAGGCATGCCGAGAGAGAGTCTTGTCCGTGCAGTGAGTAGCACGAAGCGAAATTTTTTTTTGCTCGGCGAAGTCCTCAGAAGCACAGAGCTCGACGAACGCTCGAAGGACTTGCGTCTTCATACGCGCCAGAAAAAAGATGCCTTCCACTGTTGTCACAGGCAGACCAAGTAGGTGACAGCCGCTCACCATCACGCTATGCTCTGTGGCTATGTCAAGGAATGCGCATATAATAGCGCAACGTTTTGTTAACGCCCCACCTCCAGCACGCAGGCGATGAAGGCCCGCGGAATACATTCGTACCACAAGCCAGACCTGGCCGGCAAGCTAGCAAAACAGAAATGCCGCTGGCATCTGTCCAGGCCGGTCTTCGGAAGGAATGGCGGAGGCTTGCCGCTTTCCACCCGCGTGTCAGGGCTATTGGTAAGAGCAGCCATAATTGTTGCCGGGCAAATAATCTGGGTGTCGCATTGGTGAGCTGCCTTGGTGGCGGCGTCAGCTTCCTTGTTACCAGTTATCCCAACGTGCGAGGGATGTCAGAGAAATGACGGGCACACACCACTATCTCCAATTGCGGTCAGTTTGGTGTGCAGCAAAACCAGGGTCATGCCTGCTTGGTGTGGTTGGCGCAGAGCTTGCAGGGCTGGTCGGGAGCCGTGTCGCGACAGAGACCATTTATTTTTCAGTCTGGCTCACCGTGAGTGCGCTACCGCCTTGCGGGCGACTCCCGAGCACAAGGTGTGGCGAAGAAAGGTTCACGTGGTTCGACGAAAAAGACACGTTCCAAGGAGAACGGCTTAGTCCGCGTCTGGGCAGACTCTTTTCATTACCTTCCTTTTTCGACGGGCGCCGTATACCGACTGGCCATCCTTCGCGTGCCCCAAACATAACTCTATCTAGCCACCTACCACTTTTAGCTCTCCTAGCCGTTGCGATAATAGAATCGATACCAAACTTGATACGGCATAACATGACTGTATTAAGAACATAGTTAACTAGTCATAACATGAAAATCATGATATGTGTGTCATGAATGTGCTGATTTACATTTCGTGGTGTTGCTGCTCTTGCGGTGGTTTCGTTCACATAGAATGTCGCAAAACTGATACGGTATGGAGTGATAGCATGGCGAACACAAGCAACAGACCCTATCATGAAAATCATGACATGCATGTTATGTAAAAACATGACTACACGCCACGCTAATGATATACTTGCGGCCGTTTCGCTAGCGTCAAATATACCAAATTTGGTATTACAGAACGTTGATGGATGATGAAAGTATGATAGTGGTGCAAACACGATCAACATTAGATGCGTGTCACGCAACAGCATGACTACATGCCACCCTCATGATGGGCTCGTGGCTCTTTCCGCCAGGCACGTGACCATGATCTACCTGCTCGCTCTTCGAGCTGTGGCCTGAGCTGCACGAGAGGCGCAGCGTAGTGGCTAGAGAAATTGACAATGATGATGAATGAGGATGACGGTACAAATAAGATAAACGCCCGTGGCAGTACAGTTTCAGAATAGGCGTTTTTCCTACAGAGTGGGTAAGCATTTTAATATTGGCGAATATCACCGGGGGCTTCTAGTATCAACTCCGTTGACTTGATAGAAATAAAGTAATGTTGTTTTATTGCTTAGTCTATCGGTTTTGCGCATAGAATTTTCTGACTGGTGGGCGAAGCACTTATTGCGGTTTCATAATTGTGTGCCTGTCTCGCCAGCACTTTAGCCTAATATGTTTGTTTGAAATTTAGACACTTGTATATATTTACGGTAAAGCGCTTCCTTAATTGGTTTTGAGGCGTGAGCTCTAATTCAAGCTAAAATTTTAAAAACCACTACCAAATATACCGACCCAAGAACCGGCAGTCCAGTAGAAGCGCCCACGAGGGATACACGTCTTATTCTAGACTCGGCACTAGCATTTTTCTGAGTTATATCAGTGACTACCCACAAGCGCGAGAAGGGCTCGAGGCAAAGAAAAAACTGCTCCTTAGGTCGGTAACAAGATATTTTTCTAAAACAAAGATTTTGTTTCCTCTTGCAATGATCATCACTCCTATATTGTGCTGAATAACATTTTGTTGCAGCAGCAGACACACTCTGCTCAGTAGCTACGTGTCGTTAAAGACAGATGTTCGAAAGAATACAAAAACAACTGCAGGAAATTTGCAAATCATCGAGTGGAACCGTTTCTCTGAATGTTCTGGATAGTTTGTGTTTGCCTGCATGTTTGTGTGTAAATGAAGATTTATTAAAATTTGCTCCATTTATTTCGTCGCTTTGTTGGTCCTTCAAACTTTGCTCCTATATATCGACCACACGTTTGACAACTCACATTAACTTTTTCGTGGAAGAAATGGCGCACAGCTCAATCTTCAAACACTTTCAATCGCAATAAATTACCAAAAGGCAGAAAAAACTGTTAAGCATGTAAAACTCCCCGCGAACGCTTTATCTTTTATTGAGAAATGATGCTGGTGGTGAATTCACAGCCTCCTGTACGGGCGCTCGCTCAGGCAAAACGAGTGACGTCACAGCGGCAGTGAGCAGACCTCAAGTAATTCTTCTATGTAGCAATAGATTGGTACCATCCTAAGGCAGCAAATACCGACTTGAAAGGGTCATCAGGTATGCGAGCTGGTCGCTATCTAAGGCGGAAATTAACAATTTGACATCAGAAAACGACGGCCTTGCCATCATCTGTGCTACCTACAAGTTTCGTCTCTACCTCTTCGGTAGGCCTTCAAAAGTTGTGAGCGACTACAATGCCCTCTGCTGGCTAGTTAACATGAAAGCCACTTCAGGCCACCTCACTCGGAGGAGTGTGCCACTTTAGCAATCCGACATCACCGTCATTTACAAGCTGAGGTGAAGGCACTCTGACGCCAACTGCCTGTCCCGTTCTCCCGTTGACCCATCGCTGAAGGACAACGAGAACGACGACTGCTTCTTGGGAACCTTAAGCGCCGATGACTTTGTAGAGATACAGCGAGCCGACCATGAGACCAAGAGCCAATTGAAATACTTCGAGGGCAAGGCTGCCATTGCTTGAAAGGTATTCAATCGAGGAATGGTGTCGTTTTTCTTGCGTAGCGACATCTTCGTCAAAAAAAAAAAACTTCTCGCCACATCGGGCCAACTACCTAATCGTAGTACCTTCAGCATTACGTCTAGAATTTCTGGATGCTCTGCATTTAGATCGGACGGCTGGATACCTTGAATTTTCTCATAAACTCGCATGGATACAGAAAAAATACTACTGGCCCTGCCTCACCACTGACGTCCCCCACTTTGGTAAAACTTGCCGAGACGTTTAGCGACAAAAAACACCGCCAACTAGGCCAGCTGAACTTGTGTCGCCATTAGAGCCATCTCGCTGGCCATTGCAGCAAATCCGCATGCACCTACTAGGGTTGTTCCAGACGTGCAATTCCGGAAACAGTGCATCGTCGTAGCTACTGAATACCTCATGACAGAGACAAAGACGCTAAACGCCGAGAGAGAGACGCTAATCAAAGCCAGTGCCACTGAGGTAGAAAAGTTATTTGTCGAGAGCATCGTCCTGGGTCATGTTGCCCCAAAGGTCCTCAACGTAGACAGAAGGAAGGCCTTCACTGCGGAGTTAACTAAAGCGATCTTGATACACAGCCATACAAGCCACCGCTGACCAACAGCGTACCACCCGCAGGCTAACACGAGAATCGAACAAGAGAATCGCTCATGTGCCGGCCATGCACATCGATGTCGAACACAAGACGTGGGACGCCGTCTTCTTGTGTGTAACCTTCGCATACAGCACGGCGGTGCAGGGGAGAACACATATGTTGCCGCACAAGTTGGTTTATGGAAGGAACCTGTTCACGATGCTCGACGCCATGCTGCCCAACGTCGCTGACGAAGAAAATCTCGACGTGCCATGGTACCTTCAGTGTGCCGAAGTAGCAAGAGAACTCGCCCGCCTCCGAATCAAGGACCGACAGACGATTGACTGCTTCCGTTGCAATCTTCGACGACGCTTTGCGGAAACCCGGGGACCATGTTTGGGTGTGAAAACCGATACGCCAATGTGGACTGAGTGAAAGTCTTCTGCGACAGTACTTGACGCCTCATAGGATGGTTCCACGTCTCGGCCTACTCCACTACCAGGTTGTTCCCGACGTTATCACCAACTTCCAACGGCGTCATGCCGTGCATAACGACTACATGCGCATAACATGTAATCGTTCATGTCGTGTGCCTCAAGCCGTCTCGTGCGCGTTAACAAACCTACGAACTGTATTGTTTCTTGTTGTTCCTCAGTCCTTGTGCTTTATTGCTTGCACGTCATGTTTATTGTACTTTCTGACGTTATATTTGTTTCAATTCATGTATTTTGGTCCCATATTCTGTTTTAAGTATCCAGACGATGCTTTTTCAGATGGTGGCACTGCCCCACCTGTTTATTATTTTAACTTTTGCTTATCATGAATGCTCAGCACAAACTGCGCCTAATTATTCGAGAATGTTCGCAATCATTGTACATAATTCTGTTAGGACTGCTCACAAGAAACAAACACTGTTGATTTTTTCAAAGCTTGCACAACGACCAGTGATAAGACTTGAATATTCGATGGCCCATGTATAAATGTCGACGTGCATAACCGATTGTCAGTTAATCGATGGCCGATACTCTGTTCACCACTATAAGTGCCCCTGTGTTGCTGTAATCGGACCTTTCGACTCTTGGCAACAAGTTCCGCCAAATAGACAGTTTCATCTGAACATCGAATATGCTTCCTTTGTCCAGGTCAGGACCTCGTGGCAATATCAGTGATGAATCATCTGGTAAGATATATTGGTAAATGTTTTGAAACCGGTGTGCGTACCTATTCCTTTAGCTTTGACTATTCAAGAGGGCCCTCGATTTGAATACACAGATGACTTACTTCAACTTAATTTAGTGAGCTGTGTTTTATGTACTCTTTGTAAGAACGTAAGAACGTCTACCGCCACTCGAAGCACGAAAGCGATTCCCGGCAGATCTCCACAACAAACGCAGGAGAATGCAACCCATTTTGAAGAAACTTACATAGCACCGGCCCCGGCACTGACTGGCGCTATTATGACTTAGAATGCAATCCCAAGGTCACGTAATCTATCCTCCACTCCACATTGCGAATAACTATCGTCAATCATCAGAGCGTTTACACCAAGTTCTGCCTGCCTTGTTCACGGCCCGGCGCTTTCACATTGCCAGGATGCCACAAAGCACAGAGAAAGACCTACCGGAGGTAGTACTGCCGCTGGAGTCAGTATTTCCGTATGTTTCCGCTTATATAAACTTGCTGCATTGGGGCTGCGATAAAGTAGTAACGTTTTTCCTCTACCCCCAAAGATATTTTTATTAAGCAACAGAACTGTGCTTGTCTCAAAATTTGTGAAGGTTTCTTTTTGTTGTGCAGCTAATCAGATACCATTATTTTGATGACACCTTTCTCCTGTACTCTAAGAGGTGCCTCTTTTACATTTTGGGAACGGAAGTCAAGCTTGCAAAGGCATTGCGCAGTAAGTTCTGACCACTTAGGTAGCCAGATTTTGGGTAACCTGCCGGAACCACACAATGTACTGGTGCATGGCTATTTAACGCCAGGAGCACTCTATCTCCCCTCCACACTGATTGCTGTGAGGTCGCGGATGATCAGCACAACCTCTGGTTGTGGTAGTGTTTTTACTGTGAAAGAGAGAAATAAATGACCTCCCGACACATCCTCACTACCACCACCTTCTCTACTTAGGTATTTGGCAAAGATCTTTTATGCGAATTTCTTCTGTTTATAGCTTTGTTTTTGTTACGTGAGAACAACAACCGGTCTACGGAATAGAAAAAATAGGCCGTTATTACGTAAATGCACCGTTTATATAAGCATTGGTAGACTGACACTGATAAAGTAATAATGTTCAAATAAAATTAAGTAACAATTGCAGGTACTAAGGCATAATTCCAATACCCAGAACACTATAATAATAATGTTCCGTCACATTTTACATTTATGTCTCACATATAGGTCTTATGCATTCGCGTGAGTTGACCTGAAGTTTGAAGTTTATTTTGCCTTTATCACAGAAAAATCAGGAGAAAAACGTTACAGAGGCCTGACAAAGGGCTTCCGCTCCTGTTGGCACTCAGCATTACCGGTGCAATTGGCAATGAAATATTCGTCACACAAATTCATATCCAATCATTGTCACATGAGCAGTATATAGATCACATGATGAATAATAGATATAAAAAGTAACTTGCAGCTTAAATCTATTTAAACCAGATAAGTAGCCCACAATACAAAATGGCATAAGCCAAACTTTTTTTCACCGTTGACGTATTGATCGGCCCCCGGCTTCCTCCGAAGGGTTTCTGCATTGAAATGACTTTTGCTCTTTGCTCATGTGTGAAGGAAATGCAAGCATTCTTTTGCACCTCACCTGGCCTTGCACTGTCTTCATGGTGGGCCCACTTTTGATTAAGCGACACTGTTACGTGATGACTTCAGCAGGTGACATTATTAAGACGTCTCAAATGCCCTTTTTACAACGACGAAATCACTTCACATGATGACATCACAAGACTTAAAAAATGCATCACTCATTTGTGGAACACACCTTGCTTGCTTTGTGCTTTTCTGGATTTTTCACTGTCGTTTTGGGGTCTATCACCCCTTTCATCGTGGCGACGGATGTTCAACTTCATAAGGCGCCGTCCGAGTCTGCTTCGACCAAGGGCACCACTTAGATGAAGCGAGGAAACGCGTCTAGTGAGAGTGAGGACACTGAGCCTTACTCCGCATTAAGTGAAGAGTCCTTGAACGATGGCTTCAAACCCATCCTGTACCGCGAGGCTAAACGACGGATCGTCAATGCCTCTTTGGCATAATGCACGGTCACTGACAAAACTGCCCCACAGCGATGGCCTAACTCAATCCTGTTTGTGCCGCTGAACGCTACCGATAGTCTACGTGGGCGGAACAGGCAAGCGCTTTCTGTGTATCTTGAGAATATTGCCCCAATTGAGGTCAAAGAAGTACCATTACACGCAACAAGGAGCATCTTGCCAATCGATGTGCTGAACCTATGTGCGCTGAACGCGCTTCAGGAAGTAACGCAGCTGAGTAACATCACAGTCAAGTTTATATTACCAGCTGATAGCACCACTTCAACAGCAGTCAGTTACGACATCGACACTGAAATTCCAAACGCGGGTCTTCCAGTGCTCATAAAACAAACAAATGAAGGTATGTCGTTGTGAATGTCGGCTGCCTTAGTAACACACGTTGTGCGAGAATTACGGTCAAAAGGGACTTTCTCTTCTCCAGTGTAAAGTTTGGCAACTTTCTTCACCAGGTGCAACAATTAATTTTAAGACCAATGCAATGTAATAACTGCCAGAAGATTGGCCATGTGCAGGGTGCGTGCAGGAACTCCGCAGTGTGCCCCCGTTGCTCAGAACCACACTCCCAGGATAAATGAAGCGTGATCATACTGAAGTGCCCTAATTGTCAAGGTGCTCACAGTGCACCTTCCAAAGACGGCCCACGCATAAAGAAAGAGTTTACCATTCTTAGGCAAATGGTGCAAAACAGCTCTGCTCATAAAGAGGCCGTTCAAAAACTTCGACGAATATGACGACATCATCGTCGAAGGTCTTCGCGAAAAACAGAGTCAACTACAAGAAGTAAGTCAACGCATCTGAGAATGGCACTCACTGCAGTGTACACCGCGGCAAACGCAGATGATAGAAGAGAGAAAACTAGCAAACCCCTTTCTGCTAGAGAGTTGCCACCACGTACGCGCACACGTCCTGTGGAAGAACTACATCAGAAGGCGCCTCCATCAGAGCAAGCTGCAATAACAGAGGAGCAGGGAAACTTGGATATGCAAATGTTTGCTCTTCTACGACTCTTAATTATTGCCATACGCACGGTGTTGAACAACATGCACACTACATCAGCCAGAAGTGCACACCAAGTACTGGGCGCACTGAATCCAGTACTAGCAGCTTTTATTAGAATATGGCTCACCAGCCACTGTCCTTCAGGGAAGGTCAAAAAATAAACAATTTTTCAGTGGAATGCACAGGAACTGACAACACACATTGCAGATTTCCGTCGGTTTGTTTTCACCAATGTTTTCCATCATCGTAATCTGCCAGCCAAATTTATCGAGCGCTATCAAACTGTCCGGATACGAATAATTTATGTCGGCTTCGTTTAGTGGAAACTGCAAGATTCTGCTGTTTAATCCCGATGACCTGAATTACGTTTTTCAGTCTGTACCACCTGACAATAATAACCAACATGTATGCTTAACAGTGAAAAAAAAGGGTCTTACTGTCACCGTTCTTGATGCCTACCTGTCGCTATCAAGTCGATTTGACCGTAGAAAAGTAGAATCCATCACATCATCCGCTTCTGGCCCATGGGTCATCATCGGGGATTTTAACGCCCACCATACGCTATGGGGAGCCACAAGATCAGCGCAAAGGCCGGAAGTCTGATAACATATGCCCGAGACATTGAGCTGTGCTCGTTAAATGACGACAGTTTCCCATTTTTACGTGACCCTGAATACAGCACCTGACTCGACTTGTTTTTTTTCACCCGAATTCTCCTCAGATATGCCGGATAGATAGCGAACATAGAAAAACATGCGAGCGACAACATTCCCACATGGTATGCACCCTCACATGCTCTTCAAGAGTAACAGAATTTGATGTAGAATTGGAACGACTTTGACGACGTTCTTTGACGACGCTCTTTGACGACGTGCGGAACAAAGGTACCGACGCACGAAAGCAATCGACGATTTACGATCCGCTAGACGTCTTCCAAAGACGATACAACGCCGCATAGACAAGCTAGAGTCAAAAAGTTGGGCTGCCTTCTGTGCGTCGTTAGATCTCCCCAAGCCTATACCCCAATTGTGGAGGATAGTAAGAGGGTTCCGGACAGTTTCCATTCAGCGGTCTTTATTCAAGGCTGAAGCCCTCTCCCAACAGAGATCGGAAGTCGATGTGGCAGAAGTGTTCTGTGCCAAATTGTGTGGTCAGCACGCAGATCCTAACATTTTCTTGCGCACACGCGGTGGCACGACATTACGCGATCACCGCATGGACCAACTTTTTTTCATTTCACGAGCTTAAAGCAGCACTGCCTTTGTGAAGGCGGGCATCAGCACTTGGGCCTGATGGAATATCCTACAGAGCGCTGTGTCACCTTGGTGAGTGTGCGAGAAATTCCCTCCTCGAGATATACAGTGATTCGTGGTGAGAGGGCACCCTCCCAGTTAAATGGAAGACCAGCCATTTGGTTGCATTATTGAAGCCTAGAAAGTCAACATTGGTGCTCACATCGTACCGGGCAATTGCGCTGGCGAGTTTTTGGGCAACGTGATGGAAAGGCTAATACTAGGATGGCTAAAATGGTACCATGAGCATCACAACATACTTTAGGACCTGTTTTCGCCATGGCTGATAATCAACTGATAGCGTCATAGACCTGGTCAATTACTTGCGACATGGAAAAGGCCGTAAGCATCTCTGCACTTCTTTATTTGTTGATGTTAAAGGGGCGTATGATAATGTCACTCATGAAGCCGTCCTCACCGCTCTCAAAGATGTAGGAGTGGGCGTTCAAATGTTTCAGTGGCTACGCGGCTATCTCTCAGAGCGATCCTTTTTCGCGAGAACCGAGGATGGTGACATTTCGCTACATTACATCCACTGGGGTGTTTCCCAGCGGTGCGTAATTGTTTCTGTACTAATATACCTATCACTAATCGCTCTCCATGAGCATCTGCCAAGTACTGTCGGATCGTCAATCTATGCGGACGACATCTGCGTTTGAACGTCTGCAGTAACACGCTTACAGTTGCAAGTGCGAATTTCGAGACCTGCCTCTCAAGCTGCTATTTACCTCCGTAAACGAGGTCTGAAAAGTTCCTCAAAGAAATGTTCACTTGTGGCGTTTACGTGATAACCAACGCATAACTACAGCGCTCTTATAAACAGCGAAAGGATACTTTACCTCCGATTGTATAAGTTCCTAGGTGACCGAGAACTCTCATGTAGCCCACATGTATCATACCTAAAACGGTGGTTGACAGGCATCTGCCATATCTTCAAGTTATTCGCTGAAAAGAACTAGCGAATGTATATGGATGCTAAGTTGCGACAATACCGGGTTATTTTTCTTGGATTCATTCGGTGCAGCCTGTCTGCGTTAACCTACGCAAGTAAAACAAGTATACGAATGCTTCAAAGTGCCCAGACTGACGCACTCCCGATTTGTCTAGGCTTGCGCCAAAGTGCATCGAAAGCGGCAATTATCGCCATTACAAGGAACCACCTCATAGAGACCCACATTTGTGTTGAAGTGCTGAGGACACATATACGGTACCTTACTCGAACTCCTCGCCACCGCCTTGCCTCTTTTCCAGTGGAACGACCACGCACATCTTACTGCAAAACAGTGACCGCTCATGGTGAGCCCATCTCAACTTCGTTCTTTCCTACCGCTGGTCCTGTGACTGCTCCATGGTGCCTCGTTCAACCAATCACATATTGTGATGCTTGGCGTGCATAAAAAGCCGATTTGTCGTCACCAGCTCTTAAACAGCTCCACTACTTCTCTTAAATAGAAGATACGAAGAGTCCATACATATACACTGACGGATCGGTTCAGCCGAACAGCTCAACCGGAGCAGTCGTGATACCAAGGTTGGTCACAACGATTAAATTCAAGACATCCCACGCAACAACATCAACGGCAGCAGAATTGACAGCCCTTCATATTGCGTTACAATTTGTGATTGCCAACCTAGACGCAACTAGACTGTTTTCTGCGACTTGAAGGCGGCACTGCAGTCTATACTATCAGCCTCACGCCGCAGACCGCACGAGCAGCTCGTACTAGAGATAGCAGAGGTTATACACCACGTGACTGAGAAAGGGCACCAAATTACATATCAGCGGTTACCATCCACTGGGAAATCATCGGCAAGGAACGGGCCGATCAAGCTGCCCGCTCAGCTCAAGCAGAAGACCATGAACATCAACTACCATCTTCTAGCCACCTCACAAACCACCTCACAATGAAATCAGCCGCACTTCAAGCATGCCGGACTGTACTCGCTTGACCCTTCGTTAAGTCTTCAAGTTCCGTCGAGGCTTCGCCAAACGCACCAGGCTCTTTTAAGTAGGCACTGGTTGGGCGTTGCGTTAACCGCCCCCTATTGATTGATATGTGGGATTTAACGTCCCAAAACAACCGTATGATTATGAGAGACCCCGTAGTGGAGGGCTTCAAAAATTTCGACCACCTGGGGTTCTTTAACGTGCACCCAAATCTGAGCACACGGGCCTAAAACATTTCCGCCTACATCGTAAATGCAGCCATCGCAGCCGGGATTCGATCCCGCGAACTGCCGGTCAGCAGCCGGGTACCTTAACCACTGGACCACCATGGCGGGGCTCACCGCCTACTATGCTTTTCGCATTAGGATGACCAACACCCCAGCCTGTGGCCGCTGTCGCAAAAAATAAACCATCCGACATATTCTTTGTGACTGCCTAGAGTATAGTAGACAACGACTATGTCTTCGCAAGGATCTCAGCAAATTGAATCATCAACCTATGTCGAAGGTAAGAGTTTTACAATATCGACAAGATATTAGACAGTAGAAGATCCTCAAAGCGCTACTGCACTTTTTGCGCTCTACTGGCCTTTCTGAACAGTTGTATCCTGAACACCCTTCCTGCATGTGTTTTCGTTTTCTCATGAATGCACGTGCGTTTTCTTATTTCCTCTCTATCTACCCCCTCTTTCTTCCCCTGATTTCCCCACCCCCAGTGCTGGGTAGTGAAACAGATGCCAATATCTCATTAACCTCCCGGTCTTCCTTTTTCTCATTATCTCTCTCTCTCGTTTGATGATGACTCCGAAACTTTGGCCTTAAAGTAATGCACAAAAATACACTTCAGTATTATTGAGACAGCTTCAAATCTCACTCAATGTTAAGGTTGGTCGCTAGGTTGATCACGCTCGTTTTAAATGTATCGGCTAGCTCAAATACTGAAAAAAAAACTCCTCCAAACAGCTTGGGGCACATTGCTCTGAAGCCAGTGTGTGGTCTTCAGGTTACCAGGCACACCGTAATTCTGGCGGATGCAGTATATGCGGGAAACCAACTCTAAAATACTGTACAGGACATCAATACATGCGGCATAATAGGAAAGTTTGGCAGACCCCAGAATTCTAGAAGAAATAGACCGAGACAAGCGTAAGACTGACTCCTTATGTACACATAGTGCCAATGGTCCTTCTCTTTTCTTTTTTATTGTAATGCTGTAAATTTCACCCTCCCAAGCGAAGAGAAATTCTCCGTCGCCTGATAAAGACCATATCCTAGCTTCACAAGTTGTGCACTACAGAAACAATAAAGCTGCCGGAAGAAAAATCCTGCAAAAAAACTTCGAATAGGATATTTAGTGGAAATGTGCTGGTCACTCCTGTTCTTTTTAGCCCCGTGTGCCTTTTGTAATAAACGGTAGAGAAAACTTTGCTGATATTACGAGGCTGACGTGTGGGAACGTACGTGCGCCTATAAGATGACGCAAGGGAAACGTCGCCGAAGTTTAAATTTACGTCGTATAGCGAAGGACGTGCCCTGTATACGTACGACAGTGGCTAAAGCACAGGCACGTCGGAGGCCGTTTTTATTATCTCCTCCTCTGATGATACTTCTCGCAATTGCCAGTGCAGTGGGGGTGTGGATATAGCAATCCTAACCAAAGCTTGGGGTTTATCTAATTCACGTTTTTTTGTAGACTTCCTATGTGTGATTTTATTAATTTCATCATTCTGCACACAAACGCTTCATAATACAACTTAATTTTTTTTTTCAGCACACAAGTTCTTAACCCACGTCTTTGGTTCTGTCGAAATGCGTGCGTATTAGAACAATATTGGGAACGTTTATGCACTTTTTGCTGTTCATCAGGTGGCATTGTTTAGAATATAAGAAAAAGTCGTAGCTTCTAAAAGACCACATATTTGCAGGTGCTTACTTGGTGCCACGCATAACATGGCTCGATTCTTACTGCCATTTTAACGTCCGCTTGATAAGCTGCAACGGTAAGAGTGCTTCGTATTACACGTGCCCGATGTATATAACAAGCTTCAGTTACCGTTTTACAGCAAAATATGTTACAATATCACGATGGGCGCTTTTGACGCCATAGTTATCGGCCACTACCGCCACCGCTGTCCATAACCGTTATCCACGCAAAAATAAAAAAAACAGAAATCAATGAAAAACAATTAGAATAGCATGATATTACAACTCAGGCCCTCCACGTGGCAGCCAAGTAATCTATAACAGAGTAATTCTTGTTTTCGAGAATGCATTGCAAACTGACCCTATAAAACATTCATTTCGGGTAAAGAACCCTGTTTGCACGTGTAATAGAGCGCTTAAAAACTGTAAATTACAATCTGGCGCCACGCTATGTGAATTCATGAACGAGTGTAGCATTGAATGCTTGCAAAGTAAACGCTGTGACATAATTGTTCCACATCATCGGCCGCAGCATCAGCAAAGGGCACATAATTCCGTAGAGGTGCATAGCGGATACCACGTTTCGCCAAACAATGACCGATACTAATGGAGCACTGGAAGTTATTTAATTCACAAAAATTATGATAAAGTATAGTTTAGTGGGTACCATTCAAGCGTATTCGTGGTAGTTTCGGTAAATCTCTATAAAAACGGTCTAGAAAAGCCGCTCTTCGAGTTTTCGCTGTGACTATGTTGCTCGTTAGGTCCGGAGGGCGCCTAATGCGAGTGGAGCCCTGGACATAAGTCCGAAGGCGTCGAAGCTGCAAGTTCCCCCTTCGCTTTTCCTTGAAAAGAAGTTAGACACTCTTACCGCGAAGGTCTGGTGCTGCTTTTTTATCTTTATTTACCTTTTATCTTTCTCTTCACTTAGATACAAATTTCTCTGTATACGGAGACAAAAAAAAGCAGTCAAGCCAAATAAGCACGGATGATGCAACAAAATGTCTCCATAAGGCAACAATAGCAGCTATATTGGCAGCACAGTAGAGAACACTAAAAAAAGTTTGAAAGAGCCTTAACGCAGCACTGTCGTTCAAAACCTTGTTGGCCCTGTCATTACGAAGAAAGTTTTTCACAACTGCTTGTGCTTAAGGTAACGGACTAAAATGAAAAAGTAGCCCGAATCAAAAGTGCGAGTGAGAAAATGCGTATTAATATACACTGCCGTTTTCTAAGGTAATTTCTTGACAACTTTTTTTTCTCACATGTCGTGTCTGCTGATGAAAGCTGTCTAATATAATCAACAGCACTCGACTCTTTATGTGGAAGACATCGCAACATACACACACACACACACAGATATATATATATATATATATATATATATATATATATATATATATATTGTTACACAAGGCAAGGTAACCTAATGGGGGTTTTTAATGGGCCCTGAGTCCACGATCACAGTATAGTGATGATGATCTCCACCGCCATGGCTCGTACCCACTCAGAGGAATCGCAGTGGAGGCAACGTCGTCTTCATTCTTTACCCGCGCTTCCCTTGTTTTTCCTGGTAATGATACTTCTTATCATTCCTCCGGTCTCAGACGAAGCCCTCTGGGCGAGTCATTCTTGCATCCTTCGTGTAAACGGCTCCAGGCGGGCAACATGCGTCACCTCTGTCTTGGATGAACGTCGGCCACTAGTGGTGATACGTGCAATTTCATAGTTGACCTCGCTGAGACGATGGAGTATCACGAAAGGACCGGCGTAGTGTGCCAGTAGCTTTTGGCTCAAGCCACGTCTGCGTATTGGGGTCTACACCCACAGTAGATCACCGGGGGCATAGGTTATATGCCTGTGTTGACTGTCGTAGCGAGTTTTGGAGGACTATTGTGCTGCCAGTGTACGTAAGAAGGCTAGTCGACGTGTCTCTTCTGCACGACACAAGGTTTCCGCAAATGTTCAATCGTCATGGATGACAAAAGGAAAGATAGTGTCCAGCGTATGTCGAGGTGAGCGAGCGTAGAGCAGATAGAAAGGGCTGTAGCCTGTCGTTTCGTGTACGTGACGAATGGTAAAACTTCATCCCAGTTTTTGTGGTCGGAGGCGACATACATTGACAACATGTTGATCAACGTTCGGTTTGTGCGCTCGGTGAGGCCGTTAGTTTGCGGATGATACGCAGTTGAGTGTCGGAACTTGGAGGCACAGAAACGAAGTAATGATTCGACAATATCAGCGGTAAATTGTCGTCCACGGTCACTTATTATCACGCGAGGAGGTCCGTGTCGGAGGATGACTGAATGCAACAGGAACTCCGAACCTGGACTGCCGTGGCGGAGCATAAGGCAGCCGTCTCGCAGTACCGCGTCAGGTAGTCGGCGCATACAATTATCCACCGGTTACCTTTTGAGAAGCGTGAAAATGGTCCCATCAGATCTATGCAGACCTTTTCAAAAGGGGAACTGGGAGGCTTTACAGGTTGCAGGTGACCAACTGGACCCGAGGAGGGCCGCTTGTGGCTCTGCCACTGCGTACAGCTGGCCACGTAGTTCTGAATTGTCTTGCTCATTTTCGGCCAGTAGAACTGCTCTTTCGTGCGACTAAGTGTTCGTGCGGTGCCTAGATGGCCAGAGGTGGGGTCATCATGCGTGAGACGCAGAACAGACATCTGAAGGGACGCAGGAACAACTAGCAGAAAGTGGGCGCCCGTCATGGACAAGTTTCTCTGGTAAAGAAGACCATTTCGGACGCAGAATCGGCCTTCGCCTAATGAATTTCTCGCTCCAGGGAAGAGAGCTATCAAGCTTGTGTCATTACGCTGCTCAGCGTCGAAAGTCACGGCATCAAGAAAGCCAGACGACAGAGAATCTATAAGGTGGTCAAAGTTATCTCCTTCACAATCTGTCGATGGTAGCGGCATTCTGGAGAGGCAATCCGCATCAGCGTGTAGACGGCCAGTCTTGTATGAAATGGTGAAGACATGTTCTTGCAAACGAACGGCCCATCGTGCGAGGAGGCCGGATGGGTCACGAAGGTTGACCAGCCAACACAGGGGATGGTGATCTGTGACGATAGTGAACGGGCGACCATAGATGTATGAGCGAAACCGTTGCACGGCAAAGACTACCGCTAGGCATTCCTGTTCGGTCACTGTGTAGTTGCGTTCAGGCTTGCTTAAAGAACGACTTGCGTACGCCACAACGTGTTCCTTCTTGCCAGAACGCTGAACGAGAACGGCACCAATACCGATGCCACTTGCGTCTGTGTAATTTTCCGTGGGCGACGAAGGATTGAAGTGCCGAAGTATTGGCTGCGAAGTTAACAAACGCTTCAGCTTGTGAAAAGCGGCATCACACTCGGAGGTCCACTGAAACGGGCTGTTCTTCCGTAGAATGCTTGTCAGGGGGTCAACAACATCCGCAAACTTGGGTACGAAACGGCGGAAATACGAGCAGAGCCCGATGAATCTACGCAGTCGTTTCACAGATTTAGGACGCTCGAAGGATTCAACAGCCGCTGTCTTTTGTGGGTCAGGTCTAATGCCATCTTTGTCAACGAGATGTCCTAACACCAATGTCTTTCGCTCGCAAAAGTGGCAGTTTTTTTAATTCAATACAAGGCCAGCTTTTTCAATGCAGCTGAGCACGAGGTCTAGGCGAGTGTTGTGCTCCTCAAACGTATGTCCAAAAATTACGACATCATCAAGGTAACACATGCATATATGCCATTTTAAACCACGCAATAGAGAGTCCATAAATCTTTCGAATGTCGCAGGAGCATTACATAATCCGAATGGCATAACGTTGAACTCGTAAAGTCCGTCGGTCGTAACGAATGCCGTCTTTTCTTTGTCAGCTGCGTGCATCGGAATTTGCCAGTAACCTGATCTCAAGTCGACAGATGAAAAGTAGGACGTGGAATGCAAGCAGTCTAGAGCATCATCAATGCGCGGCAGTGGATGGACATCTTTCTTGGTAACAGAATTCAGTCGGCGGTAGTCAACGCAAAATCTCCACGTACCATCTCTCTTCCTCACTAGAATGACGGGAGCAGCCCACGGACTTGCCGATTCTTGTATTATTCCCTTTTCCAGCATTTCTTGGACTTGCTCGTTGACGATCTTGCGCTTCGATGGTGCCACTCGGTAAGGTTTCTGCCTAAAGGTATGCGCCGACTCGGTGTGGATCTGATGACGTATCCGGGATGCTGGGATTAAGGGCCTTTGGCTGTTTTTAGAAAAATCGAACACTTTCGAGTGCTTAGATAGAACGTCGAGCAGTGTATGACGTTCGTTTTGGTCAAGTGAGTTGCTGACCATTTGTAGCAATCGGGCATCTTCTAAACCTTCTAAGCCTAGATGTTCATTTTGGTTTGTAGCATCAACAAGCGCAACCAGCGTCGTACATGACTCGGGTCTAAATACTGCAAGTTTCATGCCGCCTGGCAGAATTGCAGGCTCCATGGAACTGTTCATTGTCCACACACCTGCCCGTCGATCAACGACTGACACTATGCAATGGAGAATGAGAATGTTCTTTTTCGAGCATGCCAAGGGAATTGGTTCGAGCGTGGCGTCAAACGTGCCACACTTGTTACTGGAACATGTCACGGGAACACACACAGCAGAAAATGCAGGAAGGACTGTATCCGCGGAGACGAAAAAGATGCATTCCTCCGGACAGGAATTTTCAAAGAGCGCCGTTGGGAAAGTACCGTGTATAGAAAAATGCCCATTTCTGCAGTCGACAGTAGCCCCACACTCACACAAGAAGTCAATACCCAAGATAACGTCATGTGTAGACCGTGGAATAACCGCAAACTGTGTGCAAAACACCTTGCCACACAGCGAGACGTCCACAGTACAATATCCCACCGCACACAACACGTCACCACTTACACCACGAAATGTCAGCCAACGGTTCCTGCAAGACATCACTTTTGGTCTTAACAGGTTCTTAAAATTTACACTCATCACCGAGACTGTCGCGCCTGTATCCACAAGTGCCATAGTAGCCACTCCGTCGACAGCTACACGAACTTTGTTCTTCAACATAAACGCTGACGGGGGTATATCTGTAGATAGCACCTGTGATCTTGCGGCTTCACCCCCACTGGCCGCACCGACTAGTTTTCCGGCGGCGGTGTACGTGCGCGTCGCCGTGGCGACGGCGATCGTGAAGCACGGGGAGCTGGTGGCGGCGTCAAACTTTGATCAGAGGCCGGCGAGGGGTAGCGTGACCCGGTAGGTGCGCGTGTTTTTCGTGACAGTGCGGATGGTTGAAAGGTTGGTGAGACATCTGCCAAGACTGTCGCTGATATGGGCGGTGGTCACAAAAACGTGCAATATGACCCGGGACGCCACAGTTGTAGCATACCGGAATTGGTCGAGGGGCACGTGTCTGCTCAGAGTAACGACTCCTCTCGGAAGGCATGGGATAGTGGTGCCGCCTTCAGGGGCACTGTAGGCAGGCGATGTTGGGTAAACAGGCGGGCGAAAACTTCGTTCGTAGTTGGGAGTTGGTTGACGGGGGAATCCAGCCTGCCGTGTGCCTTGATATTCATAAGCGTCTGCTGCGTTGATCGATGGCTGCCATGGTGAAAGAGAAGCAGGAGTCCGCACACGTTCTGGTTCGTTTACGTACACATCCTGAAAATTGCTGGGGCGATGATAGGTCTGCTGACATCGAAGCAGCTCTTCCCTGACGATCTGCCGTATGGTCAAAGCAAGGTCATTAGGCGGCACTGTTTCAACACTAGCCACAGTGTGGACATTGGACAGGTGGCCGAATTTCGGAGAAATTCGTCGCATCTTGAGGAATTCCAAGGTACGACAGTGCTTCATCACGTCGGACACGGAGTTCAAGCAGTCTTTCCCAATTAGGAAATTGTACACGTCTTCGGCTATACCCTTGAGAACGTGCCCAACCTTGTCTTCTTCAGACATCCTCCCATTCACGATCTTGCACAGCTTCAATATTTCTTCAATGTATGTCGTACATGTTTCTCCTGGAAGCTGTGCCCTCTCAGACAATGTCTGCTCCGCGCGTTTCTTCTTTGCGTCCGAATCACCGAAACACTTCTGCACTTCTTCAACAAAACGTTCCCAAGTCGTGAACATGTCCTCATAATTCTCGTACCACATGAGGGCGGTGTCAGTTAACGAGAATACAACATGATTGAGCTGTTCGTTCGAGTCCCAGCCGTTGCTCCTGCTCACCCGCTTGTAGTACTTGAGCCTCACGTCGACGTCTTTTCCTGATGTCCCTCCGAAGTTTGGTGGCACTCTGTAGTACGGCACGGAACCCATTGGAGTTGGCCTCGAAGCGTTGGATGGCTGCTTTTGGGCCATTACGATCGGCGAAAGTGGAAGTCCAGTGAGGCGGCGGCTGCGACGAAGTACTGGTAGTGAAGCTCCCGTCTTTGGGTTCGTCCTACCCAGCCCCTTCAACCAAATTGTTACACAAGGCAAGGTAACCTATTGGGGGTTTTTAATGGGCCCTGAGTCCGCGATCACACTATAATGATGATGATCTCCACCGCCATGGCTCGTACACACTCAGAGGGATCGCAGTGGAGGCAACGTCGTCTTCATTCTCTACCCGCGATTCCCTTGTTTTTCCTGGTAGTGATACTTCTTATCAATATATATATAATATATATATAATATATATATATAATGAGATCTAACAGACACAACACAAATCCCAATAATTGTATAGGGGAAGTCATTAAACTCAACTGGTATGTAAATGGGAAGAAAGAAAATAGAAAATATTCTTTCATTTGAGTCAGTAATATTGTGTCAAAACACGGAAACACGAGCCCTTAAGTATACACTTCTTTCTCTCTCTCTATCTCTCTCTCTCTTTATATATATATATATATATATATATATATATATATATATATATAGTCAAAAACAAAAACAAGACCAACAGCCAGGAGTTCACTGAAACCAGAGCAACAAAACGTTCTCGTCTTCCTCACACCCAAAACGAGTATCAACCACAGCGCTCGTTCTTCAAGAATGGCATGCGTCGTTATCCTTTCTCCCAAAAAGCATCATCTTGGTGCTATACATAAAGGCAAAAAAAGCAACTGAGGTGAAGGTTACTGTAGAAGCAAAATGAATGACGTAACGCACAATAATGCAGTCAGTTGTGAGTCAGGAGACAAATCAGAAAATTGGGAAAGAATGTAAGATAAGAAGAAAACAAAAAGAACGACGCAAAGTCACCAATAAAGTCCATCCCTCCACTGGTGAGCCACAGCGCGAAAAGTATGGTTTGAGCCTTGAAGCGTAAATGACTTCAGTTTGCGGGAGGTGACGGGAACACCTCGAAGTGCCTTCTGGGAGGAATTCGTAAGAAACATTCAGTGAGACGTCGTACAACCTTGTAAGAGGCTTTTCTGAACGGCCACGCTATCGAATAGGGGTCAACACCTTGACTTCCTCACCAGGCTTGAGAATAACTTCATCGTGACGCAGATTGTAGCAGCATGCGTCGGCGGTTTGGTGTCACTGAATATGATGACGAGCAAGTTGAGGCGCTCCCTGTGCGCACCGCGCAAACTTGGCGGCATCCAAAGAATACATTCCCAAGATGTCGGGTGGGAGCATGGCGTCAAGAATTGTCGTCGCCTCGCAACCATGGACAAAGCGAAAATATGTGAAACCGGTACTTTCTTGTACAGCCGCATTAAACGTGAAAGTTATGTATGTAAGGATGCATATCATCCTAGTTCATGGGGTCAATGTCCACATACATTGACAGCATGGCGGCAATTGTCTTTTCAAGTCGTTCAGTCAGCCCGTTTTCTTGCAGGTGGTAAGCTGTTGTTTTACGATGTTCCGTGCCACTTAATCGCAAGACGTCCGGCATCATCTCTGCGGTGAAAGCTGTCTCACGATCAGTTACGACGATGGCTGGCGCACCGGGACGTAATACGATGCTGTTAACAAAAAAAAAACGAGTGACGTCTGCAGCGGTAGCTCTTGGAAGCGCCTTTGTTTCGCAGTAGCGTGTTAATAGTCAGCAACCACAGTCCAGTGGCTTTCAGACGAGGACGTGGGTAATGATCCCAGCACGTACATGCCAATCTGATAAAAAGGCGCCTTCCGTGGCTCTCTTGGTTGCAGTAGTCCCGCTGGTCATAGTGGTGGAATCTTACGTCACTGAGAGTCGCAACATGTGCGAAAGTAGTGCTTCACTGTCTACGCGAGATGTGGCCAGTGTTAGGAGTGGTGAATCCATTGCAGCGTGCGCCTATAGCCGAAGCGTCCAGACGATGGCTCTTCGTGACACGCACGTAAATTGTTCTCACGAAGCGTGGTCGGTGCGACAAGCAGATACGTGGCATGTGTAGAATCAAAGTTCTTTTTTTATAAATCACTCAATCTCGCAAGGAAAAGGAGGAAGCGAGCATGCAAAACTCTGAGGAGGGTGAGAAATGCGTCATTTCAGGTAGTCAATGAGCGGGACGAGCTTCGAGTCGTCACGCTGTTGCTGAGTAAAGCTGATTGCTGATATGACAGAAAGAAAAGTTTCATCGTCTTCAAGGTCAGTGTTCATATTTTCGAGTGGTGCCCGTGAAAGCCAGTCAGCATCAGTATGTTTCCGCCCAGATTTATGGACGACGGTAACGTCAAATTCTTGTGGTCGAAGGCTCCTCAGTGCTAGACAAACTGAGGGATCTAGATTTGCGAGCCAACAAAGAGAATGGTGGTCACTAACTACCCTGAATGGGCAGCCATACAAGCATGGGCGGAACTTAGTTATAGCCCAGACCACAGCTAGGCATATGTTTTTGGTCGCAGAATAGTTCTTTTCCACTGGAGTTAACGTTCTGCTCTTATAAGTGATAACACACTCTAAGCCATTATGCCACTAATATATTATCGCTTCCAGTCTACGGTGCTGGCGTCTGAGTGTAACTCCGTGTCAGCGCATTCGTCAAAATGACGCAATACAGGCGGAGCCTCCAGAAGGTTTTCCAGGGTGTCTAACTCATGGCGCTGGTTTGAACCACAAGCCAACAAAACAATATTTTTTGTAAGCTTGTTGAGCGGTTCAGCGATCTTCGAAAAGTTGCTCGCGAATCGCCTGTATTACGCACAGCGCCTCTGAATCCGGCGTAAGTCGCGCTTATTTTTGGGCACGGGAATGGCGGCAACGGCTCGCGTTTTCCCCGGATCTTGGCGGATGCCGACATGGCTCACGCCATGACCAAGAAATGTCAGCTCTTCGTATCGAAATTAGCATTTATCAAATTTCAGAAAAAGACCGCTGTTCCAATTGCCTGAAGATTTGCCTAAAGGTGCTGTACGTGCTGTTTGAACGTGTCTGCAAAGACAATGACCTCATCAAGGTAAGCCAGGCATAATGTGCATTAGAGCCCCATGAGAACCGTAATTATCATTCTTTGAAAAGTAGCTGGCGCTGAGCATAGACCGAAAGGCAAGACTTTAAACTCATACAGGTCGTCGCGAGCATTAAAAGCCGTCTTTTCATGGTCATGCTCGTCCACTGTGTTCACTGCCAGTAGCCGCTACGCGAATTCATTGAGGAAAAGTACTAAGCATTTCGTATATAGTCCAGTGAGTCATCTATCCGAGGAAATGATAAACGCTGTTTTGGTGACCTTGTTTAATTTTTGGTGATCAACGCAAAAGCTCAACGCACCATCCATCTTCTTTACTAACACAACTGGCGAAGCCCAGGCACTGGTCGATGGCTTGTTGACGTCGTCCTGAAGCATCTGTCGAACTTGGTCACTTATAGCGCTCTGTTGCTTTTGAGACACCCTATAGGCATGTTGTCGGATAACTCTTTCGGTGGGTTGCGTAATGATATGATGCTGGGCAAGTGGCATCTGGTTAACCCTCGACGTAGTAGCAAAGCAGTCTCAAAATGAGCCGAGTATACACAAAAGTCTTCCTCGTTGTGCCGAAAAAAGACCCTCGTTCACGTCGAGGGTTCGAGTGTGGTTATTCGACAAAAGTGGAGCTAGCGTGGGCGAACCTTGAATATCGGCAAACTTTTCAAAGTATGCAATGGCAGTGTGTCTCGTAATGTGGCGATATTAGTCACAGAAGCTCGTGCTTAAGAGATCAGCATGTCTCTTGCGAGGCCGAACGATTCCTTGGGCAACTCAGAATTGTCGTGAAATAAGGAGAGAGAAATCGGCCTCCGCAGTTATTGCGTCAGACACGTCCTGTCCCGAATTTACTTTGAAAAACTGCTTCGAGGCAGGAGAGTCAGAGAATCGTCAGTAACACGGTGCGATCTCTTTGAGAATTCTGTACCATCAGTTGCAGCACTAAAGCACCCTCGAGAGACACAAGTAATTCACCGAGGTCAATGACTATGCAGTATTTACGAAGAAAATCCATTACCAGGATGATTGGCCGAGAGCAAATGCGCAATACGAGGAAAAACCCCATAAATCTCGATGTACGGATTCGAATGCGTGCCGTGCACATACGAGTAGGCATCATCAGATGGTTACCTACCATGCGCAAATAGGGTTTTCGCTATGGTGTGGTAACCTTCCTCAGTTCAATTGCCAGCGTGGCGCTCATTACGAAAAAATCGGCGCAGGTATCGACGAGGACGTTGGCAGCATGATTGTCGACGACGACGGTGAATTCGGCAAAAAAGTCTTTTTGGCGTCGGTGAACACTGAAAAACCACGTCATTGGGTTGTTTCATCGAAGGAAGGTCTTTAACAGTTCATTTCATCGTGACTTCACCCCCATAAGTCGCCGTTTCTAGTCTCCTCTACGGAGACTTGGTGACCGGCTCCTGAAGAAAGCGGAAGATGACGAAGGCAAACTGTGCGACGTAGACCGGCGTGGCGATGGTGATCTAGATTGGTGGTGCAGAAGAGCCGAAAGATTTCGTTTGCCCGTAAGGTAAGCTTTGATATCGCGGGGGCGCTCACCGCAGCGTGGGCATCGAGCATCAGGGTGGGAACCGCGGAGACCTAGTTGGCGGTACTGACAGCTCTGGTACACCTGACTCGCTTCGCCGCAGTGAAAGCAGAGTGGACGGTTATTCGATGTGCGCCACGTACTTGCCTTCTTATTATTTTGTCTTGAGGCCGGAAGATTGGAGGGTGCACTTGGAAACTTTGAGGTAAGAGGTGGACTCGAAGCCGTGTCCTGGACGGCGGGGCTTAGCCGTCTACATATTCCGCATAGCCGGGCCTGTAGCCGTTGGCGCAGAGGTTCGTAATGCCGCCGCATATGTCAGGACTGGGGCCTCAGTTATTGGTGGTGCGATTTGCGCCAGGGGTGCGACTGCCAGCCGAACTTCTTGTCTGATTACATCCGCGATGTCTGGCACATCTGGACGCGATTCTACTGCCTGAAGATGTCGCAATTCATCCCGCACGACTCTTCAAATGACTTCATTCGAAGACCTGTCTCTTGCTGTCAGATTCGATAGAGCATGCGGTGGCCGGGATGGGGCATTCGTATCTGGACGACCGCTGCTGCAGAGTACGCTCCATCAAAGTTGCCGCACAGATGAACTGGGCCACAATCTTCGGTGGATTGCGCATGAGTCCAGCGAAAAGCTGTTCTTCTACACCCCGCATTAAATGTCGTACCTTCTTTTCTTCCGACATCGCAGGGTCGGTGCGCCTGAAGATCCGAAGCATTTCCTCGGCAAACATGAAAAACGCGTTTGTTCGGTAGCTACTTTCTGCAGGATATGGCTTGCTTAGCCCTCTCTTTTCTTGCGGCATTGCAATAGGCATCATGGAGCTGACGGCTGATCTCTTGCCATGTCCCAAAGGAGCCCTTGTGATTCTCGTACAACGTCTTCGCGGAAACTTCCAAGAAGAAGTAAACCCTGCGCAGCTTGCGGACATCGTCCTATCAGTTTATACTGGCATCTCGATCAGAGTGGTCGAGCCAGTCATCCACATCATCGTAGATATCTCCGTAGAATGGTTTTGGTGTCTGTGGCGTATGGAAAACTTGCGCGACAGCAGAACCATGGGGATCGCTTGTTTGGACCACCTTGCATGTCGTTCGAGCTGTCATCTTTCTGGGTGTCAATGCCAAGGGACCAAATTCACGGGGTAACCCACGCAGGTGGTGGCTGCTTCTTGCTCTGGGAAAAGAAGCTGTCTCCAAAATAGCTGACACCGCCGAAGTACACGAACCCAGCATCTCCACCACTAATGTCGTGAACAAAAACAAGACCTACAGCCAGGAGTTGACTGGAACCAGACCAGCAAATCGTACTCTTCTTCTTCACACCCAAAACGAGTATGAGCCACAAGGCTCGTTCTTGAAGGATTGCATGCGCCAATACAATATATATATATATATATATATATATATATATATATATATATATATATATATATATATATATATATATATATATATATATGTAGGAGAAGTAGAGGAGGAAGAAGTGAGGATAGAAAAAACATGACGTATGAGCCAGGCCACTTCGCCCATTCATCCTAGCGTTACACACACACACACACACATACATATATATATATATATATATATATATATATATATATATATATATATATATATATATATATATATATGTGTGTGTGTGTGTGTGTGTGTGTGCGTGTGTGTGTGTGTGTGTGTGTGGCGAAGTGGCCTGGCTCATACGTCATAATTTTTCTATCCTCACTTCTTCCTCCTCTACTTCTCCTACCCATCCCTGCCTTCTTACGTCACAGGATTCCCCCTCCCCCCGAAAGATGGCACCCATTACAAGCTACAACAAATTGCAGAAAATTAACAAAATAATGGCCAAATGCACAGTTTCACGTCCCGACAGAGTTTCACAATCTCACTAAATCTTCAAGGCCGAGGGAGCTGTCCAGCGATTTTTATGACGACTCTGGTGGACGAGCTTCGCTGTTGCGTTCCGGACAGAGTGAGCTGCACATAAACACTGACAATACTGCTTGAACTGTTCTGGGGACTGAGCAATGTTGGAACGCATTGTTGCATCGGCAGCTCGGATGTCGTCGGGGTTGTATTTTTCGTCGTGAATGGTGCAATTTCGTTGCTTCTTGCTTTCGTGCTTTTTGACAGACTGTGATGAAGTGCCTGAGTGTTTGCGGTGTGCAAGCAGTGCTTTTGCGTCTTTCTCGGCATTTTCTGTGGTGGTGCAGTTGGTGTAATAGCAAGTGCAGGGAGTGTTTCTGGTGACTTTTCTTTGTGCGAAAGTGCCTGACATCTTGAATTGGTCTTTGGTTTAAAGATCTCATTTTCCGATGTTCTTTTATTGGTGAGTGCGCTTCCGTTGAATTTTGCGTTAGTCGATGCCCTCGTTGCAGTCTCTCTCGTTGTAGCATGAGTTTATGAACTTGGCTCTGCTTGCTTTCCTAAGGCTGCTCAAGAGATGGCTGCAGTGGCGCCCCTTCCAAAATGGGGCATTCATTTCCTTCGGTGTTTGAAGTGTTCTGTCGACAGCTGATGCTTGGTGAATTGGTGTCTTGTTTGTCGGGCGTAGTTGGTAATACGTAATCATTGCTAGCAGGCTCTTCAGAGGCTTCGGTGACGTGGTTATGTCAAGCTTTGTGTTATGTCATAAATTATGTCAAGCTTTGTGCATGGTTGGGGTTTGCCACTGCGAAATGGTCGAACGCAGAAATCAGAAGTACGAATACGATATCTTGTGAAAAACATCGGTGTCACCTCGATATACTCAACATAGAAAGACACAAATTTGAAACGCATTTTTGTTTCCGAGAGCGTTGTTGAGTGTAAGCACATCCAGTTCGCCGCTTCAACATTTAGGTTGCTCTACGAGGACTGCAAGGAAGAGTGTTTCATGCTCTAACATGTGTTTAAAAACCATGAAAACATAAAGAAACATAGCATCCCGTTTGATGGCAAGGTCTGGTGAGAGCCTGCTCGGTGAATAGGAACCAGTTTGCCTTTTTTAGGGCATGTTTTTGTCAACTGCCAATTTGTTAGCGTGTGCACACCGGGACGTTTCGTGGTAGACTGCACCGCAAGCTTGAAGAACCGACTCACTGAAATACCAGTCCAGATTTCAATCTCCTTTCCTTGATGGAAAAGAAGGAAAAATTTTGATATAGAGGATGTGTAATATAGAGGTCACAGGCTGGGAATGGATGATATTCCAGTACACCTCCTGCTTAAAAATAAAAAAAATGAATTCTCAACTTTTCAGAAGCAACTATAGCCTCAATAAGATGACCGAGATATGAGGTATTTCGGCTTGGTAGGCTTTTATATTACGGAAGCTTCCGAGGTTTCATTTAGACTTATTGTAACGAGCACCGTGACAGTTCTAGGTTTTGTTTTTTGTTTAACACTTTCGTGATGACAATCTCCCTAAGCGAAACAATAAAATTCAGGCAAAACGATGATCTTTTCTTAAGGTTAATGCACAGCTACCCTTGCGAGAGTGCACTGGCGTGATATATTTCGGAGTGCCGTAGAGCTGCCTATAAATTTATTGATGCATTAGCAAGTTATGTTTGCTATTTGCTGTTTGGTTCAAGATGGAAAAATACGCGCTATATTATGACATGACTGTGGTGAAACATGCTGACGGAAGACGTTTGGCACTGAAGACATCAGGCAGAAACGCAGTTTAACGAAGTGAGGGTCACGTTCAAATTATTTCGTTAGGTTGCGAAGTTCACTGATGAGGGAAAGCGATTTTTAGGTTCTCATCTTACAACGTAGCGGCACCAAGATGATACTAAAGCATTGCAATCGCCACTGATTTACGACATCACGAAGCCCGGACATGCAGTATACAATACCCAGCGGGTGCAGACGAGACAGACGAAGCTGTCAGGCTATAGGCTGCTGACTCATGAAGACTAGAAGAAAACTAGCAGTGATTTTGTGAGGAGGCCACAGAGCTTGAATGTAGGGAGGTGGCAATCAATGCTGCTTTTCGCCGCAACAAATAAATAACAAAAAAAGCAAACGTGGCACTCCTGTGAGAGAATCTACATGTACTGTAAAACACCATCATCTCTATGAGCGAACGAAGTGCGATAGCGCTAACTATAGTTTTGAGCCACTTTTTTTTTGACAGCGAGAAATTTTATGAGCCCTTAACAGCAGCCGTTCTTTGTGCCGTACTTGTCCCCACCCTTGTTGCAAGCACCTACGTTCCGTGGTTGCTGTCGCGCAAGATTAGAGCGAAACGAAATGAACTGAGAAGCAAATATCGCGGATAGGACGGGGTATGAAGGCGCACCCTCAGGGTGCAAGTCGATTACATGCGGAGAGTACGAGGGGGCCTCGGTGGCTCGTGCATCCTGCGGCTTCAATCACGGGAGGCATTGCACCCCCCCCTCCCCTTGCGCTGGCCAGAACGATTTGCTACGGCTCTCATCCATCACCAATAAAGAGTTGGCCATCTGTCGTGTAGTTATCTTACCGGGGTCTGTTCGTGCTCGTTCTTTTTCTTTCGGGCTTTGAAACTTCGCATCATGAGCAAGTGAAAAGTAAGTAATCTGGCACCATGGTCACATAGAGAACGAAGTCACAGTGACAAAAAGTGCGGCATTTGGACCACTATTGTGCAAACTAAGTACGGGTTGTATGTTTACGCATTACGCGAATGAGTTTTTTTAATGTTACAGACATTTTTTTACTATTTTTGAATACTTTGGTAAGTTTTTGTGTCGCTATTCACACACACACACACACATACACACACGCACGCGCGCGTTTTTGTGTGTGTGTACGCGGAAGAAATGTGTGCTGTGGAATAAATGTTTGGCACTTTAGTTATATTATTTCGGATGCAACAATGTATAAGCGCAACCACTTCACGTACACGTATGTCAATCACTACTGGGATGAACCGTGGCAGGCGAGCGTTTTGTAAAAATGGTAATGTATTTCGACATACAAGTTACAAAAATTGGTTATCTAAGAGATTTATACAAATACTTTGAGATTTTACCAAGGTGTTTTGCCAAAAAGATATTCAATTACCATTTTAACAACCGTGTTGCTACACCTGAAGATCATCCATGAGTTTTCATTTTATTTCGTTGCCAGAGGTTCTAAACGTAAACTTGAGCGAAGCTGTATCGATGAACATTCTGTTCGAATTATTTCTGAATAAATATGTTGTTCATGAATTCAACCTGGTATTTCCTGTCATTAAAAAGGATTGTGAAAAGAGCAGGCACTATACTATATTTTCTAGGCCCACCACACTATATGAATAAAAAATAAAGGGCCCCTAAAGCTTCACCTTTACGGGTTGAACGCAATAGCGACATGCTGTTTCTCGTGCGTAGATGAAACACTTAGTGCATGAAACCTTTTCGAATTTACTATGCATTCACTACGTGGCCTGAAGGGACTAGGCGCTGTAGCATGTGTGTCTTTTGAAGTGGGATACCGGCTTTTAACCACACAGTCATTATGCCAATCACTTATTCTGACGGTCGCTGGCACTGGGCGCTTGTACCACGCATAATTACTGCAAATGTTCATGTTGTATTCTGAAGTATGTATACATGACGTGTGTTTTTGCAAAGCATGAACTTACTTTCACTGTATTTTCAAGCAGAGGAACTTCTTGTCACTGTTTTCACAAGCCGATGCCTGGTCATGTTGTAGAACAACCACTGGCCACACAAACGACTCAGGTTCCAATCCCTACTTGGACCTAATTAATCCTGGGTTGGTCCCCACCCTGCGCCAGGATATTTCAACATTTATTTATTTTATTTGCATTGTTATCGATTTTCCGGTGACGCAGAAGATGATGAATTTTGCTCACAACCAACGATTCCGGCACCGGCGCCAAAATTACTGCGAAACGCGCTCTTTAACGCTATGGCGTTAATAAAGGTACGCTGCATTCCGTACAAAATGTCACAGGATTTAGGTATCACGTAAAACAGAATTCAACGAAGCTTTCTTTTGTCTCAATCTTATTAGTGTGTGCTAGATACGGCGTGTGAGGTGAAAGTTTGAGAATGATTTTTTTGTCAACCCCAAGAGCCAAGTGTGTTAGAATATTCGGGGTACCTAATTCACGTGGCAAATTATTTTGCCCAGCAGGCACGATTGTCTGTTGTCCAACTGTACCGAAGCATCTATACAGTTACCCGAGAAATTAATTAGTGGTACAGCACGGTTTTTCAGTTTTCTGGAGAATTTCCTGCACAGTTCTCAGTTGAGAATTTGTAAGGTGTCCATACGCCACATTCCTCGGTCTGCGCTAGATACAATTTGTCGTGTTTATATGTCTATACCTTCTTTTGAGCAGATGAACAGACGAAAGTAAGCACTCGTTTGTCCCTTCTAACATAAATTCATACCAACTCGCTCTGCTATGAGTGTTTCTTCAATTTTGATGTTTTCCGTACTAGTTGTATTTCAGTCACGTTTCTGTCTCATACACTTACTCGCGATTTGCCGTTGGAATTTAGCACAGAGCCTGGAATAAACGGGACCACTGGCGCATATAACATTATGACGTTACCAATGTAGTTCTTCGAAACAGTCGTGGAAGCTTGCCCTTCTGTTGTTTCGACAGAAAGTTGAGGGTGAATTTCTCTTTAAAGACTTTATGTGCTGAAAAGTCACGCTAACGTTCTAAAATTCATTCTTTCCTGTAGGGACCATCAGACATTTGATGCCACGCTAAAAAATGATGCAAAGAGATGTAACTTGTATATTTTAGAATCTAAAGACATGCAGGCATGCAGACGATATTTCGTATTCTTGATAACATCTAAAGAAAACTGGATTTTAATAGTCGAAGTGGCCTGGTTTTTTTTTTTTTCAGGGAAGAATTACGATGGTGATCGATTTTTTTTGTAAGTTTGGTACTTGAGTCATCATTGTGGTGCCAACAGGAACGTCAACAATTTGGGGTCTTAAATAGTAGCCTATTGTCTGACGTAACATCTGCACTCACGTTAGACCACATACGCTCTAGTTTTTGTAAACGAAATGTGCTTTACAGTGCGACAATGTGAGACGTAACTTTCGTTAGCATATTCTTCCACGGACTAGCAATATTTCTTTATAGCTTGTGGAATAAAACAAAATCAGATGTAATGTTTACTGAACTGCTGTAAAGCGAAGCGAACGCTGAAAACACATGTCAACTTGGAATATACTAGTATCACAGGAATACGTATATAACACTTACAACAACGCTGTACATTCATATACCATCAGTGAAAAAAAAATAGACGTTTCACTGATCTTACATACGCATAGAGACTTTTCCTGCAGTAGTTTCAAGCATTTGCATATCTCTCTGGTAGAATACCCGACAGGCACGCCGAATTCTTTAGTTCGATCTTATGTCTGAAATAAGACAATATACTTGGCACGCATCGCAGCAATAGACAGACAACATGACAAAAGAAACGAAGACAAACCTTGTGGCAGTTGCTTGCCGAAGAAGTTAATCAGCCAAAGGTGGCAGTGCAGTAAAAAATTAACCACCACGTAATGTTCCTTTGATACATGTCAAGTAAAAAGCCTTGCGTTCGAAGTAATAGATCAATTGTGAGTTTAGCGCTCTGTGTGTGTTTCTTATTAGGTGTTTCCTCTTTTTCGGCTCGGTAAATGTAATTTATTCATGAGGCAACTGGCCCAAGAAACTGGCCCAGCAGTTTCAAGAACCAGAGCCTTAGAGGACTGCATATTATGCAGGTAGACACTCACGCAATGTATCCAGTGTCGGCAAGCCTAACGACCTTTAACGGAAGGGAGCGACCTTCGTAGTTGGAAATCTAACAAGCGGCGCCCACTTTGTGAAGAGCTTTCTTGCTGGAGTGTATTGTTCGTATGGTGTCTCTATCTGTTTCGACAGTGGCACTTCGCTTATCAATTTCCTCTAGTTCGAGCATAATACCGTTGCTGAAGATCATGCTGCCATGTGATTACTTTTTGTGGCTTTTTCTTTCATCTTGGCGACTTGTCGCTAAGCTTACCGGTTTGCTTGATTACGTGGGTTCTACTCCCCTAAGCCTCTCTTTCACCGTTGCCATGATTTGATGGTTCACTGGAGGGCCACAATAAGTCACTCGCTTGTCCCAAATTCAGAGAACTTGAAGGAAAAATAACAGTGCCAGAGCGGAGACCTATGGGGAGCGAGATGCTGAGCAGCTCGGCAGAGACTTGGAGAAGACACACTACGGTGTCGAGGGGGACTAACAACTTTGTTATCAGTTGTGCCAAAAACACTTTTGGTTATCCGTCATCGAAAAAAACATGTATCTTGGTTGAACAGCGCATAAAAGACAACAAAGTAAAAGAACACTGACAGGCGTTTTATGCGCGCTGTTCAACTAAGATGAACGCATACCAACTCGTTCAGGCTTCCATTCTTATAAAGTAAAACCTAATTTGCTTCTCCTGGCGGGTAGATTTCTCGAACACGAGCAGATTATTTTACATGACGCCAATTTTTGATGATTACATAAAATACCGGCGCCGATGGTTAGCCTCCATAGAACACCAGCACCGAAAAAAATCGGCAGATCCCACGTACAGTTGGTATCGATGATATGTGAAACACGAATGGGGAAGGGTGATAGGACACTTTAAAATCAGCACAACGTTCAGAGGTGGAGCTAAATAATGCTGTACATGACTTCCATGCCATGATTACAATGTTTGGACGTTTCATTTACCTTCGTCATCTATTACGTCACCTTATACCAACTTTGGTACATATGGAGCTAGCGAAATAGCCGCGAACCTGCTATGAGCGTAGCATGTAGTCATTTTTTGCATGAAACTCATATTATGATTACCATATTTGGACGTGTTATTTAAATACATAGTCCAATCACGTCACGTATTACCAAATTTGGTATATGTGTAACTAGTGAACCGGCCGCGAAAATGCTATGAGCGTAGCATGTACTCACGTTTTACATGAAACTCATATTACGATTATCAAGTTAGGACGTGTCATTTACCTTCGTCTTTTATTCACTTCACGTGATACCAAATTTGGTTCATGGGGAGCAAGCGCAATGGTGGTGAGCGCGTCATGAAGGTACCAATATACTCCGACGCAACGCTAAGGCTGTGTGCAGCAACGCCACACTAGCAAAACGCGAGCCCTCTATATAGTTTGACGCCAGGCGCGACCGGCGCGACCAGCGTCCGTCGGCGCGGCCCGGTGGCAACCGGCACGAAACGCGAAATGCTGCATTTCGCGCCAACGATGTTTTTTAGAGAGCACCGCGTCTGCCTCTCTTCATGATGGAGGGACGCCGTGCGCGCTCGAACGCGCATGCTTCAAAGCAACCCAGCACGGCACTCGCCTGTGAGAATATGGCATGCAAATCCACAATAAAGGTCAATGGGCAGATCCACTGATTTCTACTAGGGGCATATAAGCATATGATTATCATGTTTGCACCAGACACGTACCTTCGTCATCCATTCACGTCCCGTCATACCGAATTTGGTTCATGAGAAGCTAGCGAAACGGGCGCGAGCGCATCATGAGCGTGGCATGTAGTCATGTTGTTACATGACAAGCATGTGATGATTTCAATGTTAGGGTCTGTCACTTGTAATCGCCATGCAGTCGTGTCATAACATAGCAGTTTGCAACATATGTGAATAGAACCATCGCTAAATCAGCGAGACGGTGACGTGTAAATCATGACATTTATGACATACATGTCGTAATTTTCATGGTATGACTAGACAGTAATCTGCGTCATACAGTCATGTTATATCATACCCAGTTTGGTATTGATACCATTATCCAAACGGCCAGTAGAGCTAAATGTCGTAGGTGGATAGATAGATAGATAGATAGATAGATAGATAGATAGATAGATAGATAGATAGATAGATAGATAGATAGATAGGTGTACATAGCTAGATACGCTCAAATCGCCAAAGTTCACATTTAAAAAGCAAGTATTTAAAAAGCATTTAAAAAGCAAGTTTTTAAAGATGCCATATGCGAACCCCCTCTAAACGGTGTATTGCATGAAATCCTCAGACAACCAAAAAAAAAAGGATTCGAAGCCAAGTGACGCCATCGCCAGTCAAACCTGCGAAAAGGATGTAGTCTTTCTCACATGTTTCACCGAAAAACTCAAATATTTTGAAGTTTTGGTAATTCAGGAACGAGCCAGCCAAAGCTCGTGGAGATGGTACGTCAGAGAGAGATTGGTGGATGAAGAAGTTATGCTGTTCAAGAAAGAGTGTGCTTCGGCCAGCCACATAAGAGCTATTCTACAAATAATGCAATGAAATCAGCTGGCCTTCGATGTATCGGGAGAGGGTGTGAAGAACGCTGTGAAATTTTTTTCCGCTCACGCCGCGTGCAGCAAGCTTGCGATGTACGGCGTGTTGAAATGTACTACAGCTTCCGTTAGATCACTGGCTGATTCCTATAGAAGAATGACAAATCTTTTCATTTCTCTCTTGAACAGACATCGGAAACAGTATACCGTCAGTGTATGATTGTGTTGCATTTGGCATCGCGTAACACTCGAACCCCTTTTTCTCTTAGCACACATTCAACCACTGGTATCTCAACGACAAGTAAACCTTCAACATCCTGCAAGTTCTCGTCAACATGGTGACTTGAACATAGAAGGTTACCTATTGGATGGTTGGATATTTTGGGAAGCGTGCCCTGGCTTGTTTAAATTCGGTAGTTGCGGAGAAAGAACGCAGTTTCTTGTCCTTACACCGGTTTGCGCAAATTTCTTCGACATGTCCTGTTTTGACACACAACTTGCAGTTTAGAATATGCTTAGGTGAAGCGCTGCAGTCAGAAAAGAAGTGTCGAAATGTAGACAAAGGATACACCTAAGTTGCGGATTTCACGACGCTTGGCTTGACTTTCCATCCAAATATAGGGCGCTTTCAAGAACTTCTGCGCTATAAGGCCGATTACGTACTCTGAGGATTCTGCCAAATTAGCAAACTGACATAACGATTTCCGCTTTAACGCTTTGAAAAAAAAGAACACCTTTTGGTTGCATGAACAAGAAATTGCTCAGAGACCACATTATTTTGTACGCATATGAAGGTGTAGGCACATTGGCCATGTGAGTGATATGATCGAAATTCCTGAACATTCTTGCTTCTAACTGCCTTCAAGTATCACGACTTGCTGCTCGTGCTCTCATACACTAACCTTGGCATCTATGGACGTCAACTGAAATTCTTCACTAGAGGTTTCTTTATCTTATAGTAGTCAAGCATGTCGGTGGCCGTCCCATGGCTGATCACGGGTGACGGGACTGCCGTTAGGCACATACTGAAAGCAAGACACCTATACATTTTTTTTAGGGGGGGGGGGTCTATCCTGTCCTGTCATGCGCTCGTACCACTGTGCGGAGCTTCGCGTTTGTCGTCGAATAAAAGCGAGATGTTCGGCTGACTGAAAAGTGAGCAAGTTTTTGGCGCAGGCAACGTGTCAGTCGCTGCAACTATCATATTCAGAGCAACCTTCCGAATTTTTACCTTCAGGTACTGAGCCTCATTCTACCTCTGGTCAGTTTTAGTATGCCTCGCGTTTTGCAGCATGTCCATCTATTTGCTTAGCCCGTTGAGCGTTAATTCACAAGTTCGGTTATGCGCCTGAGAATGCTAGGTGGAGCAGTATAGCGGAGTCCTTTTTTTTTTCATTGTGCACTGTGAACGTGTGTCTGCACTCTAGCTAATTGCCTTCTTTCACAAGTTTAATGAGTGAATTCTGGCAGGCTCAACAGTTTGTGGTGTTGTTGGGATAGAACCAATTTACAAAAAAATTAGACAACACGCCAGTGCACCAACAGACGTCATATATTCATTGTATAATTGACACAAGTATAGGTACGGGCTATTTGACATTCCAAACATAATGGCTGCGAGCTAAGCTGCATGAATAAATGAAACGTTTTGCTTTCACTTCAGGCAGTCAGGGTAGTCACATGTGCTATCACGTTAGATCTTTTAAGGGGTAAAGGTGATGTGGCTAGAGTGTTATCATCTGTGATGATGTAGACAGAAGTCGCAGGGCAGCTGCGTCGTTAAGGCGGCTATTCGCCATAATCAATGAACTGGAGCCGATGACACACCAGTTGCGTGCGGCAGTGAGTTGTGCCTTCAGCACTAGCTCCCCACGCCACCCCTCCTGGGCCAGCGATGCAAGGACAGGTGCTAGAACTCGGCACCAGTTCTTCTGGACCAGTTGGTTAGTGATAGATCGAGCCCCAACGCCGTGTCAGCCATCGTAGATGTCTAGCGGAGAACGTAACTGTCGACTCAGGTAATGGAAGTTCTGCGACCCGGCCGAGGTTGTACCTATGGGCTCAGGTCGCCATGATCGTGGTCCAGTAAAGTATCCCTGCTTCTAACGACAAACGTCGCGTACTGCCTCCGGCAGTGCGCGAGGTTTCTCAATGGTAAGTGGATCATGCATATGCATGATCAGTCGTTTTACCGATGATGTTCTAGTGAAGCGTCAGAAAGCTAGTAGGTCGCATCACTCGGAGCAGCAGCCGTCTTTCCCTTTGACGCACTACTGTTTATTGACGTCTGGCTATATACTTCACACGATACCTGCTAGCTTTATTTTGTATACTATTTCTCTTTGTTTCTACCGCATTCATTGGTTTGCGCTTGCTGCTAAACTAGATTGCAGCTTGAAATGGACAACCTTATTCATTTTGCAAGGTTGACACAGCTGTGTTGAGATATGCTATGTTGCTTTTCTTGACAAATATAGCTGAATTCGGTGGTACGATCCGCTTTGTTAGCCGACGAAGTGGTACACTGCATGCCACGTCGCTGGATTATACAAAATAGGAACACCAACGCAGCCAGCGCTTTCAACGAAGTTGGATTGTGAATGACGTCAAATTCAAGCAACGTTAGATATAGGCACGCTACATGTAGTCATCGCTTCTTGTAATGCTTATATCATACCATGTAACACCTTGTTGAATATTGTGTATAGAAGACGTCGAGTGTCAATATCATCATTAGTATGAGAGCATTGCATTTGAAATAAAGAAGAGGTCAACGGGTGGGCTTCGCCATGTGGACGGCGGCTCGTCGTTTTCTCCACATTACTTTGGTGCTGTAAAACCCGGGCGAAAAGGCCTACAGAGGTGAGACAGAGTAGATTTTCACGACTTCTCGACCATATCTGTAGCCTGCAGGACTTTTGTTGAAGCCACTGGTGGGTGAATCACATGTGTGAGGCCTAACCCTGCTCGTGACCCAGACCGTGGAGCATGACAAGTCGACGATGCGCAGAGCTTCATTACGCGATGCTTTCTGATGGATAGCACGGTGACGCCTTTTCCACCTTGTGGCGCAGCCGGCCAGTGATTTTCTATGCTTCCCTATACTAGACCGGAATATGGAGGCTCTAATCGAAAGGCGTAGTCAAGTACGAAGGACTGTCAGGAAAGCCATCGCCGGCGTCGAGAATCTCCTGCAAATGAATCGCCCACTAATAGGTGAGTTGACGCATTTTTACTGAATTTTGAATAACCAGTATAAAAATCTCAAAAAACTTGACAAGAAGGTATAACATGCAGTTCCGACTGAACATTTAGAAGTGTGGTTGGAGGAAGTAGACGATTATGTTTACCAGATACTTTGAGCGAAAGTTAGAGCACAGTACAAACTTGAAGTCACATTAAAAGCTCGGCAAGCTGATCTGGAATCAATAAACGAGAGGATTAGAACAGAAGCGAAAAGAAAAATTGGTTTCTCGTTTACGGCACTATCACCTAGGCAACGCTTCCTCAATCGTGATCTTGTCGCACAGGCATTTGATGAGTCGACTTTACTGCGAATAGGCAAGTCGACTGAAAACCAATAGACAAGCTTTCCCTATGCACAGAGTACAAGAACGGAAATCAGCAGAAAGAAAAACTTCAGAGGCTAGAGACCCCTTTCACGGCTGTAGAAGTCTCGCCCACCGGCTGCATCCGTGAAGTGAACGACAAGATAGCAACAGCTACTCAGGTGTACCTGGTGGGAGAGACATGTATGAAGAAAAGTATGAAAGCATTTGAACTTCTAATAGACGATCCACCACATCTTGAAAATGAGTGCCCGCCTAAGATGACAGGTCGGCATCTTAATGAGTCTTCACAGAAATGCGTAAAATGGCCGGCAGATAGAAAAACAAAGCCAGCTAGTCACTCGAAAAGAAACGGAAAGAAGAACACGAGGATGCTGAAAGAAGCCTGTTGTACTAATAGTAGCCTATACTCTTCTAGAAATCTGCATAATTGAGGGTTGAAAAAAATGTAGACCGTAAGTCTTATTGATCTAAGAGAAAACTTACCAAGAAAGCGTCAAAGTCAAAAGCGGGAAAGCCCACATCAAGGCAAAGGACGAGGCCGATGATTCAAAGGTAGTGCAGACAAGACCCAGAACTCGACAAAACTTCTGAAAAACGGCTCCTGCAGATCCTCGTGCAAAAGTAGGCATCATGAATTTTCTTATAAACTAGAAGTGCTCATCAACCACATAAGCCCATCAGGGGAACACGTTTAGGTGCACGAGAGTGGAACAAACGTCTGAAGCACCGCTGGAAGACCAAGCATCGGTGAAGAGTACGACTGAACTGTATTAATTTACTAGGACCAGTACAAGAACTTATGAACAAAAAGTGTGTACTTACTTAGAAACTGTGTGTGTTAGTGTTCGCCGTCGTCACTCACCGCTGTTGGGGCGTGGAAGTTGTTAAATAGTGTGTAGAAGACGACGAGTGACACTATTATCTTCAGGATGAGAGCAGTGCATTCAAAATAAAGAAGAGGTCAACGAGTGGGCTTCACCAAGGGATGGCAGCTTGTCATTTTCTCCACACACACTCTCAAGCTTTATCCAAAATTTTCCAGCTGTTTTTATAAGATGTATTGGTTCAGCAGCGGCCCCTTGTAGCCTAACCCGCATGGAGTCAGTACCAAAAAACTTTTCTTCGTACTGGTGGAGCATTTGAGCCATGTATTGCGATAGCGGAAATGATGAGATCGTTGTTGTTATGTTAATATCATGAACTTGTTCGTTTTCGGGTTCCAATCGAAGCACATGGTTTGTCAAATCTAATTGTTGCTTGCTCTCGTTGTTTGGGGACCATATGTCAGCTAGTTTTAAATGGAGCCGTTCCAGGCAGATTGAAATTCTTCGGGGTCAAATAGAATATTTGCTTCAGATCAGAAGAAGGAACAAAATAAACGCTTTCCAAGATTTCACAGACAGAAAGTGAAATGTTCCTCTGTTTCCAACGTGCTTGTTTGCTGTTTTCTTCCATGAATGATAGGAACGACTACATTTTGTTTTGCTTGGTGGGCTTGTGTGTTTGTCTTCATCTATTTGTAGATTAAAACAAACCGCGTTCAGAACCTATAGTCAGAATGAAGATGCCAGATAACAAGAAATATTCGGCAAGACACATATCGGACCGCTTTTTACTTCCGTAGCCAGCGTAATAGGAAACATTACGCAATGTTGCAGAAGAAACAAGAATAAAACATGAATATGCTTTTTAATCGGGTTATCAAAACAGGTTTGTATACATAGCTTTCTTTTTCTAGAATTTGGGTGGTCTTGCGCAACAATGCATTCATATCAAATTGGTAACCACGCTTTAGGTTTATAGCAAGATGTCAGCAGACAAAATATCTTCGCCGCGGAAAACATTTCTTTTCTGGCATAGACAATGGCAGTGCCCCGAGCGACACACAACTGCTTTACTGGTGATTCATTCAAAAAGGAAAATACAGCACCTCAAAAGTACACGAAAAGAATATTGTTTTTTTTTGGCTGTGTAGCCCTTAAGTATCGCACGTTCCTACAGAGCTACATCTTACATGGTTGCTAACCCAGAAGTCACAGGTTCGATCATGGCAGCAGTTGTCACATGCGAAGGAGGCGAAAAGTAAAAGGTTCTTTTATTGTTTTATGAGTCTGCATCCTAAAGAAACACCAATAAACATTGCCCAAATTTCTGGAACCCTCCACTACGGATTCACTGACAATTGAATTGTAGATTTCGGACACTAAACCCTACGTGCTGTTTTCATCTTACGGGACAGTTTTCAGTAACACACCCTTTATTAGACGTTTATTTAGAACTATTCGAATGGTGAAGCCTGTAGCTTTGCGCCACAACCTTTAGGAAAAGTTTTTTTTGTGGTTTCAGCCAAAAAATGGCGGGTGGCCATGGGCCCTGTCAGTAGCCTTCGTTCACACGGTACAATGGTGCTAAACTTTTCTGAATTGTTCAAGTGATATCACATGCTTCGTAACGAGCCTCAGTAGTAGGTGCAAAGGCACTAAGGTTTGCAAATCTATATATACCTCGGAGAACCTAAGAACATTCATATAATACAGGCTGTTATTACTGCATTAGCAGTGAATTGAAAGACTGTTTTGTCTCTTTGGGCTCATGAAAATCATCTTGGATTTGACGTCCTTATTTATAGTAGGAGTGTTCTACATTTTTTTTTCTATCATTAGTCTTTGCGATGGAGAAATAAAGGGAGAAAGCTGGCATGCCTAGAAAAACTTTACCGATTCTGAGCCATAGAAAAAGAGAGAGAATCGCTTAACAACCGTGCAGGATTGATTCCATCTTGTCGTTATAGTCACACCAAGGCTGTTAGTAAAACTGAAATTGGACTCACCAATAGATAAAGTTCGCAAAAGAAATAAGAAAAGCACCCAGGAAATCACAATATAGAAAAGGAAGGTGCTACAACAATGCATCTGTGTGCGCACAAATGTGTATATCATTTGAATTTTTTAGGCACCTAGCTGCTTTCCGAATTCTGGTACAACAAACAAATCTGATACAGGTAATTTCAAACGTGCTCCTGTGTAAGTGTCCATAAACGTCAATTATTGTCTTCTCGCGAAAAAAGATGTACGTCGCACACCGGCGTTTTGCAAAAGATGCCGTGACTCTACGTGTTGAAGATAAGGCATTACTGTTTCGCCCCTTTACAAGATCGCTTAAAAGGTTGGCTGAATAACCTTCCTTACATGGCTATGAAAGGGTGTACTTTATATTATCAAAGTGTTTAGGCTTTAGGTTAGAAAACCATGTTACGGTTATAACTGACGCCGTGGTGAGGGGCTCATAACATTCGTACCAGGTGGTATGATTTGACATGCATTTATTGGCAAGGGCCGCGTACATTCGCGTTCATTTATACATACCTTCATCAGCAGAACTTCAACCCCATATTACCTTTGAATGCACAATTAGGAACCAATACCAGTGAGAAATAATTACCAGGGAACCAGCGAATAGCAGTGAAGCGCCGTAGGTGAGTAACACCACATGTGTGTCTTTTACATATTTTTCTGAAACCACTGCTTCACACGTGTCACCACCAGGTGTCACAGGCTCCGAAATCTAGAAACTTCATGGCTGTTTCCTTTCATATTGTTAAGATTACGAAGTGAGCACAGGTTACCGACTCTATGCTGGAGCTAACTCGAGCACAAAAAGAAAGTTGGAACGTTCAAAATATTGTACCTATGATAGCTGTTGCGTTTAATATACGATGCAATCACTGGCAACCTAGGAATGCGCTTGCCTTTATAAGCGCACATGGAGCAATGTTTGCGGTAGCACTTTTAGATTCTTGGGCACAAGTTGGCTTTTAACAGCCCGGCTTCTACCGTCACCGTCTTTACAACACCAAAATATGGTTCGGTATAAAAAATTATAAAGAGAGCATATTCTCGTAAAATGTGGTAAATGCAGACGTATGTACTGGTTGAATGAAGATATATGAAATTCAAGTAAACGCAAAAGTATAGTAGTGAACAACCTGGGAGCCAGAACGAAAGTTTGAGGGCATAGAGCTTCATACAACAATACCCAGAGCGGAGTCTGGCGCTGCATTCGTGTACTGGCGAGGCCAATGTGGGAAGTACAGGCTTCAGATTGGATGCGGTTAGCTAGCTAACTATCTACACAATTTTTTCTGCAGTTTCAGTTTCGTTCTTCCCGCAGCGTGGGTAGTTTGGTGCTGTGCAATGCACAGAAGCAGCGTCTTTGTTGTTTATGGAGGCTGATGACCAAGACGTCGGAGATTTGCTGTAGCTTCAGAGCTTTATGAGTCGTACTTGATAGTTTAAGCGAAGCGTTGTTTACTCATTGCTGCGTATAAATGCAGCTACTCATGCTAATTCAGAAGATTACATCAAGTTCACAATTTTCCATAAGCTCGTCTTGCCAAACCTCGTTTAAATCGACTTCATAACGGCAGCGAAGCTAACTAGACGCACCTTCACGCTGCTCTGACTCGAGGTACACCTTCTTAATGTGAAAGACGCGTCATAGCATGCGACCGGGAGCGGTCACGTTTCGCAAGCGCTCCGGAAAAATTCCTGTTTTCGACTGCTTCAATGGCCACTTGAACAAATGCGAAGCTTTCTACGGAATCGACTGCATCATCTGAAGGGTTTTAAGTGAGTGCTTCGCATTTCGCGTCCGCGAAGTTTCTTTTTTTTTTGCTACGTTCTACTAGCTCGGTAGACCTACCAACAAGGTCATCCACAAAACAGGAGAGGAGCTTTCCTCTTCCGAAGCTCTCGACGATGGTGAAGGCAGCTGGCGTCAAGTGTATGCCAGGGCCAGAGAGCACGCTTCATCTTCGAGGAAATCGACGCCAGCCATCGACACTCCGCAAGAACAGTTACACAAAGCTCTCCCATCGACTCGTCGCAGTGCCCCCAGACCGCATTCACTTCCAGCGGACGAATACAAAATAGTCCAGCAAATACGTGGAGGCCTCAGATGTGCTGACATTCTACTTCCGGAGCTCATACATGCCGTTATAAAAGCGGCAGCTCTCACAAGCCCTCCACATGAACAACACACATCAATTCTGTAAGCAACGCTCGGTTCATACCCGCACCGTACTCGGAGCACACCGAAGCATACCACCGTATCAAATCCATCAAGATGTATGAGTGCAGCTTCGAAGTTGCCCCCACAGTACCGATCCATGGAATACCTGCCCAGGGGTCACCGTATAATTACTATAGAAAACACACCTGAAACCACTTGTCTTGTATGTTGGACTATGACAAAATAGGCTTCATCCTGACCGGACGTCGCATGGGTTCCACAACGTCCATCTTCATCACCTTCAAAAGTACGCGCTTGCCTTTCTACATAAACTATCAGGGTGGCATCACCAGGTGCGTACCCTTTCGTCATAAGACGGAAGCCTGTAATCTCTGCCTCAAACTTGGCCACAGACCAGACATCTTCTCAGGCGCCCTTCAGTCTCTGTTCAATGTGTGGCATTCCGAACCCACTTTTTGATCACGAATTTGAGCCTAAGTGTGTGGTGTGTAACACTGGCCACCCCACCGGCTAGCCTCAGTGCCCACAGCGCTACAAGCCCAAACCGAAGCACGCACCCCCACATTTCGAGTAAAATGCAGCTCCATTCCTTGACCCAAGCACATATTTTAAGAGCACCCCTAGAGGACGCTCACCCAGTTTCACAAAACAACACAGCCGAAAAGGCGCAGCCGCAGCCGCAACAAAAGCATTCATCAATACCCCAGCCCCAGACTGGCTCTGGACACGAGGTGAGCTGGGCTGATGAAATGATGACGATGGGCTTCCCTGAAAGTTGCATTATAAATCAGCTCAAAATATTGCAGGATGAGATGGCTAAATTGAGGGCAGAACTTGCAACACTACATCTAAAGCTTCAGTCCTCCAAACAACCATCTACTTCCCCACACCTCCCTGCCTAATTTCTCACCCCTACACCTATCTCACCACCACCACCTTTTCCCTCAACCACCCCTAACTAGGGTCCCCGCTCAACTTCCCGCGCAAAAATGAAAAGTTTCGACTTCCACACTGTCATTTGAGAAGGGAGTAGACCAAGTCGACGTGAAACTACACAGGGTTCACAAAGTTAAAAAAGTGTAGGCAAACTCGAGGAAATCTAGGCAATTTCATTACATTCTCCACAGCTTCCTTGCAGAAGATACATGAATCCGTGGCCTCAATACAACAAGCCATGTTACCGATGCAAGAAACTGCAGATAGAGTCAAGCAGTGGATCAACACGGTTCACAATAATTATCCAGAGCTTGCCCAACCTAAACCATATCTACCTGGCTCCTCATAACTGCACTGAACTCTGCGTGTGACAGTGGAACTGCCGGGGGTTTCACCGAAAAAAGGCGAACCTCCTGCAGTACATAAAATTACAAACCACCCCTCCCCCCCATCGTTGCGTTACAAAAACAAATTATGTAGTGCAGATGCCAGGTTACAGAACGCATCAAAACTCTGCTGATACCAAACCAAACACTGCTGTCTTAACTGAGAAGCACCTTACAGTTAGCTATCCAAAATTTGCTGACATCGACAATCAGCCCGTCTTTCTCCAAATACTGCCTGATAAACTTTACTCGTCATTTTTATACAATCTTATTTATATAGTGGGCCACAAGAGAAAAGCAACCACTTCGATTCTCTATTCATCCGAGCTATATCCTCGGCAGGCAAACACACCCTCCTCATAGAGGGGGATTTCAACGCCTCCCACCCAGCGTGGGTTTACACCACATCTACACCAAAAGGGAGAGCACTCTGTTGCTCTTTTTACACGGCAAAACGGCCCGGAGGAGCCAACCCGTCTCGGAAACAGTGTGAACGAAAATGCGTCCGCCGATCTTACCCTCACTCACAATGCTCCCACAATGTTTTTGACTAACACTCAAACTAATCTTGGCAGTGATCATTACATTATTAGGACTACCTTACAACTAAAACACAGACCCATTGCACCCAAACCACTGATTTTCGCACAATGGGACAAGTTTAGAGAACCCCGCAACAGCACCACCCTCTCACGTATGGCAGACCTTCCTGAGTGTACTCAATTGATTATGAAGATGTGGACATCCACACAAAAACTCTAGCCATGACACACTAATGACTACTCTGGACTCTAAGCTTCTCCATATGTGGGAAGCAAAACAGTCACTTCTGTGATGGTGGAAACACCAGCACCACGAAAGGAAACTCCGCATTAGGTAGCGAAGCTAGACCAACCAATCGAGCGATACGTGACTCAATTGGCGGCGCAACAATGGGGTCAGCTTTGTAAAAGAATGCATGACCACCTCAGTAATAAACTAACGTGGCAACTTCTTAACATCTGCTAGACCCCAGAACTTCTCGCGAACGACACTGTCACGCTATCACAAAACAGTTACATGAGCAGAGTGTCCTTTTAAGACAGCTTTTAGATCACCTCCACACATTGCATTTACCTCAATCAAGTTAGGATTCTACACAATCTTACACAGGGAAACCTAATGAGCCTATAGATTTGCCGAGAACGGAGGCGGAAATTATGCACACCCTCGCAACACTTCGTACCACGTCGACTTCAGGACCCGACCACGCTAACAACCAATTACTTAGAAATCTTGACCCTATTTCTATTAAAGCTTTGACTGAGTACTTTCACGACTGTTTTGACATGGGAACACTTTCACCTCCGTGGCAAGATTCCAGAGTCATATTTATACATAAACCGAACAGAGCTGTCTTAATAGAAAATCTGAGACTCATTTCCGTAACATTGTATCTCCGAAAGACTATGCAGCATGTTGTGCTTGCACGCCTCAAGAGACACATGGAGGGAAATGGACTACTGACTCCAGAAATGATTGGCTTTAGAGCCTCACTTTCGGCGCAAAATGTGATGCTTCGCCTTTAACACGATATCATAACTTTTAACCAGAGCGAGGATACTCAGAAGACCCTTGGTCTGGATATACATGGAGCATTCAATAACGTTGCCCACTTAGCTATATATGCTGGCCTCTACCACATTTGTTTTGGCCCTAAAATGTACTCTTACATCCGAAGCTTCTTCACAGACCACACAGTTACATTAACATGTTACATTAACATTAGGACCAGAACATTCCTCTTTCTATACACTAGGCAGCTTCAGAACGCCTCAAGGGTCAGTGCTCTCTCGAATCCTTTTTAACCTGGCTATGCTACCTATACCCAACTCTCTTCAACGTATCCCTGACTTCAACTTCTCCACCTATGCCGAATATATCACCTTATGAGTGAAAGGGGGCTCAGATGGACAATTAAAGACACCTTACAAACAGCTGTAGACCTATTACAAGCCCTAACATCACATAAAAATCTCTACTGTACCCCGAGCAAATCAAAGTAACTCCTTCTACCAACTCATCGCCTGAGCAAACACGTCTCAATGATCGAAGTTTCCAAAAATTTGGTGTCTCATTTCTAGATTATCTTGCATTCGTGTGCTAGGTTTATTTATTCAAAACAACCAACATAATACACACACTTTCAAAGCTTTACGCAATACCATTGAAAACACTCCAACAATGATAGAAAGAATCAGTGAAAAATGAAGGGCACTTTTGAGTCAAAGCTACTTCGTGTAATACCGACTTTTGTGATTAGTATAATCACCTATACTCTCACTTACCTTTACCTTAAATTAGCAGAAGAGGGATTCGTCAACACCCTCCTCCGCAGAGTTTATAAATACGTGCTGAGCATTGCAATCAATACCTGTAACGCACGACTCCACCAGACAGGAGTCATAAATACCCGATATGAATGTTGGGAAGCCCCTTTAACAGCTCAATATGCAAGGCCCGCGACCCCTAGTGCAGTTCGCCTCATATTATCGTCTGTGCGAATTAACTTCACCTCACTCACCAAAGCTAAATACAAAATTCCCCATCGCATACACTAACAATTACACATACCGCAAATTCCTAAATACATGCACACAACATATCATACTAAGCGTCGAATCCTAAGAGCGAAAGCTCTTCAGAAAAATTGCAGGAATCCAATGACGTGCTCTATGCCGATGCAGCAGAACACCCGTCCTCTTCATCATATGCCCTCTCTGCTGTCGATTATAAAAGCAAAGCACTCACAATGGCATCCATCACTGTCAACTCCTCGGAGGACGCAGAGGGGGCTGCCATCACTTTAGGTCTATCCATCCCCAGTATCACAATGATTGTTAGTGACTCCTAAACTGCCATGCGTGACTACAGTGCTGGTCGCATTTCACCAACTGCCCTATCGATGCCTAATAAACATCCTCCCACGCAAGCCATTGATCTCATATGGACACCCGCGCATGCGGGGTTGAGTGGCAACGAGGCGACTCATACCTGTGCTGGAGGAATGAATGGCCAAGCGCAGGCCTCTGATGACGCCTAAGGCTACGGCGGCCTTTTTCAGTGCGAGAGATAGACTTTTGACCTTTCACAATATAACAAATCACTACCGCCTACAGCGCACTATGTACCCCCCCCCTAATTACAGCATGGTGCTTCGCGCTACAATTAAATACTATGGCGCCAGTTACAAACCCGTGTGTTGCCTAGCCCAAATTTTCGACACATTATACACTTTGCGAAATACCCCTCCCCTCTCTGCATTTTCTGCCAACAAAGAGGTAGCATAGACCATATCATGCATAGGTTTGCTCGGAACCCACCACCTGGTTCTCTACACAATAATAGTAAGGATCAGTGGAAGGCTGCTATGTGCACCTCGGCGCCCGAGGTCCAGGACCAAATCCTTGATTGGGCCAAGAGGGTAGCGGAGACCTACGCTAGGTAGGCTCCTCTGATAGTCCACCGCCGCACCTTTCCCTCTTGGGATAAATAATGTTCTTCTCCTCCTCATGCTTTGACTCGACTTCACAACAAAACCACTTAGACAGACGCACCTGGCATCGCTGCAGACAAAACTTGGTGTTTCTCACTTAATACTGTACACTATTTCCGTAAATATATAATGCGTACTTACGAGGGCAAAGCAAAATATTTGTTTTCAAATGTTGTAAAAATTATTCATTACACCTTGATGCCAAATCTCGTACGCACTGACGAGATTTGTCCAGGTTTCACTTCTACCGCTCAGCCAAAAAAATGCTTTGCCATAAAACTTACGTACAAAAGAGTGAAGCAAGTTTAGCTTAATTATAACTTCATGGCGCTTTTTTAAACACTTGAAAACAAGAGTCACGAATCTCATGAACGCGATGCATCCGAAGTAGATCCCAAGTCTGTACCTCCCATAATGCACATGGGTGTACACGTGCCTCTGAAGAAGTCCGCTTGAACACTAGCGTCAGATTCCACTCTAGATATGATTGTATGAACCTTTATGTTTGAGGGCATGTTATTATCAGCGGAAAATAATTTTAGTGGCTGCGAATGGCCTACATTTGAGAAAACTGTACGTGATCCGTATACTGTAAGTGCAGTCACCATAGCAAAATATAAAAATAGAGCTTTTCGCAAGTGAGCACGAAGGTTGCACAAGTGGACGCAATTTGTGACAAAAACACTACGAGATAAACATTTCAGTAAAGGTTGTTGTGACTTGAAATGGTATGTAGGCGTTGTGTAACGATACGTTAGAATGGCCTAAAGCAGCAAGGCTAACGGGTCAGCACACAACGGTGAACACTGGTGTTCACAAACGATCATGGAAAATACAATGTTTTAATACAAAAAGTAACGCGCATGCAAGTGCAGGTGTTTTCCTTCCCTACGAGTTGTAGACTACCGTTAAGAGCAAAAAATGTGTTGTTTATCCTTGCCCTGTTTACCCGCTCCTCCCATATAGCTATCGGTTCCCTCTCGGCGGATACTTGATGCTGCGTACTTGTGCACTAAACTCAAACTAGGTTGGTTTGCTTTACCCCGGTGTTTTCTGTTTACCTGTTGTCTATAGGCTCTGCATTCAGAAGCAGGCTTTCTTCTCACACATTCGTTTATTGACTATAATCGTTCTTCAGCAAGAAGGACCTTAAGAGCGCAGGTGTAAAAGAAGGCAAATGCAGTAGGAAACAAGACACGCATGACCGCATATGAAAGAGGGTGGTGTAAAGAATATAATGTGTACTCTTCGCACACGCACATCATTTGTACTTTGCTGGCGTCACATACAAAGCAATGTTACCGCATTTCAGACGCGCTTGCGATTAAAAAAAGCGGAAAGTACCGCAGCGAACAGTGCACCGAGTCTTTGAATATATCCCTGCTGCCTCACGTAAAATGTAACGCCACAATGATCGGTGCAAAGAACAAAGGTGGTATGCCGTGAAAAGGAAAAAAAACTGTTTTCATAACGCAACAGTGAAGGAAAGAGACAGAGATAAAGATGCAGCAAAGAAAGGCAGGGAGGTTGACCAGACGCACATCCGGTTTGCTACCCTGCACTGGGGAAGGGATGAAGGGGAGAAAGGAGGTTGCAGAGAGATAAGAAGGTACACACAATCACGAGCACACTCGGGGGAGCATACACAGTCTACCGGCGGTCGCTCAGGTTTGTTTTCTTTAGGTAAAGTAGGAGTGCTTTAGTCGATTTTTGCGCAACTGAGCCAGATGCCCAAGGTTCCAGAATCTTCTGCACACTGAATGGCCTAGAGTAACTACCTATATGAATGAACACCATGTTAAGTGTGATATCGCTGACTTGGACAAAATTAGCAAGGAACGACGTCTCGGCTAATCAGTCAAAAAAGAAGGAAGGGCACGCCTGCCTAAACAGAAAAAAATATAGAAGCCAGAGACATTGCAAAAAAGTGACGTGCTCATGAATACATAATCATCTCTCTGTCTGAGCTTCAAAGAGTGCCACCTTATATGAGATTGTCAATACTGCTGGGTTATTTTTTTCTGTAGATGTGCAACGTTCCGCTAAAACGCTCGTATCAAGATAAAACTATGCAAATCAGGACGGCTCTGCAATAAAATCTCTTCATCAGTACCTCATGTGTCCTTTTATGTTAGGCAAATTTATGACGTGGCATGTGCTTAGGTGTGCCATTGTCTGGGTGCTGTTGTGACCTTCAATAGATCCACACTCTCAGGGACATGTGGCCACTCTCACTGTGAGAAATGTTTGAGCACACGTAATCATCTTCCAGTCGGTTGCAATGATGTGAACTTGCAGTGAAGTCAAGGTGGCAATAAAAGGTGCTAATTTTTAGTGCAGTGAAGTGTTCCATATTACGATTGATATGAAGCATTTGCTGCACTAGGAGACTATGGAACTATTCCAGTAAATATTCCAGAACTAAATTGTTAATAAAAATGTCATCACCTTTGCTCCGCTGCCAGAAAATATATAATGTGCGCAGCCAGAGGGCCTTTGCATTAACTTTAAAGAGCCATAGACATAGAGTAGGTCATCTTTGTTTTAAGATTAATTTTTGGAAACTTGTGCATGATTTTTTAGCACAAGTCCATGCAGTTTTATGAGTAATACAGAACAAGCTCGTTAATTTGACCTCAATGAATTATTAAGGAAATTGAATGACTGGGAGTTCTTCCTGGCCCCGGCCAGTATTTGTATAGTTTATTGCCATCAAACCTGTTGATTCGGTTACATTTGGTTCCAACGTGGGTAATATGAATGATCCCCGAAGCCCACCAAGCTTGAGGGGCCGCATCCCCACAGCGGATGTGGCCGCAAACTGCCTGAGAGAGAGAGTAGCGAGAGTTGATGATTTATGACTTGTTTAAGTATATAGCAGAATTCCTTATAATGAAAACAATAGTTCAAAAATAGTACGAGGACCGCTTTAGGCAACAGCGTATTTCTGTGCAAGCCACTGGGACCGAAGCTACAAACTTGGTCAAAGCGAAGTGAGGTTAGGGAACGCGCTTGCCAGCAAGTGTACTTTGCGGCGAGTGACACTAAACTTGCTCGTGTGACAACGCGCAAATGACACTCGCAGCTAAGTGTACTCGCTCGAAGTGCACTTATATTGCCAGGTGTGACAGGGGTATAAGAGGCATTTCTTTGTTTTCTTGATACTATTGATAATTCAAGTATAAATAACTAAAACATTTTTTTCGTCCTGTGTTGTTTGAATTAACGAGCTTTTACTGTATCAGAAATCGGACAGAATCAGCCAGTTAAAAAAGGGGGGGGGGTTGAAATGTATTGCATAAATTCGCATGACTCAGTTACTGATTGCCCTTTCAGAATTGCCAGTTGATTCGCAGCAGCGCAGGGCTCAAAGTAGCCCATGCTCACCGTTGACTTCTGCGACTCGCACTTCAACTCCAGTGCGCCCCCGAGCCACTCCAATCAGAGGTATGCATGTAGGCAGCTGTAAGTGCACCAACACCGATTTTCAAAGCTGGGTTTACTCTTTTATACAAATCTCCTGTGTACAGACACGTCTCTGAGCGAATATAAAGGTCCGGAAGTGCTGCTAAGACTTGAATGGTACATGCATGACGTCACGCTACAGTATCAATTCTGGTGACTTCACACACCCAAATGAACACATGCGATGTCAGATACCAAAGCATACGAAATTGCTGCTTACATGTTGCTTTTCCTGTCACTTCTCCTCGCTGTTCGATTGCAGTAGTTCATCACGCCTTTCAATCGAGCAAAGTAAAACATGGCTTCTGTCGTGTGTGCATTCCAACATCGTCTAAATTGATCACAAGGTAAGGAAATAATTTTATTGTGATTTGTTGTCATGACAGCAACATTTTGCCTTGTATAAACTTTCAGTAGCAAAACAGGCCGCAATAGATTCAAGTTCCATAGATTTGTTCATTATTGGGTGCTACAACAAGTGTGCAACAACTGGATGCCAGCCAGAACAATACTTGGTCCTTCTTTCACCCATATGTGTATCGCAATAGATGATGGAACGTCCGTGTAATGTCACCATATCACCATATCTAGCGTGAGCATGTCGCCAACTCATGTTGGTACAGTGTGTCTTGACGTCAGTATACAGTATATGAAACAGAACCAGCTTTGTGAAAACGTGTTGCATTTGCTTTTTAAAGTGTAGTCAAGTGTATAAGTGAACTTTCTTGGTTTTGAGGGCTTGACCTTTCATTTAATGCATAGAAACAACTTATAAGATTTCTCCCAATACTTTTCTAAGTAATCGCAACAATTTGTTGCAAGCAATTTTGTGTGTACAGAGGCACCTTGACTATTATTACAGTATTTACCTGCCTGTGTTTATTAATTCTAGTGTTTTGGAATAGTACTGTACAGTAGACCCTCGTTAAATGGAATGTGAAGAGACTAGAAAATGTTTTCCAATTAAAAGTAGCTCCGAGATAAAAATGTGGAGAATCTAAGTACGAAAGCAACCGTGTTGTATGAAGTTGTTTCGTTTAAGCAACATTTCCCTTTAATTGATTTCAGTTTACTGAGAGTCTACTGTGTTAAAAAAAACCATGTGTGCTCAGTAGAATATCATGGTGCTTTGTAAACTGTTGCACTTGCTCATCCATTTGAACCTAAGACAGTTAACTGTTCCTTGTAAATTTGTGCAGTTCCACAGCGGTACGCTGAGGCAACATATGCCCTCATTGAGGCCCGCTGTGATCGGGACACTGCAATCGAGAACCGCCGCCTCCAACTTGAACAGGACCGCCTCCGGTTCAAGAGAAAGCGCCATGAGGAGAAAATGAAGCTGAAAGAAATGGAGCTTCAACAAAGGCAGGCGGAGCAGGAGGCAAAATTCAAGCTAAATGAGCTTGAGCTCCAGCAAAGGTGGCAGGAGCTAGAGGCGCTAGCTGAGGAGCGCAGGCACAACAGGAGCTATCAAGAAGCGCAGCTTGAAATCATAAAGTCATTCATAAATAAGTAGATGTATCCGTTTAAACCTCCATGTAACTAAGTCCGACATAACTAAGTACTTATTCGGGGCCATGACAAGGTCACCCTCCGTACTCCTATTCTCAGCTAAAAATTGTAGAGCGTCTATTGTGCCTGTAAATGTATGAAAAACAGACATTAAAAAATAATATCTAATTGCTAAGTCAGCTATAGAAGTCTCCAGCTATAAACTCCGCCCACTGCCAGCTACCGTTATGTTGCCATGGGGTGTGGGACGTCACGTGTTTCATGCAGGAGAGCTGTCTTCTGCCGAACTTTAGCCAGTGCAAATTCTTCAATTTTTCAATTCCAAGGCATACAAAAGTTGAAGTAGCTCCATTGTACCCCAACTGACCATGAAACAGTTGTCGGGCGGAGTAGATACGCTCACAAAGCAAGTGTCTTATTATGTCATGGTTCACATGTACTGTTGTGAGGCTACTGGGCCACATGCGTGTTTATAACAATCCTCATTATAAAATAAGTGTTCAGCCAAATGTGCTGAAATTTCACCAGCTCATTTGTCAACAGCAAAGGACCAGCTTTTATAATACAGATTATGAAAATTGCTTGTCATGGCTCCTTGGAATGAACATTAAAGAGATACAATGACTTGGTTTTAGGTTGACAAACTGCACCCTGAGAACTCTAACCCCATGTTTCACAGTTGGAAATTAATTATTTGTGGAGAAAATTAAGGGTGAAGTTTTATTTTTATTTAGCACCTGAATGTCCATGCGCTTTATAAAAAAAATTGATAAAGGAAGGCAATACACTAAAACATCTGCTAGTGCCAGTGGTCAAAACATGTAGTTTTAGCGTTTGTCAAGTCATCTTCCGTGCAACAGAGACCAGCCACTACAGTTGAAGGGGAATACATTTTTCTAAATTTTGAAGAGTTGAAGTAGAAAAAAATCCAGTGTGGTAATCTAATACAGAAGTCATAAAATCACTTGAATAGCACTGCAGAGGCTTTCGCCATAGAAGTACCAACTCTTATGCGAAGAACCTTCAATGCAATGATTTGTATCGGTGATGTTTCGTACTTTGTTACATGGAGGTTTATGCATATTTTATGAACAATTTTATGGTTGTACAAAACTGCAACAGCTGCTCTTGATGATGCTTTGCTGTTAGCTGTTCAACAAGTTCTGCCGATAGCGCCTCCCGTTTGCCACTTGCTGTTGCCAATACATTGCCCCTCTGTCTCACATAAGGCCAGTGGAAAATGTACGAGGTCTGTTAGAAAAGTATCTGACCCCCTTTTTTTTGCTAGCACTTCATGAATTTCGAACAAGCGCGCTTGCATTAGCCGATTTTTAACCTTAGTGTGCGCGTGTGAATTTGTTCCCGCCTGGCAATTTCGTCAGTCGCTGGGATGCAGTGTTTGAGTGAGGTATGCACAGTGCTCTCATTGGTTTTTCATTGCAAGGAAAATGAGGGAGCGACTAGAGCAGTGGTAGAATGCTCCCAGCAATGGCAGCACCTCTAAGAGCAGTCTCTAGAGTCCCAAGGGGACTACTTTGAGGGTGTTTAGGTTTACAATGCTCCAATAATGCCCGTTTTTGCTGTTCCACCAAAGTTTGGATACTTTTTTAACCGACCTCATATGATGCCTGGAGGTGCATATATGCTTTCATTGAGTTACAGCCTCCTCTTTATTGTTGAATTTGTTGTTTCTCTAATTTTATTTCAGGCTGAGACATTTTTGCTATGGGGCACAAGCTCGAGATTCAAATGTTGCCTCTTTCTCTCACTTTATGGTTCAAAGGATACAACTTTCAGGAGAGTTGACAGGCGGGCTAGTTGGTACTAATTCATAATGAAAAAATTGGAAGCGCAAACCAACGGGACAACAGGCTTGTTTGTCTCTTCTCTTGTGTCTCGTTGGTTCAATTCATAATGAAAAAATTGGAAGCGCAAACCAACGGGACAACGGGCTTGTTTGTCTCTTCTCTTGTGTCCCGTTGGTTTGCGCTTCCAATTTTTCATTATGGATACAACTTTATCAAATGCCTATCAAGGTTTAATGCAATATCGGCTTGGTCTCGCACGGGTAAACGTCAAAGCTTTGCCTCAAAGCCGCCTCGTGAGCTTGCTGGACTGCTCACATTTAGACGCCAAAGTTTGAGATGTGCAGAGCAGTAGCCAAACTCAATGAAAGGGTCTCCAGAGTAACTGCAAGCATTCTGGCAACATAACTACAACCCTATAACATGTGTTAGAGTGTTGCACGTCCTTTCTGGTACGAATTTTACGTGTCGTCCTGATGGTTGTTCGAATATATCCATCCTAGACCGACTGGATTAGGGAAGTTGTTCATCTAGAGCTACCCCCAGAAAATGGCCTGTCTGCTGTTTTGTTTGGGACTAAGCAGTGGGAATATCCTTCTTGTGTTAACATATGCTTTTGTTTTTCTCATTATAGATAGTGATCCTATCCTTATACATGAGGTATGTTCCTTATTGTACGAGAGGCATGTCCATGTTCAGCGCAGCATGTCTCTGGCCATCAAGTGTGTAGTCTCGTTTTTATTTGGGAGGATATCACGTTCTGTGGTGATGTGAGTGGGGAACTACAAGAATGTCGAGCTCACGTTTGGGGCTCTGCCCACTTTTGCCAGAATGTCCAAGGCTTCCTTGGGAATCGTGCTTTTAGCGTAGTTTTTTATTGCTGTTTCGAATTTGCATTAGACAACTTCGCATACCTGATTTTTTAGGGCCAGTGGAATATTGTTGCAATATAGAGAACGAAGAAGCTTGCTCAGATTGAAAGCAGATGACGCGACTCGTCACCCCCTGGACAACTGCTGAAATTATTGTCAATATACCAACTATGCACTCGTGTGCCTCTGCACTCTTCCCGCAACATTTGGTGGATGTGCTGGGTACCACGATGGAGTTTTGCAGTAAACGTCATGTGCTTGCCGCCACCCTGAAAAACCGACAGCCAATGTCTTAGTCAGCGACAATGGCAAACCAAGCGTCAACGGTTATGCCAGTCGCAACCACCTGCTGCTCGATGTTCATACCTTCTCGCCCTACACGCCGAACCAGATCACTATCGTCAACCAGATCAATTTCTCGCCAAAATCTTACCACTCCCCGTCTTTGCCAGGTCATCGGACACGTTCGCCACTCATGCACCACTCTTTGTCCCCATCCACTCCTACATCCACTCCTTCATCTGACCATGACCACAAGGTAGAAGACGCCCCCACTGCGACTTACCTCCCCTTCGAGAGGTACATTCCCTCAGAGCCCCCATGCACAGCTTCGTCGCACGTGTCTGCCACATGCACATCTTCCGTGACATCGACGGCACACGACACCGTGGCCCTATCCGACTCTACGACGGCTACCTGGCCGCACGCCTCGGAGTCTGGCGCAGACATCCTTCCACCCGCTATTCACCGCCCGGTCGCTGAACCTTCACCATCCCCAATGTCCGAAGGGGACTCTCTACCAGCCTCAACGCTCTGGGCGTCCTGCCAGCAGCGACCAGCATCACCCTTACAGTCTCCCGCAGCCGAAGTAAAAGCCACCAGCCATCGACCACGGCCAAACTTCCGAGACGCTGCTAGTATGACCGACGCTCCTGAGGACGATGTGCCTGGTCCGCCTATGTCACAGCAGACCGCACATCTCACGCATGCCATACCGGCACCCGCCTCCATACTGACCTGCGCACGAACCCACGTGCACCGACTACTGAAGGTGCTTCCCCAATTCAAGGTACGCCCACAGAGCCTCCTCCAGAATTCACATCTGCTGGATCACATGACATGCCTCCTACTGAGTTCTTGCTTCGCGCGCAGGGGCCAAATCGACTTTTGTACACCCGCCCTCATCTCACCCTGAACGCACCTCTACCTGCAATGCTCACTTGCGACACCCTGTGCACTCCCAGCTGGCCCCAGCTGGTCATCTTGTCACCCACTTGTGTTGCAAACACAGCGACCGAACGCTTACTTCTTGGTCCACTGCGCAACTCCCAGTGTCGCCCACCAGAGACCCACTGGTTCTCGATGGTCAGTATATGTTGACAAACTGGACTTCCCAAACGGACAGCTTGCGGATTGTCGTTCACGTGTAAAGTCTCTTTCTTTGTTATATACACTTCTAATCACGCAAAGCGCTGGGGGGGGGGGCCTATACGCATGATTATCATTGTCATTTCTCGATCACCGCGCCGCGCCTCTCGCGCAGCTGATGCTAGCTCAAGCTGCGTGAGGATTAGAACAAGCTCACGCGCCTGGCGGTTTTGGCGTGGCAGCCGCCGCAGCTCCACTTCGGCAATCGAATAAAGCAGCGAGTTTGACACGACCACGTTGGCCGCAGTGCCGTCTTCCTCTCTTGCTACAGGTGGATTGCCATTGGGACAGATTATGCAGCAAGATACGCCAATGCACAAGCAATGCCGACCAGCTGTGCAGCAGATGTTGTGGACTTTCTACTCCCCGATGTTGCTCTACACCACAGCACCCTTCCACAGTTACTAACGGATCGTGGCCGTTACTTATTGTCAAAGGTCGACGATGGCCCTTTCCGCTTTTGAGCTTCTGAACACAAGATTGCTACCGCATACCACCATCAAAGGAAGGGGCTCACTGAGCCACTAAACCACACTCCTAACTGACATGCTGGACATGTACGTTTCCGACAATCCCCATCATTCTGTCCACCGTTTTACTGTACAATCATTTTGCTTACAATTCGTCCTGTCACGAAACCGCTCGATTTTCCCCATTCTTTTTTTGTATGGCTGCGGCCCCGTTTTGGCGTTCGACGCATTCCTAGAATGTGGTGTTATATTCTCAACGACCAATTACGCCCACGATGCTATCACTTCGGCCAACCATGCCCGAGAGGTCGCTCGTCAAGACCTCGCAACGTCGCAACCTTCTCAAAAGCGACGCTACGATTATCAGCACAAAAACACAATTGCCTCTTGGTTTTCTTGTGCTGCTCTGGACGCCCTCGTGCCATGTTAGCTCGGCGGAAAAACTGCTCTCTTGTCATTCTGCTCCGTAGAAGACCTTACGCCAATTTTGTGACATGGTGTACGAAATAGCACCAGCTGACGTGTTTTTGCTACGTCACGTCGATAGTGACGTTCGTGTCGCCAGGCTCAAACCATATATACTTCGCCTTAACTAATGCTCCATGATTTGTAACCGGATGGAGCTACGCTTGCCGGGATGATGATGTTGCATTAAAAAGAATGAGAAAGCTCGCTTAGATTGGAGGAAATTGACCTGACTGATCACACCCTGCGCAATCACTACAAATACTGTCAAAACACCAACTCTGCACTGGTGTGCATGTTTTTTTCCTGCAACAATATGGCTACTTCATCTGCTATTTCCAAATGTTCCATGCGTATGCTGCATGTGATTTCAGCTTTGAAACCTGTCTATTCTTACGGCAGTGTAATTGTGACCCTTGTCACTATTACAATACTCGGTCACGTCAACAAGCATGCAAAAAAACAAATCAAAGCCTCCGCTTTGGCCTTTCGTCGGCCTCTGTTGTAGTCGAGGTGCATGTGTCCATGAATATTAGCCACTGAATTGTTGAGATATAAATTTTCTGGCCATGCTGGTGGTAAATTGTTCCAAGTTTGTTCATAATTGTTTTCTTATGGTGGTGGTTGACACGAATTCAAGCTGCGAAATGCATTGTGCTTTGGCTATTTCTTTGAAGGTGTTGTGCATACCCAGCTTAGTCAAAAGCTAGATGAAATTTTTTGGCTGTGCAGAAAGTGTCTTCATTGCAGGGGCTATCATGATATATTATTCTGATACTAGATGTACCTGAAATTTGTTACATGCACTTAAGATCTTGAATGTCCCCGAGCTACTTCTCAATAAATCTAGTCAGTTAATTATGTCATAGACAATAAACTCAAGTATATTTAAATTGCTTAGCCGGCTCTTGTTCAGATGTTGCCTCTTGCTTTCACTTTGTAGATCAAAGTTTCTGGCTGGGCTAAAACAGTTTTCATTTTGTGGTCTCATGTGATACATTCTGTGATGCTTGTTGTACCTGAAATTTTACAAAGATGCTTTGGAAACCTTGAGTGCCCCAGCGGAGTAGTGACTTTAGTAATGAAATATGTGAAACAAAATGAAACCAAATATTTTTTTCACCAGGTTTATGTCACAATTTCATGCACACTTTGCGACTTTGAATGAGCAATGAGTCTCTATCCTAGGCCATGATTTTTCTACTCCAGACTACTGTATTCTATTTCAAAACATCGACACTGGGTGAGATACTGAACAATCCTTCATTTTCAAACAGCTGCAGAAACCTGCATAAAGTATACACATCTTTCAGCACCAAACAGATATGCATCTATGCAACTGCAAACACCCCATAAAATTATACATCAATGTAACCACAAATCCTAAAAATGCATAACCTAAAAGGCACAAAGTCTTTTAAGGGTCTTTTTATGTGTGTTGGGTATGCGTGAACAAGAAAGATATGCTGAAACAGACATAACAGAAGTCTTCAAAGTCGTGTACAAAGTCCCATCAGAAGCACTCAACAAGCATAATTAAGTGTGCCATCGGTGTGAAACTCTGCGTGGTGCGTAACTTTGATTGGGTGTCTCATTTTTGGCACTCGCTATTTCGCAGACTTAGCACAAGCAATTTTTGCAAAATATTTGACCATTATTGCCCAGCTATGTGCATCAAAATGGTTATATATATCTGCATATTTTGCAAAATGGGCATAAAAGTTTGCTCTAAATACATTTAAGGTGTGTAACAAATAAATGAAAATGCGTTTAGAGCTTGAGCAACGGCAGAGGATGCTGCTACAGGTAGTTGCACTCCTTCCACATAGCAAGGTGTCTGGCTCTCATCCCCGTATTTTCATTACATCGTGGTTCATAAAAAAAGTTGGAGATTTTTAGGAGTGCAGCGACCCGATAACACCACCATATTTACCTTGTCATGTGCATACACACACACACATGTAGTTCACCAAACTTAATCGCGGCCTTCAACAGACCATCCTACAATAGACTAATGAGAAAATGCAGACATGAGTAGCTGTTAGGTTCTGTTGGCACAACGAGCAAGTTTTGTTATTTTTGGAATGTCAGAGGCGTCTTCTAAACACTCCTTGAAGAATTGACACCACTAGAGAACAACTGCACTTAAACCAGAACACATAACATCTAAAAAGACAGAAGATAACAGTGTAGAAATAATCACCCCTTCATCTGAAGATAAGTCATGAAGAAAGGCATAAGCTACATGCCTAGTGTCAGACAGTTGTGCACTACTTTGTTTTTGACATACTGTTATGTGGAGAGGGAAGGGATGACACAGGAGCTGATCTCATCAAGGTAAATTATGAAGAAGATGCCTAAAGCGAAGCACAGCAGCCAATAAAGGGTACCTTAGCCATTGGTGTCTAGCGGCTCAAGGATTTGTCATATCGGGCAACCTCCCAAAGATCGGGCTATAGGTGCCAGCACCGCACTCGCGCAAGTGTGGATAGGCGGTCGACGGCGCATATACAAATACTCGCAGCCGCGCTTCGTTCAGTGGCTCTGGGGCTGACACTATACTGCATTTACCACATGTACGCACATGTTCTCGCACCAGTAATAACATAAAAATCTTATATAAGAGTTCAGCAGAAAGCTTTCATCGATTGATTACGTGCATGACAGTGCTACAACAAAAGCCTGATTAATGAGACAAGCATGTTTTTTTTTATAAAAATTATTACTGCCTTCAGTCAGTCACTAACAATGACACATAAACGCTGAAGACAATGTAACAAAGATGAAATTTTCAGTTAAGTTACACGACATTACATATAAGGCATGCCGTCTGAATTATTTCCAATGCCTGGCTTCTTTAAAGCATTCCTAAATCTAAGCACACGGTTGCACGCGGTAACTCTGTTTTGAGTACAGTTTAAGTACCGATGTGTCACTGCTTATGTGGTAGTAATATTCCTATGTAGCGATACCACGGCCAAATAAACACAACTAAGGCTCCTAGCACGATCAATAAACTGCAGTGCTGTAATTGTACACCTACCAACAACATCCAAACGTATGGCCTAGAGCCTGTTTTTTTTTTGCTACCGAGTTTCTATAGTAACACGCTGCATTTATACAGTATTTAATAGTCCTCATGCTTGGGAGGATGCCCAGAGCATTTTGTGATATGCTTGAAACAGAAAGCGGCACCCACTCTGAAATTATTCTGGTGAATGGAGGGTACAACGACAATAAACGGCACTTTGGAAAGTTGCACTCGCTGATCTTATTACAACGCATAAGCATTCGAAAAATAAAATGCTCTCGTACGTCATTATAGGCATAGGTAAAACAGTTACACTCGCACTGACATGACTGGACAAACCACACTTTGAAAATTTCCAAGACGTACGCGCACATAGAAGCATGACGTGGCTAGCAGACGACGCACAGAGCAATCCACCAGGCGACGACTTTGCTCGATCTCGCGGCCAATAGATTTCTGTTGGACTCCAGCAGAATCTGAGCTCTGGCACAGAGCCCGACTGCTTACACTAGTCCAAGGGCACATGAACGTTTTCTCAGCAGCAGCAGCACACCAGCAACCCACAGCCAAGAACAACAGGTGCTCAGGTCTCTGGTAGACTAAAATAGATGCCTTGGCTCATATCAGAAAACCCAACGACTGAGATGCATGGCCTGTCATCTTGCTGCTTTCCTACCTCAAGTTCGTCTTTTTTCAGTTTAATTTGCTTCCCTCTCTTCTCATGCTTCAGAACTATAGCCGTGGTTTTCTCCAAGTGGGATTTCATTTATTAATTCTTTTTGCTTCTACACGCCAGTGCCAGTTTTTTCTTCACTGTCCTCCACTGTCATATCACGCCCCAAAGTGGTGGTCTAAAAGCTAAGGTACACGGCTGCTGAGCCGCAAATCGTGGATCGAAACCCGGCTACGGCGGCTGCATTTCCGATGGAGGCGGAAATGTTGTAGGCCTATGTGCTCAGAATTGGTTGCCCGTTAAAGAACCCCAGGTGGTCGACATTTCTGGAGCCCTCCACTACGGCGTCTCTCATAATCGTATAGTGGTTTTGGGACGTGAAACCCCACATATCAATATATCAGGGTCATATCACGGCACACACTTGAATACAATACCATAACATCATTCGACACTAGACTTTCTGCACAAATCAAATGTTCTTGTGTATAAAGAAAAAAATATTAATACAGTAAATTGAAAAGAAATAAAATGAAAGCATAAGATTGCATCAGTTAAATAGAATTAAATAGTCACTGAGTGAGGGTGGCTCAAGGCCGAAGTACATAGACACCTGGCTGTCGTACAGGCAGGTGCGGCAGTTGGTGAGAAGTGTTGCGACCTTATACATCCTTCCCACTCTCTGACACGTCACTTTCAAGTTCTTGTGAAAGTCCACAAATGCGAAGTCTGCAGCCACTTTACCAAAGCCCCACTCAACAGCCTGCCGTACAGTGCTCATGCACTTGTTGTATTGCGCCTGGTAGGGCTGCAAGCGGGCGCCTCCATAAGGCTTCAGGAGCAGAGGCTTTAATGGGTTGGCCGGGTCTCCATAAATCACATATTTGTTACCCCTGGCTACCTTGACAATATTTTCGTAGAGCCTGGTGTCTTTCAGTATGCCTGCAACAAAACAAAAGGTGTCACAAGTTTTCTTATGCCAGAACTTGGCTGATGCATGAGTGTCAGTGCACAGCATTAACACAAGGTTCAGTGTCGACAGTATTTTTTGTGTCCATTTGTTGCAACATGGTTGTAAAGAATGGCAGAGAATGCCATGCTGGCTCTACACTGTGTCTTCTCCCCAGACATGCTGCATACCTGCATTTGACACCATATGCCATTTAAGCTAATGTAACAACTTTCTAGCAAAATAACTAATATTTCAGCTAAAACGTGAAAAGTTGGGAAGTTCATTACACATGGCTGCAAGCGACAAAGTTTCCTTGAAGCCAGCTCCAGGAAAGGAGGTAATTTTTCACATTGTAGGATCCTGAAGCAATTTGAGCAAGTTAAATTTACCAGATCATTTAAGGAACAGTATACAGTGCAATTGATTAGATTATTGTGTGACAGATGTGAAAATACTACGTGACTTTTTTGCATGGCATGTAACAAAGAAATGTTTAGCTTGCACTGTAATCATCAGAATATTTATCTGCACTACCATAAACCCTATAAGAAAATAATAATAAAGAACTTTTTGAATGATAAACAATGGTTTCCCAGTAATGAGCGCAAGTGGAGTGAAGAATGCTGATGCAAACATAGTACCTGTATGTGGCCTGTAATGTTGAGTTATTGTTGAAATCAGAACATTCACCTCCCGACTGTATTCCACAGTGGAGAAGTCTGGTTTCACGCTATTGCAAAATTTGGTGTACTGTGAAACGAAAACTTTGGTAGCTGGAATGGCATCTTGGCTTACATTGTTGGTAGTCACTATATTTACAGATGAATTGGTTGAAAAAGATCTTGGTAGTCACTATATATACAGATGAATTGGTTGAAAAAGATTATGCAAGATCAAGTAGCTTTCTTTCTCAGCAATCTGTACTTCATGCAACTGTGTGCATGAACACCCTTTGGAATGTCACTGATCATGTGGCATCACATTTAATTGCATGAATGCAATTATTTTAAGCTGACTGTGAAGCAGTGGTCACACACACAAAAAAAAATCCAGGAGTTGTACTCAGCCACACGGTCAAACATTAAGATGGCTTTTAGATGAGGAGACTTATTCATCGATATTGTTGAAAAATATCTCTCAGAACTAACTCAAGTGAGTGGTATATTATTAGTAATTTATTCTCAATGCATGGGGAGTGGTGGCAATCGCAGCTACCTACCTACTGCGATTGCTTCCTCAGCGACTGTCCTAAAACTGAAACAGTGTTCTATGTGCTTGTGCCACAGAGGCTTCCTCATGCACTAACAGTGATCTTAGCCATATCTATTCACAGGATAGCTGCCTGCCGTCTGAAAGTCAAAAATATGATCTCAGTACGCTGACATTATACTGGCCTAGAAAAATAACAATAACACTACACCAAAAGCTCACTGTTCAGCTAGGTTCTTAGCACATGAGTTATCACCTAGGTATGTTTGTGATATGACAATTTGCCATTTGACAGCTACAAGCAGAGTTTCTGCAAAGGCAAAACCTTACTCGCAGCACCTACCAGCATCCTGACGCCGTCCCCTGAATGGGTCATCTAGCTGGCAAATAATTTCATTGGCGCACATAACAGCCTGATATTTCTGGCAATGGAAGCGCTTGTGCCCAGAGTAGTGCTCCTGCTGGAGCTTAGACGGCCGACAAATTCGTCGTGCCGTGCCATCTATGAAGCCCCAGCAGTTCTTCAGTGGAGCACCTTTCTTGTGCACGGCCTAAAAAGAATAACAAAAGAACAGATGAAGCAGCTGCGAATAGCATTTATGCACAAGTACAGTTTTCAGATAAATCTTAGTAAAAAACATTGTCCTTGCTCTTTTATTCGACATGGACAGCCGAGACACACAAACAAACAACAAGCGTGACCAAACGAAATATTCTCACTTGCCTTCTAGCTGTTCTTGTACTGGTTTTACGCTACTGTCTCCACCACCCGCAGTGGAGGGCACTTTGCTTTTTACTCGTACCATAACAGAAAGCAGAGTTTCACTCTGTCTTTCAAAACTCTAAGGGGCATCAAAAGTTGAATCATTTCATGCCAGGCAGTGAATAAGCTAACTCAAAATAACAAATGACGTTCTTAGCAGTCGAGGAGTGCACATCACAGTGGTAGTTACAGTAACGGGGGATTGATACATAAACATGGACATTTCCCTTTTTGGACCAGGCTATATTTCAAAAAGGTAAACAGTGCCAAATATAACAATGATGTCTTTTTATTTTAGCAGTAACCATATGTGAGAAAGCAGTAGCAATTATTGTTTATGATGCTTGCTGCTTTTGTGAAGCACACTTATGAGTTTACTAGAAGCATTCATATTCATAGATTACTCAATGATAAAAGCAGACACAGCATGAGATTGGTGCTCAAGAACAAGCTGTGCCCAGTGCGTCAGTGTTGAATCCATTAGTGACAAATATTTTCACTTAACATTTCACAAAGACGCACTGCAATATGCAATATAATTGAAGGGTGAATTATGCGTGCCTCTCCTAACTTACAGTTAGACTTTTGCTCCTTGAATTAAAAGGACACTAAATGCAAATGATGTTTCATGTCACATTAGAAGGCCAACAATTAGGAGTACTTAAAGCATAAACATTATGCACAGTAGCAATTTAGTAACAAATATAAAGGTAAACGTAGAATGAGAAGCCAGCCAGAGTATTGGAGCTCGCTTAGACTCACTCGAAAGATATATTTTGCTCTGGGCACTTGCTCCGATTCAGACTCGCCAAAAATTTCCCCCTCGGACTCAAAATGAGTAAGTTTTTTCTCCACTGCATTCACTTGAAATCAAACTCGCCAACTTATTGCTGAGACCAACCAACACAGATGCACAGCTTGACCAGAGTCTCGATGAGCTTCAGTGGGTTGCCACATGAGTCTGCTAGCATAATATTTCCTTTCTCAGTGTCACAGCTGTTCGATGCCAATATCTCACATAATGGGTGCTCTACTTTCAATCTTGTTCTTGAAACAAGTGTTACCGGTGCGGTAATATTTGTATTACATACATGGCTCACACGGAATACCCGGAATACCGTTATGGATGGATCCGAACAACTTTATCAAGGATTTCCGGTGAAAGAATTCGCACAAGAGGTCATTGCACTGCATTCTTGTGGTCTCATTGACCTGTTGTTTGTTGTTTTTTCGTGTGTATTTGTCTACTTGCACAGTAGAAACAGGGTTGCAAAAGAATAAACAGGCTGCAAAAACAACACAAGCTGCCCCATTTACATGTAATGTGATTGCTGGAATGTGCCCATGTTTGTCTGAGCTCAAAACTGTAGTACAGATGTATTCTCTCAGCGAGTGCGAATATATCTTTTAAACTCGCTGCGACGCGAACTGAACATTTTAAACTTCGAGGAACGAACAGACGCATTTTGATGCATTTAACCAGCCTGAACCAAGGTTTTTACTGCAGCGTCCTGCTGTTATGCCGTAAAATTGCCAATTTAGTAGACTCGCAATGCAACGAAATCGAAATCAGTAATTGAAATAAACGTGGCGTATTTTGTCGTTTCAACTTTCACGCCAGCTACTATGGATATTCTTCCAGTTTTTGGACATGTTACGACTTTGCTTCGTACAAAAAAAGTGATATTCGCACAAAATCGATCGACTTTCATGCTTACCTGTGAAAACAGTTGCAGGTTCTGGAGGTTCATCCAGCCATGAACCGTGAGATCTGCAAGCAGGTGTCCAAAATAATATTCGATGTGAGACATTACTTTGGACACCACACTTGAGATCACGGAGCTGTGGCGGTTGAATATTGTCTCCAGGTCACAAAGTCGATGTGGATAAGCGAGGCGCCGCAGTGTCATACACAAAGCCTCGCGATCTGACACTCGGACGCGCTGCGCACTCATCACTTCGCCGGGAATGAGCAGGCCAACGATCAGGTCGTCCAAATCGCCTTTGTGGAACCTGAAGTTACGATAAAAGGTGGTTCCATCGATGGCGTCGATATCCAACACGCCGTTCTCGTGAAGGTTCCTCCGCGGCTGCGGCTGTAGCAGATCCATAATCAGTAGGTCGTCGATGTACTTCCACGGTAGATTTTGAGCCAGGAATGGATCTTGGAGCACACTCTTTGCCATATCGACGACCACTTCTTTGCGAATGCGGCTAGCCGCTGACCGTTCAACCAGAGAGGCTTAGCCAGAGAGGCTTAAAGAATTATGCGGTGGATCCTTATAGCCTTCTGCACGCAGCCAACTTTAATGGGTTAGGTGATTATATAGCACCAAAACACTTGATAACTTTACATGTTAAAGGTTATTATATTTGCCCCGCAGCGCTCGTTAAGTTTTATTTAAAAGAAAACGAATATGTGAGCATCCATGATCATCATCATCGGCGAACTTAAACTTTTACGAACGAACGTAAAGGTTCCCGTATGTGTAGCAAAACGCTGCTAAAACTCGGGCGCTGGTAACACGGCAAACGTAAACCGGTAAAACGGTAACGTAAAGAAGTATACGTACAAGCTAAAACTCCCTATTATCATGAGATACGTGTCTTGTAACGACATGACTTCTTGCTACGCTTAGGATGCGCTCGTGGCCATTTCGCCAGATTTAATTGTACCAAATTCGGTATTACGCGCCGCGAACGGACGACGTAGGTAAATGACATATACACAAATGATAATCACGACATACGTGTCATGTAACAACATGACTACATGCCATGCTGATGATTCGCTCGCAGCCGCTTTGTACCTTCACATATGCAAAATTAGGTATTACGTGACGTAAAGGAATGACGAAGGTGTGTGACAAGTGCAAACATCATAATCGTGAGATGTGTGTCATGTGAGAACATGACAACATATCACAGTGGAGACTCCAATACATTTCGATGTGATGTGGTGTGCGTGTTCGCCGGCGTTTATTTCGACGCGTCACGCCGGCGTTGCGACGCCAGGCGCCGGTCCTGTCATATACTGGCAGGCGTGCGCTGCGCTGCGTTGCTTTGACGCATGCGCGTTTCAGTGCGTCCGGCGTCCCTCCATCACAAAAAAGGGAGACGCATGGTTGTCTTGGTAACGCATCGGCGAGAAAGGCAGCATGTCGCATTTCGCACCAGTTGCCGTCGGGCCGCGCCGACGGACGCTGGTCGCACCGGTCGCGCCTGGAGTCAGGCTATAGAGTGCTCACGTTTTGTTAACGTTGCGTCGCTGTTCTCAGCGTGCGCGCGCGTCAAAACTACAGTGGAGTATATTGGCTTTTTCATGATGCACTCGCGGCCGTTTTGCTAGCTCCACATATATCAAATTGGTGTTAAGTGACGTCAACAGATAACGAAAATATGTGACTGGGGCAAACATGATAATCCTGACACGCGTGTCACGTAAGAACATGACAACTTTCCACGCTCATAGTGTGATCGCAGTCATTTTGCTAGGTCCACATATAATATATTTGCTATCACTCTACGTGAATAGATGACGAAAGTAAACGACACATCCAAACATAATAATCAAGACACGGACGTCATGTACATCCAACTCGTAACGTTGTGCTGATTTTAAATTGACATATCAATCTTTCTCATCCGTGCTTCGCATATCATCGATTCCTACTTTACGTGGGATCTGCCAATCTTTAATTGATAACCGCACAAGTATGAATGCTGAAAATTCAGCAATATTAGTAGGCGCTGCGGATGGTTTAGGCCGTTTGAGTTACCGTTAAGTGCTTTTAGAGATAACGTAACCGCAGACAAGCAGACAAATGTACAGACAGACAGACAGACCAAAATTTTAGCGTTGAAGGTCCCCAAGAAAAACTTGAAGGTACCCAAGAAAAAAAGGTCCCCAGAATTAAGTCAAGGGCTTCTCCCTTCCGATTAACGTTGACGGCAATGCTTCTCCTTCATTCAATAAATAAGGGCAAGAAATATGAAATAAAAATAAGCACTGCCAAATCATACTGAATTACACAACATTCACGCGATACCCCCAACACTCTGCGAGGCATTTACTCTAATTATTTCCGTGGAGAGATGCAGGTGGCGACTTTTTCCTTCATCCGTGTAATATCCACGAGCGTCTATGCCTTCAGAAAATCGCGAGAAAATGCTGAGTGTTCTTAGTCTTCTTGTGCAGTTCATTTTAAGGAAAATATAAATGATATTTAGCTTGAAACATAACCTAATTAGTAATATTGAAAATAAATATTACTTCTGTATATTATGAAAGTCACTCTACCTTCTTCTTGACTTGTCAAATCTAAAATGGCTGCTTATTATGACACCTATATGAGCGTTTTGTAGCTTTATTGTGGTAACATAATAAATGTATCATATATGATCAAGTGGAAATTACAGGGTTGAACTGGACCTTAATTAGGAATGCCCCTCTGTGTCTCGTGCCATGCCGTGTAGTCTGACGCCAAGTGTAACCCGCGGTCATTTTGTTTTCCGAAAAACATGATAGGTAGGGAAGGGTGCACTTCTTTGCGCGTCTGAAGGGCAGTTTTCAATTGAAAAGAAAATGTAAAAGTGCTCGAGATTAGAAATAACCTCATGCCGTTCTGAGGCACTCGTATCGTGAGCAGTAAATGCTGCATATGAATAGCTCCTCGTTATATTACTGTCGCAAGCATGGCGGGTTGCTTGTGGCTAGTGCAGCGAGCTGTGGAGCGATGGGTCGTTTGTTCGAATCTCTGGTATGGTGTTTTAGAACTTTTACTTCAAATTTATTTTTTATGATGTCTTACCTATGTATGTATATATACATATGTAGGACATGACGGCAACACGTGACGGTAAGCTCAGCTGAGAATGTTCATATAAAAGCTATCACAATAAAAGATTGCCATAAACTGTAACTTCAAATGATACACATAATGGTTTGTGTTTGCCTCTGTGTGCATGCGTACGTGCGTGTGTAAGAAAGATGTCAATGAATTGCAGTATGATATACTCACCAGCACATGAGACGGGTCTAAGGTGCACGTGCGCATACACTCGCTATTCATTAGACCGCCTCAAAATCTACTGTTCCGATGTACCTATCGCGCATAAGAGCGATTAGATGGCATTCATGGAAACGGTGGTCGCTTCTCGACATGCAGAAACACCCGAGTACACTGATTTGAGGCAAAATCTAAACTAGCAGTCGGAACGACTTATTCAACTTTATTGCGGTCCGATATAGTCATCATCCAGTTGATATAGGAGCCCATCTTCAGACCCCTCCCAAACTGAGAAACCAATGGCAAGCTTTTTCCCACTTCATGTGTTTGCTAGACAGCCCGGAGATTATCAATGCAACTGGGACTTTCGAGCAACAAGTAAAATGCCTCATCTGCGAATCTTTGGTAAATGTTGTATTATAAATAGGGGTACTTCCAGAGCCCGTGCTTAACATTGTTCACAGGATCAGCTGCAGGTAAGTGGAGGTGTCCCCTCTGTGTCCTCACAGTGTGTTTTCGGGAGTAGCAAAGTCAACACAAAAACCACCTACTCGTCTATATGAAGGGACCCAAGGCTGAACTTCAACATTCGTGGAACGTGCATCTCGAACTCCTCAGGTATGTTAGTTCCAACTGGCAAACGAGAAGTGCAGAAAGCAAAGATAGGTGATTGTCATGCGCCAATTCAATATATAGATGTTCCTCTGCGTAGAGGTCCACTTTGGCCTTTCTCATAATCTAATGGTGGTGTAGGGACGCTAAACGCCACATATAAATCAATGTTCACTGGCATACAAACATATCTTGTCCACGTGTGTGTGTCAAGCTTGCATGAAACCTGCCTGTTTATTCTTGCTTAAAAAAGCAAATAGGTGCATGAACATAAATGTAGAACAGAGAGGTGAGACGCGACTAAGCATTAAAGTGCAGGGACGTTACTTCAAAACACTTGCTGCTTTTTGCTTCACGGAGCGCGAATCCCATGGTACGCGTGTTAAATGATCCCTAAAAATGAACCAAGGCTGACCTGTTTACAGGCAAGAAGAGCACTATTGCCTCAGAAAAGCTCGGGAACGGAAGAAGCTGAAAGCGTTTTCTTGCCTGCCGTAATTGTGCGCTGAACCAGTGACGTGACGGCTTGCTCTGACGTTCTCTCTTTCTCTTGTCTGCTGAGGCTGTATTCACAGAACAGCTGGAAGTGCTAGATTTGAGGCTGCTGTCCGCGCGGCATACGCTTTGATAATAACTCTTCCAGCAGGTCCTGTCCACGTTCGAGGGTAGTTCCTTTTTTTTGTTGAGATTTGCATCTTTGTATGGGCGGCTCCACGTTAAAAAAAATAATTTTCCCTTGCAGAACTTCGGGAAATAAGATACGTAACTTTGATTTTATCTTTGCGATGCTCAGGAGTATATTACGTAACTTTTCTATGCCATTGTGCCTGAACACCTCATATCGTTTGAACTATAATTTTCATTTTTGCAGCAAGGAGTTTCGCCATTTTGTTCAATAAAACTCTGTTTTCTATTAAAACTAAACTTCTGTCCATGAAAGCTTGGCAGTGCATGAAAGTTAGACAGCTCTGTGCATGAAGTTTGACGTGCATTGTCATTGACAAAACGCTGCCCATTTCACTTTCATCAAAATGCGACCACCGCGACCGCCATCGAACCCGTGACCATCGGGTCAGCAGCAGAGGCCCCTCAACATTATACAACCGTGGCGCACAGTTACCATAGTTGCTTCATCATTCATTCAGAAAGCAGCTCAAGAAGAGTCACTGCGAAGGCAATAATGTTTGGGATTTCACGTCCTGAAACCACGAGATGATTATAAGAGACGCCATAGTGGAGGTCTCCGAAAATTTCTACCACCTGGCGTTCTTGAGCGTGCACTGACACCGCACAGTACATGAGCCTCTGTCCAGTTTGCCTCTGTACATATTTATTTCTCCTCTAATCTTCGTCAGATAACTCTGATTGGAGAGCGAATTCTTTGCTGAATGGTATTTATGGCAGGGCGGCTGGGCGGCACGCGCACGAGCCTTGAAAAGAAGCGACTGGACTCGTTGTCGACAGTTTCCAGATTCGTTTATGTTTATTGAAGATGAGTAGAAAGTTGGAAAGGAAAGAAATAGGTAGAATAAAAAGGAGGAAGGATCGAAACTGGTCCCACGAAGACTATCATGAGAATGGTGTGGGCGATACCTCCTTCACTCCCGTCTGCTTTGTGTTGGTGGGCCTCCTTACCTGCGAAATCGGGTGGCGAAGACAAACTGCTTCGACCGCATTTGTACGGCACGAAGGCAGGACGAGGCCTCCGACATTCTTAACAGCATCCATTGAAACGCCACCGCCATTGCCGGTATCGAACCCGCGACATTGGGGTGAGCAGCCGAGTGCTCTACCCACTCTACCATCGAGGCGGACAACGCGAAGACAAGTCCTTGTCATGCGTCCACATTGGTTTGCTTGCTGACAGCGTCATTTCATATTTATGGCTTGCGTGTGCTCCTTCGCAATACCTATAGGGAACTTATTTTCATGATTTCTTCGCTAATACCGTGCTTGTTTCTATATTGTACTGGCTCACGTTTCATGTACATGTGTTCTTTTTTTAATTGCCACCTTCACTTTATTAAGACTTTCTTATAATGTTGCAACTTTCATATACTATGTTAAAGAAAAAAGAAGACCACATTGGTTCCTTTATATCAGTGCCTCACCCAGGTTAATGTGAAGCTTGACATGGGCATGGGGCTCGTATCTTGAAAATGCAGGAAGTAGATTCAGATAAAATGGCGGAGACATAAAAAGAAACCACCGTTCCGCTGGTAGTACTCGCACACAACCTAGCTGAAGGAAAGCTGCGAAAAAAAAGCTCCATTCAACGTATCATGGTGTCAAGCTTTCTTGGATTTTAAAATATATTTGTAAATTAAGGCTGGTATTTGCGTTCTAACATTGAAAAATTTCTAGTTTTAGAACGCGACAGAAAAGGATTGTATTTTGACAGAAGCTACAGAGTCACCTTTTCCTCAGTTCTCCTAGTGTTAAATTTTTGAGGCAATGATGGTCACCATGAAGAATGCCCGGAAAAAAAAAGTAAACACCAAGACAGGCGTATGATTTCACCATTTTGTTACTAGTACGCTCGAAAATAAATACGCTTTGTCTTTTCTTTTAAAAATACAATATAGGAGTATTGTCGTCCTCCTTTACGGCTTTGTCAGATCTGCTTGTGAATTTTTTTCGCAGGGTTTAAGCACCTTAGTTTCACTGCTTGTATGCTGTACTTTGTGTGCTGTCTCGTGCGTTTCCCCTTATCTGGTACCGCACATGCAAGGAAGCCGTCATACGCCCACGGTAATTTTCATGAAGTATGTATGTATATAATATAACGTCTGAATTTAGACAGCGTTTATCCAGCCCAAGAGCTCAGCAGCGAACGGGAATCTGAGACAGAGCGCGCACTCACCCCATAATGATTGTGGTGACACCCAGTAAAAAGGAGGAGGGAGACCCAGACGGATGATGATGATTGTGATAATGCATATTATGAGAAGCAGCACATAATGAATTCCCACACTAACTCCCCCCCCCCCTATGGAAGCGGCCAACCTGGCCGTAGCAAATCAACGTGACAGAGAACGTTGCCTGAAAGAATTCATGCAAAACACGTACAGGATCTCTCTGGTGCGGTGGCGGTGGTCTGTTCGCACAACAAGGGGGTTCACACGATAAATAATGGGTGAAGTTTGTTTGATAACTATGTAAGGCCCAATGAATTGTCGCGAAAACTTGTCACACAGATCAGGTGTACGAATAGTTGTGAACAGGAGCACCTTGTCACCAGGTCATGCGTCATAAATGACTTTTCAATCTTTCTGTCACGTTTCCATGTTGGTGGGAGCACGATCGCGACACCGGGCTAGCCTTAAAATGTATTCCTTGCTGGAAAACGGAGAGAAATTGACGTCAGTGTTGAAAAAAGAAACGTCGAGGAAGGAAGTACGGGAACGTACGTATATCAGGTAGAATGGCCAATATCCGGTGGTGCGCTGAACAGCCGTGTGTAAGACAAAGGTGAGGAGTGGGAGAAGGGTATCCCAATTCTTGTGGTTAGGACTTATGTAGACGGCTATCATATCAGCAAAAGTACAGTGAAATCTCTCGGTGAGACCGTTGGTATGAGGGTGATAGCGTGAAACTGTTTTGTGTGTTACTCCAGAAGTGCGCAACGCTTGGTTTAGCATTTCTGGCAGGAAAACCCTTCCACGGTAACTCAGCAATATACGAGGGGCACCATGACACAGAATGATGGCATGCAGAACGATGTCGGCAACTTCCAAAACAGAGGCAGTTGACACCGACGTTGTTTCCGCGTAGCGCATCAAGTGGTCTACCGCGGTTATTATTCATTGTTTGCCAGTAGATGTGATGGGAGGAGTGCCGTAAAGGTCGATATCTACAACCTCAAACGGCGTTGTGGGGCACGGAATTGGCTGCAGAGGTCGGGCTGGTGCAGATGTCCTGGCCGGTCTGGATTTTACGACGCTGGCATGGGACACAAAAACCGACGTAGCACGCTATGCTAGTATAAGTACCGGGCCAGTAGAAGCCACTTCGAATGCGGTCGTGAGTTTTTCGGAAGCCAAGCAGGCTGGCATTCAAGTCGTCGTGGAAGGCTTTAAGCACGTCAAGTCGAAGAGAGTGTGGTAGCATAGGAACCCACATTGACCATCATGTTTTTAGATGTGATGACACAGAACTTCCTTCTCCAGCTTAAATCGCAAGACTTGACAATCTCGCCCATTAGGGGTATGAGGAGCTCCTGAGAGCTGGTACACGATACGCCTACAGTACGGATCAGACAACTGACAGGGGTGAATAAATGTGCGCTTCTCGTCCGAGAATAGCTGGTCTATTGAGGCGAGCGCGGGCGCTGCGGTAGAAGTGAAGGCCGAACTTTGACCGATTCTGAGCTGCGTATGTCGTAGCGGGCAGCGCGAAAGGGTGTCGCTGTCTTGGTGTTTTCCACCAGACTTGTAAATGACAGTGAAGTGATACTCCTGTAAACGTAGAATCCCCCGACCCAAGCGTCCACACAAGTTCTTTAGCGTGGAAAGCTAATAATGCATGGTGTTCCGTAACGATTGTGAAATGACGGCCGTGGAGATAGGGGCAAAACATTTGCACTGACCAGACCACAGCCAAGCACTCCTGCTCAATTACGGTATAGCTCTTCTCGGTCGTGGTTAGTACTCTACTGGCATATGCAACAACTGTATCTCGTGAAGAGGTGTCGCGTTAGCGCAGAATGGCACCTATACCACGGCCACTAACGTCCGTATGTAGCATGGTCGGTGTGGCCTCATCGTAATGACAGCGTACAAGTTGGAACGTGAGGGCATACTTTAAAATGTCGAACGACGTTTGACGCTCTTCCGACCGCAGAAAAGAAACATGTCGGAAGCAAGAAGCTAGTGCAGTGGAGCCACTATTGATGGGAAGTTCCGTATAAAATGGCGAAAACAGGAGGCGGGACCAAGAAAGGTTCGCAACTCCTTCGGCCTTTTGGGGCACGGAAAGCAAAGTACCGCGGAAATTTTGTCCGGGTACGGCCAAATTCCGCCTATGGTCACGACGTGGACCAAAACCTTGATAGCTGCTGTGGCTATGTGGCATTTTTTAGTGTTGAGTTGAAGACCAGCTGCGGCAAGGCACGTCAGAACGTCATCCAAACGTTTCTGGTGCAGAAGAAATATGGACAAAAACTAGCAATATCATCCAAGTAGCACAAGCCAGTCTTCCATTTGAGGCCATGCAGCACGGCACCAATCATGATCTCAAATGTATCAGGCGGGTTGCAGAGCCCGAAAGGCATAACGTTGAATTTGTATAGCCCGTCGGGGGTTGCGAATGGCGTTTTCTTTTTATCCTCTTCGTGCACGGGAATTTGCAAGTATCCGGAATGCAGGTTGAGGCTCGAAAACTACTTCGCACCTTGTAGAGAATCATGGGCGTCGTCAATGCGTGTTATTGGGTACAGATCTTTGCGAGTGATCTTGTTGAGCGCACTGTAATCGGTGCAAGAGCGCACGAAGCCATCCTTCTTACGAACCAGAATCACAGGCGACGACCAAGGACTAGATGAAGGGCGAATCATCTCTTGTTTGAGCATGTCAGATACAGATTCTTTGATAATATTTCTCTCAGCATGAGACACATGTTAGGGCCGGCAGCATACAACATATGTTCCGACTGCATGGATTTAATGCGTTGTATTAGCAGTGCGGCCCAACGTCGAGTAGTAAACATCGAAAGAACTTGCATGTTTTTTTAACAAAGCAAGCAGCTGTAGCGTCTGTGAAGGTGTGAAGTCGTCTTTAATGGCTGCAGTAAAGGTGGAAGAAGAAGCAGGCTTATCACTAGGACCGTTGTTGGAGGAGACGGCGTGAAGTGGCATGACGCACGCAGGCTCGGGATCGGTCACACAGGCCATGGTGGTGTTCTGAAAAAGCAGAATTTTTTCGGATGTTGTATTCACAGCGGTGACAAGTGCTGAACCATTGAGAAAACTAATCACACCAGAAACGAGAACGATGCCTTTACCAACGCAACTAAATTATGGTGCGACCAAGACGTCACTATGGTCAATGTCTTTGGAGGTAATAGTTACAAGTTGCTCTTGACCTGGTGGTAATTCGGTATCTTCAGCAGCTGTCAAACTAAATGGCCTCTGGGTGTCGTCATTGAGCGTGAAGTCTGTGTCGGTTAGGTGAACGAAGCGTGGGTCACAGCAAATTGCTGCGGAGGCAGATGAAAGGAAATCCCATCTCCAAATTATTCGGGGAGAGCAGTTAGTTAGAATGGCGAACACAATGTGCTGTCGGATGCCATCAATAAAAACACGGGCTTTACAGAAAGCGGAAGAGCGAAGGGTACACCCCTGGGCAGCAACCAACAAGGGTCCATCGTAAAGAGTCATCACTTTCTTCAGACGTTGGCCTAGATCAACACGCATAACAAAGCATGCCGTACCCGTATCCATCAGAGCATCCACACACACTTCTTCCACTACCACCGAAATCACGTGGCACGGGCCTGATGAAGGAATATCAGCCCTAAGTTGGAATGCAGTTTCTCTCTCAGAAACTGCATCACTTAGTTTTCCGAATGACTGGCAGTAGCGAAAGAGCCAGGCCGAAGTGGGGAACGAGGAGCGGCGAAAGGGTGTAGGTGAACCGCGCCAAGAGTTCCGCCTGCTCCATGGTGCACTCAATGAGGGCGCAGATGGAGACAGGTGTTTCGGCAATGAATTTCTTTGACCTTGATACGACGAAGTATCTCGTTAACGTGCGCATGTAGTAACTGCGACGCTCGTCTTGCTGGCACTTGCGGCAGACAGGAGAAGTCTGGCCACGATACCCGCAGTAAAAGCAAGCTGGGCGAGATGTGCGCCAGGAGAAGGAGGGAGAAGCATGTGAAGTACCAGAAGAGAGCGCGGACAGGTGTGCAGAGGAAGGTTCAGGCCGCACCGAACGCAAGTTGAAGAGAGAAGCGGCAATGACCGACCCGTACGGTGGTAGCGGTAACGTCTTGTTTACTTCGCTGGGAGGCGCGGCAGCGACTTGCGCGTAGGTTCATATGGACCGAGACCGGGGTGACTGGACGTGAGTAGAAAAGTTCAGATAGGTCAGTTCCTCCCTGATAATGGCGCGTAATGTCGCTCCCGTAGACTGTGGAGAACACGGTGAAGAATGTGGGAAACCCATGTTCTGCCACTCTTCACGTATTGTCTCTTATGAGGTCACGGAGAATTACGTTAATCGTAAAAATGCTCGCCAATGTCTGGTTGTAGATCAACCGATACTAAAGTATTGAGGCACTGACATGTCGGGACGACGTCGGCGATGATTTACGGGTTCTGGGCAACCAGGGCATTGAAGGCAACAGGACCTATACCCTTCAAAATGTGGTGTACTTTGTCGGACTCCGGTATAGATGAATTGGCACGCCGGCTGAGTGCAAGAACGTCTTCCATGTACGACGTGTACAACTCACCGGAATGTTGTTGGCGAGTGTCGAGGGTTCTCTTTGCGATTGCGGACCTAATTTCTGGTGTGTCAAAACATGATGAAGCTGCTGCGAAAAGGTCGCCCAGTCAGATATGCCGATGATGTGGTTAAAGTACCATGTCTTCGCCACACCGATCAAATAGAAAGAGACGTAACGAAGCTTGGCGCTATCGTCCCAGTGATTAGCAACACTCTCGCGGCTGTACTCATTAAGCCAGTCTTCCACAACTTCCCCACGCAGACCGCCGAAGAGAGGGCGTCATGCTTGTCACTGTGTACGTTAATAGGAGGCGCGGTTGAAGACGGTGGGGGGGAGGGGAAGAGATAGCAATATAGCGAGAGCAGGATCGTTCTGTGACTTGCTGCCGGACAATGGGGGCAAACGGTGGCCTGAACGAAGCTCCAGCAGGGAGCCGAATGAGATGCGTAAGGTTCGAGGACAGAAAATACACCTCCATTACGTACGTATGACGCCTGGGTTGAGACAGCGTTTATTCAGCCCAAGAGCTCAGCATCCGCGCTCTGAGACAGAGCGTGGACGCACCCGATGATCATTGTGGTGACACCCAGTGAAGATGAGGACAGAGAGCCTTTGAAAGTGTATGAGCTCGCGGTTACGACGTCGCATATCAGAAGGTGGTGTGAGAGGCTCAATGAGGTAGCCGACCGGGGAAATCTTTTTGAGGATGTGGTAAAGCCCGTCGTACTTTGGACAAAGTTTAGGAGAAAATCCCACTGTTCCATGCGGCACTAATAGGCACACGAGTTTACCGGGCAGAAAAACAGCAGTCGAGTGGTGGGCATTGTGAATGGTTTTCTAGTGGTTTTGGCCAACTGAAGTGAAGCGGCGGGCCAGCTGGCGACATTCTTCAGCGTGTCTGCTGGCATCCAATATAGGGGAACCTCCAGAGGCGTCTGGTCGATAGGGCAGAATGGTGTCAATCCTGTGCATAGGGTGAGGGTTATAAAGGGGGTAAAGAGGGGGAAACCCGGTTGTGGCTTGCGTCGCGGTATTATAGGCATAGGGTTTGTACGGCAGAACCAGGTCGTAATTAGAGTGGTCAGTGTGACATACATACCAAGCTTGTCATTAAGAGTTCGATTAAAGCACACCGTTGTGCAGTTGGTCTTGGGATGGTAAGTGAGCATGTGCGATGAAAAATAGCGCAGGCAGCAAGCAATTTTTGATGACCTCGGGTAAGAAGGCATGGCCGCGGTCACTGAGCAATTCTTGAAGACCTCCATGGTGCAGCACAAAGTGGTGCAGTATGAAAGTGGTGACCTCGTGCTGTAGCAGTCTGGAGAGCAGCAGTCTCAGCATAGTGAGTTACGTGGTCGGCTGCAAATATTATCCACCGGTTTCCGGCTGGAGTGAAGAGAAGGGGCCCATAAATATAAATACCGACACTATCAAAAGGTGGGGATGGGCATGGCAACGGTTGCACTTCTCCGGCTTAGATGTGCGGGGGAGACTTGCGGCGCTGACATTCACGGCAAGAGAGGACGAAGTTACGAAGGAAGGTATACATACAACGCCATTAGTATCGGTGCTGAATTCTTTCATACGGCTTGAAAACTGCTGTGTGGGCAAAATGTGGGTCCGTTTGTAAGAAGGAGCAAATCTCTGACTTCAAAGCTCGCGGTACGACACGCAATCATGTTAGTCCATCTGGGGCATAGTTGCAACGGTAGCGCAGCTTGTCACGAATCGCAAAATGGGAAGTTTGGCACCGGAGCGTTCCCGATGGTGGGACGTCAGAGGTATCTGAGTGAAGGTTGAGGAAAGATGCCTTTCAGGGGTAGTTGCGCTGTTCCGCAGCAATGTTATCAAAGTCAAGAGAACACAACGTGCGTGTCACAAATTGTGTAGAAGACGAGAAGCGACGTTATCATCATCGGGCGATTAGATTACCGTTCGAAATAAAGAAGAGGTCGACGGGTGGGCTTCACCATGGAGACGGCGGCTCCTCCTTTTCTCTACATTTTGGTGCTATGAAACCCGGGAGGAAGGACCTTTGGAGATGAGACGGAGTGGCCTTCACGGATTTTGACCACAGTCGCCGCATTGAGAAATTTTGTGAAGCCGCCATTGGTTGAAGCTGATATGTGAAACCAAACAGTTCTAGAGAACCAGATCAAGCAGCATGACACCTCGACATTGCTTGATGCTTTGTGCTGCGAAGCCTTTGTGACTTATACCAGGTTGATGGCGACTTGACCTAGTGACGTGGCCGGCCATTGATTTCTCACGTTTCCGACACTGGACTAGATAATGGAGGCCCTGTTCGCAAGGCGGAATGAAGTGCGCAAGGCCGTCACAGAAGCCATCACCAACATTGAACGTCCAGTCCACGTGGAGCGTCTGTCAGTAAGTGAGTTACGATATATTCATCGAATTTTGATTGAGCATTACTAGCTACTCAAAGAAATCGACAAGGAAGTAGAACTCGCAGTTCATATCGATCAGTTGGAAGCAGAGATAGAGTAAGCAGAGCTTTATGAACACCAGATCATTCTAGTCAAGGTCAGAGTAGAATATAAGATCGTGGACATAATAAATGTTCGACAATCTCGATTAGAAGCCATTAGACAAAGGATTTGGACAGAAGTACAGGCTAACGTGCACCCTTCATCTGTGGCACCGTCATCTAGCTTTTGCTTCTTCAGCAGCAATCTTGTTCTACGAAAGCTAGACGACTCAGACTCACGACGAATTGGTGAACGTGCTGAAGCCAGAAAGTCGCTGATTTCACCACCGTAACGAGCATCCAAACACGTACAGAACAACCGCTACTTCCAAAGAACTGGACCACAACTTTAGAACTGCCATCAGCGTACTCAATCAATGAAGCAAACGACACGACAGATACAGCAACTCAAGTGCACATGGTGAAAGAGATTTGTACGAAGGAAAAGCAGGATATATCTGGAATTCCAAAGGATGATTGAACGAAGACGCCATATTTTGTTGTATTGCAGTCCTCACGCCTGGGCCACCAAATACCTAGTGAAAGGAAATCAGGGCCACTTCGCCAAGGGAAGAGAAATTTAAAGTCAACGAGAAAACGGATGCCTGCTGCCAGTACTTATCAAAACTACGGAACTTCGCGTAAGCCACAGAAGTCAAGATTAGAAAGACAGTGATTGGCACGGCATATATTTGCGAAGATGCGAAATGTCAAGATAACGTCAACCCCCCCCCCCCCGAATAAGACAGCCTAACCCAACGCAAAGTTAAAGGGCTGATGCTCCCAAGGCAAGGGCAGCCAAGAAAAAGAAATCAAGAAAAGTTCAGAGGAACAGCTACCCCAGAAACTTGCGGAAGAGTCTACATAATGAACCTTCCTCCCCAAGGAAACCGATCGTAGAAAGCAGTTTACCGAAAGTGACGTGTCCACTAGCAAGAGCGTGGAACAAGCGCCGTAAACATCGCTGAAAGGCCAAGCGCAGAAAAAATCCGGATCATTTTATACAAGGACTGACATGGAACACATATTGATCAACAGTGTGTACTCAGAACTCATGCGCAATTTTAGTGTTCTCTGTCGTCATCCGCCACTGTTGGGGCGCGGAAGATGTTGAAAATTTTGTAGAAGAGGAGGAGTGGTGATATCATCGTTAAAATGAGAGCAGTTTTTGGAATAAAGAAGAGTGGATGGGTGAGCTTCGCCATGGTACGGCGGCTCGTCTTTTTCTCAACCTCTTTTCCATGGCGAAGACCACCAGTGCACATACACCATCTGACCAGTGCGCTCACACGAAGGGTGATCTGTCGGTTTCAGGGAGAGAGGTGAGCGGGAAAGCGCGTTAGCATCGGAATGTTTGCTCCCTGAACAATAAAACATGCATAAGCGTGCTCTTCGATCTTCAAAGCCCAATGGGCTAGACAGCCAGATGGGTCTTTAAACGTCAACGGCCTACGCAGCGCGTGGTTGTCGGTGACGACGTCAAAATGAATGACCATATAAATATGGGTGAAACTCATCAAGCGCCACACAATTGCCAAACACTGCTTTTCTGTTACGCTGTAGTTGCTTTCGGCCTTCGTGAATGCGTGACTCGCGTACGCCACGACGTATTCCTTGTGGCCAGGTTGACGCTGTGCGAGCACAGCACCCAGTTCTTTGCCACTGGCGTCGTTGTGGACTTCAGTGAGAGTTTGGAGATCAAAGTGGTGAAAAATGAGTGTCGTCGTAAGGAGACGTCGCTATGTTGTGAAGGCCTCTTTGCAGGCTGGGAACCACGACAACATATCGTGAGTTGCAGCAAGAATTTGCGTCATGGGTGATATAATTGATGCGAAGTTTCGAACAAATCACCTGAAATAGGAATGTATGCCAATGAAACTGCAAAGTTCTTTGATGGTAGCGGGCTTAGGAAACTCAGTAACGGCGCACAGTTTATCAGGATCCAGGAGAATGTCGTTCTTGGACACAACGTGTCCGAGAATGGTGAGCTGACTTACAGCGAATAGGCAATAATTGAGATTTATTGTACCCAGCGTTACTTAAGCATATAATCACGTGCTGAAATCGACGCAAGTGTGTTGGAAATTCAGGGGTGAACACCACGACGTCGCTGAGGTAACTTAGGCATGTGTTTCATTTGAGACCACGCAGAACGTTGTCCATCATTCTTTCGAACGTAGCAGGTGCGTAGCACAGTCCGAAAGGCATGACGGTGAATTTATACAAGCCGTCAGGTGTGAGAAAGCGGTTTTGGGACGATCGGCTTTGGCCATTAGCTCTTCCAGTAGCCCTACCGCGACTCTAATGAGGAAACAAATTCAGCCCCATGTTAGCAGTCAAGAACATCGCCAATGCGAGACAGATGGTAAATATCCTTCAGCATGATTTTGTTCATTCTCTGAAAATTGATGCCGAACCAGATGGACCCATCTTTCTTTGTGACGAGTACCAACGGAGAAGCCCATGGGCTCTGCGAAGGTCGGTTGCGGCCTCGGCGGAGCATGTCATCGACGGGCTCTGCAATAACCCGACGTTTTGTAGAGGACACGTGGTATAGCCGTTGCCGCAGCGGCGAGTGAGAGCCAGTGTCATTGTGGTGTTCGACTGTGCATGCACGGCCTAGTGATGCTTGTGCAACGTCGAAGGAAGGGAGGAAGTGCTGAAGCACGGTAAGGGCTACGACCGCTGCGAAGGCGTCAATTCTTTGGCAATGAACGGGCTGAATGCATCCGTAGACGCCGCATGAGGCATAGAGAGAACACCCAGTTCACTCAAGGCTGTTGAAGATACCTCATCGGGGAAAGAGACAATCCGTACCGAGTCGGCCATCTCGACTTTACCAAGGCACTCGCAACGAAGCAATGACAGCGGTGTTGAAAGAAGGTTGTGAATGGGCAACTTTTGAGACGGCATGAAGAAGACCGTTCCGTCAGATATGGCACTGCATGGCACCAGTACGAATGCCGAGGAACACGGTGGGATATTGGTGTCTTCCTCTCCGATAAACTTAGCGGCAGATTGCTGGTCGATGGAGGTCAATTCGTCGAGAAAGGAGATCTCAACCCCCACTCAAGCACAGTCAATTATAGAGTTGTGGCACGAAAGAAAATCGCTCTCTATGATGATGTTGTGGGAGCATGACGAAAGCACGATAAATTATATCGTGTACACAATGTGTTGAAAAGACACCTGTGCGGTACACGCTGCGGTCGGTTGAAGGGGCTGAACACTTGCTGTTCGAAGCGACAATCAAAAAAGAGGCGTCGTGACTTTATGAAGTGAGCGACAAAAGTTGGTATTGATTACATATACAGTGGCACCGGTATCGACACGAGCGGCTATACCGACATTTTCGACTATGACGTCAGTTACAATACTAGGAGAAGACCGAGTACTTGGGCAAACCAAAATTTGCGCAGTTCTTGCCTCGAAAAATTTGTCGTCTAGTGTCCCTCGTTGGTAGGTGGTCGTCGACGCATCGGCGACGACAATCGGCGACGAGGAAATGGCGAGCGGGGATGTCCGAATTGAGGGCGACTATCAGCGTGGTAGCGAGGTTCTGGTGCGCCGGGGGGAGCGTAAGGCGCGTCAGATTTACGTGAGAAGTAAGGCACTCGTTGGCTGTCATAGAAGGTCTGAACCCGGTGGCGACAGTACCTGGCGACGTGTCCGGGGTACTTACAGGCGAAGCACTTGAGGCGATTGTCGAACGTTTGCCATGGGTTTACGAGAGCAGGGTTGGAACAGGAAATAGAAAGACGAGGAGGACTTTGGCCCACAGGACGCCGGATAGGTGGCACAGGCTTTGCTCGGGCGGGCATGGAAGCTACCGCAGCATATGAAAGTCGGTTTCGAATAGGCTACTCAACAATCGACCACATTCATACTATCAATCAGGATATAGAGACATGCTCAGAATATAACCAACCACTATACAATGCCTTCATAGATTACGAGAAGGCGCTTGATTGACTAGAAATATCAGCCGTTATGCAGACACTGCGGAATCAGGGCGTCGATAAAGTATATATAAACATCCTGCAAGAAATCTACAGGGCATCAACTGCTACCATAGCGCTTCTTAAAGAGAGCAACAGAAGACCAATCAAGAAAGGCGCAAGGCAGGGGGACACAATCTCCCCAATGCTGTTTACCGCGTGCTTACAGGAGGTTTTCTGAAGCCTAGAATGGGAACAGTTAGAGATGAGAGTAAATAAAGAGTACCTTAGTAACCTGCGCTTCGCCGATGACATTGCATTGCTGTGTAACTCAGGGGACAAATCGCCACTGATGATTACTGAGTTAGACAAGGAGAGCAGAAATGTGGGTCTTCAAATTATTCTGCAGAAAACGAAAGTAATGTACAACAACCTCGGAAGACAGCAGCGCTTCGAGATAGGTAATAGTTCACTTCAAGTTGTAAAAGACTATGTCTACTTATGGCAGGTAATAACCGCGGAGCCGAACCACGAGATTGAAGTAACTAGAAGAATGAGAATGGGATGGAGCCCATTTGGCCAGCACTCTCAAATAATGACAAGTAGATTGTCACTATTCCTCAAGAGGAAGGTATATAACATCTGTATCTTGCCGGTACTTAGCTACGGAGCAGAAAACTGCAAATTTACAGAGAGATTTCAGCTTAAATTGAGAACGACGCAGCGAGTAATGAAAAGAAAAATGGTAGCTGTAACCTTAAGAAACAAGAAGGGAGCAGAGTGGATTAGGCAACAAACGGGAGTTAAGGATATCATAGTGTAAATGAAGAAGAGGAAATGGACATGGGCTAGGTATGCAGCGCGTAGACAGGAAAACCGATGGTCATTAAGGGTAACTAACTGGATTCTTAGAGAAGGCAAGCGGGTCAGGTGGAGACAGAAGGTTAGTGGGCAGATAAAATGAAGAAGTTTGCGGGTACAAATTTGCAGCAGCGAGCACAGGTCCGGGTTAGCTGACGGAACATGGGAGGGGCCTTTGTACTGCAGGTGACGTAGTCAGGCTGATGATGATGAAAGTGGGGCAGCCACATAATGTTGATTGCGGGCAGCGGGCAGCACCTCAGCGACCTCTTTTTGGATGACGCTATGAATGGAGTTCGGCAGTGTTGAGGTCTGCTCTTGAGTGAAGGGCACCAGTGGGAGCTGCTTTGCAACTTCTTTGCGGATGAAGGCCGTTATTTCCGCAAAATGGCACACGTTCAGGTCCGTTGGTGAGACTCGAGAGTGGCGCCGCATTGGGTGGTTGAACCCGCCTTGTCAGAGCTCGGTTCTTGCGCAATTTGTGGAAGCTCTGGCACAAGCTGATAACGTCAGCGATTACGGTCGGCTTCTTCGCCAGCAACAACTGAAAAACATCGTCGTCAATCTCTTTCATGACGTGCTTTGTTTTGTCTGTTTACTTCATGTCAGTGCTGACGTGTCTGCACAGATCGACAATGTTTTTATTCTGACTCGTGAATGTCTCATCCGTGTCCAGTGCACGCGAGCGCAAACGCTGCTCGTCACGGAGTTTTCTGAAGGCGGGTTGATGAAATACTTCCGTGACTGCAGTCTTGAGGAGTGACCACGTTCGGACATCACCCTTATGGTTTCTGAACCACAAATTGACCACACCCGAAAGATAGAACGACACCTGCGTTAGCTTCTCTACGTCGTCCCAATTGTTGAGAGCACTCACCCTTTCGTAAGTTTTGTCTTGTCGCCTAGAAGATCTTGGCTGATACGGACAAGGGGGATTGGCCACGCTGTACCTTATACTGTAATTTTTTACACAACGCTTCTTGAAAAAGAGCGAAGTTAGATAACAACAATAAAAACGTTCATTTGAAAAAATTGGCAGAGCCCACGTACAGTGGGAATCAATGATATGCGAAGCACGAATGAAAAAACTCCCAAGCATTTCCCCGAGGGTGAACATGGTTAATGGGAATACACGGGGTGATGCTATGAGGGGTATTTATAATTCGCACTATTATATTTATTATTCACACTATGGTGCCTTTATTGTGTAATGGTTCCTGGGAATCGCAATTCGATCACACGGAGGAGTTTACGTTAACTCACTGGCGAATGCCAACGGATTTTAACTTTACTCCCCCTCACGACCCGCTCTCGACGGGAGACTGAGAGAGAAGGTGGGCGCGCGAGAGAGAGGGGTGCGCGCGCAGCTGCAGCGAGCGAGGAGAACGGAGGAGCGAGCGAAGGGGGAGGGGGTATAAGGCGCGTTACTGACACCGATATCAGCGTCGCGTCCGTGGCTTATTCGGTAGAGCGTCATGCTGCGGCCCGCCAAGTCCTCTTTCTTTTAAAGATAGAGAGAAGACTGCGGACGCCGCCGACGGCGGTGGATGGTTAGGGGTCGCATATAAAGTGTATTCACACTTAAAATGTTGATAAGTCACTTTAAAATCAGCAAAACGTTAGCAGGTGGAGGTAAATAATGCCGTACATGACTTCCGTTTCCTCATTATCTTGTTTGGTGGTGTCGTCCACCTTCGTCATCTATTCACGTCACGTGATAACAAATTTATTATATGTGGAGCTTACAAAGCAGCCGCTAGCACGCTATGAGCATGTTATGTCGTCATGTTTCTTCATGAAACGTGTGTCAGAATTATCATCTTTGCACCTATCACATATTTTATCATTCATTGACGTGACGTCACAAAAAATTGTTATATGTGGAGCTAGCAAAACGGCCGCTAGCACATCATGAACGGCCCAATAAACTCCAATGTAGCGGTGAAGCGCGCGCACGCTGGGCACAGCGACGTTACGTTAGCCAAATGCGAGCACTTATGAAGTGACGCCAGGCGCGATCAGCGTCCGTCGGCACCGCTAGACGGCAAACGTCGCGAAATGCGACGTGCTCCGTTTCACGCTGATGCGTTACCCAGACAACACTGCGTCTCCCACTTTTAGTGAAGGAGGGACGCTGGACGCGTTGAAACGCGCAGGCGTCAAAGCAACGCAGCGCGGCGTGTGCCTGCGAGTATATGGCAGGACTGGCACCTGGTGCGGCAACGCCAGCGTCACGCGACGAAATAAACGCTGGCGGCACGCCGGCGAGCCCGCGCACCACGTCACGTCTAAATGTATTGGCGTCTTGACTTTGGCATGTAGTCATGTGCCCACATGACACGCATCTCATGATCATGTTTGCACAGGTCACATACATTCGTCATTCATTGGCGTCACGTAATACCGAGTTTGGTACATTTGAACCTAGCGGAACGGTCGCGAGTGCATCTTGAGCGAAGCACGTAGTCATGTTATACATGACATGCATCTCATCCTTATCATGTTCGCACCAGTAACATGCCCCGCCACGGTGGTCTAGTGGCTAAGGTACTCGGCTGCTGAGCCGCAGGTCGCGGGATCGAATCCCGGCTGCGGCGGCTGCATTTCTGATGGAGGCGGAAATGTTGTAGGCCCGTGTGCTCAGATTTGGGTGCACGTTAAAGAACACCAGGTGGTCGAAATTTCCGGAGCCCTCCACTACGGCGTCTCTCATAATCATATGGTGGTTTTGGGACGTTAAACCCCACAAATCGCACCAGTAACATACCTTCGTCATTCATTCACGTCCCGTAGTACCAAATTTGGTATATGTGAAGCTAGCAAAACGCCCGCCAGCACATCATGAGCGTGGCATGTAGTCATGTTAATACATGACACGCATCTCATGGTTATCATGTTTGCATCAGTCACGTAACTTCGTCATCTATTCGCGTACTGTAATACCAAATTTGATATATGTGACGGTAGCAAAACTTCCGTGAGCGCATCATGAGTGTGTAACGTTGTCATGTTGTTAAATGACACGCATATGATGATTTTCTATTTTAGGGTCTGTCGTTTGTGTTCCCCATGCAATGTTGTCATGCCATACCAGTTTTTCAACATGTCATGTGAACAAAACCACCGCTAGAGTTGCAGGACCATGAAATGTAAATCATGATATTTATGACATAAATGGCTTGTTTTTCTTGTTATGACTAGTCATATGTGTTTTACACAGTCAGGTTATGCCATACCAAATTTGGTATCGATATTGTTATTCAAACCACCGGGAGAGCTAAAAGTCGTTTAGGTGCCTCGATATATAGATAGATAGATAGATAAATAGATAGATAGATAGATAGATAGATAGATAGATACATAGATGAAAATGATGAAAAGGACAAGAAACTTTGATAAACCAAAATATATTAAACGAAATAGCAAAAAAGAAGAAGGGGGACAAAGAATTGGATATATGTGGTGGTTCCACTGGGAGCGTGAGCTTCCAGTTGCCCTAATGAATTTATGTAGCGCTGAAAGAATAGCACTGTGGCCCGCACCCAACTGACTGGCTCCAAACAATCAAAGGGTGGATGTACGCTCTGCCAATCCGAGCATACCAATCGGTCTTTCAAGAAATATTTGGAGCAGTGAGGTGAAGCGGCGGCATATGAGAAGAAAGTGATTTATTGCTTCCGGTTCATTGAAAACTGCAAATAGATTAGTTAATGGAAATCCTGCTTTGTGGAGATGATAATTTAACCGAGGAAATTTACAGCGAAAGCGAAGGCTTCAACGGCGTTTTCATTGGTTCGGCTGAAGATCGGAGGCTCTCGCAGTACACTTCCAGCGCAGGTGACGGGTGGCGAAGGAAGCGTCTCTTAGTCCGCATCCGGCATGGCAGAAGGTAGTTTCCGAGATCGTAGTTCCAGGATGGCACAGAGAAATGGTACCTAGCACGGCGCTACTAAATATAGAGGTGAATTATTGTACTGGAGCTGTTGGCTCATCGCACACAATCTTGAGACCAGTCCGCTAGCGCGTGCCTTTGCTGCTGCATGTCCTTGCGCCGATCTACTTCTTCCTCATTACAATATATATATATATGTATATATATATATATATATATATATATATATATATATATATATATATATATATATATATATATATATATATATATATAAGGGAAAGAAGTGTATACCTTAGGGCTCGTTTTTCCGTGTTTTAACACAATATTAATGAGATCTAACAGACAGTAATGCCAAGGATTGTACAGGGGAAGTTATTAGAACCAATGGATTGTAACTAAGAAGAAAGAAAAGTGGATGAAAAAAATAACCAGCCGTGAGCAGGTCAATAACCTGCTCACGGCTGGTTATTTTTTCATCCACTTTTCTTTCTTCTTATTTACATTCCATTGGTTCTAATAACTTCCCCTGTACATTCTTTGGCATTACTGTCTGTTAGATCTCATTATTATATATATATATATATATATATATATATATATGTATGTATATATATATATATATATATATATATATATATAAGAAATGAAGCTGGTACACGTACGAGAAGGCAAGCAGTTCCTCTATAGACTTACGTTTCGGCCGTGGCAGGGCCTTCGTCAGAGAATGATGAAGGCTTTGCCACGGCCGAAACGTAAATTCATAAAGGAACTGCTTGCTTTCTCGTACGTGTACCAGCTTCTTTTCTTATACGTATCATACCCACTGAACTTACCAACAGAATATATATATATATATATATATATATATATATATATATATATATAGAGAGAGAGAGAGAGAGAGAGAGAGAGAGAGAGAGAGAAGGCAAGTACTATGGCACAGACATTCATCATTCAGCTGTTAAGCAAGGTACCCGCTACACCGTCGAAAGCAAGAGTTTCATTTACCAGAATGTTCGTTACTTGAACAGTCACTGCGAAAGATACAATATGCTGTTTCTTTCTGAACTTTCCTGCATGCTTCTAACGTTTTTAGAACGTCACTACTCAAGGGATCATAATAGGAAATAATTTATGATGACATTGGGGTGTTTCGACGAGAGTGCAATAGAATTGCATCGTGCCAGTTCCTCTTATCTATCAACAAAAGTTAAAAGTAAACATGAACTTACGCTCAATTGGACCACTTCAATAGCATGGCTTTAACCACTGATTGTCTTTTTTTTACCTTATCATAGAAGTTTTGTAGCAGAAAATGAATTGGTTAACGACAATCTAGCCACTCCCCTTTTGAAAGTCATAACTGTTTTTGACGTTCTACATCATGGAGGATATATAGTCACGAGGCATGGCTACTGTCCTAGAAGTTGTGAGTGCCAGACATGCGGCGCTGATCTCATTTTCATTGACGTGAATTGGTAGATTGCCGGATACCGTGCCATGTGAGTACACACTACAGAACACCATATGGGCGAAGTTTCCACTGCCCTCTGCTCCAGCATTCCTCCCAATTATATCACGATTTTCCGACGTAAAGCACCACTTGTTATACTTCTTTGATGACGATGCGTTTGCCTTGAGGAAACACCCCCTTTTTTCGCTATTATAGAGCTTTGATTTTGTTCAACCACTAGACGTGTGGCACAAAATACATTATTCTCATTTGTTTATTTGGTTAGTATGGCCGAAAATCCCCGCTGCACTACAGTTTTCTAATGGCCACGCTGATGATTAAACGAGAAAGCTGACACGAAGCTTTCAGCGTTTTTTTTTTTTAAGATAAACTGTCATGTAGCTACCCATCTCCCGTTCAACTCGCTTAGGGTCGGCTAAAAGTGGCCGGAGACGGACGCCTTTGCTCCACCTTGCCTTCACTTTGGCTACGAACCGGGTCACTGCTTCAATGAAACTACGCGGCAGTAGTCATTTCGTAAATGAAGATGAATCTGTCATAATGTAGCGCGTGTCTTCAAAATAAGAAATGCGTAGTTTGAACTTCGCTTTCCTTTACTTCTCGCGAGCTCCACGCGCCGTTTTTCGTAGTCTTTTTCTCTGTTTTTAATGTTGTTATTGTTGTGTTGGGTGGCAACAAAAACACTTTTATGATACCAAAGTTTCTTGACGTCCTGGTTTTTGAACAAAAGATTTACTGTGACAATCATTTTCCCAATGTTTGAAGAGCAAATTATTCAATTGTCCAGCTATTTTTAGCAGAAAAATTCTTACAGCTTGTTTTGCTTTTTTAGAATCAATTATAGCTGATGAAAAATAAAGCCAGGAAAAGTATTGGCGAAGTTATTTTTAGTATAATATGATGTAAATATGAAGAAAATAAAGTGGGCAAAAAGATGACTTGCCGCTAGAAGCGACCGCACCCGCCACCTTAGAATAACGTGTTTGATTACCTGCTAACCAAGCTGCCACAGCAGTCATCTCCCCATTTCCTTTAGAAGGTATGTACATATATGAGTGATTTAAACTTGTAGAGCCACTCAGTGCTGCTGGTAGATCTGAGGGCGTGTGTGCTACTCCCATTTTTTACCTGATTGCGTCACGAAGTACTTGATCTGTTTACGAGCTGGCTTCTGACCAGAAATCTCTCGCATACTACATGAAGGTCACAACGAGACAGCTATAAATGAACGAATACAAAAATTTAAGGAGGGTGTGGCAGCTCTAATCAGCAAGGTTCAAGCTTCCATCCATAAAACTCTTGTTTCAAGATGACGCCTTAAGGCTGGACCTGAGTACACCGATGTGGACTGGAGCTGCGTCGGTCTGAAAAGATTGAGCTTCAAGGCACTACTATACATTCACAAAGCTTTCTGAATGAATAAGTGAATAACATTTCGCGATCTGTAATCTGCAGCTTCGACTATTCTGAGTTTTAAAAACTGAATGTGGGTTTTGTATTATTAACCAACTGTCCTATTTGTAAAACAAAAGTTGTCGCACAACACATAAGAAGTGGGTGATAAAGCGTTACACAATGTTTCTAACTGAGACGAAGCAGTAAAAAAAAAACTCTTTGTTGGGTGGGTTGCTGTTCGTTCACAAAAAAAAACACGATTACATAAAGAAACACGAGGCAGATATTAAAATAAAACGCGTACACATCAATGCTTTTCAAAGCATGCGCAGAAAGCACGTTCGCATCAAATGTGGTCACATAATGCATGCTCGATAAACATTTTCCGAGAAACATTTGTACAACGGAAGTTTCACACACGCACATGGCACTTTGTTTTAGGGACACTCACACGGTACAGTGTATATGTATGAAAAAATACTGACCATGTGTTTTATACCCCTCTTGATGCGACCTTCAGAAGTTGCCAGGGTATCAGGTAGGATGCATGTATATTTACGTGAATTTCTGGAAATAAATCAGTTAGGGACGCTCGGTCACGTGTTTTCTTGTGCAATTGTCTTTTTTGCACCTTAACATCAATTACGAGACAATGAAGTAGACTCCCAAAGTTACATCATCTCCCGCTAAAAGGGTTTGTGGGGATCCGCGTGCAACCGCGTGTGGATGCGAAACAGTGGGGAATTGGTTTGCTTGAGCGGCAGACGGTGTCCTTGGTGCTTATTGTGGTGCCCCACATGAGGGAAACTTGGGAAGACGTAAAGCATGTAGTGACTGACTGGCGTTTCCTACTGGAACATGCGAATTGCTGCTAACGGGCAATGGGAGACCGAGAAAACCGATTGGACACAGATTCCTGCAGTTCGCTTTTAGTTAGCGCGTACTGCTGCGAAATTTTTTTGTTCAACCACGCGCACGAGAAGTCACTAGTTGGCACCACCTTGTAGGTTATAATTCCGTGCTTATACATACGGGATGGCTAGTGAACGGCTGTGCAGCGTGAGCAGCCGATTTTTTCAATTAGAAAACTCGCCAACAGAAGCTGCCTGTGTCGGCGTTGCTAAACGAGAGAGGGAAGAGTGTAGGAAAGGTGCGGGAGGGGACGCGCATGCACAATGGAAATATTAACACTACTGTGAGGGGTGCTTGGAGGAAAGTTTTTCAATTGTTTTTTTATTCATGAAACTTTTTAGCAAACTCTGCCTGAAGGAGGGGTGGGTAGAAGCCGCAGGACTGAGGGACACAGCCGCTGAGATACAATGTTTCGTATTTAAAAGCAAAGCAGAATATGGAGCACGGGCTTGCAAGGACTCCACAGTAAACTTGCGTACACTCTACAAGTAATTTGCGTGTTAATTTTAGGGTGCAGTAGACACCGTCATTTAGCTTAGCGGAAGACACGAAAGAAGTATGAGGTAATAACTACATGCAGCACGATTGTATTGTTTCACAATTCTAGCCTGTTCGGATAAGTGAGTCTGCCTGAGATAAGTTAAAAAAAAACATCAGTAAAGTTTGACGACTCGCACGAACGCGATAGCTCCCTCATCTTGCAGTTGCCAACCAAAGCGCTTCTATGTCTTTAGGTTCACTATTAATGAAAACGCCCAAGGTGAACGCTTTAGCACATACGGGGAGACGAGATAGATGCGTAAGACGAAACCAGCTCGGCGTGCTAATAGTGTTAGGAGAAAATGATAGAAAAGCTCGAAGTTGTTCATTACATTTGACGAATAAAACTGCGCCATACCAAAGACACAACTTACAACAAATGGGGTGTTGCTCTCACATATAGCTATGCTGATTTCGCATTAGGCAGTATTTCAAACGTCCTTGAATTCTTTCCTAATGCCACACACATCCGCAACAATGCATAGAGCAGCAACTGAAATAAGGTTCAGAATGAGGCGTGGACTTCCGCTAGACTAAACTAATTCCTGAGGCTCGACATCACAATGGTGCAAAAGGAGCACATCCATTGTTAAACTTTGCACTCTGACTCTCATTATTTATTTGTTTAAAGAATAAACAATGTAGCAAAAGCAAGAGTAGACGCTCCATAATCGGTATGGTAACAGTTGGAAAAACATGCCCCGAACCGTAGGCATTACGCCGAAACCCAGGCTCACTGAATGAACGTGCTTGCACAATCCAGGGTTTAGTTTTAATGAAGGCCGATAAAATTAAACATCTTGTTCCTCCCGCTATTAGGTCAAAAGAAGTTCCATGTAGTCAGTTCGGCACATATATTCGTATAAACCTTTTTGCCTAATTTTAACTGTGAGCACTGCGACAAGTGCACAATTTTCTTGCTACAATGTCCGTGACGATACTGAACTCAATTAACAAAATAATAATAATATTATTAATAAGTAGGGCACACCGTAGTTTAAGGTTCCGGGTTTTTTTTACTATTTATTATTGGTCAACTTCTTCTAATGCAGCACAGTACGGACACTACTGGTTTGCCTGCAACAAAAATGCAATTCACTTATTCTAGTTCAGGAGGAGGAGGAATCAACGTTTATTTTCGAAACGGTGTAGCGGTGTAGGTTCCACGTTCACCTTAAATAGGAGGTCTCCTCATTCCAGGAACACTCTGGCCTTCACTGCCTCCTTGGCCCTGGCGACGAGACGTCGCTGTTGGTCCAGGTCCTCCAAGGCGAGCTTGGCCTCCTACGTTTCGAGAAGGTGTTCGTTTTCTTTACCAGCATCAATGGTGTTCGGCGGAGGCGTTACCAAAGACTTACTTTGCAATACTGCAACACCATAGGCTGGGGCGCAGATAGTATCCGCCACCACACTCGAAGTTCAACAAAGAAGACAGCATCATACTGAGAAGACAGCAGAGCAACACGTACACGCACGGAATACTAATGCACCGATTGTACCCAACATTACATGAATATGTTTGCCCGATTGGCGCCGTACCTGACACGTTGGCCCACCTGATCCTCGAGTGTCCATGCAATAAAAATACAGATCTAGGTAAATGCAAAATATTTGGAAGTGAAAAATTCTGCAGTATATATTGAGCGATGGCACAATATTGAAAATCTTATTGTTTTTCAATTGTGGTTTCAAGTAGCCATTTTAATGAACTTGTGTTCATCATATCATTTAGCTGCATATGTCACAATATACGTCGGCTACAAATTGAACACTTACGCTCATTAAAACTTGACTTCTCAATAAGTGATATTTATCACCTATGTATGCAATCAGAAACACGACTCCTTGAGCCAATTCGTCATCAAGTTAACAAATTGAGATACCTGAAAAAATTGGCAAATCTCACGTACAATGGGTGTCGCTCTTATGATAAGCACAAATAAGAAAGGTTGATATGCCTATTTACAATTGGCACAACGTCGTGAGGTGCACTTAAATTAGGTCAATATTGACTTCAATGTCATGATTGTCATGTTTTCACCTGCCATATATTTTCGTCATCCATTCATGCCTCGTAACACTGAATTCGGTATATGCGTAGCTAGAAAAACGGCCGCAAGCACGCTATGAGCGTTACATGTAGTCATCTTTTAAATGACATGCATATCATGATTATCATGTTTTGACGTGTCCTTTATCGTTTTCGTCTAATGGCGTCACGTGATACCGAATTTCGTATATGTGGAGCAAGCCCAAAGACCGCAAGCACGCTAAGAGCGTAGCATGTAGTCAAGATTTACAATATACGAATGTCGTCCTTAACATGCTTGCGCGCGTCATTTACCTTCGTCATCCATTCATGTCACGTAACACCAAACTCGGTATATGTGAAGCTAGCGAAACCGCCGCGAGCGCATCATACAGGACCTACACGCAATGAATCACTGAGTGCGCATTCCCCAGTTACGCCTGCAGCCCACATGACACTACGGGGGAACCAACCAGTTTGGACAGCAGTTTTGGATCAGCTTGCTCAACTGACGGTACTCAAACAGGATTGCTTGCAACATGGCTAACTCTCTGCAGCATCTGCCAGGTGATGGAATTCTTCAATGAAATTGTAGAGGCTTAAGCTCCAAGTTAGGAGAAATATAAAACCAAGATTGAATACAACAAGTTACATGTGTGGGCACTACTTAGTAAAGAGCATAATAAGCTGTGCTCTTTGTATAACTTTAATGGGTATCATAACCCGTTCATTACAGATAGCCGTGCTAAGACTATGGGGTCAACTCCTGGAAAAGCCGCAGTGTAAGCGTCATCGCGTATTTCTCATACAATGATTACTAAGGCACCATGGTGCAGTGAAAATTAAGACGTCGCTGTTCTGACACGACCATTGAGGACTCTTGTCATACTAGTGTCCTTTTATGCCAGACCACAGCGTACACGTTTTAACTTGGGATGGATAGCACATCTGCGTTCTACGTATCCGGAAATTCCCATTCTCGTAAGTGGAGATTTCAATGCCCCACATACAGATTGGAGATACAAGCACAACTTCCAACGAGGATGCCAGGTTTAAAACAACATGACTGATGCCACATTTTCTCTGTTGAACCATGACGCCGTGTCTACCTGCTCTGTACGTACAACATCGACAACGCACGCTCCTGATCTCACTTGGGGGTCGGGTCCTGGGACGCCGCAATGGCGAGTGGAGCCGGATACCTGGGGTAGTAATCATATTCCAATAATTATTGGCTTACAAATAAGATGCATAAGAAAAATTCGATGACGTGTAGCGATCACGCATTGGGATAATGTTTGGGAATCGTCACTTGATAAAGTTCCCACGGAGCCCACGGAAATTCTTCACGCGTTGCAAGAGCTGCTGCGCAGTAACACAGGCGTGACCACCGTTGATGATGGACAACCTCAACTGGACCTCGCTCTTTTGAGACTCTGGGCGAAATGACGTAAGGCGGAGCTGTATTCGTTGAAGAATCCAGATGCACAAGGTAGCCGTGCACATGCCAATCATATAGCAGCAAAGGCGCGTCGGCACGAAAAGCAGGTTTCTCGACAGCGCTGGCATGAGTGGTGTGAAAAACTTGAATCTGGCATGGGAAACAGAGCCCTTCGGAGCACGTTCAGGTTGATGAAACGCGGTCACAAGCAACCTGACCCTGCAGCGAGCGTTAGGTTACCGATGCAAAGTACGTCACAAGAATTCGCAGAGCAGGCTGCAAGAACATTTTTCACAAAGTATGATAGCGCATCTTCTATAACCTGCCGCGAAATCGGCGAGCTTGAGGCAAGCACCAAATCCGATGTATCCAGACCTTTCGGCATGGCCGATCTAATAGCGGCAATTGAAACTTCTCACCAAGGAACAACAGCTGGTCCAGATGGTGTTCTATACGAGGTTTTTAAGAACATGAAAAGTGAAGCTCTGGATGCACTTCTGCAGGCCAATAATAAAGTATGGGAAACGGGGGACCTCCCATCTGATTAGAAACACTCAGTTGTCGTCCCAATTTCAAAACCCGGAAAGTCTCCAAATAGCCTGCAATCCTTCCGCCCAATTTCATTGACTGCTACTGTCTGCAATTTTGCTGAAGAGATGCTGGCCACACGTGTTTCCTGGTGGCTTGAACGACCCAAGAAGTACCATCCGGCTCAAATATGGTTCCTTTCTCATTTGGGGACTGAAGACAGTCTTTCTATCTTGTCAGATGACATTTTACGAGTTTCTCCACACAGCCACGCAGTATGCACTGTAATAGCAACGAACGTAACGAAAGCTTACGACAACATAAACCATGACGTCATTTTATCGAACCTCATCGAGCTCGGATTTCCACTGCGGGTAGGTAAATTTATTTAGTCCTTTCTTCACAACCGCACATTTGCGATAAGAGTAGATTGAAAGCCTGAAGGTTGCTTCATGTCCAACAGAGGTGTCCCGCAAGGATCCGTTTCGGCTCCTCTCCTTTTCAACATTGCTCTAATACCTCTGGCATGGCAACTACACCGAATTCTAGGCGTGAGATTTCTAATATACGCTGATCATTTGACTTTATGGTCTGTACATAAAGACGTCTCAAGACAAGCACAACAGCTTCAGAAAGCCCCTGATGTTCTTCAGAGCTACACTCAGAACGCAGAGTTAGACATGTCCGCCCACAAATCTTGCAGTATTCAGCTAGCTAACAAAGCAGAACGCAGAAAAATTAAGCAGTGCCCCTTTACATTCACACTAGGTGCAGCGACCATTTCTGAGGTTTTGGAGGTCCGCATACTAGGTGTAAATATTCAATAGTCCGGCAGTGGAGTGCACTGGCTTCAATAAGTCAGACAGAGTTCCACAAAAACACTTCATCTGATTTGCCGAATTGTATCGAAAGCAGCTGGAGCTCGTACACATGTAGCTCGACAGCTCGTCCGCACAGCTCTGCAGCCAAGAATTTTATACCAGGCGCAACTTACGGTTAACTTCGGCCCAGTTGGCACAGTTGACACAGTTGGAGACTGTTAACCATGATGCTATGCACACAATAACAGCGTTACGTCGTATTTATCCCAAACCAACTTTACAGGAGCACGCCCAGTTTAACACAATTGCAGAGCTGGTTACACAAAGAGAAAAGCTCCTAACATCAAAAGGCAACTTGTATCGGTTGTTGCTGCGTTGCATGCTCACTTTCAACGTGGCTCTCGCATTGACAACCAGCCCGAGTCTATGCCTCCCTGCGAATTCACCACCATCACATCTAATAAAACAACAAAGTTACGGCACTCCGATACATCATCTACAATCGGCGAACGCTCCATCATCGAGGCCCCATGCGCTAATACTTGCAAACTATATACAGATGCTGCTATCCTACAAGACGGCAAAAGGACACTATTCCTGAGTACTACGCATACTTTTGTCAGAGGCCACCAGCGTTATCTATCTACGGAAGCCACTTCTCTTGGGTTGGAGCTTCAAGCCATCCACGACCCAATCCAGGATGCTACCTCTAAGCTGCCCACAATTACGCAGATTGACGTATACACTGATTCCTTAGGAGCTATTAAGGAGCTCAAGAAAGTACACAAGGCGATGGAGACCTGCGAGGCGATTCATAAGCTGAACCATAATACGGCTACTTGCGTAAAAGTATATTGGATTCAGGGCCTTGCTGCGAACCCACACAACGTTGCTGCTGAAAAGCAGGCGCACTGCCCTCCAGACATGGACTTTCTAGCCATTCGCCTTCCACCTCAGCCCCTAAACTTACTTCATACCCGTAAAAATGTTCTCCGGCAGGATACACGTGCGCTCATTCCACCGCGTGTCTGCTCTCTCCCCCCTCACCTTACTAGGACAGATGAAGTTGTGCTTAGGAGGCTTCGGGCAGGGGTGGTCCTTACACCGGCCGCTATATCGTCATGGAACTGGTCATATTTACGAGTTGGTTATAAGTGTTCGTATTGTCCGACACCTGCGATGCAAACAGATACATGCCCCCTTTTATGGACATGTAAACGGTTGCAGCCAGAACCCTCCCGTCACCTCGATCAAGCCTGCCTTCGCTACAGCAACACAGCCAGTTACAACCGCTGGATACATGAAAACAGATTCCACAGCTTCCACTTCATACACAACACTGGCCTAACAGCTCACATTTAACACAAAAATATTATGCCCTAAAGGCAAGTCTTTGTCGCAATAAAAAAAGAGTCATAAGCGCGGTATCTTCTCATGTCCTTGCAAAACACGCATGTTATTACTATGTTTGGACGTGTCATTTACCTTCGTAATTCCTTCGCATCATGTACTACCAAATTTGGTATATATGAGGCAAGCAACACGGCCACGAATGCATCATAAGCGTGGCCTCTGGTCACGTTCTTTCATGACAAGCATCTCATGATTATCATGTTTGCACCAGGATACCTTCGTCATCCATTCGCGTCCCGTAATACCAAACTATGTATATGTGAAACTACCGAAATAACCTTGAGCACTTCATGAGCGTGGCGTGTAGTCATGACTTACATCACATGCATGTCATGATTTCCCCGTAAGGGTCTGTCACTTAAGTTCACCAAGCAGTCATGTCGTACCATACTAGTTTTGCAATATGTCATGCGAACGAAACCACCACACGAGCAGCAAGTTCTTGAAAAGTGAATATTCACATTCTTGACATACATGTCATGAATTTTATGTTATGACTAGTCCCTTATGCTTGCCGCACAGTCATGGTATGCAATACGAGTATTGAAACGACCGAGAGAGCTAAAAGTCGCAGGTTGATAGATAGATAGATAGATAGATAGATAGATAGATAGATAGATAGATAGATAGATAGATAGATAGATAGATAGATAGATAGATAGATAGATAGATAGATAGATAGATAGATAGATAGATAGATAGACAGATAGATAGACAGACAGACAGATAGATAGATAGATAGATAGATAGATAGATAGATAGATAGATAGATAGATAGATAGATAGATAGATAGATAGATAGATAGATAGATAGATAGATAGATAGATAGATAGATAGATAGATAGATAGATAGATAGATAGATATGGTCAAAGTCGCCGATGTTCGCTCAGAGATGCTTCGCCATGAAAACAACCTTGAAAACAAGTATTAGCTTTTTGCAAGAAATACAGAGTACACAAAACGAAAGTTCTTTTTTTTTTGAAAAAGTGTGGCGATTCTTTATTTTCAAGTGTAGGAATTTGAATAAAGAAGATTTATTCAAAAAAGGCTTCAATCAATTCGATCAAATTGAACTACATAAAGGAAGTACTTACGTTCTATTGTTCAATTCACAATTTGGCAAGCTGGGGCACTAGACAATTGTTGGAATTTCTAGAGTTTCTGTGCATATTAGGCACATACTAATTAGACGAGAAAATGGGTGTTTCAAAAATCTGCCCAAAATTTTCAGAAATTACTGAAAAGCGATATTCCTTTGATTCGTTCAAAATGTTTGTTCTGTAGCCGCAGGCATTTCTACCTTTTGGAAGAAAAGTTGTTCGTATAGGTGAAATTTGTTCCAAGAGACACCTTTGGGAGAGTAATTTGTGAAGCTAAATAAGTTAGGAGTGTAACAGGTGAAGCTTGAACGTTATGGTAATGGGAAAATTGCACTTCTTTGTGCAAACTATGCACTGAAACTTTTTGATTTTGAGCAAATGGCCCCTTGTAGAAAATGCAACATAACAAAATTTTCTAAAATTTAGGAGCGAAACCAACGACGAAACGCGAGACACTACAGTCGCCATTTTTATGAGACGTCTAGCATGAGTGAGCATCCTGATACCAGCAGTCAACGGTCTGCGTCGTTTTTGCACGCTTGGTGCACATACATTAACGAAAGCGCAAGAACATCCTGTCTCTGACCGCTGTTTGTGCAGCGATGTTATTCTGGTTGTCTGCTTATTGCGCTCATACGTGCCCCACTTTCGTTTTCGCTTCTGAGCTATGTGAGGTTTGATTACATCAGTAATATCAGTAAAGGCCACTTTTCCCTCTGCAAAAACAGCTATAGTTTCCTCGAATGAACTCCAATTCTCTGCCTTGATATATCCGTCTATTCATAATGAATGAAAGGGGAACATTGTTAGAGTTGTTTAAAATCAATTTATACAGTGTCTTTAACGATGTTCAAATTTTTACTACTGCAGAAAAAAAATAAAAAATTGAGAAGGCAGTCCTTAAATATTACATTCCCGTGTTTTGAGGATCCAGAACGCATTTTTCTAAACACTTACGATCGTCGAAAACCGCACTCAATTCTCCATTATCTTAACTGCTGTTGGAATGCATACCCTATCCACTTCACGGGGTATATATTAGCTTTTAAACATGGGAGCACTTGGCAATGCTGCTAGTAGCCATAACTCAGAGTGTGGCACATTCGCTTCATGAATGTTTACGTCATAAGGCATATAATATTTTGCCCAACGAATAAAGCCACTTCTGCCACCACAAGACATCCGGTCTGCCAGAGGAAGATTCACAATTTACATGTACAAAAGATACGGATTGCTAATGATCTGTTTTCTTTGCTAGGAACTACACTGAATTATTACTAAGAAACAAGAAAAGCCAAGGAAAGTATATGATTTGTTATTTACAGTAAATTTCTTTTAAACTTATATCGTAAAGTGAACAGAAAGATGACCTGCTGCTGACGGAAAGAAAACCTTAGGGAACACAGTGTGTACATTCACTGCAGTTTAGTGGCAGTTCATCCCAAATTGTTAAACGCACATCTATAAATTGTAAGTTTGAATGAAATAAAACGAAAATATGTATGCCATGAGACACGCACACTATTGGTTCCTCTTACATTAGTATCTTTGTTCAGAGAGACTGCACGCGAGATGGTGCCTTGCAATGAATTCTATACTTCCATCCACATAGTTTGATTCGGTGACTTCATTATTATATGACTTAACATAGGCCATAGAGTCACTGATGACTGTGATACCTAATCCATTCTTTTCAATGCGTTATCGTTGACTGTGAAGTTCACGACTTATAAAGCAACCTAATTGTTCGCGGGGATTGTCTATCAGCGTGATGCTTTGAACAGATGTAAACGGTGCACAAAGAAGCTCGTCAAAAACGCGGCACAAAAACACTTTACTACAAGTAAGAAAAGCTGTGCCAAGGACACCAAACATATCTATTCCAACTGTTTCTGCATTTTTTATCAGTACAGTAAATTGAAAATAGAGCTGTATGACTGAAGTTAATGAATTGTTTTAAGTTAGTGCGTACATTTAGGAAAAATGCTTGACCAGTTAAATAAAAGTGATCATTATTAGCCAGGTAAACCGGGTGAATGACGTAACAGCGTGAAAAGAAGAGTGTGTTTGAACCTGCTCCAAACAAGTTACAAGTATGCGGCAAACAACTCTGCAAGACTGTAATAAATAGCTCATCGAAAAGTGTATAACGCTTGCAGAGCTCCTGTATCGATGTCAGCTGTGCGCTCGGAAGCATTACCTATATCGGCGAGGGAAGAAACTCCAGCAGTGCAGCCGCCCAGGAAGCAGCGTCAGCCGGGTCATCTATCACAATCTGCTTTCGCCTTCCCGTACGGACAAGGCCACCACTTCGTTCCGCCAGGCAGGGCCCTGCTACCGTGTATTCTATTTGTCTAGACACCAACAGAACCTTTCTTTCTTTTTCGACAATTTCTTTATAGAAAATGGAAACGTGTTGTGTTAGTAGCCCGTGCATTATGTAATACAGTATTTCCTTATTGTGTTCGTTTATTGTGACGCGTATTTAAAGGTAAAACAAGGCGCCATTGTGCTATACATCGGCTTCGGGCTTCGAAGGAACGCCTGGTACCTCTAAAAATTTTGCTGGAAGAATTGCTTTTGAAATCTCGAGTTTTTAAGACATGCACAAACATTTTTCAAAGCGCATCAATTATTGCTCATCCACGTCTCACCGTCACGTGAATGCGCAACGCATCGTGCATATTACACATGCACTGTCAAGGCTGTAGTACTTCCACAAGCCATTAAAGTGTATCCGCATTGTTTTGAGCACCTTTTTTTCGTGACAATCAGCCGCTTGCATCATCTGTATATTACAAATATTTACACAAATTTTTAAAAGCCCTTCTCCCCTAAAACACTCTTTAATTTACTTGAATGAAATTAATCATATTGCAATTTCAAAAGTAGATGATGGTAGAGGGTTCTTTCTTATCATACGTACTTTTAGTTATTATTATTCAGCACAACATGGTCTATACTTGTCTAACCTATGTAATGCGGTAACTTGTTTTGACCCCGTTACATTCCATCATTTTCATTACGTTCACTATAATTCATTTTGAAGTAACTCATATGTTCTCATTTGTAGCTTGATTAACTTGATAACTTATGTCAGATCAGTCAAGAGTGTTACATTGAATGTTTGCAGAATTGTCGAAAGTGAAAAAGCCTACATATGGTCTCCACAGATTGGTTATAACGAGCACAAAAAATGAATTCAACGTAAGTGGCATAAAGTAGCGGTTGCGCAGAAAAAACACAACTTTCTATTTCTTCATGCAGCAATCATTGCCTGCTCTGCATGTTCTTAAAGACATTAAAGTAACAGCCGAAATAGTCATGGAGAAAAGAATGCATTTTCTGTCATGAAAAACAATCACGCGGGAACTCAGACACAGTTCGCCTCGGATTTGTTTACGAAAAGAGCATAATACTACGATAAACAGGGGGAAATTCTTATGAAGCGTTCCGTAGGTAAATGGGAAGCATTTCTTTAAAAAGCGCAGGCACCTTGAGCGCATCTATCTATCTATCTATCTATCTATCTATCTATCTATCTATCTATCTATCTATCTATCTATCTATCTATCTATCTATCTATCTCTCTATCTATCTATCTATCTATTTATCTATCTATCTATCTATATATCTATCTATCTATTTATCTATCTATCTATCTATCTATATAACGTCTGCGCACTCTCCTAGTCGTCTTTTTAACTTGTACATCAAAATTGGCATGGGAGAGTAGGACAGTTATAGGAATATGGCTCCCCCGTCATGACATGAATAACTGGAATATGCTGTCGGGTACGCCGTCCAACCATTTATTATCGGCACATGGCGCGTACCGGCATACCACGGGCCCGAGTGTGTTGGTATGCGCCACAGGTGAGTGACAGTTTATATATCCATGAGCGAGGTACCTATCTGCATCAGCTGATTTTTACACGTTGTCTGCAGCAAGTGGGCTCATTTAAGATGCGCTGGAGTTAAAATTTGTAGGAAGAAAACAATGCGCAACTTTGACACTAATGCATTCTCATTGTGCCAGCCTCCAGATGCTGAAGGCACGATTGTGAGGATATAAATGTTGAAGACTGCGTGGCGCAATTTCATTAAACGGCAGCGACATCACGTAAGTCGCCATTTACTTGGGTCACAAAGCATCATAGTATTCCATGAGATGGTTCTGACTTTTGTTCCTTGGAAATCGGAGTGACTTCTTGCACTTGTTTGCCTAAAAGAGCACAATCGTCCTCATTGCTGGTAACTTCTATGCGGATGACTCGAAAGCCAACAACACCTTGTTCACATAGTAAATGAAAGACGATTTCGATGTAGACAGACCCACTCAAGACCTCGTGCCAACGGCGAAAAACAGTGGTGTCATTGTTCAGATCTTTATAACACATATCAATTTTTAACATTTCAACTATACGTATACTTTAGTGTACTTCCTACCCCACGTCGAACCTATACATCCTACGCGACTACCCGCAGTGCACGTCGCACCTTTTTGCGCACGTTCCCGCGTGTGTCGGCGCGTCTATCCACACCGGCACGCGAGAAGCCACACGACTTTGAGGTATGTGATGCGTCGACCCCGACGTCAAAACTCGCACTGCCTACCTTCTGCCAACGTTAGCGGCATAAGCTTTTGACACACGGTGCACTCTCGATCTGTCCGACCGGGTCATCGTGGGACCCACTTGTCTTCAACCCCAACGTCCCGGCGTTTGTTTCTTTGTCGGCTGTGCAACTCCCGATGCCGCCCACCGGAAACCCACTACTTCCCGATGGCCCATCCGCGTTGACAACCTAGACCTCTCAAACGAAGAACTTAAGGATTTTTCATGTATATAGTCTCTTTTCATCTCATTCTTTTGTTTAAAGATTGGAAATCGCGCAAAGCGCTGAGAGGGAGGGAGCTCTGCAGTGCATCTTCATCGTCATCAATCTCTTGACCACCGCGCCGTGCCTTCTATGGCTGCCTTAGTGAACTATACCCGAGGGTAATAAAGTGGCAAGATTCGGCACAGCCCCGTAGGCCGACGTAGTCTCACGTCTCTCTTCTCCTCTCGCCCGCAAGAAGTGTTTAATGATGTCGTTGTACGCAATGGGTGCAACCCGATTGGTCTCTAAATAAGTGAGATGGGGTTGAACTGTGGCGGCGTGGTCAGTAAGTGCGTGTGCTGCATCCTGGGCTATCTCCTTGAGTTTGCATGGGCACTCGGCACCCGGCCGAGATGGGCGGAGAACCAGATGACAGTTGCCTGCTTAAGGGCACTCGGGTGTCCTTAAGCGCCAGTCTGTCATCTGGTTCTCCGCAGGCTGCGCAGGATACGCAACGCCTGGCCAGAAATGACGCCACGTTAAAGGCTCTAATTGCTGGTCTGGAACCGCTGTAGATGAGTTCGCGTTTGCTGTCGAGAACACCTATAGCTATAGCTTCTCACTCCGCGACGTCGGGGTTTTTCGTGAGGATTGTGGCAGGGATAAGAATCTGCTGCGTGGATGATACCACCACTGATCTCGACTAGGGGGCTGGCTGGCGCATCGAGCGCGCACAGTTGAAGCCATCGGAAGCCGCCGATGGTGTCCCGGACGCCTCCGCAATGAACAGTCGCCTGCTGTGTACGTGAGGGCTTATCTTTTTGATAGACTGTTGGCCCGTAGAGCCGTAAACTTTTCGAATCGAGCGGAAACGACGTCGCGACGAGACTTTACGCATCATTATCTAAAAGTATATTATTTTTTACGCATTCTGTTAAAAAATTGTGGTTGTTTAGAGCCTTTTTTAATAAGGTTTGTGAAAGTGTTTGGTTTTTTCATATTCACTTTCCCACGCCGAAGGTCTCAAATATAGGGAAAGTGGGTCCGTAACCTAAAAGGTACTACTGGACGGCCTCTCCAGAAAGCTTACTTTGCAGTGACCATTTTGCAGGGTCATGTTACGACCGCTAGGTTCCAGAAACTCATCCTGAAAACGGTGCCAATCCAACATTGTTTCCTTTCCCCGATCACTAACAAAAGACAAACCTTTGCAATCCTGGCTACCATTGAATAACTTCCGTAATTTTTTTTGTAAAAACATGCAATGCCCTTTGTTTTCACTTTCACCTGAGAATATATTATTGTAACGTTGTACGAAACAGCTCTGCACTGTAATCAGATGGCATCGCTAAGACGTCTATCATATTTTGTGTAACGTAAGTCGGCATTCCAAGTAAGGACTAGTCGTAGGGGAAGCCATATAGAAAGCAAAAGCACAGGAGGAAGCATGACTTCACGCACCTAGCCTTGGCAAGCTAACTCGTTGTCATCAAATTCAGCCCTTTTCCCGTGAGATCACGCAATAAACGAAACTTGTCGAGATAATTTTGTTTGGTTCTCGATAGTTTTTATTTGGAGTGCGGTGGTTTGGCCGCTTCACGGAACGCCCAGCTGATCCGTACGCTGCTCAGTGATCCCACCTGCACTTCTGATCATGGTCTCTTTAAGTTTTCATCAGAGCATGTTCCGCTTCGTTCGTTTCGTGCAAGCGAGAAATTCGGGCGAGCCGTGAAAGGATGCCAAACCAACGTCAGACGTGCACTTCAGTCGAACTATCGAGAGCATTGTGAGCCCAAGACGCATGTATTCCTCACAGTTTCGTGACGAGTATTAAATGCGAAACATTTCTTAGTGAATTTCAACAAATTTTAACGTATCTATCTATCTATCTATCTATCTATCTATCTATCTATCTATCTATCTATCTATCTATCTATCTATCTATCTATCTATCTATCTATCTAGACGCCTACGACTTTTAGCTCTCCTGGCCGTTTCGATAATGCTATCGATACCAAACTTGATATGGTATAACATGACTGTATAAGGAACATAGTTGACTAGTCATACAATGAAAATTATGATATGTATGTCATAAATAATATGATTTACATTTCATGACTTGTCAGGTCTTGTGGTGGTTTTGTTCACATGGCATGTTGCAAAACTGGTATGGTATGGCATGATTGCATGGCGACACAAGCGACAATGCTTAACATGAAAATCATGACGTGCGTGTCATGCAAGAACATCACTACATGCCAGGCTCATGATGCGCTCGCGGCCGTTTCGCTAGCGTCATGTATATCAAATTTGGTATTACATCTCGCGAATGGATGACGAAGGTATGTGACTGGTGCAAACATGATAATCACGAGATGCGTTTCATGTAACAACATGACTACGTGCCCCGCTCATGATGCGCTGGCGGCTGTTTCGCAAGCTTTACTTATAAAAAATGGGGTATTACGGCACATGAATGGTTGATGAAGGTATATGATACTGGTGCAAACATGATAAGCATGAGGTGCGTGTCAAGTAACAACTTGACTACATGCTACGCTCATGATGTGCTCGCGGCCGTTTCGCTAGCTGGCTTCACTTGTACGAAACTCGACATTACGCGACGCGAACGGACGGCATTGGTAAATGACACTTCCAAACATGATAATTATGACATTGGTGTCATGTAACAACATGATCACATGCCACAATGATAATGTGCTCACGGCTGTTTCGCTAGCCTCTCATATGCCAAATGTGGTATTACGTGATGCCAATGAATGACGAAGGTATGTGACTGACGGAAACTTGATATCATGTAATGCTTGTCATGTGAGAACATGACTACATGCCACAGTGAAGGCACCAATACATTTTGACGTGACGTGGTGCGCGTGCTCGCCAGCGTCAATTTCGTCGCGTCACGCCGGCGTCGCCACGCCAGGCACTGGTCCTGCCATATACTCGCAGACACGAGTTGCGCTGCGTTGCTTTGACGCATGCGCTTTTCAGCGCACTCGGTGTTCTCCGTCAGGAAAAGAGGGAGACACAGTGTTGTCTGGGTAACGAAGCGGTGCGAAATGCAGCATATCACATTTCACGCCAGTTGCCGTCGGGCCGCACTGACGGATGTTAGTCACGCCTGGCGTCAGACTATAGAGTGCTCACGTATTGCTAACATTTCGTCACCGTGCCCAGCGTGCGCGCGCGTCAACGCTACATTAGAGTATTTTGGGTTTTTCATGATGCACTCGTGGCCGTTTTGTTAGCTCGACATATACCAAATTTTGTGTTACGTGACGTCAATGGATGATGAATTATATGACTCGTGCAAACATGATAATCCTGACACACGTGTCATGTAAGAACACGATAGCATACCAAGCTCATAGCGTGCTCGCAGCTATTTCGCTAGCTCCACATGTTCTAAATTTGGTATCACGTGACGTATACATAACGAAGGCAAATGACACATCCAAACATGATAATCATGACACGGAGGTCATGTACGGTATCATTTACGTTCACCTTGTATTCTTGGGCTGATGTTAAAGTGACATATCAACATTTCTCATTCGTGCTTCGCATATCATCGATTCCCACTGTAAGTGTGATCTTCCAATTTTTATCATTGTGCATGCTTCCAGGGAATTTATGATCACCAGTTAGCCAGCAGAATTGTGCGTGTGGAATTTGGCCGGCAGTGTTTTGCCAATAGCCAGCTGCAATCACATGGCGAATGCCGACTTCATATAGCAAAACGAACTTTGCCGACAAAGCCATCTGTTGGAGTTTTTTTTTTTCGTGAGTGACCGTCAAGTGAAGAGTGCCAGAATTTTTCACCGGTACAGCTATTGGCCGATAGTTTGATTTATTTACGGCATAACTAGTACACTGTAGCATAACCACCACCGAAAGCATGTTGCCTTGACGACACAAGGTGATCGTACCGGCTGTTTGCTTCCGCAAGCAACCGGTCGCACTTTCCGCACGGAGACACTTATTTGCCATGTAGAGGAGCCTCCGAACTCTGAAATGGGTCGAACTCTCGAGTGCTTTCTAGTGGGTCTTCCCAAAAAGGACACCACTCGCCCTGTCAGTCCGTGTTTGGCCGTGACTGTCTTGCCATTGCGTATGATCGCTGGTTGCGTTTGCTAGCTAATAAGCACCTTAACAGCCGGTCTAGTTTGAGTTAATCATGCCACAGCCTGCTTTGGAAAGATCGTGTGACTACTACGAACCAGTAGTGGTTTGACCGGCAGTTCGCTTTTGTGAGCGGATGGCTGTCGTGGGAACACCGGCTTTTTGTGCGGGGACAAATCTAGTAGTCACAGCATGCTTCCAGAGCAGGCTATGGCGTCATTAACTCAAACAGTGCCGGCTAATAACTCTCCTCACGCAAAATGCCTACGCAATCTTCGCTTTTTGATGGCCGGCCGTGCGCGAATCCAAACTGCCGGTTAAGCTGCTACTGACGGGCAAATAGCTGTACTGGTTTGCACTTCGTGACCGCTTGCGTAAAGAAGTGCCGGGAAAGCATGTTTTGCTACACCACGCCGCAGAAACAACCCTACCTGCCACAGGGCACGGCCACGTAGTACGACTTTCGCTCTTCAACTTCTAGCAATAATCTTGAGCTACATTCCTTGAGACGCGTCTACATAAGATCATTGACAATGAAAACTTCTTTAGCTTCGAAGAAACACTGCGATAGGACGCCAAATTTCAGAAACGTGAACACGGCGTTCAAGGTAGTGCTTCTGCGCTACGAATAATGAAGCACTTTTCAAAACAAAACGAAACCGAGAGAACTAAAACATACCGCGAGTGCTGCCGTTTTGGTCCGGTGTTCGGCCAATTTGGTTAGCTTCAATCACGTTTCGCTGCTTTTGTTAGAAACTTCGTATGTTATGCATACATTGCTAATAAAACATACATTGCGCATACATTGCGCATACATTAATTACGCATACATTGCTAATAAAAGAACATATACTGGTGGCTGGACGTATGCAAGGCTTGGCGGCTCTCTGTCTCTAAATGACAGTGCTGCTCAACCCAACCAAACCCATCTTGCGCAAGTTTCCTACGCAAATTAAACTCGGTTATCACTATACATTCATTTTTTTCAGTTGAACTTTTATTATCTCTACGCCTGCAATTTCTCGTTTACTTTTCTGTGTAGTTCTCATGACCCCGTTTATTACATCTTGCTTAAAAAATAGATTGGCGTGGGGCCCTTTTCAGAAGAAATTGCCACACTAACCCTTTCCTATTTTATCTGCATCTTCCTATACTTGAGTTTCAAAATAAAATGATAATAACCATAATGCACACAGCCGCGTTCATGGGCAAGACATCTTTGCGAGGAAAAGAGCTAACAAATAGAGAAGAAAACAAGAGCGAAGAAGGCGCTGCTTATTGCAAGAGCACCAAAATATCAAGCACATTCACTGGACTCGAAAGCGGGGCCCTCTGATGCCACCAGTGTTGATGAAGTTCTTATATAATCTGCCAATCCTGATGAACCTGGGAGAAAATGTATCCCCAGGCTGGGAGCGCTGGGAAAAACCTAGATGTTGTCGATGATAGGCACGACCCTCACTGGGGACGATAAGCGTAGGACGCGAAAAAAAAAGAGACCACCCTCCAAGCCTAGGCCACTCATTGCAAGCCAGCGGTGGTATAGTTTGCTAGTTTTATCTGCATAAAAATCGGCAGGCCCCAAAGTTTATAGCAGATCTTACTTCCCGGGGCAGTGGTAAATTTCCGCTGCCTAGTGCTGGTGACTGGGGAGAATAACTGTGAATGCAAAGGGTGGGCGCGATGTAGTGACAGCGAGCAATCATGACTCGGTGCTGACATCGTGAGGATGAGAAGGGATGCACACACACTGCTATTTTTTTCTGCGTATATCCAAGCTAGCTGCATGTACCACCACTATCAGTGCGTAGCGTGTTATTACTATGGCGGTATATTGCTATAGTTTTGTTCTTGGTGTCTTTATATTTTGTTCTTGTGAAATAGCTTGTCGAGATGAATGCAGCGCTTTTTTTCTGGAATGTATACTTCGTTACCGCTCTCTACTTTTTTTTCTTATTGATGGGCTACGGCACAATGTCATTCCTCTTACAGCTGGTGCTCTCTTCGCAGATCCCTAGTCGTCGTGCGTTAACCGACGATAAACTACGTTCCTTGAGATCTGCAGCTTGAAAAAAAAACATATCTAACTTCGCAAATTCTACTTATTTGTAACTGAAACTGCACTTAACAAGGGCACCGACAATTTAGGAAGGCACTTACATCAAAACAACCTCCCTTTTCGAAATACCACAGTTATGGTAAATATCTTATAAATATGGGTGCATAACGAATGGGCAAAATGATGCGTTTTGGCAGTGTTTTCACACGTGCCACGGAAAATTTCAGACATTAGCTCTTTCGACTTTTATTAGATAGGTATAAATTTATTATTCTTATGCGATAATTTCACAACACTTCAGCTTGTTCTCACTTGAAATCAGCGAGTGGTATTATTCGGCCTTTAATTATTCTTAATTCTTAACATGTCAACATACTTTATGCAGTGTTGCCGGAGAAGTTTCACAGCGAAAGCTCTTATGATATTGCAACTTGTGTCTCGTGCAGCGCCCTGGTTATCCGCCACCACCGCCGCGCAAATTAAAAAGAAAAACCTAGTACCAATTAGACAGGGGACTTTAGCACCTGCCCCCTCGAGCTCAAAGACTGAATGAAAAGGCAAAAGATCACAACAAATATTGGTAACATTATTAAATCACGCAGAAGGAGGATTTCAAGCTCTGAGCTCAATCTTACCAGTTTCTGACCGGCGAAAACAAACCCACAAGCAATTTTTCCCACCTTATGACCATATGGGGGCCGCCATCTTGTGTGGGACCAAGCCACTTTGAGGACAACGAGTCATATCTCGGCTTTTACACACCCCAGGACGACAAATCAGGTCTCGATATAGTCGTTAAAATCCGGAGATAGCCGTAGAAAAAACCGCGAGCGCCCAATTCAACTGAGAGCGTCAAAAGAGACTTATTTAGAAGACACACTCAGTGTTGCCGGACTGCTGTCACTGCTTGAGCTGGGTTTGGCGAAACAGCTTCCACAGCGAATTAAGCCCACTGGAACTGCTCCTCCACCTCTTAGCCAATGAGCACAGATTATTCCAACTGCGGGAGCGGGAGCGGCCGCGTCAGCAGCATGGGTAAGTGAGCTCTGCACATATCTACCTATAACTATAGCAATTTTGGTCCTAGGAGGGTCAGAGTGGTGTCTATTTGTTCGTGAAGATACAAGGAGTTCAACCGCTACAAATACTGCTATTACAAACGAAATTTTCAAATTTTAGGAGCGGAAAACAGTGTGAATCTGTGAAAACAACAACAGTCGGACCACGTGCCCGGTGCCGCGAAGTTCCCAACCGGAAAAAAAATCGCGTGTTGATGGAACTACATTAAGAGGCCTGAGGTGCGGCCTCACCGGTAACCACCGCCGGGAACGCACTCCCTCACCAGAGAAGGATTGGCCACCCTGGTGCAGTATCTGGCCACTACCTCCCACATGGATACGCCAAATAACTCACGGCCCTCAGTCCTCAGCAGCTGCGAAGCAACTGACTACGGCGGCGGTCAGATCCGCAACGCAGTAGAGGGTGCTAAGAATTTCTGGACTACAGGCCGCCATTGGAACCTGAACTTGGCAACGTTTAACGCTAGAACCTTATCTAGTGAGGGAAGTCTAGCTGTACTATTCGAAGAGCTAGAGGGTGTTAAATGGGATATAATAGGGCTCAGTGAGGTTAGGAGGACAGATGAGGCCTATACGGTGCTACAGAATGGGCACGTCCTTTGCTATGGGGGCTTGGCAGACAGAAGAGAACTGGGAGTGGGGTTCCTAATTCACAGAAACATAGCTGACAACATAGAGGAATATTATAGCATTAATGAAAGGGTAGTAGATATTGTAATTAAACTGAATAAAAGATACAAGATGAAGGTAGTACAGGCTTACGCACCACATCTAGCCATGATGACGCTTATGTTGAAAGCTTCTATGAAGACGTGGAATCGGCAATGAGTAAGGTAAAAACACAGTATACTATAGTGATGGGCGACTTTAATGCAAAGGTAGGGAAGAAGCAGGCTGGAGACCAGGCAGTAGAAGATTATGGCATCGGCACTAGAAACGCCAGAGGAGAGCTACTAGTAGAATTCGCAGAACGCAATAATTTGCGGATTTTGAACACCTCCTATCGAAAACGAGAAAACCGCAAGTGGACATGGAGGAGCCCTAATGGTGAAAATAAGAACGAAATAGACTTTATAATGACTGCACACCCAGGAATCGTGAAGGATGTGGAAGTGGTTGGCAAGGTACGATGCAGTGACCATAGAATGGTACGGTCTCGAATTCGCCTAGACTTGAAGAAGGAACGATAGAAACTGATACGCAAGAAGCCAATCAATGAGCTAGCACTGAGAGGGAAAGTACAGGAATTCAGAGTGTCGCTGCAGAACAGGTACTCGGCTCTTAGTGAGGAAACCAACCTTAGCGTAGATACAATGAATGATAATCTGACGAGTATCATTACGGAGTGTGCAGTGGAAGTTGGAGGCAGGGTAGTTAGACAGGACACTGGCAAGCTTTCCCAGGAAACGAAGAACCTAATTAAGAAGCGTCAAACCATGAAAGTGTCAAGTACAACAGACGAAATAGAACTGGCAGAGCTTTCGAAGTTGATTAATAGACGTAAAGTATGCGATGTAAGAAGGTATAACATGGAGACAATTGAACACGCTCTGAAAAACGGAGGAAGCTTCAAAGCAGTGAAGAGGAAACTTGGGATAGGCAAAAATAGGATGTATGCACTAAGGGACAAAGAAGGCAAAATAACTACCAATATGAATAGGATAGTTAAAATAGCGGAGGAGTTTTACAGAGATCTGTACAGTAGCCGAGACAACCACGACCTTAATACTATAAGAACTTGCAGTAACTCAAACGACACCCCTCCAGTAATGATAGAGGAAGTCAGAAAAGCTTTGGAGAGCATGCAAAGAGGCAAAGCTGCTGGTGAGGATCAGGTAACATCAGATCTGCTGAAAGATGGAGGACAGATTGTGTTAGAAAAACTAGCCACCCTGTTTACGAGGTGTCTCCTGACGGGACGGGAAGGGAAGGGTCTTGGAAGAACGCTAACATCATCTTAATACATAACAAAGGAGACGAAAAGTACTTGAAGTATTACAGGCCGATCAGCTTACTCTCTGTAGTGTACAACCTATTTACAAAGGTAATTGCTAACAGAGTAAAGAAAACATTAGAATTCAATCAACCAAAGGAACAAGCAGGATTTCGAACAGGCTACTCAACAATTGACCACATTCATACTATCAATCAGGTAATAGAGAAATGCTCAGAATATAACCAACCATTATACATAGCCTTCATAGATTACGAGAAGGCGTTTAATTCAGTAAAAATATCAGCCGTCATGCAGACACTGCGGAATCAGGGTGTAGATGAAGTATATATAAACTTTCTGGAAGAAATCTACAGGGGATCAACTGCTACCATAGTGCTTCATAAAGAAAGCAACAGAATACCAATCAAGAAGGGTGTAAGGCAGGGGGACACAATCTTCCAATGCTATTTACCGCTTGCTTACAGGAGGTTTTCAGAAGCCTAGAATGGGAACAGTTAGGGATAAGAGTTAATGGAGAATACCTTAGTAACCTGCGCTTCGCCGATGACATTGCATTGCTGAGTAACTCAGGGGACGAATTGCAACGCATGATTACGGAGTTACACAGGGAGAGCAGAAAGGTGGGTCTTAAAATTATTCTGCAGAAAACGAAAGTAATGTACAACAACCTCGGAAAGGAACAGCGCTTCGAGATAGGTAATAGTGCACTTGAAGTTGTAAAAGACTCTGTATACTTAGGGCAGGTAATAACCGCAAAGCCTAACCACGAGATTGAAGTAACTAGAAGAATAAAAATAAGGTGGAGCACATTCGGCAAGCACTCTCAAATTATGACAGGTAGATTGCCATTATCCCTTAAGAGGAAGGTATATAACAGCTGTATCTTGCCGGTACTTAGCTACGGAGCAGAAACCTGGAGACTCACAAAGAGGGTTCAGCTTAAATTGAGGACGACGCAGCGAGCAATGGAAAGAAAAATGGTAGGTGTAACCTTGAGAGACAAGAAGAGAGCGGATTGGATTAGGGGACAAACGGGGGTTAAGGATATCATAGTTGAAATAAAGAAGAGGAAATGGACATGGGCCGGGCATGTAGCGCGTAGACAGGATAACCGCTGGTCATTAAGAGTAATTAACTGGATTCCCAGAGAAGGAAAGCGGGTTAGGGGGAGACAGAAGGTTAGGTGGGCAGATGAAATTAAGAAGTTTGCGGGTATAAATTGGCAGCAGCAAGCACAGGACCGGGTTAACTGGCGGAACATGGGAGAGGCCTTTGTCCTGCAGTGGACGTAGCCAGGCTGATGATGATGATGATGACGCAGTGGGGCTCGAACCCGGGTCCGCTGGATACCAGCCTAGTATTCTTGCAAGTGTTTCATTGCAAGTGTTTGTTGCGAAATTCCTTGCAAGTGTTTAGCGGATACCACGCTTCTCAAAAGATTAATAAAAACTAGCATAGCGATGCCGGTCTACTACCCAAAAAATTTCGTTATATTGTCTAAGTCAGTATTAAGCAAGTGTGTTTGAACCAGTTACCAAATGAGGTTTTAGCAGAGGCTTTGAAAGGCCGCTCTTCTAGCTTTCTTTGTGATTGTTATGCGTCTTCCGCGTAGGCCTGTCGTTTTTATTTCAGTCTCACATTCCAAACAACGTGCATCTGGAGTGCCATCAAAACTTAGAAAGTACTCATCATTTTGCATACTCAAGTAATTACCACAGTTATAGTGCGCAGTATTCCTAAACTTTAGTGCTTTATAGCATTCTGTAATATTGTCGATTGTGATGTCGTTTTCTGCTGCCTAAAGGGCTAAGCTTCTCTGTGTTATGCTATATTAGGGAAGACGAAAAATAAACTTATCACATAACCCGAAAGATTTTATGTCTCACGAGCTCTTCCACAAGAATATCTGTGGTCAAACGTCCAAAGTGGGAGTCCAAAGGCGTACATGTTCGGTGTGGTTGGTATGTCTTTCAAAGTATTTATTTTTTAGAGATGTGAATATATTCCTTTACAGTAAGATGGACTTTTCTTCACTTTCGTTCTCTGCGAGGCTCGCGGTTAAGGCTTTTTTCACTCTCTGTGGCAAGATAATTCCCTTCACTTCGTGTGGCTGTGAATAATGAATCCGGGCGGACGCATACGATGAGGATGGTGTGTAAGGATCAGAGCCGCGATTCGATTGCACTCTTCTGGGGGAAAACGAGAATAATGTGTCCGTTGTTCGTGTGGACCATTTATTCGCGGTCATCAACTGAGCCATCTATCTTGACATGCTGGAGCAATGCGTGGAAAGGGACATACCATTGTACGTAGGTTTTATTCTTGTTTTCCGTGGTGGCTCATGCTAAACGAAAAAAAAAAGTTTGGAAACGCTAAGGTTAAGCAGACGATGTGGTAGAGACCTAAACTATTGCTGATAATTTCAGACGCGTCACATAAAGTCATAAGATGATTCCTTCCCTTCATTATTATTCACATGATAATGCTAGACAGCCTAATTCATTGTAAGCAAAGTTGGATGATGTGAGAGGTTTGCTCTCAAGATCGGAACAAGGTAGCGCTAAAGGGCTTCCTTCCGGACCTTTCTCTCAGTCCCTCTTCTTGCTTTGTTCCTCAGTAAGCACTTCAACCAAGCTGTGAACGAAGGAGGGTTTGGGGAAGTGGCATTCCCCAAACCCTTTTTCGTCAACGATGCCGACAACAAGGTCAATACGGAGTACCCACTGCACCATAATTCACCATATTGCGTATTAATAAAGTAGCAGCTGCGTGTCTTTGAAATATTTCGCCCACCTAAGTATCTGTAGACCATCTGATGGCAATAAGGCCTTTAAAATTGGTCCAGATTATCAGGAATTATTGCCCAAACCTTTGTAGTTCGTGATTAGCTTGTTATTATTGCATTTCTATAGGGTGGCTACAAGTGTGTTACTGCGTGTCTGCCACGCAATATGACTTTTAGATTGGGTCTTTTGAATAAGATATACACAATTCAGTGGCTCTCTGATATGCTGCTCTACTGTAATGCAGACTGCCTGGTTCCGACAGGGTCTTAAAAACAGATTTTTAATTGTGTAAGAATTTCTCAACTTACCCGTCAAGAAAATTACCCACCCGTCCGATACCCTGTCGCGCAAGAAACTCATTGATATAATTAAACAAGTGAATGAAACAACGTAAATTTTGGGTGATGATAGCTTTCAATCCAGACACCGATGTCGGTAATCTAGTTTCTTACGCACTGGGCTTCGCACTTGCAAAATGAGATTATATCAAAACCAAATGAATTGGTTGTGCTGGCTGTACAAAGAAGTATCGAAGACAGTCTATGAACACGTTTTTTTTACTTGTTTCATGGTAGTTCAAAAGAAGGCCCCTCTAGGACAACACGTGAAGGTAAAAAGGCAGATCCAACTCAACAAAATTATTTCTATGTCGTGCAAATTGGAGGTCAAATAGATGTTTGGCCACTGTCGAATGCATCTTTTGTAGTCCAGTTCTAGATGCTGACTGTGGTATCAGTTATAGATATTGACTGTGGTAGAGACAGAGAGTGAGCACGGTGCGACGTTGGTCACCTGGTCTTGAGACCGAAAGCCCACACCGAAACAGAAAGTGAAGGAACTGAAGACAACGAAGGTGTGCGTGTGAACCAGAGATGTGGTGGCCTATCTACGCGGTCGCGAGAGAGCCTTCATCTTCCAGCGAATTGTTCTCCTAGGCCCTGCGCTGACGTGCCGCTATCGGGCCATGCATCTCTATGTGTTCGACGCCTTCCACGAGTTCAGGCTTGCGCGTGCGAAACCTGATGGGATGTTCTTGGCTGAGGATTGAGTGGTTTTGGCTTTGCAGTCTTAGTGTTCGAGTCTCCAGTTTGCCAGTTTCTGAGTCTAACCCTATCTCTAGTGCTCCTGTCGACTACTTCTCCTGGCCAGGTGCGATCCGCCTGGTCAGCGTCTCTGCGGTCTTATGAATTGCCGCTAGACTCCTTTTTCCGCAGTGGTATCGACAGAATTCCCGTGGCACTGGTACCAACAAATGGAGGCTTCATCAGACTTACGAACCATCAGGTGGTCCAAAAAAAATGCTACTTCAAACCATTTCCAGACCACCAGAAATGTGCGCCTATTTGGGCGAAGGAGTATCGTGTATAGGTCGCCGGATCAAACCTGCGTGCAGGATCTTCTCTAATGCACCTCGTTCGCCGCTACCTTGGTGCGTTCTTCCATTCAGCCCCCTCTTGCATGTACCAAAGGCCTTTTACAGGGAGTTGACTTCAAGTCGAGTCCAGCTGAGACCCTCGACAGGCTCTCTGGAGCACGCGTAATTTCGATTTACCGATGTAATCACCTAGTGAACAAAGAAAGGGAACCAACTAAATCTGTATTCGCGACATTTGTGGGCACAAAATGCCGATCAGAAACAAAATTGGGGCCATTGAGCTTTTGAGTAGAGCCCCTCAATTTTCGTCCGAATCAGTGCAAATACTGCTGGAGATTCGGCCACAGTGCGGGAAGATGCAAATTAACGTTCGTTGTAGCACCTGCGGAGAGAGCCATTCTTCAAGCGAGTGTGCTGCAACAGCGGAAAAGTGTTGTCTTTGTGCGGGGAGTCACTGTGCCGACAACTCTGACTGTTCTGCTCGTTCTCAGGAGGTTCAAATCCTAGATATTATTGTACGCCGCCACTGTTCTTGAAGGGAAGCCATTGATATAGTTAGAGACAGGGCTTCTAGATACTCTGGCATCACAGCGCGCTGCACTTCCTGTGTAGACTCAAATCTATCGCAGGCTATTGAAACTGCTGTGGAAAATGCAGTGAGTAAGGCAAAAAGTAAACTCATATATAACCTTTCTGACTATTTGGTTCACATTCTTTCAAATCAGATTGTGCAAGGAGTACAGATTAGTACAGAACCTGCAGTATCAGACATTAGCGATGCCACTCAGCTATGCAATGTAGCGTATGACGAATTTTCTGCATCTGCAGACAAGGCTAAGCAGTCAGAAACACAGGTGCACTTGGAGCGACATACGCCCCACTCGAGCACAAGTGCCACAATGGCTATGAAACTCAATATGTGAACTGATAAACGTAAGATTCCCTATCTCCACCGATCTCAAGTTCAAAACTAAACAGAATGAATCGGTTATTTCGAGTAAAGATGCTCACAGGGGCGCGACATGCGTCTGTGTGGTGCGTTAACACCATATGTCAGTTAAGAGTACTACAGCAGAAGTACGGTTCTATATTATCAGCCTCAACCGACTTACATTACTTTTGCCGTCATTTTGTTCCTGATATTAAATAATTCTCCAAGAAGCTCAGCTTATATCTGATAAAAATTCTCGTCTTGCAGGTTTTCCTTCTTTTTGATTAGATCGCCCAACACGTTATGGTGGTTTATTGAACCTTGTATCCAGTAAATCATGCCATAGGGGAAAATTTCTTTCAGATTGTTATACTTTGATTGTGAAATTGTAGCATTAGACATGTGTCTCCCCTGCTAACACTGTTTTTACTTAAAATTGTTACTTCCCCTCCGGTGTGCAAAGTACGCGTAATCGTGATTTTGCACACGCTCGGTGTGCAAAGTACGCGATACAGTGTTTTGTTGGAATGTACAAAGGAAATTGTACTCACAGGATACTTTATTTCAGACCACTTGTTTTTGGTTCTAAGGACAAATTCTTCTGGTAGGCGACTGTGGGAATTGACTATTGACCACAAGCACTCGTGTCTGAATAATTCCATGTAACATTTGTCCAAGGTCAGATTTGCTCAGTATTAGATTCAACGTTTTCATTGAATGCATGGAAGGCTTTGTCATGGACTGTTCTGGATTCACCAACTAACAGTGAGCATCGTGCGGTGGTTTCGGATATTATTTGTCCAACAATAACTTTAGATCAGCCAAAACGCACTTGCACATATACCATAACACATACATCCATCATAGCCAATTTCAAGCCTAGCTCCGTTCTGCCATTTCTAAACTTAGAAATTCCAGTACTAAGAAGATTGCATCTACAACTGGGTAAATGCTGGAGGGATCTAGAAGAAATTCCTAATTTTCTAGTCTATCGAATAAACGATTCTCCTCTCATTGGCAGAACGACTGTACGCGCGAATACAGAAGACGAAAAGGCGCTAGAAAAAACTTCTTCATAGTCAATGCCCAACAAACTAGAAGAACTATCATTTCCTGGGTGGCGTAATTAGGCGTACAGTGAACCGCGCGAAAGAAGAATATGGCAGTTGATAGTTTGATTCTCTTTCTAAATAAAAAATAAGCGTGCTTTGTTCTCTTATCTTCAAACAAGAAAAGTACTGGCAACGCATTTAACGTTGCAATTATGTGCCTTGACGCCGCAAGAAATGAACACCTGTCTAGAAGACATACCTCAAACTTTAGAGCGCTGCTTCACTTCTGATCTTTCGGGTGTTCGGCCCATGCTGGTAAACTTGCATGTATTTCCATAAGTTTGGTTAGCTGAATTGAGTCAGACAGTATTATGCCTACCGAGGACAGCACCGGCACCAGATTGAATTACGAACTCTATGTTAAAATTTTCACTCCAGTAATCACTCAATCTTCTGCTAGAACTAATGAATTATTCGTTTGGGAACGCATAAACAGATCCAGATTGGAAACTTTCCAAAATTATATTGTTCCTCAAAAATGAAAATGGAGAATACATATTGGATCACACAAGGCCAATCGCACTGACATCGAAATTAGTCAAATTGGTCAAGAAAATTATCAATATACGACCTAATGAACTTTTTACCAACAGGTCAATTCTAAGCCCCTGTCAAATCGGGTTCGTGGCTGGTAGTTTAAATTGGGTTGCCCACTTTGAATTTGAAAGTCCACTTCAATTAGCTCGGCTACATCACAAATATGGAGCATTAGTTACCTTAAACATTGCTAAAGCTTATAATACTGTGGAGCACTGTATTTTGATAGATGAATTAGAATACCTTGATTTTCTGTCATACATAGTAGCGTGGGTTAACAATTTTCTTGCAGAGAGGAAATTTTATTGTTGTAAAACGAGTTTTCTTCATATACTTATACACAAACGAGGGGGTACCATGAGGCTGAGTGCGTTTCCTGGTGTGATTCAATTTACTAATGACCACCATTCCACATAAACAAGACATCACAACTTATGCTCATGCTGACAATATCGCGTCTTTTTTTTCAACGGCAGAAAACATTCAGACCTTATATGAACGGCTGCCGACTTACCTTAATAATATATTGGAGAGCTAGATAGATGGCAACTGCTTTGTACCTAATCCGAGTAAATGTTCCCTCCTTCTTTTCCAGCTGCAATAACCCATGCACATCTTTCTGTCTTACCATCATGAAGATATAGCACAGGAAGAATCTGTCAAACACCTTAGAATAATTTATCACCCATCGCTTCACTGGCGACCTCATATCAAATACATTGCCGCGAAAGGTGTGTGGGCGATGTATTACATATTACGTAGGGTAAGCAAATACCGCATAGGTATGAGAATATTTGCACGTGTTTGTATGAAAAAGACCGATGATAGGAATGTTTTGTAGATTCCAGCTAGTGGGGCAGGCGGTTTTCGGGACGACAACGAAGCAGGCGCCTTGCTGTACAGCAAATCTTCAACACGCTATTTTCGCTGCCGTAAGCTGCTGTCATCTTTTGTTCGCATTGCACTGCGAAATTGGTAGAGGAGCTGGGCCACGACTCTTCCCGATGCTTCACACTCCTAGTGGGAGCCATTCATTAAACCCGGACGTGCCTATTGCGACCCCTGTTCATCGAATCAGGCGTCGGCTACGAGGTCTTCCTCCAGACTTCAACCCCTCGCAGAAGCCCTCTACAAGACATCTAGAAATGGCTAACACCAGCCGCCAGCCTGTACTTCTCGGCACCAGTCCTCCCGTTCCATCCCAGGTAACATTTTTTGCAATCGGTGGAGCCTGAACACTTTGGTGGTGGCGCACACAAAGATGTAAAAGTCTGGTTAGATCAATATGACCGTGTTGCGAAGATCAACCAGTGGTCTGCTCAGGAAAAGCTCGGCCGGGCCTACTTCTATCTTGATGACAGCGCTCGTACTTGGTACGAGAACAGAGAAGGCAGCTTGTCCACAAGGACCGACTTGCACCAGCAGATGGTTGAAACTTTTGCCAATGTCGACAGACGTGACCGCGCCCACCAACTACTGGAGCTAAGGGTTAAAAAACCCAAAGAAACGGTCGCCATGTTCGCCGAAGACATGACACGTTTACTTCGAAGGGCTGACCCGCAGATTACCGAAGATAGGAAGTTGCGCTACCTCATGCGTGGCGTGAAAGAGCAGCTGTTTGCCGGACTTCTGCGCAACCCGCCAAGCACTGTAGAAAACTTCATCAAAGAAGCGTCAGCTATCGAGTGGACACTTCACCAATGCTGCCGACAATATGACCGCTTGTGCAGCAGAGCCCAAATTCAGGTCGCCGCTGTTACGTTAGTCATAGCTCCTTGCGTGACATGATTAGAGAGATTGTTCGTGAAGAACTGCAAATGTTGCGGACTCCGGTGGTAGATACACCCACGGCATCTGTCGCTCAACTCGTCAGCGACGAAATCCGCCAAGCATAGTCGACAGCTGATCCTGCCCCTGAGCAACGTCCCATGACGTACGCCACCGCCCTTCGAAGCTCCCCACCCGCTCAGCCTTCATACTACCCGCCACCTGCTACTGTTCCTTGGTCACCACCTCAGGGGGAAACATCGTGGCGCCCACCCATCCAGCCCCCATACGACCAGTCGCCTTCTGGCATGCCATGGCCTTCGTCACGTGAGGTGTCATCACAGCATCCACAGCTTCGCCGAACAGACATCTGGCGCACTGTCGACAGGCATCCACTATGTTTCAACTGCGGAGGTGTAGGCCACATAGCCCGCTATTGCTGGCACCGCGCCGATCCGCTTCACCCTCTCAGGCCATGGATTGACAGTCGACACGACAACGACTACGTATCCCACCGTGGCGATGTCGGTTCTCAAGGACCTCCGGTACCTGGACCCCCATTCGAAGGCCGCCGTAACAATAAAGACAGGAATATAACTGATTACGAGCCGCGCTTCCGACATCGACTACGCTTTCCTTCTCCTGCCCAGTCACCTTCGTTGCAGCACCGCGATTTCGCCGACACCAGAGGAGCGAGGACTCCCAGCCCACACCGGGAAGACTGAAGGAGGCGACCTAAGTGGGTAAGGTTGCAAGCTGTCAAGACGAAGAAAAAAGCCCCCATTACTCTCAACTCAGGACGCTGTAAAGCCGACAAGACGTAATACTGACGAAACTGTGACCCAAGGCCTTACCGTTCTTGTGGACGGACAGCAAGTCAAATCTTTAGTCGACACCAGGGCAGACTTCTCTATTATCAGTGATGACCTTGCCGTACGCCTTTAGAAAGTAAAGATAGCATGGACAGGACCTCACTTAAGTACGGCAGGTGGCCAATTACTGATGCCTGTCAGAATGTGCACAGCAAGGCTCGACATCGGTGGCTCTACTTTCGTGGCGACGTTTGTCGTTCTCGCTTCATGCTGTAAAGACCTGATTATCGGAATGATTTTCTTGAAAGAACACGGCGCTATCATCAACGTCCCTGACAGTGTCATTACGTTTCGCAACAACAGCCCTGCTTTAGTCGATTGTTCAGAGCCGAGACATACGTCTCGTTCAGGGCCTTTGCGTCTGACGGATGTCGACGTGGTCATTCCGCCACGATCATGAACGCTTGTTTGACGGCGACGGCGAGCCGTTTGACGGCGACGGTATTGCCAACCAAATAAGCTCACTGATATATAGCCACGGAATTTCAGTTGCTCAAGGTCTAGTCACTGTCACTGCAGGGCACACAAGCTTGCTGCTCACTAACTTCAGTGCTGGGCGCCGACACCTCCAAAAGGGTACAGCCATCGCTTATTTTGACATTACTTCAGAAATTCAAGGCAGTTTATCGGCCCTAGATGAAGCACCTAAAGAAAAATCAGTACGTAATCTTGATGTTGGTACTACATTGTCAAGGGACGAAAGAACGAGACTTCTTGAGCTGCTAGCTAAATTCCAGGACTGCTTTTCACCGACATCTCGGGTCGGTCGAACGCCGCTAACAAAGCATCGAATAAATACCCACAGCGCAGCAAGAGCTATACACCAGAATCCTTATCGTGTGGCTCCAGAGGAACGGGAAGTGATACAGCAACAAGTCGCTTAATGCTTGAAGATGATGTGATTCAGCCATCACAGAGCCCGTGGTCGTCACCTGTAGTACAAGTTAAGAAAAAGAATGGTACCCTGCGTTTTTGCGTGGACTACAGGAAGCTGAATCAAGTTACTAAGAAAGATGTGTATCCGCTTCCACGTATTGATGACTCCCTCGATAAGCTTCGAATCGCTCGCTACTTTTCTTCAATGAACCTCAGAAGCGGCTATTGGCACATCGAGGTAGACCCAAGAGATCGGGAAAACACCGCTTTTGTGACGCCGGATGGTTTATGTGAATTTAAGGTTCTGCCCTTCGGTCTGTGCTCAGCGCCCGCTGCTTTTCAAAGGCTCATGGACACTATACTTTCGGGGTTGAATGGAAGACCTGTTTAGTTTATCTAGACGACGTCTTAGTGTTTTCCCCAACTTTTGACGAGCATCTCAAAAGACTAGAAGTTGTTTTACGAGCCATACGCTCCATGGGCCTCACATTGAAACCAGAGAAATGCCACTTTTGTTTTGAAGAACTGCCATTTTTTGGTCATGTCGTCAGCTGCACCGGCGTTCGGCTTGATCCCGAAAAACTTGCGGCCGTGGCACAGTTCCCAGTACCGTCCGACAAGAAAGCTGTCAGGCGCTTTCTGGGCCTAAGCGCCTACTATCGCTGGCTCATCGCCGACATCGCACGGATTGCGTCCCCGTTAACACGCCTCACTAGAGACGACGCCACCTTTGAGTGGAACGACGATCAGCAAGCAACGTTCGATGACCTCCGCCAACGTGTTCAAACACCTCCAGTTCTTGCTCACTTCCACGAGCAAGCGCCAACAATGCTTCACACTGACGCAAGCAATGTAGGCCTCGGAGCTGTGCTTGTGCAGTGGCAAGAAGACACGGAACGAGTGATCGCCTACGCAAGCAGGACGCTAACACGCGCTAAGTCCAATTCTTCAACAACTGAAAAAGAATGCCTCGCCGTGGTCTGGGCAGTTATGAAATTTCGTGCGTATTTATATGGCCGCCCTTTCAAAGTTATAAGTGACCATCATTCACTCTGTTTGTTGACTAATTTAAGAGATCCAACCAGCCGATCAGCGGGGTGGAGTCTGAAGTTACAAGAGTTCGATATGACGGTCATACACAAGTCTGGGAAGCGCCATACGGACGCCGACTGCCTGTCTCAATCAACAGTACAGTCAGCCTCTCTTTCTGATGACAATGATATAGCCTTCCTTGGTGTTCTCGACGCGTCCACGATTGCCTAACAGCAACGAGGCGACCCCAAATTGTTTGATTTGATCAATTACGTGGATGGACATTTTTCGAGGGCACCCAGAGTCTTTGCAAGGGCATTATCGTCGTTTTATTTACGCAATGCCGTCCTCTACAAAAAACTTTTCATCTATCGGAGTTCCCTATTTGCTTGTTATTCCTGCACCCCTTTGAACTGAAGCGCTTCAAGCATGTCACAACGAGCCGACGTCTGGCCATTTAGGCTATACTCGCACATTGGCAAGTGTACAGCAGGGATACTACTGGCCATGACTCACAACAACCGTCAAGCACCACATTCACACTTGCCTCGATTGCCAGCGACGCAAGTCACCTTCAAAGAGACCCGCCGGTCAGCTGCAACTAGTTCAGGTTCCACGTACACCGTTTGACCAGATAGGAATGAATATTTTGGGACTCCTTCCTACTTCTACTGCAGGGAATCGCTAGGTTATAGTCGCAACAGACTACCTAAATAGGTATGCCGAAACAAAAGCTATCCAAAAGAGCACCGCAGCAGAAGTGGCGAGATTTTTCATAGAAGATATTGTGCTACGCCACAGTGCCCCGACTATCGTGATGACAGACTGCGGAACAGCATTCACGGCAGCTCTTTTAGACCACGTCCTGATGCTTAGTGGAATGACTCACCGTAAGACCACTGCGTATCACCCGCAAACGAATGGACTAACGGAGCGCCTCAACAAGACCATTGAAGGCACGCTGTCGATGTACGTGGATGTCCAACATAAGAATTAGGATGCCATTTTACCCTGTATTGCGTTTGCATACAATACGGCTAAACAAGAAACGACTCGCATTACTCCATTCAGCTTGGTTCATGGACGGGAGGTACGGACAATGCTGAATGCAATATTGTCACATGAATGGGACGCTACCGACACAGGCGCTGACGTGTTCACTGAACGCACGGAAGGAGCTCGGCAGCTCGCCCGCTTACGGATCCGCCAGCGACAAGACTACGACGCAGCCCGCTACAGTGCTCAACATAGAACTGTAACGTACAAAATCGGTGACAGAGTGTGAATTTGGACACCCGTACGAAAATGTGGACTGTTCGAGAAGCTGCTAAGGCGATATTTCGTGCCATACCGAGTATCGCCCCAGCTAAGTGACGTCACCTACGAGGTCGTCTCCGACAGTCCCCACTGCCCGAGGCGTCGCCAGCACCAGCCTGAACTTGTGCATGTAGTGCGTATGAAGCCGTATGTGAGCGACTGACTGCACGTTAAAAAATACCATGTGTCTGAATCAGCATCGGGGCCATGCTCCTATAAGGAGGGGCAAGTGACACGTGTTTATATGAAAAAGAACGATGATAGGAGTGTTTTGCAGATTCCAGCTAGTGGGGCAGATGGTTTTCGGGACGACAACGAAGCAGGCGTCTTGCTGTACAGCTGATCCTGAACACGCTATTTTCGCTGCCGTAAGCTGCTGTCAACTTTTGTTCGCGTTGCACTGCGACAATACACACACTGGTAATATTATATCACATGTACAATCGTCCTAATTTGGAATTTGGTTGTGTACTTTTCTCCGGAGTTCCAGCTTACAAGTTACGGCCTCTAGTTTTTCTGGAAAGAGAATCTTTGCGATCATGGCTTGTTCTGCCTAAAACAGTTGCTAACAATGTCTCGAATCGAGTTCCCTCCACTTTCCTGGAGATTTTGCTCCGTGACTGCTCAGGTATTCTTGAAAATGTTTGAATCACCATTACGACATTCAGAAACAGCCTTTACTTACACCCAGGAATCGTTTTTTGGTGCTACATGGCTGCGATTTCACACCCCACCAAAATAAATTTGTGCAAAATTTACTGGACACTCTAAACGTACGTATATGCGACATCACTCTGAGTCGTGAAATTTAGTACCTTGTGGAAATTATATTTGGTATTTTTCCTAATACCGCCAAAATACTTCTCCATAATATTTTGGACTGTTTACCACTAGATCACCTGCGCAGTATTATAACAAACGTTATAATAGCTACAGACGCAACGCAATGGGACGAAAAGTCAGGGGTTTGTATTTTGAGCCCAATTTTAATTTGGATTTATTCTCTTCGACTACTCATTTCATACTCGTTTTTCTGTGAATTTCTAGTAGTAGTGCTCGCCGTACGCAATTTTCATACAGGAATCACATCAGCTGTAATAATAACAGATTTTCTATCTCTCTGTGCGGCACTTTCTGTCAGTGCTGATAACCAAGTAACAAATGCGATGCGTGCACTGGTGCCTGCGCATTTGAGAAAAGTCCGATCATTTGAGTGCCTGCGCATAAATGATTATTTGTAAATGAAATAGCAGATTTTTTAAAACTAAGCTGTCAAATAGCGGACTGATTCCACCGCACTGTTCATTATCCGCTTATGTGACTACTGCTCGATTCCGCAGACGTACACCTGAGGAAGTCTCTACAGGTACAGCATTAACAGGCTCTACTGAATATCGCCATTTATATCTCTGTCGAAGAGACTTTTGCCACACTCGTGAACAAGAAGTAGCTATCACAAGGCTGCGTTGCCGGGTACCGAATCTAAATTTCCACACATGCAGGTTTGCTCAGGCACCTTCGCCACTGTGCGCGTGCTGTGATGAACTTGAAACAACAGACGATTTCTTTTTGACCTGCAAGCTGTTTAACACAATACGAAAAGCCCTTTCAGAAATACCCTTACTTGGTATAGGTATGGATTTATCTGTGCCTATTATTTTCTCTTTTGGAGCTTCCATTTCTGGGTTCTCTAATGCGACAGTATGCGCGGCTGTCAAGGACTATATTAATTAAACTAATGGGTTGACTAATTATTCTGTTTTCTTCTCCTAACGTGTCTACAGAATCATATGCGCATAAGGATCAGATTATCGCTCTATCCTAAGAGTAAATTCACTTGTTTATTTAAATACTCATATGCATTAGATCAAGCACAACAATTTCTTAGACCATCGGTAATACTTTTATTATATCTTTATTATTCTAAATCTGAACAGTAAATATTAAAACCGCTCAATTCTTGGCCAGTCCTCTGTAGTAAGTATGCGCCACAGACAATAGGTGAACAAGAACAAGAACTATTCATCAGCATGAACATGTGCCACGTCTCAGGTTCCACGTTACTCTACAATGCCAATTTCGGGCATGAACCAAGGTCTTCTAGCAACAACACAAAAAGGTGGCAACTAGCAAGAGCACAGATCGCTCCACCTTAAGGACAGAAGAGGGCAAAACTGGTGTGCTAGGCTAGCCGGGACGAGCTCGACAAGTCCTGAAGACGAGCAAGTGTTCCCTACCCGGCGTAGCAGTGCTTTCTCCGCGGTAATCAAGCGAGCAGCCTGGGTGAGTAGCTGATGCTGTTCTAGTGGTGGAGACCGTGGCTTTGGTACCACATCCAAGCAGGTCTGGCACAAGGGACTTAGATTGTGGTCAATGTTTCATGCACGGGTGAGCCCATCGTAACCTGGAGCTGAAGGTGTGGCTTTGGTGCTACATCGGGTGCAATGTGGCGTACAAGTTCCAGGTCGAGCAGTTCATACTCTGCTCGCGCTCCGTCACACAGATTCATTCTACAAACTTGCACAAGTTCGTCGTGTTCGCACCGCTTCATGCCTCTGTCGTCCACACCTTCAGGGTACACTTAGTGACGTCCGACTAGCAATGTTTACTTCGGGAAGCACCGATGCTATCGTGTGCGTATATTTAGGAGTACATGGTTTAGAACAGAAAGCACACTTTCAGTACTTAGCCGTTCAGAGTTCATGTAATTGGATCTCAAGTCGATAAATCATACTTTTGCGAGCCTAAGGCCCCCGAACCACTAAACTGACGAAAACTACTAAGATGTAGGAAGTATGTCATTGGCGCACGATAATGATGTCTTAGGGTTGTCTGTAATCTACAGTGGATCTCTACACTAACATCTATTTTACATAAATTGTAAAGGTATTTCTCCGTCAGTATTTGGCGGCACGAGCTCCAAGCCACGCCCTATAGCGTGCTCCCCCCCCCCATTGAAGATAAGACAACCAGCCAGTTGTCAAGCGGTAACACACTGTTCGAGCAAGTGTGCGATCCTCACGTAGTGTGGTGCTGCTTCAGTCTTAAATTTCGAGAGAGGAGTCGAGGAATTTGGTGCTGGTAAAGTGATAACACATCACCGAGCGTCAGATATTTCGATTCACGGCGGAGTTTCTAGAGCTGGGCAACAATTGCTCCAAGAGAAGCTGCAAGACGCTAGATTTGGTGCCGGTGAAGTGCTATGCCTGCAGATAGATTTTCTGCATGGATCACTTCCAGTACCAAAATCATGGGCGCACTCAAGCCCTTAGCTAAGGTTGCAAGGTGCCTGTGTGCCCACCCTGTAACAGTCCAGTCCCAAGCAAGCGAGGTTGCCTACCTGATGTAGCTGTTAGCAGCCATATCGACCACGACTGCCAGTCTGAATTGACTCTATCAAAACGCAAGGCTCGGCGTCTCTCATAATCATATGGTAATCTTGGGACCTTAACCCCACATATCAAACTCAAGACTTACGTCAATCATTGCTCTCTGAAGGGTTGCAAGCAGAAAGAACTGATTCCCCTGAAGCGCACGCATTGTAGCTTCAACGAGTGCCTCAAACACAGGTTTTGACGCCGAGACCAACGCAAGCATAATAGGTCTCAGCGCCGTTTTTGTGCAGAAGACTAACCGCGAAGAAAGGGTTATCAGTTATGCCAGCCGGTCGCTATCGAAGGCAGAAGGCAACTATTCCACAACAGGAAAAGAATGCCTCGCTAGAAGGAAACAACTTTATTTAAGTGAAAAAAAATCACAGAGGAACGGTGATCAGGCTGTGCCTGGCCGCCACCTCCTCAGCTCGCTGTATAGCCCGAAGCTGTACTTCTAGGCTCGAATATCGGAGTACTCTTTCCCATGACTCGGACGAGGGCGTGGTCAGGAGATCAGGCGGGTGTGAATCCTCGCTGCAGTTCCATAGTATATGAGAGAGGGAGGCGACGGAGCCACAATTTGAGCAATACGGACTGAACAGATGGGGGTAAATGTGGGCGTATACCCGCGGGCACGAGAACGAGATTGTTTGAAGGTGGCGCCGTGTAATTTCTTGTGGTTTCGTGAGTTTGGGATGTGGTGGTGGTTTCGTTTGACGTTTGAGGCGATAGTGCTGAGCAAGTTTCCGATATGATGTGAGGGGCTCGCCGTAGTTCTCTAGGTTCATGGCGGGGCCCACCGCTCGGTTGACGAATTCTCGAGCTTGTCGGTGCGCGGCCTCATTCCCCGGGTTTCCTGCGTGTGCCGGCACCCAGATACGAGATATGGAGGATCCTCGTCTTCTAGGTAGGCGAAGGACTCAAGGAGCTGTAAGGTACCGGGAGCAACGGTAGTGCGAGCGAAATGGGAGGTAGTGGTTTTCGAGTCGCTGAGGATTGTAGTGAACCCGTAGGACAACGCGAGGGTTATGGCCGCTTCCTCGGCTTCAGCGCGATGGAGGGCACGGACAGAGCCTGCTACTCGCAAAATTGCGTTTGTGTTGAGGGGAATGCGAGTAGTTATTACGCTAAGTGCGTATGCGCTTTGCTGAGAAGGGTAGCGGGCCGCGCCCACGTAGGCCACATCACGCCGCGAGGCGTAGTCGCCGTGTAAGGCTTAGGCTTGTGCTCACCGTCTACCATCGTGGTGTACTGAAAGCATGTTTTTCGGCAGTGGTTCGATGATAAAACGTCAACGTAAAGTCGGAGGTATAGAGACCAGGTCTGCGGCTGATGGCGATGCAGTGAGTCCTATGCAAGCGAGTATCCAGCGGCCAGTCTTGCCACCGCGAAGCCTCTGAGTCTATGCTGTGCGACGCGCTTCGATGACTTCGTCGACGATGTTGTGGATGCCCAGGCTGAGGAGATGCGAAGTAGAGGTCGTGCGAATGAGTTCAAGAGGCGTCTTGTACACTTTAGAAATACGTTGGTCCAGTTTGTCTCTCTCGCATTCTAATAGGCGCAGGTATGGTAGCGCGTATGTGAGACGAGATATGACGAAGGCGTAGATGAGCTGCAGTAGCTCTTTTTCTTTCATGCCTTGCTTTCGAGCGGACACGCGAGCGAGGAGGCAGGTCGTTTGAGTGACGGCATCGGTGAGGCGTTCCAAAGCGATGGTGTTCCGTTTATTCGATTGAATGAATAGGCCTAAAATACGCATGGGGTCAACTTGTGGTACGGCTACACCACTGACACAGATTTCGATGGCCGTTTAGAGAGGGTACTTGTTCCTACGATGGTCGGGAGGACGAAGCAGCAAGACCTCTGACTTGCTGTCCGAGCACATGAGGCCTGCCTGCGACGCGTGGCTAACGACGGTGTCAACCGCACTGTTGTGTTTTGCCGCTCATAAGTTGATCGTGCGGATGGGACAGCACCAGAAGCTATGTTATTCAAAGCTTCTTTCTCGGGTCTCTCTCGGCAAGGTCGCAAATTGCTTCCTTTGAGCATGGAACGACAGCACGGGAAGCTACGTTATACAAAGCTTCTTTCTCGACTCTCTCTCGGTATGCCCGTTTAACTGTACACCACTTATCCTCTGGAATGCAAACTACGTCCGTCTCCTCCGCTGCTGGGGACAAACACACAATGTGAAACGAACCCGCTCTGCTAACCGGCTTGGAATGTTTGTGGTTTAGAGACAAGTCGCCGCTGCCGGGGGCAAACGCACAATGGGATTAAGCGACCCCGTCCTGCCTCCGCAGCCGGGAGCGAGCTCAGTGGAAGTAGGCGACACGCTTTGCCCTGGCGATCGGCTCAAAGTCGCAGCGATGCACGACCCGAACACAAGGAAAGCGGAGAAAGTCAAAGGCCGATTGCTACCTGCGGGGGCAATTACGTTCCGCGCGCAATCATTCAATTTCCGGCTTTGGAGGTTCGTCTCGGCTCGCTGGGTGTGGGAAAAGGGCATGAATGTACCGGGTCTACAATGCCGATATCTCCCGAGCGTTAGAATTCCTGAGCGCGCGGGAGGTGGAGAGAGAGAGACATGATGGGAAAGAGTACCAAAACGCCTGTTTAAACTGTAGAATTGCTGCTGTCGAGAGTAAGGTCAGCCCAGTAGGGAGTGACTTAATCTGAGTGGAAACAGATTGGATGAGAGAATGTTGAGGCGGACCAGCAGTGGCCCCCTCCCCTTTTTCTTTGTTACCGCAAGATGCTTAAGACTGGGGGGAATCCGTTTCTCTTCAGTCAAGGCTGCAATCACTTAACTGATAGATCAGTACGACTCCGTATGATGCAACTTTTGTCTGGGCCGTAACCACTTGGTGGTCGAACAGTGAGACTAAGTACGTTGTATGTAGTAACAGTGTTCTAGGCTCTAACTTAAGAAAAGTTAAGTAGAAGAGTAAGACGCTGTTGATGTCTGTGTTATCATGAGTGTGCTTCGGCAAGATGTACATATGACTGTAAATATTTCGCTGTAATATACCTTCAAGTTTTCATTACCTCCAACCTGCCTCCTGCTTCATCGACGCCGATCATCTCCTTGACGGGACTTCAATCCATATCAAGGAGATCAACGAACGAGAAGGAAAACTTAACTGGCGCAGTCGACAGTTGTCCCCAAAGATAAGCGCACTGAGGTGATGCACTTAGCACACGAGTCACTATGCGGAGGGCACCTAGGGTCAAAGAAAACAAGAGCTCGCATTAGGTATAATTTTTTTTGGCCGGGTATGGCGAAGGAGATATTAGAGCATTGTCGTTCGTGCCATGAATGTCAAATTCGTTCAGACAAGCGTCGCACGGATAAAGTGCCTATAACTCCGCTCACTAGACCCGAGCACCCTTTCCAAGTTGTCAATGTAGATGTTATTGGACCCCTAGACACACCGTCAGCGAGAGGGCATAAGTATGCGCTGTGCTTAGTGGATCTTTGCACGAGGTGGCCAGAGGTGATCCCACTGCGCTCTTTGACAGCTAAGGCGACTTGTGATGCACTGATTGAGATATTCAGTCGCACAGGCGTTCCGGAGATGATCTGCTCCGATCAGGGCACTAATTTCAAATCGCAGCTCACGCAAACGATGCTGGAGAAATTAGGTTGCATGCCAAGATTTTCAACCCCAGAACACGCAGAGAGTAATGGAGTTGTAGAAAGGTGGAACCGAGTACTCAAAAACATGTTGTATCATGTCATTCAAAGAGACTCCAAGAATTGGGACAAATTAATCCCAATGGTTTTATGGGCTTATCGGGAAGTCCCCCATGAGGTAACCGGAGTAGCTCCGTTTCGTCTATTGTATGGAAGGAATCCCACGGGACCGCTTCTAATACTGCAGAAGACTTGGACGGGAGAAATGCCGGTGCCCGCAACGTGGAGAGAAAACCCCGCTAAGTATTTACAGATACTTAAGGAGCAGCTCGAGACGGCCGCTAATATAGCTGAGCTAACTAGTGCAACTCATCAGGAGAGTTACGCCAGTGCTTATAATCGCAGCAGCAGGCTCAAAGCTTTTAACGTTGGCGACCAAGTTGTGGTTTTCGACAATGATCGGAGTGGTAAAATGTCACCTAAATGGCTAGGCCCATTCACAGTGGTTGGACGTGAGCGCGAACATTCGTACCGCGTTGAAACACCTGAGGGAAAGGTGAAAAGTGTCCACGCCAACAACATTCGACCTTACTATGCAAGAGTCAGTCATATTGGGGTCGTCTTCGATGAGGACCATGATTTTGGGGAGGTGGAATATGCCCCACAGCCAACCACTGTGAAGCGGGAAGAGCTAGTGGTAACGAGCGAGAAGGTTGCTCACCTTGATGCTGATGCGCAGGCGGAAATACAGGCGGTGTTCCAAAGACATTGCACCCTCTTTGACGGCACTCCGGGTATAGCAAAGGTAGATGAACATAATATAGAAATAGAACCGGGTCACCAGCCAAAAAAGGCGTTTCCGTATCGGGTGCCGGAACTATTAAAGAAAGAAGTCAGCCGGCAAGTTGACGAACTTTTGACTTGGAAGTTGATCTACCCCACGGAGAGTGAGTTTGCACACCCGGTGGTATGCGTCGGAAAAAAAGATGGGACTATCCGCATGTGTGTGGACTACAGAGCGTTAAATGCCGTCACCAAAGCGGATGCGTTCCCGATGATGAATCCTCAGGAATTGATTTTCCGAGTAGGCAGAGCGCAGTTCATTACGGTAGTGGACCTTAGGCGCGGGTACTGGCAGGTACCGATGGAAGAAAAGAGTCAGAAATTCACCGCATTTGTAACGCATGAAGGTCAATACGCATGGAAAGTGATGCCTTTCGGGCTGAAAAATTCCGCGGCAACCTTCCAAAGAATGGTGAACAAACTCTTGTCGCAACATCAAGTGTATGCCACGGCATACCTAGATGATATTGCTATTTTTTCTAGCACTTGGGAGGAGCACTTAAGGCATCTAGACATTATTTTTAAGGTCTTAGAGAAGGCGGGACTGAAAGCCAGCCCGGAGAAGTGTCAGATTGCGCAATCCCACATACATTACCTGGGGCATATTGTCGGTTCAGGGACACACGCACCAGACCCAGAAAAGATAGCAGCAGTTAAGAACTTGGTACCACCGCGCACCAAGAAGGAACTACGCAGCCTGTTAGGACTTTGCGGCTACTATCGAGAGTACGTCCGAGGATATGCAGAGGTGACGAGCCCGCTCACGCTGTTAACAAAGAAAGCGGTACCTAATAAGATACCCTGGCCGGAGGAAGCTCAGGCGGCATTTGAGACTCTCAAACGATCTTTGTGCGAGGCCGTGGCGCTAAACACCCCTGAGCCATCTCAGCCCTACTGGCTTTTCACAGACGCATCAGCTACGGCGGCGGGAGCATGTTTGGCACAAATGTCAGCCGAGGGAGAAGAGAAGCCTATTGCCTTTGCAAGCCACCGCTTCTCACCGACCCAGATGCGTTGGTCGACAATTGAGAGGGAAGCGTTCGCAATAATATGGGCCTTAAAGAAGTTTGACTACTGGCTTTTCGGTGCCATAGTAAACGTCGTTTCCGACCACAATCCGCTGTCGTACCTTACAACTTCGACTCCGCACGGGGCGAAATTAACAAGATGGGCGCTGGCTTTACAGCGATATCATGTGTCGGTACAACATCGGAAAGGAGTATGTAACGGTAATGCGGATGCGTTATCTAGGCTTCAGAATAGTTCATGGAAGCCATCAGAATAACAGTGCCATGCCAACTGGGGGGGACGTGAATGTTCCTGCCCACGTGCTGCTGTATATTGTGGACTGTGTGATTGACAATTCAAGAAACAGACACTAGTGATCTCACTGCTTGAAGCAGCAATGCTGTACTTGATTGTTTAGCATGTATTTGTTTTCGTTTAGTGTATTCTCCTGTAGTGTTGACTTGCAATTGTGTTTGATGCTTGTGTACAACTGTTGTGTGGTTAGAAAATCTAGTGACTTAATCGCGGCAGTGCTTTATCGTATCACTGAGCGTAAGACAGCCCAGTATACTCTTTAGGGGGGACGTGTTGTGTTTTGCCGCTCATAAGTTGATCGTGCGGATGGGACAGCACCAGAAGCTATGTTATTCAAAGCTTCTTTTTCTGGTCTCTCTCGGCAAGGTCGCAAATTGCTTCCTTTGAGCATGGAACGACAGCGCGGGAAGCTACGTTATACAAAGCTTCTTTCTCGACTCTCTCTCGGTATGCCCGTTTAACTGTACACCACTTATCCTCTGGAATGCAAACTACGTCCGTCTCCTCCGCTGCTGGGGACAAACACACAATGTGAAACAAACCCGCTCTGCTAACCGGCTTGGAATGTTTGTGGTTTAGAGACAAGTCGCCGCTGCCGGGGGCAAACGCACAATGGGATTAAGCGACCCCGCCCTGCCTCCGCAGCCGGGCGCGAGCTCAGTGGAAGTAGGTGACACGCTTTGCCCTGGCGATCGGCTCAAAGTCGCAGCGATGCACGACCCGAACACAAGGAAAGCGGAGAAAGTCAAAGGCCGATTGCTACCTGCGGGGGCAATTACGTTCCGCGCGCAATCATTCAATTTCCGGCTTTGGAGGTTCGTCTCGGCTCGCTCGGTGTGGGAAAAGGGCATGAATGTACCGGGTCTACAATGCCGATATCTCCCGAGCGTTAGAATTCCTGAGCGCGCGGGAGGTGGAGAGAGAGAGACATGATGGGAAAGAGTACCAAAACGCCTGTTTAAACTGTAGAAGTGCTGCTGTCGAGAGTAAGGTCAGCCCAGTAGGGAGTGACTTAATCTGAGTGGAAACAGATTGGATGAGAGAATGTTGAGGTGGACCAGCAGTGGCCCCCTCCCCTTTTTCTTTGTTACCGCAAGATGCTTAAGACTGGGGGGAATCCGTTTCTCTTCAGTCGAGGCTGCAATCACTTAACTGATAGATCAGTACGACTCCGTATGATGCAACTTTTGTCTGGGCCGTAACCACTTGGTGGTCGAACAGTGAGACTAAGTACGTTGTATGTAGTAACAGTGTTCTAGGCTCTAACTTAAGAAAAGTTAAGTAGAAGAGTAAGACGCTGTTGATGTCTGTGTTATCATGAGTGTGCTTCGGCAAGATGTACATATGACTGTAAATATTTCGCTGTAATATACCTTCAAGTTTTCATTACCTCCAACCTGCCTCCTGCTTCATCGACGCCGATCATCTCCTTGACGGGACTTCAATCCATATCAAGGAGATCAACGAACGAGAAGGAAAACTTAACTCGCACGTTTGAGAGTCTCCTCTATCCCACCGTCTGAACCCGTAGTCATTCACAGCGTGACGTCGTCTGCATAGATAGTATACCAAAGGCCCGAGATGCCACCGAGTGTAGAAGGCAGCCTGCGCATAGCAAGGTTAAATAGAATTGGAGACAGAACCGCTCCTTGAGGGGTGCCTCTGTCTACGAGTGTAAGGTGTTTAGAGGGGGAGCCACCAGCTATCGACATTTCAACGGTACAGTTCGAAAGAAAGTCGCATACGTAGTTATATGTACTTTCACCCGGGTCAATGACGGCAAGGTTTGAGATGGTGGCTTCGTGTCGCACCAAGTCGAATGGTTAATGAAGATCTAGACCAAGCACGGTGCGAGTGCCGGCCTTCGGCGGGGTACGAAGCAGGTCGGGGTGTATTTGCACTAGTGCGTCTTGCGTCGATAGGCGGGCGCGAAAGCCAAGCATTGTGGGAGGGAAAAGGTCATTTTCTTCAGCGTAGGTCCGTAATCGGGCAAAGACAACGTGTTCTATTAGCTTGCCAATGCAAGATGTGAGCGATGTAGGGCGTAAGTGTGCGATGTCCATCTTCTTACCTGGTTTTGGGATAAATACGAGCCTCGCATGTCTCCACTATTGTGGTATAAGCCACGAGTGCCAGCACTCATTAGCGTACCGCGTGAGCGCAGCCACCGATTTCACGTCGAGATTTCAGAGTGGCTTGTTGCTTACGCCATCAGGACCAGGTGCCGACGTTGTGCGAAGTTTGAGCATTGCGGCGTAGATTTCCGCTTCCGTAATATTGTCGTCCAGTCGGGGTTCGGTTTGCCGCTGTATGGGGAAAAGCGCTCCGGTGGCGCGTTCGGCTGGGTGACGTTCACGTAACGATGAGCCAACTCTTCGAGCAGCTCGGCATTCGTGCCAGGGTAACAATGTAGCAGCCGGTGAAGCTGTTTTTGCGCACACGACTTGGACGCACAGGGATCGAGCAAGTGTAGTTGTAGGTGCCACGCTCTCTTGGAACTCAACTGCTCGTTGAGCTGTCACACAGCGGACCCCACTGCTGTCTCGCGGGGGCGAGGATGTGGTTTTATATTTAACGCGGTTTTGCTTCGATGTGGCAGCGTAATTTGTAGTTGTGACGCGGCCGGTGCCACCTGCGCATGAGGCCAGCGTGTGCGTCCCTCATGTGGAGGAGGCGAGAGTCGGTTGTGGACAAGTCGGAGATAGTCTCCACTTCACGAGTTGCGACTTCCACGTGCTCTTGCAAATAAGCTATTAATTCATTGATGCCCGTAATGGTGTCAGGGGCTTCTTCTGCACGCAACTGGCGGAATTTCAGCCAATCGTTAATGCGAGCTGTGGGTTTTGGCTTCCTGCTGAGGAGCGTTTGAATTGTTATCGTGAGGATGTTGTGGTCACTGCCCAATAAAAGGCCCGTGTTGTCCCAAGTAACACGTGTAACGTTCTTGCGCAGTGTTAGGTCCGGCGACGTGTCCCGGCACACACTGATGCTTATTCGTGTGGGTGGCTGCTGTGGATCGTTAAGTAGGGTAAAGCAAAGATCTTGTAGCAGCGAGCATAGCTTTCTTCCTTTCGGATCTGTGTGCATGTAGCCCCAATCGGGATGTCATGCGTTAAAATCACCGAGCAAGAGCAGCTGCGCGTCTCCGAAGAGAGCGATCGTCTCATTGAAGAGGCGAGAGAAATCTACCGCTTTCTCACGAGGTGAACTGTACACATTCAGGACGAAGAGCGACTTGCCTGTGCGTTTGCGTTGTACAATCTCTACGATCGTATGCTGCAGGCACGTTGCTTCCAATTCCTGCTGTAAACTGTGAGGCTGTTGTGAACGAGCATGGATGTGCAGGGAAAATCGTGCGTATCAAGCTGATGGTAGGCCACGTAACCGGGGAGGGTGGACAGAGTAGACGTCGCTTGCAAGGCGGTAACATTCGGTGCCAGTTCCGTCACCTGCAGATCAGTTTGCAGTTTCTGTTCGAGCTGCTGCAGGTGGCTGCGTTTCTTTCGGTACCGCCTGCAGGTTCCACTGGCATATGGTCAGTGTGGTACACGCCGTGATTAAGCCATTGCATGCTTGGGGCCCGTCTACAGCAAGGCAGGTTGGCGGAACTTGCGCGGATGCTTGCGGTGCTCTAGCCGTGCGTGGATTTCAGCGGTGGTGGACTCCGTGTAATTTTTTAGAGCATTCAGTGAATTATTGGTGGCCTCTGTATAACTCTTCAGGGCGTTAAGTGAGGTGTTTGTCATCGCAATAACTTGTTGCAGAGTGTTGAAACAGACTTCGAATTTCGCGTCCAGGGTCGCGAGAGCCGCAGATACTGCTTTAGAGACTGCCATAGTGATATCGGTTTCGAATGAAGCGACGCAGTGGAGGTGTTTGCATTGCGCTTACCCGCGGGCTGCGATTGCAGCTGGGACGGGGAAGAGACAGCCTTCATCGATTCCGACATGGTCACGGCTGGTTTCTCAAGGGTTTTGTCTAGATTTGCTTCTGATGGCTAGATGTATTGTGTGAGGTTTCCCATCTGGGACATTAGTTTCGAGAGTTGAGACTGCTGCGAGGAAAGTTAGGCATTAAGTGAGGAGTTCTCCCCATGCAACTCCTTAACCTGTGGTTCCTGCGACGACGTCGTTGACGCTTTGAGTGACGCTGGGTGTCCTTGGCCCCAGGCAAGCTTCTTAGGACCAGGCACAGATGATGACTGTGACAATCCCTGGGATGAACCAGTGGAGGCGAAGAGAGGCGACGAGGAGGAGTTGAGGTAGCTAGCAGAACGAGACCGTGATTGGGACTTGGACCGTGAATTGGACAATGACTTGGACCGTGACTTGGAACTGGACTTGGACCGGGACCTCTACCGGGACCAGCCACGGTTGCGGGGTCCGGAATGGTCAGTTTGTTGCAGCTGCTGCGGCTGGCTGAAAGGCATTTACGGCTACTCTTGGGGCGGTGTGTGATTGGTTCAAAAGATTGATGGCTGCTGCAGTAGTGGCTCTTCGTCGGGTGCTGCGCCAGCGTGTAGCCGGAGGGGGTAGGCTTCTTAACGAAACAGTATTTGCAGTTCGAACTGTTCGTCGCGTGACCGCCCTTACAAACGATGCAGCGGGCATGGCATGTCGGTTGGGTGCCCTGTGGGATCGGCGGCTGTTCCTCGCCAGAACGCGCACAGCGGTTGCGTTTTCGAGGAGGGCAAACCTCAGTTTGATGACGCACCTTGCGGCAGTTAAAGCATGCTTCTACTCTTGGGCAAAAGAGGTAGAGGCGAACGTAGACGCCGTGATAAAATATCCATCGTGGCAAACAATCTTCAAGCATGGTGACGAGTACGTGCTTGATCCGTCCCATGCGACGGCCACCCACGACAGGCACAGTTGGGTTGCTTTCTTGCAAGTGCTTCAAAATTTCTGCATCAGTAAAGCTGTCGCAGGCGTTTAGCATGATGCCACAAAATGTATCGTCGGTTAATCGGGCGTAAACACGAAATTCGATGGTCCTGGCTCCGATCTGCAGTGACGTGATGCGAAGGTAGTCTTGTGCTCAGACAGATTCCCGCACACTAAGTGTGAAGGTGTTGTTTGTCGGGTGAGCCCGCACTTTGTCGCGGGACACTGGTGGCTGGTCCGGTAGCGACGCGGCCTTCGGCAGGGCTTCGTACAGTTGCCATGCCGACAGCATCGTAAGGTTGACGGGAGTTTTTGGCCGTCCCGCAATGCGGGTGGCGTCAGGTGACATTCTAGGTATCGGACCATGCCTTCGCAGGGGCGGCGGGTGCGGTTTCAGGTCGTTACGTGGGGGATTGGCTAGCTGGGCACCGTTCAGGTGTGTCGTTGCCAGGCGCAGCTCGAGGCGTCGCTTCTCCTTGGCGCGAAAACCGGGCGATGGCTTCTGAGAGCCGTCCAACCATTCTTCTGCCATAATTGTGGCTCCTTCAACCATGTACTCTATGTCAGGGGCGCCCAGGCGTGGCAGGAACGCGAGGGCAAACACTACAGCGCTCGCAAAAATCCTATGCGAAAGAAAGCGGGAGCATTGAAAGAGACGCGAGAACGTCTCTCACAAACTCGAGAGCAAGAAACGCATGTCCGCTCCTTCCGATAGCTCGAGAGGGACTGAACGCCTCGCTATTATCTGAACTATGTCAAACTTTTGCCCCTACCTCTAAGGAACGACCCTTCAAAGTTGCGAGTGACCATCACGCCTTGTCCTGGCTATCTAACTTAGACGACCCTCCAGGTCATCTCATGCGATGGAGCCTAAGACCTCAAGAATTCGACATTGCCATCCCTTGCAAGTCTGGCCAAAAGAACTCTGACCTCAACTGCCTGTCTCGTGCCTCAGTTGACACACCACTGCAGGATAACGAGCACAGTCACTACTGTTCTCTTCACCATGCGTTGATGCACCGCTAGTGTCGAGGCTTCCTTCAAACTGGGTTGCCAACTCAACAGCATCCTAAGGTTCAGCCTTCCTTTTACTTCCTGCTGAGTGACCAGTGAATGGAGATCAGTCGGCTTTAACTGCCTAAGCCTGTCAGCTATAAGCAACTCCTGGAGACCTTCCAATGACTCCAGCTCTTTTTTATGAGGTAGTGAGTGAGCATATTCATCGAGCGCTGTCACAAATTGCTACAAGACCAGTTTTGCTGTCTTTCGATTTCCAGGAACTTTCACCAGTACTTACTCAGATCCATCTGCAGATCATTTAGTACTCTTGCTATTTGATCTAAATTGGACGTTGCCCCAGGTTCAGATTGATACGCAACGAACGTATGCATCTTGTTAACTAAGAATGGTAGATAAATAGTACCCTGAATTCCCATGGGTATGCTCGCTGGCACATAATAAGCGTCCACATTACTGAAACCGGCGCTGATTATAGGCTTATTGGTGGGTATGGGAGCAAGGACTCTTTTTAACATCTACGCGTACCCTCTGATGCCGGAATGCCTGTTCCGGTTTTCTGGCTCCTCTGAGAGAGCCGTCACGACTATTTCATGTCACGAAGTTTTTAGCTCAAGCTTGAGCTTTAGCTTTTCAATATCAAGTTTTAACTCGCGGGCGTGATTCGATTCATCAACACTGTCACCTTTCGTTACACTTCTATATGGATCTGCCATCTCCCAGAGTTTGGCTGAACGCAAGTACAATCAGTAAACAAAATGGAGGTGAGGGCCCAAGAGAGCACAAAGCAGGCTTCACCTTAAAGCGATGCGTCGCCTGATGGCCTTGTCAGTTAGAACTGTGTCCGTCCCGTCACCCGCATGAACTTTTTCGAATATGCTGGTGCTCAACTTGACCACCACTGTCGTTCTGTCAGTCAGTCACGTCGACTGTGCCTGCTGCTCTGCCTCTGAAGTGGCACCTAGGAGCGCTTCTTGTTCGGTCTTTAAACAAAAACCTCCGGCTCTGCTCTCGTTAACTAAGGTGCAGCGCTCTCGAACTGTCCAACTCCAGGCTCCAAAATGGACCACTTGGCTGGTAAAGAACGCCAATGCTCCTTCTTGCAGGGGTCGTCAGGGTCTTGTCAGCTTCCCCAGCCTCTAGCGCCTTACTCGCCACGGGCTCTCCGACCCTTTTCGACTGCGCCAGTCAATTTTCACTCTTCCTGTTTCTTCCTCGAATAGCTTGAAAACTAGCTCAGGAGAGGATGTTTGAGGTTCAGAATCGACACCCCTCGATGACTCGAGAGTGCGCGGTGGCAGCGCGATTGAAGAGCCATTTTCTAGTGAAGAGACGTTTAATAGGAGTGCTGTCCCAAACGAGCACTCAAGAAAGTGTGTGCCTCCTAATTCTAGCAACGGCGACATTAGCAGGCGTCATTCGAACGCGCCAAAAGCCAGCGCAAAAAAAACAAGCATCAAAGAGCTCCTTGGACGTGACGCGCGGGCTCGGCCCCTCGAAAACCGTCATTGCTTCCCTTCCCAGACTACTCGCACCTATCGCCAAGCGAACACCAGAAGCTTCAAGAGGGAAAGCGTGAGTTACTCCCTGGTTTCGTTCCGTGTCGCAGTGAGTTGGAGGAAAACCTAGGGTCTTGCCCAGATTTGACTCTGCAGCGCGCCGGCGAACCTTCCAGAAGCCAAGGCGAACGTATATAAGCGAGCAGCGAATAATGGTTAGGAGGGTATGAAGATAAGTAGCCACAGTGTGCGTCGGGCAGGAAATGAAGAGAGTTTTTCCGCCGTCGGGTGAAGGCTTACGTCTTGAATGATGAAGCAGCAGATGAAAAAGTTTTTTAGCTGTGGGTGAAGGCTTATGCTACAAGCAGAAGAGAGGTATGTGTTTACCGCGAGTGAACGAAGATATATTCTGCACTCGCAGCGCATGAGTGGCCGAATTGTTACAGGCGAAGTTTTCTGTTTTTGATATGGGGACATTTGACGAGGCGAGGTTCTTTGGAAGAAAAACTTCGAGAGCAGTGGTAGGACAACAGCGCGGGACCTTAAGTGAGTGTTTCCTAGAAGAGAAGTATTCAAGTTTTATTCTAAAAACTTTGGAGTGAATATATTTGAGGAACTTTTTAGTCTTTTAGTGTCTTGGATGGTTAATGAATTACATTGCATTGTAGCGCATGTCGTTGCTTGTGTCCGTTGTTTTATGTGTATCTTGATGTGTTGCGTAGCCCGTTGACTTGAGTATCGATTATTGGTGACGTATTATATTTGATTATTGCTGAGTGTGCATATTTGTGAGTTGTTTGACCTGCCACATTTTAGAAAATATTTTCCCTGCAGGGGCGCCTGCGTAAGTAGGCGTTTAGTGTGTAGCGACACCACGGACCTGAGATAGTAAGGGGGTTTCGGCTCCCTCTCACGCCTAGCCGTGCGTGGCTGAGCCGTGTCCGGAGAAAAGGGGATCCTGGGGGTTGAGCTGACGCTGGGTGTTTGGGTCTTTAAGGCCCCTCGGCAGAGGTGACACGCCCCTTTGACCCCGACTTCACGTAGACGGCACCCCTGGGCTGACCCACCCAGGAGAAATCGGCAGTCGCCTTTTCCTATCTCTCTCTCCCTACATCTTCGTCTTTATCTCTCACCTTTTATCTATCCTCTCTTTTACTCTCTTCTGCTTACTTCCAAACTTCCTGGTGGCTAGGGTTAACCCTGTGCAAATGGCCTACCTTGGTCTAAGTGCATGGGTTATAGTAGCGTTGTACGTCTGGCGTCTGCACGTTTTAGCATCCGCAAACTTGTAGCGTCCCCTCTTTGGGCTCCGTGGTGGGTGGCTGCCAACGCTTCTGAAGAAAATTAAACTGGCATGCATAAAGCTTATCCCTTATTAAGTGATCGTACTGCCTTAAAGAGCGTAAGCACCGAAGACTTAGGCTTTTTCAACCGATCAAATGAAAACTTCCCCGATTTTGATGTTATACATAGTGAGATAAGTGGCAAGCAAGCCAGAACTGTATCCCCCTTTATAGTAGCAAGGTGTCTCACAGAAACACTTGGGGCCGGGTACAAATTTACCAAAATGGCCAGCGTAGACCTCCTCCTTGAAGTTCGAGAAAAAGAACAGTTTAAAAAGCTACGGAATCTTTCATTTTTTGGTGACACTCCGATCACTGTAACACCACACAGATCAATGAACACAACTCGTGGAGTAGTATATGACACTGATTTGCTTGGCCTGACCGAAGCAGAACTGCTTGTAGCGCGCCAAGAAAAATAAAAAACCAATAACGGGGCCGGACAACCGTCCTGCCAACAGAATTAACAAGTTCACTCCAACACAGGATAATATCTGTAAACACAGCAGCATCTTTTTTTAATATGCAGACAGATATATTAGAGTGGAACATCTGAGGCCTTCTTCGAAACCTCGATGACTTACAAAAACTCCTTCATGAACACAATCCTAGAGTGCTGTTTGTACAAGAGACACACTTAAAACGAAAAAACACAAACTTTTTACGTAACTACGTAATCTTCCGAAAACAGTGATGATGCCATGCCACCATCCGGTGGTGTAGCGGTTATTGTTCGTCAAGGTATAGCATGTATACAATTACCCCTTCAAACTTCCCTTGAGGTGGTGGCTGTCCGAGCAGTTTTCTAAACAAACTCGTCACCGTCTGCCTATTGTACATACATCAACACCACTGTCTTGAAAAACTTCAATTCCAGTCTTTAATAGACGAAAGACCTGAACCTTATGTTGTCCTCAGGGATCTGCACGCACATTGCGGTCTGTGGGGTGACTCTCGCTGTGATACAGGAGGTCGTCTCATTGAACACTTCCTCATTTCATCAGGTGCTTGTCTGTTGAATGGGAAAGAGGCAACATATTAGGGCCTTGCCAACAAAACTTACTCTTCCATAGACCTCAGTATCGCATCTCCTTCACTTGTACCATTACTTTAGTGGAAGGTCTAGTAATCCATACGGAAGTGACCATTTTCCTTTAGTTTTGAGTGCACCAACATTATACGAATGTCCTCCACATGTTCCCAAATGGCTGGTAGGCGGGGCCGACAGGGAACAGTTTCAAAAGATTGCTCACTTGAGTGGGACTGACATATGCGGATTGGGCATGGATGGGACTGGGGAGTGCTTTACAGCTTTTCTAGCTGACGCAGCAGCCAAGTGCACCCCACAAACATCTAGACTGCCCTGCAAGCGACGCGTCCCATGGTGGAACGCTGAGTGTCGTGGTGCCCGAGGGGAGCGGAGCAGGGCATGGGGGTTGCTGCGGAACTCGCCGACAGCGGAAAACCTTGAGAGCTTTGAGAGAATGATGTCTCGAGGCAGAAGAGCGCGTCGGCGGGCCGGAGGAGAGGGCTGGCACAGGTTTTTATCAGAGATGGGTTCATATACACAGGAGGTTGAGGTCTGGAACATGGTTGATAGGCTGGCAGGAGGACAGGTACACTCACTCCCACTCGTGGACACGCAGGGTGATAGCCTGGAAGATCGGGCGAACTTCCTCGGTGCATACTACGAGCGGGTGTCTGGCTCGTCACACTGTACTGAAATTTCCAAAGGTACAAAGCAAGGATGGAAGGGCAGAGACTGGAGTGCAGGTGCACAAACTACGAGGCATGCAACCAGCCTTTCAACTTGGCTGAGCTGTAAGCATCACTGATCTCCCGCAGTAGTTCTGCCCCAGGGTACTACCGTGTCACGTGTGAAATGTTGTAGGGCCTGCTGCTCAAAACACGAAAAACTTTGCTCTCCCTATACAGTGTTATCTGGCTTTTTGGCACCATCCCTTCTTCCTGGAAGGAGGCTTTTGTCGTTCCTATATTGAAGCACGGCAGGGACCCTTCCTCAGTTGCGAGTTATAGGCCCATTGCACTTACAAGCTGCCTTTGTGAGCTTTTCGAAAAGATGATGAATTACCGACTTTTACATTTCCACGAGGCGCACAATCTGCTAGACCGATTCCTGTGCGGGTTTCGAGAGGGTGAATCCACCACCGACCATCTGGTGCGCATTGAGGCGGAGATCCGGGACGCTTTCGTCCACAAAGAGAACTTACTCTCTGTGTTTCTCGATGTCCGGGGGGGGGGGGGGGGGGGCATACGGTGCAGCATAGCATCTTGGCATATTGAGAGACCTGTCTCACTTGGGTGTGCGCGGTGTGGTGCTTTCCATAATTGAGAGTTGCTTGTCCGGTTGGTCATTCCGTGTCCGTGTGGGCAGTGTTCTCTCCCAAGCATTTGTCCAGGAAGCGGTAGTGCCGCAGAATGATGTGCTTGGTTGTACGCTGTTTGGTATCAGGGTGACTTCCTCGCACCTGTCCATCCTCCGCAGCATGTTTTGCTGCACATGTGTCGACGACATCCAGCTTGGCTTTGGGTCATGCAGCCTGGCAATGTGTGAGCAGCAGGTTCAGTTGGGTTTCGACAGGGTTTCCAGATGGGCAGCGGAGGGCGGGTTCTGACTGGGCCCACGGGGGAGCACGTGTGTCTTGTTCTCTCGAAGGAGAGGCATGCACTCGGAGCCCGACATTGGACTTAACAGTCAGCGTCTGTCTGTTAATGCAGAACATGGGTTCTTGGGCTTAATCTTAAACAAGTTGACCTTCGCACCGCACGTCAAGTGTTTAGAAACAAAAAGTTTAAAAGCCATGATTGTTCTGGGGGTGGTGTCGCGTGCTGCGTAGGGTGGTGGTGGGCAGTGCATCGTGAACATGTATTGGGCCTCGTTCGCGCCCGCTTGGATTGTGGGGCCGTTGTTTATCCGTCTACGACTCGGTGTGCTTTTTGTGCCGGCCCCGTGGGGGTCCTTTACGTTGGGTCAATTGAGTGGTCACTTCATCTTCAGAGAGCTGGAATGTCTTTTGTGTGTTTCCTTGAGGTGAAGGCAGATGGGAAGCGCCCCTCTTTTTTCACTATTAGTGATTTGTCGGGCTCCATAATGTGTCAAGACAGGCCTTCGATGGGGCTACTCTGCTCGGTTCGCCTCGCGGGTCTGGCTGAGGAGGCTGGTGTCTCACTGGAACACGGTTTGTTAGCCCCTGTAGCGTGCCCGCCACCTTGGCGGTGGCAGACTGTAGAATGCAATGTGTCTTTCCGGGAAGTTCCAGAACACGTGCCCATTGCCCATATCCGAACGTGCTTCCTGGAACTTCAGCACAGGTGCACACGCCCTGGGTTCTTTACAGATGCCTTTAAGTCGGTCCCTTCCATGTCCTGTGCTGCTGTCGGCCCATCCTTTTCGGATGCTGGCACTCTGCATCCAGAGACGGGTGTCTTCACGGCGGAAGCTTGTGCGATGCTTGTGGCGACTGGACAGATCAAACAGCTACAACTACAAGAGGCAGTGATTTATACGGACTCCCTCAGTGTGGTGGCGGCTCTGCACACTCTTGAAAAATAAGGAAACCTTGCCCTCGTCTCATTTTGCTCCATGTTATGCACGCTCTGCACACTCGGGCAGCATGTTGTGGTGTGCTGGGTGCCGGGGCACCGTGGGATTTAGGGTGGCGTGGGGGCGAATCGGCTTGCTGCGTCCGCCCATGAAGGCACTGCCAATGCGCTCATGTCGGTCCCGGCCCTTGACCTTGAGCCGTCTCTCAGGCGAGGGCTCGGGGACTGCTGGCAGAGTGGGTGGGATGGACGCACACAGAACAGACTACATAGTGTTGAGCCGCACCTTGGCCATTGGCCGCCAGTATCTGGGTCACGTCATACAGAGGTGGCAATGGCGAGGCTCGGGATGGGGCACACATGCGCGACGCACTGATGTATTTTGTCCGGTGGCGATCTACCACTGTGTGACGGATGTGGTGAGGCACTGGCAGTTCTTCACATTTTGGTCCAGTGCAGAGAGTGGGACACTCTGAGAAGGCAACACTTTCCATTGCCCTACTGACAACATGTACCTTTGCACCTTGCAGTGTTTGTCGGTGGGGAGCCACTGTTCACTCGTGAATCGGTGCTGGCTTTTATAAGGGATGTCCGCTTTTGCCATATCATGTCCCCAGCCATTGCGTGGTGCAACCTCTCAAGGGAGGTTGCTGCTGCGGTGGCTGCTTTGAAAAGCACTTGCATCGCGGCCCATGGGCACAGGGGCGCTGATGGGTCAATTGTGCTGGTGTCAAATATTTTTGCACGTTTTTACTGTCAAAAGCTTTTATCGCCAATTTTTACTGTACATATCGCACCACTGTCATAATTTTGATACTTTTGTTTCTACCCGCGTTATCGCGAGGAATATTGGGGCCCCTGTACAGCCGCGCAGCATATCATAGTCCACATCATTGAAAGTTTTGGAAATGACGCTCTTTGGCCATCAATTGGCCCTTGCGCCATAAAGTGCCACACATCATCATAATCATTAGAATATATTTCTGTTTATTATCAACTCTCGACTCAGACTCGTTGTTTAGATCACAGCCGGCATTCGCTGGCGCGCCGAATAGGACCAATTCTAAATTGTCAGTGTTTTCGTGGTGCAGGTCGGTAGGCTGATACGGTCTGCCTTTGAAATTAGCCTGGCGATTGCTTCCCTAATTAACGAGACTAGCGACAAGCCCTGGGACATCTGCCCGGGCTCAAGCCTGAATCCCCGCTTTCTTTCACATGCAACTATTCTACTTTCATCCATCTGTTGAACAAAGGTTCTGCAAACAAGGTAATTCTTGATGGGGTTCACATCAACACAACCATTTGCAGGAACGCTTTCAGCGCAGACGCGGCACCGTTAAAATAATGTTACAAAATACAACACGTGAGGGGATAGGTTCTCTACACAACACTTGTCGTCACACTCTCTTCCTTGTTAACCCGTGTATCTACCTCGACGGCTGCCGGTAGCCGTACCTAGGTTTTAGCTCCATCAGCTCGCGCATCAAATATGGCTTCGAAGAACACGCCCTAAAATTAGCTAGAAAGTTCTCAGGCCCTGGCCATATAGGGTATGTACAAGCCAATGCGAGGCACCCCACTATTTTAAGGACACTCGGTAATGACGTGCAGGTGGGGGTAAGCCTGTCCACATGTTTACAAGGCCTCATTGTCACCAAAGGTGAAGGAATACCTCAAAATACAGTCTGAGTTGGCTGAGTAATCGAAAGTTACTTCCGTTTCCTAACGGTATTCTCAAAGGGCACACGTAATTGGCCAACAATGAACTACAAACCGGATGACCACTCGTCATCTCCCTCTTGCGACACACGCTTTCAGGTCGGGTCTCCAAATTTTTGCAAAACTGGGGTCGGCTTTGGCGGCTCTGCTCATAGACCGCGTTAACTAGCAGGTCACCTTTCTTTCTTTGAGGGGTACATCCACGCACCCTTTCGCGGAACAGACTTGCGTCTTCAGTTTGCCGATAAGGATGGTGGCACAAAAACTCGCTCTGTACTTTCATATACTCTTGCACCGCACAACCACACACCGTCTAGGCATTCATCCAACTATAAAATTTACACATGTATGCTCTGTGCGATAGGCGAGAAAGCTACCAAGCCTTCTCTATGGCGCCAGCTTTTGCGCCAAGTCTTTGTTTATATGATAATATTGTTATGAACTCTATAACTAACCATCATGTCTTACGTAAAAATTTACCTCATAGAAAACTTCAGTTGATCCTGATTAACAACATTAGGAGTAAGCTTGAGAAATCGACTTCTGGAGTTCTTTATAGTGACAATTGTCTAGGCTGACAACGCACACACACAGAAACATACACACAAAAAGCACACGCACACATGCACACATATAGGAAGAAAAACAGCAGATGTTTTTCCACACGCAGTGCTAAACAAAATGGATGCCTCAGATAAACGCATCAAGCGTAGAGCAACCACAAACGTAAACTTCTCTATGTATTGCATGTATAACTGCATCATTGTATGTTAGTGCACGCGTTGTTGTTTTTTTTTCTTTCTTGCACAGCGGCCCATGCCATGCCAAAGTACGTAAGTTTTCCTATATAATTGCGTACATTTCGTTTTCTAGTTTGTCGTAACCACTGAGTGTGCAATACCTAGCTATATTAAGCGCCTTGCAGAGTAAACCACCGTCTTTTTTATAAAGCAACCCCACACAGACAAAGTCTGGGCGCTTCTGTGCTTTTTATCGTTGCCATTTCCTGCGGCAATGCAGCTATTTCTTTTTACGGACACAAAACTCCACAGTAGCACGTGATGACCTCTCTAAGGGTAGGTCAGTGTCACCGTTTCGGTTGTGGCTTCAACATGAGCTTTTTGTGCTGCAAGGCGATCACTTTTGTCTTCACACCGCAGCGAGAAAATACATCCTCGACAAAACTGCATAATTTTGGATACTTCCCCGAGGGGTCAAGCTTTTTTATCGTTGAACGCACTGTATACTTTCTCCAGAGGTGACTTTTTGTTCTTTCGTGAATTGTGGTATGGGTTGTTCCCTTCACTTAATAAAAACGTAAAAGTTCTTACCGGGAAACATTCTCTCTGTGTGGCGAAGCACTATACGACACGCGCTGATCCCACAAGTTCACGCAATGCAATAAAAACAGCTATAAAGACTGGTATGTAATCTGACGTCACGGATGAACAAATAAAGGAACAGTCGTGAATTGGAGAAGACGTGCCATCTCTTGGATGGAACCAGAGGCCTACCCATGCGCGTTACGCAACGGCAATAAACAAGATGCTCGTCGTGGGCCATAAATAACTGTGTGAAATTCCCCGAGCGTCATCAGCACAATACAAATTTAGTAGTTGTGGCTCTGAGTGCTCTTTCGGGTCTTGTTTTTTTCGTCATGTTATGCGGTCGATAACCACTGCTATGGGCCGCATTATATAACTGTCTGTTCCTGTCTTCGCTTTCCACATTTTTTCTAAATTCTCTATCCCTTGAACACTAGCCTTTTATGTGTGAGACAGTGGCCTGTGAACATATTCGAAAGAGGACTCTGGCAATGATTACAAGCTCCAGCACATCCTCAAGTAAGTGAACATATAGTTATTGTTTAATGTAAGAAGGAGTTTCGTAATGATTCGGTATTAACGAGAAAGCAAGAATCCAAATTGATTGATTCATTGATGCACACTTTAAACCTGGCGCAACCCACCACGGGGGATTGGCCATAAAGCGAGCGGTGCCTTGCTGTATGAAAGAGACTGTTCAAAAAATCAAAATAGTGAGCAGTACATAGTATTCAAATTATTCAGTTCAGTTCAGTTTTATTTCCTTAGGGGCCTCCTTTCAGGGGGTGTCACTTAAGAAGTGTGATTACAAAAAAAATTAAATAGTTATGATGCAATTGACATTGCAGATGATCAGTGATGCGTTCTTGAAAAGTAGATGATGAGGCATTGCTGACGATCTCATAGGGTAGGCTATTCTAGTCTGAAGCTTCACTGACAACTAATGAAGCAGAAAACGTTGATATGCAATGGCTGGCGGGTAACTTGAAGCGGATGACTGGTGTGGTGGGAAATGCGTTATGCGCCTGTGATATAAAATACTTAATCGAGAAATGAATAAAAGAACTTTGATAAAGAATAGGACTGGCAATGTGATGACGATACAAAAGAAGTGATAGACCGGATGCAGCTTTCAAGGGTGAAATGCTCATGTCACATGAATATGAGAATCAATGAATCGAGTGGCCCTGTTTTGAACGGCTTCCAATGCAGTGATTAGATATGATTATTGGGGACTCCAGATGACCGAAGCATATTCTAGTTTTGGTCGTATAAGAGATTTATATGCGAGAAGTTTAACATGAGGCGGGGCGAGTCGAAGGTGGCGTTTTAGAAAACCAAGCGTTTTGTCCGATGCTGACATTATATTTGTAATATAAGTCTGTAATGATAAAATAGAAGAAAGGGTGACTTCTAGATGTTTATAGGAGTCTACTAGCTCTATCGTTAAATTTGAAATGTAGTAGTGGAAGCGAAAACAAAAGAAAAAACCTAACTTTTTAAAGTATATGCTTGATTCTGATAAACTTATCTCTTAATTCGTTTGGCCTCACCTAGGAAATTTCATGTGACCTTACAAACACTCGTGCGCATAGAACCGATCTTGGTAGCCCCAATGAAAGAACCACCAAAAATAATAAATGTAATCCCATCATTCGGAGCACTTCATCCGAAATTCTTTTCGTGTGATTGGTGAACAATATAGGCGTTAGAAGAAAATGACCCAGGAATTCACTCAGATTGCTATGGAGGTAAAAAAGTGACTACACCAGGCAAGTTCGGTGTAGTTAACGTAAAGTTCGGGGGGTGCATTGTACTTTGGTAAATGATATATTGTCCTAATGAAGCCTCACCATTGATTCCTCCAGCAATAGTATAGGTGAGTAAAGTCAGATGTTAACGCAAACTTAGCGAAGTTGTCCGACGTTGTCATTTTTTCGAATCGCGCCATAGTTACTCATGCCAACGTTGGCAAAATATGTATTACGGAAATCATCCCTATATTACGGCACAATATTTGCGAGAGGTACACTTGTGTCCTGGTACCCCCCGCAAGCGATTTATAAGTGTATATCTTGAAAACAAGAGAATAAAATACTTCAAAGAGTTTGAAAAGCTGGTGCTCTTAATGAAGAACAGACGGATAGGCTGTCTGCCAGAATAATGGCTTCTGGTATTGAATTGGGTGTTCCTGTTTTTATAACATCTCTCGCTCAGAAGTCTGTACAATACTGCAAAAGTACGAACATTTCAAAGCGTGGGAAAAAGCGCAGTCAATCTTCATCTTTGATTCGAATCCAAATATAGCCACGTTGTCTCAAGTCTCATTTTTTCTCTCTTTTTTACTTGTTCTGTTTTTTGCTTTTGTGTTTTCGCTACCACCAATTATCCAGGATTTAACGGATTTCTGAATGAAGGCTTTAAGCAATGCTATTGTGGTGGGTTCGCTTCGCATACGTATTCACCTGTACCACATTCGAGGAAATCACCACCATAAATCTGTTTCGATAAGCCCTCAGGATTAGTTATAACAAAGCCCGTAGATAAACCTGACATTATTGCCTTTATAAGGCATATATAGGTGTAGCGGCTCACGAAATCATGTTACAAAGTTTCGATTGATAATATGCTGTGTTTCATACGCCACAACCAGCGTCAGATACGTTCGTGGTCCCGCCGTTGATGCTTGTTGTGTACAAAATGTTATCCACGATGAAGATTCATTTGAATTATTTCTGTTCTTTGACAAGTTTATACTTACACAGTGTTTCATAAATTTTTAAAAAACAAAAGATTTAAAAAATCAATAAATGCTCTCAATAAGGTTGCCATAAATGACGCTTCAGTTGAGCTGATGCTTTATAGGCTCTAAAGAGACTTTCTTACAAGACTTTTACGATCGGATCTCTCACGGCTTATTGATGTGCCGCGTATTTCGGAGTAGAATTTTCTTCAGCATTGGGCTGTATGCTCTCAATAATTTTACAACTTTTGCTTCACTGCCAGAGCATGTGCCTCAACTTGTCCAGCAAGAAATACCAAAGCAATGACGGGCGAGTCTGTTAGGTGACAGAAAGTTACGTAACAATAGGTAGCATGTAGTCACATAAAAATCACGTAAGAAATCTCACGTGACTAAAAGTCACATAGTAACTAGGTACGGAAGTGAAATCATGTAGCAGCAGGAAATAATTCACCACGAGAATGAAAATAACACAACGGCTAGTTGGGTGACTGAAATCACGTCACATCACGCATCTAGTTACATGTCAAGTATCTTGTAACGTGAGGTAACTATTCGCGAGACCGAGTATCACTTGATACCCTACATATCTCGTTACGTGACTAAAACTACTCAATATAACGTAACAGATAATCACGTGTCATGTCTAGCCAAGTCTAGTCCCGCTTATGACCACATGAAAAAAATTGCACTACCTGCAAAACCCAGCTAAGTCTAGCGGCTGTGGGTTTTAGCCTCACGCAAACTGCACATTTTTTATAGCAAACGAAGGTATACAGCCTCATTTGCAATCATGCCAAAGTATTTCGTTTATTATATGTTATCAAACGTTGTCAAGTTCTATGAAGAAGAAAAAAGAGAGAGAGAATAGCACAGAAAAGATCATCGAGAATTAATGGTATCTGGCGACAACTATACGTTGGGGGGTCTAAACCAATATTGGGAATAAAAGCCACATCCAGAAAATAAGTCTGGATCCTAAAGTGCAGCTAAGTAACCTAAAGTTTTATTGCACTCGTAATTGAAATTCGAAGATTCCTGATTTTAAAGTGAACTCAAAAAGGTAATGAACTCTAGAATTGGATGAAATCTCGTCTATTCGTGAAGTAATGGCAGTGTAGACATAAAAATACCGGACGCCGACTAAGAGGGTGTCAAAAAATTATGAAGAGGCGTTTCGGCTTCCACACGAAAGCCTTGTTTACTAAGCTGAGAGGCCAAAGCTTCCATCTTACGTCCACTGAATTAATCGATTGAGGCATCTGGTATACGTCAGAGGTAGATTGCTGGCGTTGCGGTTAAGCGTGTTGCTCGTTGTACGCATAGTTAAAAATTGCAGATAGTGGCGTTTTGTGTAGTTCTTTTCTCGGGCGATGACGGAAGCACGGTCCCAGTCGAAGCAGTGGTACATTTTTTCTACGTGCTCTGCGAGAGCACGTTTTAAATTTTTTACGTCACTCATGTGCTCTTTCAGACGTCAAAAAGGGAAGTCCGAATCAAAGATGACCGAAGTCGTGCACCTGTTTGAACCAAACTTAGCCAGATATAAAAGCTAGAGCTGCGTCTACAAGCATGACCGAAAGAAACAGCATGGCCACATGCAATCTGGTTCATTTGTATACTACTTGCCTTGCTATTGCGCTTTCGTGTCATACGTATTTTACCTTGAGTGGGTTGCTCTCACTGGAGGACATGATGATCTAGGGCAAAACTCGAATATTGAGAGTATGAGGCTGACATTAAAATTTTTTTCTGCCTCTTAGTGTTTCTCCTCGAATTTCGCGTTGCAGTACCATGTTGCTGTGCTACTCTAATATGGTATTTTAAAAGTGAAATGAAGATATTTGGCACCTTGATGGAGAGGATGTGATGCGAGGGGCCCAGCGTGGCATGAATTGACCTCAGACTTACACTAGGAACTGAAGCATTTTTGAAAGCCTTCAACAGGTGGGACAACAAAGATCGCACGTACCGTAGGAATGGTTGATATGCGAAGCACGAATGAGGAAGATTCATATGTCTCTCTAAAATCACCATAACACTACCAGGCTGGCGTAAAATATGCCGTACATGGAAGGAAGGAAGTATGTTTATTTACAGAAAGGCAGAGAGGTCGGCCTGAGCGATAGCTTGCTCTAGCCTGCTACTCTACACTGGGGGAAGGGAAAGGGGAAAAGAAAGATTAATGGATGACGATGGTCAGATAGAGAGGTGAGTATGTAGTGTTCTTTCTAGCTGAGACACATTTTATAGCCGCGCACATAGTCCAGTTGTTTCTAAAAAGGTAATAACTGCTCTTGTGACCGCAGTTGCAGTGTTGGTGTCTGGCCAAGGGCCCAACATGGTCTCATCAGTTAATGACCTACTGCGATATTGTTCAGTAGAAGAAATCAGTGTTTGTCGTTCACGTGCGTATGCTGGGCAGACACAAAATATGTGCTCAAGTGTTTCTGGCACATCACAGTGTTCACAATTAGGACCGGTGTCACTGCGACCGATGATATGTGCGTAACGTCTAGTGTACGCTACACCTAGACGAATGCGGTGGATAATACTCGTGAGTTGCCGTTTCAATTTAGGAGGCATGCGGAACCTCATTTCCGGGTCCCATTTGTGAAGTCGCTGGTGTCGCCGTTCCGGTTTGGTCCAGTGCTGAAGTGTGTAGCTGCGCATCACGCAGCGAAGCAGGGCGTTCGTGTCAGCTCGTGAGAACGCAATGCGTACTTCAGGGGCACTGCTTAAGGCATTTTTAGCTTGAGCGTCTGCCTCTTCGTTTCCCATCACGCCGCAATGAGCAGGAACCCACAGGAAAGTTATAAGATGGCCATTTGTTGAAGCAACCTGAATAAGTTCTGTGATTTCTATTGCCAAGCTGTAATATGGACCTTGCTTCATGATGCAATTAATGGTTTGCAAAGCGGGTTTGGCATCACAGAAAATCGTCCAGGCTCGAGGTCGCTCTCCGGAAATAAACCTTATTGCCTCTCGGATAGCGACAAGCTCTGCGGCAGTTGATGTGGTTTTATGGTCCACTTTGAATCGTCGAGCGATATCCATGTCTGGGATGACAAAGGCTGCGGCGGAGGTGTTGAGCGTGGTGGATCCGTCGGTGTACACGTGCAGAAAATCACTGTACGTTGTATAAATGTTATATAGGGTCAGTTGTCTGAGGCCAACAGAAGAAATGAGCGACTTCTTCATAATTCCAGGTATCGTAAAAGAGATAGGTGGTTATATAGGTGGATAGATGCCGTACATGATTTTCATGCTGTGATTGCCATCTTTCGATGCGGCATTTTCCATCGTCGTCTATTCACGTCACATGATACCAAATAAGGTATCACGTACCGTGATAAGTAGAGCTAGCGCAACGGCTAGCGCAACGCTATGATCATAGCGTTGCGATATGAAGAGCTAGCGCAACGCTACGATTGTAGCATGTAGTCATGTTTTACATCACACGTATGTGATGATTATCACGTTTGAACGTGCCATTTACTTTCATCATCTATTGACGTCACGTGATACCAAGTTTGATATGGGGAAGCTAGCGAAAGGACCGTGAGCGCATCATCAGCGTCGTATGTTCTCATGTTCTTACGTGACGCTTATGTCATGACTAGCTTGTGTTGACGTGTCATTTAACTACTTTGTCTATTCACGTCACCTGACACCATATTTGGTATATTTTAAACTGGCGAAACAGCCACGAGTACATCATGAGCGAGGCATGTGGTCATGTTCTCACGCGACACTCATCTCATGTTTATCTTCTTTGCACGAGTCATGTACCTTCGTCATATATTCATGTGACGTAATGTGAAGCTGGTAAAACGACCGCGATCGCATCATGCACCGCCACGATGGTCTAGTGGCTAAGGTACTCGGCTGCTGACCCGCAGTTCGCGGGATCGAATCCCGGCTGTGGCACTGCATTTCCGATGGACGCGGAAGTGTTGTAGGCCCGTGTGCTCAGATTTCTGTGCACCTTAAAGAACCCCAAGTGGTCGAAATTTCCGGAGCCCTCCACTACGGCGTCTCTCGTAATCATATGGTGGTTTTGGGACGTTAAACCCTACATATCAATGTGATCGCATCATGAACGTGGCGTGAAGTCATGACTAGTCATCCCATAAAACATAAAATACGTGACATCTATACCATGATTTCCACGTTAGGGTCTGTTACCTATGTTTGCCATGCAGTCACATCATGCCATACTACTTTTGCAATGTGTCATGTGATTGAAACCAACGAAAACACAGCAAGACCATTAAATGTAAATCATCACATCCATGTCATTATTTTTGTGGTATGACTTGCATTTATGCTCGTCGTACAGTCGTGTTATGCCATACCAATTTCGATATATTCACGACTTTTGAGACGGTCAGGAGAGCTCAAAGTTGTAGGCGGCAAGTTGATAATTAGATAGATGCGCTCAAAGTCGCTGAAGTTCGCTAAGAAATGCTCTGCATTGAAAAAAAAACGGCCTAGAGACCACAATGGTTTCTTTGTTTCCTGAAAGGACCCCTTGTTCAACCATTGTTTGATCACCTTGTGCTCCCGCACGAAAGAGGCACCAATAAAAGCACAAGCATGCTGCCAATTTTGTCCCAAAATATAGCTAAGTGGCTCAATCACTGCAATTTTGGCTTTTTCTACGAGCATGTGAAGCCCCAAAGAAAAGTATTAATCTAGAAGATCCAAACTAAACATTTGCTGACGAATACGGATGATAGAGGACATATGTTGCAACTTCTAAATATAAGGAAATTCAGTGAGATGAGAGCACTGGCAAGATGTTTTCGAGCAGGTCATTAGCGAACAATTGCATTTTATATGCGAAGCATTTCTTAGTGAAGTTCGGTGACTTTGAGCCTGCCTATCTATCTATCTATCTATCTATCTATCTATCTATCTATCTATCTATCTATCTATCTATCTATCTATCTATCTATCTATCTATCTATTAGCTGCCTACGACATTTAGCTCTCCTGGCCGTTTGGATAATGGTATTGATACCAAACTTCGTATGGCATAACATCACTGTACGACGAGGATATTTGACTACTCATAACATGAAAATCATGATATGTACGTCCAGCAAGTCATCATTTACGATTCATAGTCTTGCTGCTCTTCCGCTGGTCTCGTTCCCATGACACATTGCAAAACTAGCATGGCATGACATGATTGCACGGCGAGCACAAGCGACAGACACTAACATAAAAATTATGACATGCGTGTCATGTAACAACATGACTACATGCCATGCTCATGATCCGCTCGTGGCCATTTCGCTAGCGTCACATATACAAAATTTGGTATTACGGTACGTGAATGAATGACGAAGGTATTTGACTGGTGCAAACATGATGAACATGAGATGCGTCTTATGTAACAACATGACTACATGCTGCGCTCATCATGCGCATATTGCCGTTTCGATAGCTTCACATGTACCAAATTTGGTATTACGTGACGCGAACGGACGATATAGGTGAATGACACATCCTAACATGATAAGAACGACAAGCGTATCATGTAACCACATGACTAGATGCCACACTCTTGATGCACTCGCGGCCGTTTCGCTAGCTTCAGATATGCCAAATTTGGTATTACGTGACCTCAACGGATGGCGAAGCTATGTGACTGGTGCAAAAATGATAATCATGATATGCATGTCATGTGACAGCATGACTGCAAACCACAGTCAAGGCGCCAATACACTTAGACGTGACACGGCACGCGTACGCGCCGGCGATCGTTCTGTTGCGTCACGCCGGCGTCGCCATGCCAGGTGCCGGTCCTGACGTATACTCGCAGGCGCGCGCCACGCTGCGTTGCTTTGACGCATGCTCGTTTCAGCGCGTCCGGCGTCTCTCCGTCACGAAAAGAGGCAGACGAAGTTCTGTCTGGGTAATGCATCGGCGCGAAATCCAGCTTAGCGCATTTCGTGCCGGTTGCCATTGGGCCGCACCGATGGTTGCTGGTCGCGCTGGTCGCGCCTGGCGTGAAACTATAGAGTTCTCGCGTTTTGCGAACGTATAGCGTCGCCGTGCCAGTGTGCGGTTGCGTCAACATCAAGTTGGAGAATATTGGTCCCATCATGTTGCACTCCCGGCTGTTTCGCTAGCTCCACATATACGAAATTTGGTGTTATGTGACGCCAATGGATGACGAAGATATATCACTGGTGCAAACATGATAATCATGAGACGCGTGTCATGCAAGAGCATGACAGCATACCACGTTCATAGCGCATACTAAATTTGGCATCACGTTACGTGAATAGATGACATCACGTGAATAGATGACAAAGGTAAACGACACATCTAAACATGATAATCTTGAGACGGAAATTGTGGACGGCATAATTTACCACCACCTCGTAACGTTGGGGTGATTTAAAAGTGACATATCAACCTTCCTCATCCATGCATCGCATATCATCGATTCCCACTGCACGAGGAATCTGCATCTTTTTTTTCTCAGATTTGGTTGTTGTAGAAAAAAATACCACAAATATTTTTAGGCACCACGGCGCCACTCGGGAGTAGTGTGTAAGATCAAACTCGCCGTGATTTGATCCCCTGCGACGGGTGTCCTTTGCGCGTAAAATGCTAGGGCACCAATGTTGCATTTCAGTATGTGCGACATGACGAACATATACTGTCTTTCATGTTCAATTCGTTCTTCTTGTAAAAATATTGACTTCAAAACATCATACTCTTCGGCGCTGCACCGGCAGAAAGCAACTTCGCTGCTTATGTGAAAATATGTTCGTGTCATAAGAATTTGTTGCGTGTTCAGACACGTTTTCGAATGAATGAAATGCGACCATTGAGGTTTTCAGGAATGCTCTTTTTTACCTTCTTAAAAAGCCGTAAACACGAGGGTTGTAGCCTACGAAATTTGTTCCTTGGGTACTTGGTGCCAATTTCAAAAATATGCATGACGACGGCACGCAACCCTGCAGGCAGCTAAGAAATTGTTGTAGTTCACTGCAGTTTCCAAAATAAGCATACAGCGCGCCCAGTTAAGTGTCATGCAAGTCATGCCTAATATCACCTACACTCTTAAATAAAAGGTTGTAGTTCTTACTGACTTCGCTTCACTAACTGTTACATATGTTACTAACCAGTTAGTAAGTGAAGTTAGTAACGGGGAGGTCAGTACCGCTGCTGTCTCCACTAACTACTATCTGTGTTAATAACGGTTACGAACGAGGGTAGCAATGGTTGCTTACAAAAGAAAATTGTACTAGACGCGACCATTTTTTTCTCACGAATGACCCGTTTTATAACGGTCTTATTCGCAAGCATCGACATTTCGTTATATAACTGAGTATTTACGCACATAATGTCGAAAAGGACAGCGCACATCACAAGTCTACGCCAAAAGTACAGTTTCTAAGAGGTTCCAGAAGTATTTCTATCCCTAGTTTTCGAGAATGCAGCTGGTGCCACTGGTCAACTCTGCGGTAGGATGCAGTATAGTTTAAAAGGGCCCTGCAATACTTTTTGAGCATGGTCAGAAAATGCTGCCGATCGGTAGTAGAGGCTCCCGACAACACGCGAGCTAAACATTAGAGCACAGCACGTGGCCTGGAATTCAAGATACATTATTAAAGTCGGCTAAAAATTGCTTTCTCTTTTCTCGACCCAATATACCCAAAAATCACACGTAAATTATTCATCCATCAGCCATTGGCTGATCTGAACATGGCGCTTTTGCTTGTTACAGAGATCGCCGCGGGAGGCCGCTACAGTAAAAAAATGCTTTGCATTCAAAGAAAAAAATGAAAAAAAACTGCGAAAGGTCATGGCTGCACGGGAATTTTCTCTGTGGTCCTGCCATTCCTCCCTGCTTACCTTCCAGCGCTTTCGTCTGGTTGAGGGAGGAGAGATTACGATTGCAGAGTGTGACACACCTTCATAATTTCGTTCCTACTGAATAGATTTTCAACATTTTTGCAGCATCGAATTCACGAGACAATAAGCTCTTCCAGTGAATTCATTACAAGGTTACTCTTAAAATTGTTTCAAGGCTCCTTTAAGCTAGGCGTCTTTATTTGTAAAACGTACAGTTTTTTTTTAAGTACACGTGGTAATGCAGTGTAGAACGTTTAGCTAAGCATAATAAATCACAATTCATTATAGTTATTTTGAATTACACATCCTCAACAAGACCTAATATACAAGACTTAAGATTGGGTAGTAAGCTTCGACATATTGCCTAAATCAACTTGAATGCATCCTCGTACTAACCAAATAGGTTGTTAGATGGCCGTATTAATAACCTCTAAGGTTTGTTTCACAAGTTCATTAAACACCTGCATGATCAAAAGTTCCTAATGCTGCGCAAAAGGTAGTAACCATTGCAACGTTGAAGTGTCTGCTAACGTGGCTTGTAAAACAGTCGTACAAAGTTAGTGATGACCCAAGAGGGTTAGTAACAGCTGCTGTTACTAACTCTTCCTGGTGGTGACAAGCTTTTTACAAACTTTTTTGAAGAGGGTAGGGTTCCTTACATCTAGTGCTGACTGTTTTGTTTTGTTTCAGAGTTCTTTGTGTCTTTCTGCTTCTACTGTATGCAATGGTTTATAAGCACTGGTTCGCTAGAGCGTCACTGTGTTGGAAATCAATTACAAGTTTTCTGAAATATTATAATATATATTGTGAGAGCTTTGTACGGCGGACCTGAGGCTTTGTAAATACGGTGGTAGTGCCTATAGCTATCTCCTTCTGCACATGCGCAACGCGCCAAAGTTTGTTTTATTACTGGTTATTTTTTTTTCGACAAACATTGAAAGTAATCAATGCTTGGGTGCCCCACTAAAAATTAACACGCTGCTTACTAATACCCCAGCGTGCCTAACAAATGCTGCTCCTCAAATCAAATTCGTTCACGAGAATTACAAGTGCGAATTTCTTATTTAACGACTGTTGAAAAACATATATAATTTTCAGCTTTAGGTATAGTGGCAGGGTTTAGTGTCAGGCTCTTTGGCGAAGAAGCAAGACCTCAGTTCTTTTCGAACATGATTTCGTCGTCTTCTAACGTCGTGTGCGAATCTATCAGTGAACGGGCGCCTGGAGGTTCTCCGGTGGAGCGGGAAGTGAGATTGACGCGTGAACTTACATACCAGCCAGGAGTTCAATCTCCGTTCTCTGTCACAAAAAAAGCAAAAGTATAGAACGAAGACGTTAGAGAGGTAGGAGAAAGGATGAAAACAAATAAAGCAACATATATACTTTGTCACGTCAAGTGAAAAAAAATGAATTTCGATTTTCTCCGTGGCCACTGTATACTAAATCCCTGCAACGTGCATAGCTGAGTCTCGAGAAAAGCTGTGGTGATTTATGTTGAGGTACGCCGCCTCCGCGGGCCTACTTTATAAGGAAGCTTCCAACTTCTCCTTCGTACTCGTTTTTTAAAGATGATAGTCTTTGTTGGCATACTTCGACGCAAAAACCTTGGTCCATCTGTCTAAACCTTTGTCTGTTCGTCCGCCGTAACAATATCTTAGACGGCAATAAACAATACTCCAAACGCCTAACCTCGTCGGCAGCGTCCACCAATATTGCTCAAGTTTCAGCATTTATACTTGAGCGATTGTCAATTAAAAAGCAATTATTGCGCATATCTGAGGCACCATAACAACTCGTAAATGTTTTGTATGTGTGCCTTCATACGAGAGAACACATACATAAGTAATTCTAAGGACCGAAGTGTTTATCGCGCTGCGCTGACAATGCAACGTGATCCTCAAGAAGGCAACGCTCTGCTAAGACGACATGGTGGTGACACCAGCCCGTTGCTTTGCGTTATACACCTTATCGCCTCCTAGACCAGTGCGTACGCCTTCCTTCGTTTTCGAAATTCACTGCCAGATGGCGCTCGTGTCTAACGTGTCTCGAAGCGCTCGTTCGTCTTCGCTGAACGGATTGAGACTCTGTAACGCAGCGCCTCCAGAATACAATTAACCGTTTCTCTTGCAAAGAACATCAAATAAACCTTTTGTTCAATTTCTCCAGACGCAAGACTATTGTCTTTCCACCACATTTGCTATGAAACATGCACATACAGGGCTATTTTTTTTTTCAGACCTGCATCTATTTTGTGTCTCACCACTCAAATATGCAGCAAGTCAATCCACAAAAACAAGGATCGGTAAACTCTTCATTAACCTGCCCATAACCACAATCAAACGCACGCCTGGCGAGGCGATTGCTCTAACGAGAAAAATTCGGTTTTGTTCATTGTAACAGATTTTTTCAGATTACGAGTAAGGGTTATAGCTGAAATATCACGTTTTTCAATAGGCGCCGCAAAAGCTGTGCAAAGCAACTAACCAATATCTTGAAACGCAAAGCTGAGCTGCATGATACACACAACGTTTTTTTTTCTTGCGAGTTTGTGTTCGTCTGTTACACTCTAGTGAGCATATAAAACGCAGCCACTCAATCTTACAGTTGCAAACAGCGTTCCTCCATATATGCCGTGCTCGTACATATAAAGACTTTGCCCTATAGACATTTCGCTTTGCTTGTTTCTTCTATGTTGATCCTGACTTTTTTCTTACATAAGATCCGCACGAAGAAGGAGTACGTTCCTTTCGAAATAGATACCCTCACTGCAACGTGCATAGCCTTTCGAACCAAACCATCGGTCTCGCAACCACAGGGTTGGGGGTCTCGTATCGATGAATTTGTCACTAGCAGCAGTGGGGCACAGATGTATCAAATACACGTGTGCATTCTTTGTAGTCTAGAAACACGAAACTAGGGGAACGCAAAAGCTCGAAATAATACATTGAACTGTAGCTTGAAACATAAATAGAAAATGGGAACAGCCGAACCAATTTTAGGGGCAAACCTTCAATGTCATGTAATGGGCTGAACTAAACATCCAAGCTCTGGGAGACATACGTTATTTTCTTGATTTGCTGCATCGCGCGAAAGCTATTATTGCGTTAAAAAACTGCAGTGGTGTATATTGTTTTTCTTTTGGTGGCGTATAAAGAAAATAGATTTTACATAGAATATTGCATGTATTTATTTAACAGTCGTGACACCATGCTTGTTAATGGCGCTGTAGACACAAAGAAACCGGTGTAAACCGGTCCTAACAAAAGAATCTAATCTTGACAACTTGATTTATTCAATTTGATAAAGCGACGCGTATATAAAAAGACAGATTGTAGAAATCGATGTTCCCCATCTTGATTCTCTCAAAGAAAACTGTGATACCCATTTCTTTTCACTAAGCATCTTGTTGTCCATTTTGTTTTTTCTCGAAAATAATTGATATTTTTTCATGTAGTAGCATCAGGGAAGACGTTCATTGGTGTACAGTTTGTGTACACGCATCGTGGAAGCGCCATACTTTGTTCTATTCATAAAGCGTCATCGCATTCGTAGGACATAAAAATGTTCAGATGGAGTAGTTTGTGGACATGTCCGCAAGTCAATCATTAACAAATATTTGTGTCTAAACAATAGGTAATGTTCGTGTTCCCAAAATATGCAATAATAATACCTAGTGTTTTACGTCCCCAAACCAAGATAAGACTATGAGAGACGCCGTAGTGGGGAGCTTCGGACATTTTGACAACCTAGTGTTCTTTTACATGCACTGACAACACGCAGTACACAGGTCACTCCCGCGCTGCCTCCACGGAAATGTGAACGCCACTGCCAGGCTCCAAAGTATGACCTTCTGGTCGGAAGCCCAGCGCCGTAGTCCCTGGTTCACCTTGGCGCGGTGGTCTAGTGGCTAAGGTACTCGGCTGCTGACCCGCAGGTTGCGGGTTCGATTCCCGGCTGCGGCGGCTGCATTTCCGATGGAGGCGGAAATGTTGTAGGCCCGTGTACTCAGATTTGGGTGCACGTTAAAGAACCCCAGGTGGTCAAAATTTCCGGAGCCCTCCACTACGGCGTCTCTCATAATCAAATGGTGGTTTTGGGACGTTAAACCCCACAAATCAATCAAATCAATCAATCAATCAACCTTGGCGCACATATCTCATAATTATCAACGTTCAACATTTAGCTAAACGTGTCAAAGCTTGAAAAGCAACAAGCGGAAGCCAGAGTACGAAAGAGTGTAACATACAAGAAATATAATCGCTTATCTGTAGAGCTGTTTGCCCCTTCATTGCACGCTCGCAACGTCAGATTTGCACTTGGAGTATTGCTATCGTGCTGAACTGATAAAATTCCATGTGTATGCCAGGGCAGTTTTACGATCTCTCAGATCCTCTTGCAGTTGAGCGGGAGTTATAAAAAGGAGCGACACTCCTTGATCTACGGCGCCTCACTCTAGCCGTGCCATTGACCTCAGTACTGCTAGCTAATACCTTGGCAGTGGCTGAGACGCCCATCAAAATGAAACAAAAATCACTTTTGCTAACTCGTGCATCGCAAGATAAAAAATAAAGGAGATGGAAGCAGAGTGCAACCCCTCAACGCTACGATCCACCTAGTTGTGCCACGTACGATAGGCAACTTCGCAGAGCCTAAGGCCTAATGAGTCGCTCGACAACAACCGGCATCCACCCAGCGCCCAGCCTAGGCGCAGAAGAGGCAGCTGCCAGGAGACATGCACTCTGTAAGGTGACCCTATCGCTCGCCGCACACAGCAGCTTACCGAGCGATCAGCGTCCACCGTCCCTGACGGTGTCACAACGCCCCGGCTCAAGCAGCAATACCCGACAGCAATGACACCTGGCTCCCTGAGCCCAAAGAGATAGAAGAAGCAATTTACAGATAATCGGACCACCCAGGAGGCTTGCGTACTCACTCGCTTCGGGCCTGGCCTATACTCAACGTGTTCTTAGCTTTGCTCACCCCAGGATGCATACCGCATGGCTCTCGTCCCCACTGAACAACATTCTTAAAAACCAACCACAACAACAACAAAAGTACTCGTGAGCAGAAAAAAAAAACAACCCAGCGTGCCGACAAGTTCAAACACGTCGTAAAAAACGATCTCCTCGCTCTTAATAAAGCACACCGCCGACGGTAGCAAAGAAGTCCCCCAAAGCTTACTCTACCCCGGCTCTAACAAGAGCTTGTTTGGTTTGGTTTGGAAAAACTTTATTGTTTGGAAAAACTTTATTGTTTGGAAAAACTTTATTGAACAAGAGCTTGTACCAAAGCGCAAAAACTGTCGTCCGATGCTCCAAGAGCCCCACGTTGGGAAGCCTGTGTGGGGTCTCGTTGTGAGAGAGAGCACCACCACGCTCTGCAGTGAACGGATACAGCCCACGTGGTCGGAACAAACCAAACCAAACACACAACTTTTCAACTAATTTAGAACGGCGATATCGTCCGCCGAATTATTTACATCAGTAACGATCAACACGCTAAGATATCATACACAATATTACTCAGCGCGTTACAACATAACAAACACAAGAGCACACAAAAGGCACCATCGCCGACGCTTGACTCATCACGTGGGCGCCTTGCAGACACCCCGTCGTGCCGTGCACCAGGGACACACCGCGAAAAACAACAGTTCGCGCCAAACGCCACGTGCAGAAAGACCTCGCTCAACTCTCTCTGCCGCCACCGAGGCTTGCCTGCTGCCAGGGGTCACCGCCGGCACTACCGCTTTAATAACGATGATGATGATGATAGTGGTGGTCAACTCTCGCGAACACAACGCTACCTACCGTGCGATAGTTTTGTTCTCTGATTGCGGCTTCTGCGCGACACACGTACGTCACGAAGCGCAAACAACTTTACAGGGGGCGTCAGCACGCATACACAATAAATCATTGAAAACACAGAAATTCGTAGACCTCAAGTACAGTGGGAATCGACAGTATACGAAGCACGAATCGATAAGGATGAATTGTCACATAAAATTTGGCTCAACACTGCGAGGCGGTTGAAAATTATGCCGTGCATGACTTCGATATCATCATTACCCTGTTCGCACCTGACATTTATGCTCGTCCTTCATTCACGTCACGTAATACCAAATTTAGTATATGTGAAGCTGGTGACACAGCCGCAAGCGCGCTAGGAGCGAAGCATTTAGTCATCTTTTACATGCCACGGATGTCATAATTATCTTGTTTGGACGTGTCAATTATTTTTGTCGTTTATTCACGTCACGTCAGGCCAAACTTGGTATACGTGAAACTGGCGAAATTGCAGCGAGCGCATCAAGAGCGTGGTATGCAGTTATCTTTTTACATAACACGCATATAATGATTATCACGTTTGCACGTGTCATTTATTTCGTCGTCTATTCGCGCCACTTAATACTAAATTTGGTATAATTAAAACTAGTGGGATGGCCGAGAGCGCACGATGAACTTAGCATGTACTCAGGTTTTACATGACGCGCACGTCATGATTATTGTGCTTTGACGTGTCTTATACATTTTTCGTTCGTTCACGTCACGTTATAACAATTTTTTATATGTGACAGCTTGCGAAAAGACCATGAGTGCATCATGAGCATGGCATGTAGTCATGTTCTTACAGGACACGCAAATCATGATTATAATGTTTTCAGGAGTCATATACGCTCACCATTCATTCATGTCATAAAATACCAAATTTGTTATATGTAAAACTAGCGAAATGGCCTCGAGCGCACTATGACCTTAGCATGTAGCAATGTTTTACATGACACGCATGTCTTGAATATCATGCTTGTACCTGTCATTTACCTTCGTCAGTCGATCACGTCACGTAATGCTAAATTTAGTATATGTGAAGCTAGAAAACTGGCCTTGAGCGCATCATGAGCAAGCCATGTCGTCATGTTCTTGCATGGCACGCATGTCGTAATATCATGTCTGCACCAGTCACATACCTTCATCGCCCACTCACATCACGCAATGCGAAACTTAGTGTACGTGAAGGCGGCGGAATCACCGCGAGCGCGTGGCTTGTACTCATGTCTCTACATGACACGCATATCATAAATACCATGTTTGCGCCAGTCATATACCTTCGTCATTCATTCATGCTACGTAATACCAAATTAGGTATATGTGAAGCTAGCGAACCAACCGCAATTGCATCAGGTGCGTGGAATTTAGTCCTGTTCACACATGATACGCATGTCATCATTATTAGCTTGCGCCATCTCTATACCGTCGTCATTCACGCCGCCTAATACCATATATAATATATGTGAAGTTTGTGAAACTACCGCGTGTGCTTCAGGAACCGGGCATGTAGTCATATTTTTACATAACATGCATGTCAAGATTGTCATGTTACATATACTTTTGCCATTTATTCACGCCACATAATAACAAATTTGGTAAGTGTGAAGCTAGCGACACCACAGCGAGCACATCATGAGCGTGGCGTGTAGTGCGTTTCTTTAAGACACGCATGTCATGATTATGATGTTTGCGCCAGTCATATACTTCCATCATCTCTTCACGTCACACAATACCAATTTTGGTATAAGTAAATAGAGTGAAGTGGCCACAAGCGCATCATGAGCATGGCATATAGTGATGTTCGTATACATGACACGCATGCCATGATTTGCACATGAGGGCCTTTCACTTGTGTTTGCCATACAGTCGTGTCGTACCATACCAGTTTTGCGAAGCCACCACAGGATCAACAAGACTATGAGGTGTAAATCAGAACACTTATAACACACTTGTCATGATTTTCATGTTCTGACTAGTCACTTATGCTCGTCATACAGTCATGCTAATTCATACCAATTTTGGTATAGATCCCATTATTAAAACTGCGAGCAGAGCCTAATGACTTAGGTGGCCAGATAGATAGATAGATAGATAGATAGATAGATAGATAGATAGATAGATAGATAGATAGATAGATAGATAGATAGATAGATAGATAGATAGATAGATAGATAGATAGATAGATAGATAGATAGATAAAGACAGTAAAACTCGCCGACGTTCGCTAAAATGTTTGGTAATTAAAAGCGGATAAATTCTTCTAGTATCACTGAAGAGAGATTCGCTTGAAAGACAATGCGTAATGTTTTCAGAAACCAATGTTCAGTAACTTGTTCAGTAAGGGCGCGAGAGTGTGTTATATGGTTTGATATTACCCGTGCATTTAAGCACTGGAGGTTCCGTCGTACAAATGGGGTGAATGATCTGTCGGAGACCATTCCCCGAAACAAATCAAACCAATGGTGACATTAGCAGCCGTTCGAATTCGGGATGGGAATGCCATCCTTCGTCTTTAAATTGTAGCAAGGGCCGTTGAGCCAGCAACGGGAAACGACAATAGCTAGCGAGCCGTTCAAGCATATTACAGGCAAGTAAGCTGGACAGTGCGTGGCCGTCTTCTTCCAATTTCGGCTGTTCGGTGGGCGGCTACCAAAATGGGCTGTACTGCACTTTACTGGAACTGAGAAATAGCGCGCCCTGTCACAGCCCTCGCCTTTAGCGAAATTAATTGCCGGATCTGAGAAAGCCACACCTTCTAGCTTCTTGGGACATCCCCTGCTTCCTGTTTCTGCAGCTCCCTAGGGCCAAGAAACCACATATCACTGCTTCTTTGCTGTGTGTTTCGTCAGCTGAATGTTGTATTTAATATACCTTACTGGTGTTACTTTTCTGTTTCCAAAGTCTTTTAGCCAGCAGGTATTGCAAGCTACACGAGAATAGGAGGAAGCTTTGGTCAGTTATTGTGACAATTATATAAATGACCTTTGTAACAAATACCGGACCTTCAATAAAGGGACATCTAATGCAACTTATAATTAGACGTTGATTACAGAAATAGTTGTCCGCAAACTTCGAATTGTGTATTTTGTGCCAAAGAAGTGCTTATCTTGACATAAAATGTAGTTTTAGTGGTTCACATCGTATTGGCGGACTTATCTTCAGGCAGAACCTCTCACGTCACTGTTGCCGTGCAGAACGGTTCCCGGCCTTGCTGCGTGGCTGCCGGCACTGGTAGTAGCAAAACGAAAGCAGCGGGAGCCACAACAGCAACAACAGTTATTCAACAATTTCCTGCCATTGGGGCTGAGATTGCAGACGTGCTTGGTTCAAGTGGGCCCTATTAGATGGCATGACCTGTCCATTTAACCAGACGAAAATTGAACTATTCACGAGCTCGCACCATTCCCCATAGTAACTTCCAGCGTTTTTTTTATGAATAGAGCACAAAAGAAGAGGCATCATTTTTTATGTCTCTTGAAACATGCAAAGTTTTTTATTGAGTGCTGCTAGATATATGACTAGTGATAATTATGGGCTTTAACCCCAATATGATCTGGATCTTTTTTCGTATGACCTACTGTGGCGCACTTGTTCATAATCATTTTTCCTAATTTCTCAGTAAGTAGGACATTGCTGCTAATAATATTGTCGTTTTAGACGTTGTCATACGTTGAGTTTTCACTCTCACGTAAATTCTTATTTGCCTTCGGTGTCCCTAAAAATGGCTCTGTTTCGGGAAATCAGTGAACAAACTGAGTAGTAGATTGATGTTGTGATTGTTCTTTAAAGCAGCATATTGAACAAGGACCTTTGTCATTTCACAGCTTAATTCTCTAATAAGCTGAGCTTTTTTTTCTTATTTCGTCAATGTCACAAATACCTGGAAGAAAAGCGTTCAGACCACTCCTTTTCTTTTCTTTTGCCTTTAGGTATCTTCAAGCTCATTTGCAACATTACTTATAATAAATATTTTTCCCGCTCCTCCCATATTTCTTCTTTTGATAATATACCTAAAGTGCCGTTGCTTAGGCTAGCAGATGAACACCGTATACGCTACTTCTAGTTGTGAACTACGATAAAAAATAATTAATGTGTCATGCGCTGTTGAAGTAACGGATTGAAACAATGCTTAAGTTGAAAGAGAGAACACCGAAGTACTAAGAGGCAATTAGTGGGCCTAACCACCAAAAAGATGAGTATTATAGATCAAAGTATCATAATAGGACTAAAAAATTGAAATCAGAAGTATACGTGCCCATCGCTTTTAACTAAGTAATCGGGAAAAAGTCAAATCTAACCTTGCACACCTTCAAAACAGTAAGCCTGTATTGGGCAGTGGTAAATTGTGCTTCACTCTTAAAATGTATGAACGGCACATGTCCATCCAGGCTTTCTTCATTCGATTCATAATACACTAAATTTTGGTTGGCCGAAAAAATAGCTGAATATAATAAAACAAATCAAAACAAGAATTAAACTACTAATTCTTGAGCAGCAACGTTTAAGTGTCGCAGAAGATAGGATAGAAATAGGATAAAACAACAGAATACGTTAAAGTGTTTAGTCTGGAAGAGGAGGAGGAGGAGGAAGAAACTTTATTCAGAAAAAAAAATTGAAATGCAGGCAGTTTGGTCGGGCCCTCAGTCCAGGGCTCCGCTGGCACGAGCGGCTCGCTGGACCTGGTCAAGCAAAGCTATTTGGCTCTGCCTGTCCTCGTCCGCAAGCCATGCCTCCCACTGCCTGTGAAACATGTGTGGTTGCTTCGTGATGTGTGGGCTGTCGATGTGTGTGGGCCTCTGGGTGCACTCCCATGTTATGTGGCTGAGTGTTGGTACTTGTGAACACCACGGACAGGTGTCTTTATATCTTGCGGGATATATTCTACTTAGATGGTACAAATTGGGAAAGCTATTGGTTTGTATGCGTCTCCAATCCCTGCTTTGCTGGCTATTCAAGTCCTTATGTGGAAGCCCATATTCCTTTCGTTGCTTCCTTTGTTGGAGGAGGATGTCACGCGAATTGGAAAGAGGTTCAACGTCGTGGCCTGCCGCCGCTCGGTTGGTGATGCCTCGAGCTATACGGTCTGCCACGACGTTCCCCTCCAAACCTTCGTGAGCAGGACACCATATAATGTGATGGTCTCCTGTTATGGGTTTATTTAAAAATTTATACGCTATTTTAGGTAGCGTTCCTCGGAGAAACATTCGGCATGCCGCCTGTGAATCGGAGAGCACAACCACTGATTCTCCCCTGATTTCTGCGTTGGATATGGCTATGGCTATTGCTGCCGCCTCTGCCACTCGTGTGAAACAAGTTTTAACCGACGCCATTGTGGTGTGATTTTGTGCTACAATTGCCACTACATGTGACCCTCTGCTCGCTTTACTGACGTCTGTAAAGACGGCTTCTGAGCTATTCTGAAATGCTTTGCGTAAGGAGTCTGCTCTCGCTTTCCTCCTTCCTGCGTGATACGTCGGATGCATATTTCTGGGAATAGGCGCCACAGTTGAATGTGTGCGTTTTTCCGCATCTATTAGCACCGTTTCCTCGTCACAATATAGCGGTCGCAATGTATATCCCATCTTTTCCAGAATTCTTCTCTCATGATAGCTTGAATTGAGCCTTTCCTTTTGAGATAAAAGCACCGCATTCGCATACTCCTCAAAGGTATTGTATATGCCCAATTTCTCTACCCTCTCGGTTTTGGCATTTTCCGGAATCCCCAATGCTGCTTTGAATGCTTTCCTTATTATTGTGTTTATTTGCTTTGTCTCCTGGTTTGTCATTGTCTGGTACGGTAGCGCGTACGTAACTCGGCTGATCACAAATGCATGAACGAGTGCAATGGTTTCTTTCTCCTCTAGTCCCATTTCGCTATTTGCTATCCGCCTGATCATCCGGGCCACATTCGCCGTGGTTCCCCGTAGCCTTTGTAGTGTGTGTGACGTTCCCGAATTTCCTTGTATCCACATGCCAAGCACGAGTATTACATCTGCCTCCCTGATTTGTCTCCCATCCAGCAGTACTGCTACCGGTATTAAGTCCTTTTTCTTTGCGTATCTTGCCCTAATTCTAACCATTTCAGTTTTTTCCGGCGAGCATTGCATTCCTGCAGCTGTCACGAAAGCTTGTATTTTATCTACTGCCTCCTGGAGGGCGTTTTCTTTGTCCGCATAAGAGCCTCCCTTTGTCCATAAGGTGACATCGTCTGCGTAAAGAGCTGCTCCTAGACCTTTTATATTTTCCAGCTCACATGCGAGCTTTCTCAGGCCGATATTAAATAGTATCGGGGATAGCATGGCTCCCTGGGGGGTGCCTCTATTTGGGTAGTCGAAGGTTTCAGATGTAACCGAGCCTAAAGAAATGGTAGCTTTCCTGCTTGTCAGAAATGACCGGACATACTCATATATTCGTTGGCCGCAGTTAATCGATTCGAGGCCTTCCATTATCACCTTGTGTGATATTGTATCGAATGCTTTCTTGATATCTAGTGCTAGTACGAATTCGTCGCTTGAACCTCTGTTTGGGTTCATGACGTCATTTTGCAACAGCAGGAAAAAACCTGGGCCGATACATGTGGTCGGAAACCGAACATATTCACCGGTAGCAGACCCTCTCTCTCTACATAGTCTGCCAATCTAGTCAATATTGTTTTTTCAAAAAGCTTACCCAAGCATGAGGTAAGGGAGATTGGTCGGAGGTTCTTATTATCTCTTGGTTTCCCTGGTTTTGGTATTAACATGATGTTTGAGTCCTTCCATTCTACTGGAAGGTTTCCTCCATCTACCCATACCTTTTCATTAAAGAAATCCGTGATTCGTCGAAGGGCCGCATCACTCAAATTTCTAAGCATAGAGTTTGTTATTTTGTCTCGTCCTGGGGCGGTATTCTTTTTGAAAGTCTGGGCCGCCGCATAAACCTCTTCAAATGTTATGGGAGCGTCTAACTCTGGTTGTTCTTTTCCTGCATATTTGCCATGTACCACTTCACATGCGTCTTGTCCGACATATAATTTCTTGACTTCGTAGATAAGTGCGTCATCGTTACCTTTAAATTCATTCTCCAGAATTCTTAAAGCCCTGTTCGTCATTGTTTTTGTTGCCCCTGGATCGATCATACTCCTCAGGATGTGCCAGGTCTTTTTGGTTCCTAACGTCCCTCTAAGTGAGTTACTAAATTGCCTCCAGTTACTGTTATTTAGTTGACGTGCGTAGTCATTGGCTTCCTGTGACAACTGAGCTATCCTTATCTTCAATTTGCGATTAAGCTTTTGCTTCCGCCATCGCTTTGTGAGGCTTCTCCGCGCGTCCCACAAATGTAGCAGGTGCTTGTCGACTGCTGGGATTTCCACGCTTGTTTCTATTTCCTTTGTCACTTTCCTGTGTGCCTCCTTTATCTGTGTCACCCAGTTACCTAGATCTATTATTTCCCCTTGGTCTCCTACGTTCTCCCTAAATTTGTTCCAATCAGATATTGTCGCTTTCCCCATTCTTCTTGTCGTGGCGGCATTAATAGTTATTCCGAGAATGTAGTGGTCGCTTCCCAAGTTTTCTCCGAGGTGCGCCCATGAGACGTTTCCTTCAAAATTTGTAAACGTTAAGTCCGGTGACGTGTCTTTTGTTAAGCTATTCCCGACCCGTGTCGGTAGGTCTGGTTGTGTAAGTTGGCAGAGATCATACCGTTCAACAAGGTCTACAAGGAGTTTGCCCTTAGGGCTGTCCTGCTTATATCCCCAATTTCTGTGTGGCGCATTAAAATCCCCCATGATAACTAACCTGTCTTTCTCTTTCAATAAACCCATCGCATGTGCTATAATGTTCTCAAAGTCGGCTCGTCTCTCCTTAGGTGGGCTATATATATTGACCCCCACTGTTTTTGGTCCTCCACGTTTTTTGGGCCACACTGTTATTATCTGGTGTTGCACTGCCTCATTGCTCACGTAGCTGACACTCAATGCTATATCTTTTTTGGTAAATGTCGCCACTTGTGGGTACTTTGGGTTAATATGTCTTATGTACCCTCTCAGATTTATCTGAAATTTGCCTACTTCCTGAAGGCAGATTATATCAGGAGGGATTGGAGATGCTCCAATAAATTGTTTGAAATTTTCAAGTTTTGTTCTCAATGAGCAGCAGTTCCACTGCCATATTTCCGTTTGCTCGGTCTTTTTATTGTTACGGTGTCTAGCCATGATTGGTATTCTCGGAATCTGTTATTCCACTTTCTTTAGGTTGTCTGGTGGGGGCACCCGGGCTCTGACAAGATCTCTTGCGAGGATTCTGCGCCTGACTCAAGTCGCTTATGGTGCGTTCCATCTGGCCTAGTTTGGCAAAAACAAGTTGAATTTGTTGAACTAGGAACGCTATCGGCGGTGTTTGTGGTGGTTGCGTTTCCACGGGCTGCGCAACGGGCTGCGAGACAGCAGGTGTGCTCGCCGGGCTTTGTGTGTTGCTCGACTGGTTTAGTAGTGACTCCAGGCGCGCCATTCGAGACTTAACCTCCTGTAGTTCTGTTCTAAGTTGTCTGTTTTCAGCTACTACCCGCTTGTATTCTGGGTGTTCTGTGATCGTTGGTGTAACGGGTTTATGTTTGGTAGTGGGAGATACGGCTTGTGCATAGCTTACCGCGTCCGCCTGTGGGTTGCTATGTGCAGGACACGCCCCCGGTGGCTTGCTTCTCGGAAGGGCTTGCGCGTTCGGATTGTCCTGGGAGATTGCTCTCGGCGTCGAAGTCGACTTTGGATGCCGCTGTCCTGGTTGTCCTGTCTCCACGGCACGGTTTTTCGACGGCGTGCGGGTTCTGGAACGGCTCTTTCGGGTCCCGCCTCGTCCGTACTCCCATTCTGATTCCTCTTCCTCCGACTGAAACCAGCGAGGGGCTGGCTTGTGTGGTTTTTTGGGTGGTTTCGCTGCTTGCTTGCGAATAGGCTTGAGGCGTTTCAGACAACTGCGGTCTCTAGTGATATGGTTTCCCATGCAAATTGCGCATGTCGGAGTGCAATTATGGTTTACTTCGGGGTTGAGCATTCCACAGGTATGGCACACGGGTGAGTCTGGTTGCGGACACACGTCGGTGCGGCGGCCAACCTCCCCACACGCTCGGCAGAATTGGACGGTGTTACGAAAAGGAATACACTCCTTCTCACCTCCTCTGTAGTAAACATATCTTGGTAGAATGTCCCCGAAGAAAGTCAAGACGGCACTCTGAGAGTCTCCCAACATCCGAGCGTCGACCAGCGTCACGCTCTGGGTGCGAAAACGGATGCTCGCTTTGATGGTCTCAGACGGGGTGTGCGGCTCTATACCGTGAATAACACCTTTTTTGGTTCCTTCACCTGCCGTAACGTAGACGTTGACCGGGTGTGGTCTTCCGTTGATATTCAAAGACGTGACGCCTCTCATCGCCATCGCGATGGTCGTGTCTGGAGTCGACGCTAGCGCAATGTTGGACCCCGGTCGGATGCGGAGAATAAACTGATCCCACCTGACTTTTCCTTGGCAAGCCTCCACTATAGCGTCGGAGATCGCTTGGGTGGTCACATTCTTCAGAGGCAGTCCCTGGTGAGGTCGGAAGACTACTTTCAGATCGTCCTTGGGTAGTGCTGGGGGCCTCCGTCTTGTAGGTCGACCCCGGCGCTTTGGCTGGTTGTCCGTCGTAGGTCTGCTGCCTGCGGAGAAGTCCCCTCCTTGTTGAAATTTCCGCTCCTTCGCCTGTTTCTTCTTCGCTCTGAGCGATTGGGATATTTGCCATCCCTCCTCTGTGCGGTCGGTCTCCGTTGGGGCGGAAAAATCTGCGTCGGCGTGCGTGGACGCCGCGTTGCAGTTCCCAGGCAGTGCTGCTTCATCCCGGTTTTGCGCGGCAAAGTCCATGACTTCTTCACCCAAACCTGGTTCGGATTGTCGTACGGACGCTGTTTGCGACTCCCCAGTCGAGTCCATAGCCGTCAGCAACCGCGGCAACGCCGTGGTTGTCGTCTTCGGGCGAGCGTCTCCCGGCGTCGTCGCCGCCGCTCCTCTACTGGACGCTAGAGGTAGCGAAGGCTCCACATGGGCGAACGAAGAAGTGGCCGTAAAAACAAGAAAAATGGTGCGATTTCAGTGAAACTGGAGTCCACCGATACCGGAGCATCTCCCCTACACGCCTGTGGCAATTTCTGGACGATTCAAGGGGTGGAACCATACAGAAAAGACAAGAACATACGGAGCTCGATGTGCACGCGTCTGCACTCATCGGCATCCAAGCAGCGTCTCCTAGTCTGGAAGAAATACACAATTAACAGTCTAAATCCACCACCCAGCAAAACTCCAACAGAGCGTACACCAGCGGGGATTTCATTGGCTGCATATCAGAAAGATTTTCTAGGGTGCACTCAATGATTCCTCTTTATCATGACTTAAAAATCCTTCTGTACAGCGAACCTTCAAGGACTTAGTCCTCACTAACGGATTCTTCTTTGTTTTTTCTTCTATAATCCCCTTGTGTTTTTTTTCTTGTTTTTTGCATTTTGGGTCCGAGTGATGGAGAGACGGATTCTCGCAGAGATTTTTCTTCGATCTGTTCTGTTCAAAGTACTTTATGAATTACAAAATTGGTTAGTGTTTGAAGAGGTCTTTGATCAACACAAATTCGTTGCTTTATTTATTTTTTCCTTGTGTATGACTCGTGTTTTTACCTCGGCATTTTCTTAACTTAACCACCTTTTACGGAAAGGTTGAGGAATGCTTTAAATAACATGGAGAGGTAAAGATCACACGTACCAGATGTAAACAAACCGCAGTGTAGGTATAAACAGCGAAGGCGTACAGGATGTGGGCAACTTTCGCTCTATTATGTAAAACACCTCCGGTGGTTGTGCGCGACCAAAATTAGGCAAGCACCACTACCATATACAGTAGGAACAAGTAAAAAAAGAAAAAGGAATAAATGAGCGCGTCAAAAAAAACTGAAAGAAGTAGAGGGATCAAATTTAAACATAAAAAAACAGAGGAAGGGAAGGTTGAAAGAAATAAATAGAAGAAAGGCATATCTAAAGAGATAAGAAGACGGTTACATAGACCGAGATAGAAAGGGACAAAGAAATTGAAGAAACAGAAAGGAATATACAAAGAATGTAGAACAGGAAAGGCTAGCACGAGAGGGAAAGAAATGGAAAAAGTGAATAAAAGTAGATACAAAAACACAGACAAGGCGACTAAAGGGAATAAAAAATAAAGACAAATAAAGAAAATCACTCGCACGTGCCTCTAATGTCTTTGTGTTTTTGTGCGCAACCATAATTATACAGTCACGGGGTCGTGACGTGGCCGAAGACAGGAGACTTCGGGTTGGGATTTAACTGTTTATTTGGGCGAACCTGTGCCCGGTAAACGGAAAGTCCAATTACAGCAGCAGTCTCGCACAGATAGCAGTCTCGGACTGATAGCGGCGAACGAGCGTCGGCCTTCGATCAACAACTCACAAGCGGCGAAGCGCGTCGGCATTTTATACTCTTGCCGTCGAATGTTCTAGCGTTATCGCTGGCGGTGGCGTAGGTTCCGGAACAATCTGTACTGTTCGCACAGTGGGCGTGATCTTATCGAAATGATCTACTACAGTCTGGAACCTTCTCGAAAACTGCAGGCGCGGTTTGCGCTGAGAATCGTGTGGTGTTTTGGGACGATAACAAAAACTTCGGAAATGGAACGTCGCATTGCCCCCCTCTGAAAAAAGGCATCGTCCCGATGCTTTAACTAAAGATGAAAGTACAATAATAATGCAAAAAAGTACAATGAATAAATTACGATACAACAATAATACAAAAAAAACACGGGTTCAGTTTGTTAACGCGCATGAAACGGCTTGAGGCGCGCGACATGGACGACGTCAGGTCGCGATCGGCGTCGTTGAGAGTTCGTGATGCCGTCGGGGACAGCCTCGTAATCAAGTGGGCCAAGACGTCGAACCACCCTCTACGGTCCGAAGTACCGTCGCAGAATCTTTTCACTTAGTCCACGTCGGCGTATCGGCGTCCACACCCAAACACGTTCACCGGGCTGGTATTCCACGAAGCGTCGTCGAAGGTTGTAACGGTGGCTGTCGGTCGTCTGTTGATTCTTGATACGGAGACGCGCAAGTTGTCGGGCTTCTTCGGCGCGTTGGAGGTACTCGCTCACATCGAGGTTTTCTTCGTCGGTGACGTTGGGTAACATGGCATCGAGCGTCGTTGCCGGGCTCCTTCCGTAGACCAATTTGTATGGAGATATCTGCGTCGTCTCCTGCACCGCCGTGTTGTACGCGAAGGTCACATACGGAAGAATGGCGTCCCACGTCTTGTGTTCGACATCGACGTACATTGACAGCATGTCGGCGATCGTCTTGTTAAGCCGCTCGGTGAGGCCGTTGGTCTGTGGGTGGTACGCTGTCGTCCGGCGGTGGTTTGTTTGGCTGTATGCCAAGATCGCTTGAGTTAAGTCGGCAGTGAATGCCGTTCCTCTGTCGGTGATAAGGACCTACGGGGCGCCGTGACGTAGGACGATATTTTCGACGAAGAACTTAGCTACCTCGGATGCACTGCCTTTTGGCAGGGCTTTTGTCTCGGCGTAGCGGGTGAGGTAGTCGGTAGCTACCACGATCCACTTGTTTCCGAAAGCCGACGCCGGGAACGGCCCCAGTAGGTCCATACCAATCTGCTGGAAAGGTCGGCAAGGTGGATCAATTGGCTGCAGAAGTCCCGGCATGTTCTCACATAACGAGTGACGTCGCTGGTAAGACGTGGCCAGTAGTACCTTTCTTGTATCCTCGCGAGCGTGCGAGACACACCGAGGTGCCCTGCCGTCGGATCGTCGTGCAGGGCCTGCAGGAGTTCTGGTCGCAGAGCTGAAGGCACCACAAGGAGGTACTTAGCTCGAAGCGGTGAAAAGTTTTTCTTTTGTAGAAGACCGTTTCGTAGAAAGAACGACGCAAGTGCGCGCTTGAATACCTTCGGGACTTCGGCGGTCCTGCCTTCGAGGTATTCTATTAGGGCCTTAAGTTCCGGGTCGACCCTCTGTCGTTCAGCGAAGTCGTCGGTAGTTATCGTTCCTAAGAAAAAGTCGTCATCCGGGTCGTCGGGTAGCGGTTGGTCTACAGGCGCACGAGAGAGACAGTCGGCGTCGGAGTGTTTTTTGCCGGACTTGTAAATTACAGTATTGTCATATTCTTGAAGTCTCAGGCTCCACCGTGCGAGGCGACCTGAAGGGTCCTTCAAGGTGGCTAGCCAACACAATGCGTCGTGGTCGCTCACAACTTTGAAGGGCCTGCCGTAGAGGTAGGGGCGAAATTTCTACGTAGCCCAGATGATGGCGAGGCACTCCTTTTCTGTTGTGGAATAATTTGCTTCTGCTTTGGATAGCGATCGGCTGGCGTAACTAATAACCCTTTCAAGTCCGTCAGCCCTCTGCACAAGAACGGCGCCAAGACCTACGCTGCTTGCGTCAGTATGTATTTCTGTCTCGGCGAATTCGTCGAAATGGGCAAGTAACGGAGGCGTCTGGAGGCGATGTTTAAGCTCCTGGAAAGCGTGTTCCTGCGGCGTTTCCCACTTAAACTCCACGTCGGCCTTGGTAAGGTTAGTGAGAGGATCGGCGATGCGGGCGAAGTTTTTCACTAACCGCCTATAATAGGCACACAGGCCCAGAAATCGGCGCACGGCTTTCTTGTCAGTGGGCGGTGGGAAGTCGGCGATGGCGGCTGTTTTCCGTGGATCGGGACGAACTCCAGACTTGCTGATAACGTGCCCCAGAAATAAGAGCTCCTCATACGCAAATCTGCACTTTTCTGGCTTCAGTGTGAGTCCGGAAGCCTTGATGGCTTGAAGTACAGCTTCAAGGCGCCGAAGATGCTCGTCAAAACTCGAGGAAAACACGACTACGTCGTCCAAGTACACAAGCCAAGTCTGCCACTTCAATCCTGCCAGTACTGTATCCATAACGCGTTGAAAAGTTGCAGCTGCTGAGCAAGCGCGTCGGCATTTTATACTCTTGCCGTCGAATGTTCTAGCGTTATCACTGGCGGTGGCGTAGGTTCCGGAACAATCTGTACCGTTCGCACAGTGGGCGTGATCTTATCGAAATGATCTACTACAGTCTGGAACCTTCTCGAAAACTGCAGGCGCGGTTTGCGCTGAGAATCGTGTGGTGTTTCGGGACGATAACAAAAACTTCGGAAATGGAACGTGGCAATACCTTCCAAAGGAAACCAAGGAAGGCCGCTCCGCCCCGCCTTTCGTTCAGGCTGAGCACAACTAGTGCAAAGCTGCCACGTAACTGTTCCTTTTTTTCCCGAAATAAACTTGCCGAAACGAAATTACATGTGCAACATTGCACTTGAATTTCCACCTCACCTAATACACACATCTTAAGTGAGTCTTAGATAATCTTTCTACCAAACTGGCTTCACTGATAAGCTTTTTGAATGTATTTGTGCTGTGGTAAACTATTACCTTTCTTTACACGTTATTGATGGGCAGCACTGTATATGTCTTCGGAAAATTTTAATTGCAGCACAGCATTGTATCCACCTCTGGAAATCAGAAATAACAGCGCACAGTTTCGCGTGTCTATGGTTTAAGTCTTCTTTAGGCACACAAACTTAGTGAATAATAGGTGTTTTAGTGCGAATGCGTTCATCGTGTGTGTCATATGCACAAATATGTGAAAGAGAGGCAACGTTCCTTTACACAAAATCTAAACTATTCGCTTAATTATTCCCGCTGTGCTAAAGAAGTAAATTCAAACACGTTGTTATCTTTCTTGGACCAAGTAGAGTGAAAGTGGACCCGTTCCTAAATAATTCATGGACTAATGGTAGTAAGTAGGCATCATACCAGAAGCTGCTAGGAAATTTTTGCAGAGAGAAAATAAAACCACAATATTATTGTCAGAAGTTATTAACTAAAGTAGATTGGGGTTTTTTCTTCACTGTTCTTGTATGTTGTAAGTACTTATCATCCTAAACTTAATATGAAAAGTTAATATGAATATGAAATAAAAGCTTGAAGCATCCCTCGAGATCAATGGCACCGACTTCTGTGCTACTCACCATTGCAGCTGCTCACGGTAAACTTGCTTCATCCCGGTTTCATGTCCGTACTTTTACGTGTAAGCAGGAATAACTGATCAGTGTTGTTTCAAATAACAAATAATTCAGAAAAAAACAATAGTCAGCATACTGAAAGCGGCCTGAATACTACCTATTAGCGCCTATGTATAAAGGAGAACTAGAAGGACAACGTCATTTTCTGAATCCTGCTTTTGTCGTTCGAATGACTGCTCTTCTTTGTCAGCAGAATGGCACATGTATATTCCTCGCTATACTTGGCGCTGCATAGTGCGATGACCAATCAGTGAAATAAACGTCCATTTTCGAGGTAGTATTCAGAGTGTGCAAGCCTAGGATCTCTTTAAGCGGGAAGGTACTTCATTGCGAAAACCCTGTGGCCGAAATCGCTTCCCGAAATCTATTGACAAGCCAACGTTGGTAATCACCTGATGACGGGCACATGTCTTGCCCTCCCAACAACGGTGAAGAAGCTGGTGTTAAGAGCGCTGCGGGATTGCTGTGATATTTTCCTAGCGCCATGAGCATTCCACTAGTAGGCGCGCTAGTCCATCTGGTACACCGCAGATTCAGCTGTAGTAGGCATAAAAGTGAGACACGTATATAAAAGTGAGCTTTGTATAGGTGAGAAGAGAAGAAAATGTTCTAAAAAAATAGCGCTTCTCTGAGCGCTATGGTTCACTCGACAGGTCAAGTAGGGAAAGTGATGTACAAACTTGTATAGGGAGAAGTATTCTGCCTTGCTTATCTCTTCTCTTTTCGCACTTTCAAGCCACGCTGTTCTCACGAAATCCTTGCGGAAATTGCCGCTGAATACAAATGAGCTAGTTACCATACAGAATCGTTGCAGTTATTCGCATCATCTTTTTATATGATTAGAGCTCAAGGTTTTATTTTTTTACTGAGAACAGAGCAGCGTCCGGCAAATAAAACAGGGTGAAGATGACCAGCACTAACGTGGAATTCAAGAATAGCTTTGTTCTTTTTAAAGCTGGGGACATTCATTTGTTCCTCACAAACTCACGTAAGCTTCAGCGCGAAGCCTGCACTTCGTATTTGCTTACGTGCGGAACTCTCGCGCTTTTGCTCAGTAATGGCATCTTGTCAATTTGCATTTGTTTTCATGACACATTCTATGGGTCTGGTTTTCGTACGATGGGTGAACAGGCTACGCCTCAATGAAGTGAGCAAACAAAAGTTCTTTTAGGAAACGACGAAATATATCAGCCTTTCGATCTCGAAACGACCAATAAGAATAGTTGCGTGGTGATGAAGCACTAGAGCAATATGCTATGACAGACTTAAGTTTACATTCTAATTATTTGTTTCATTCTCTCTAAGAGCGTTCTTTACAAGGGTAATTTTAACTTGAGTTTCAGGATAACAGGAAGGACGTTTCAAAATATCTTGATTTCAAGATTTTTAGTAACCTAGCAAAAATTTGTTTTATATTTTTGTTATGCCAGACCAACTATCTTCACAATTATTTCGCTTAGCAATTATTTCGCTTAGAACTTCAAAGTGCTACCTATTTTCCACATTTCTTTTCACCAAGCAAGTTTAAGCGCAGTCCTTTGCGAAATGCTGAAATTCCGTATATGCTCAGAGAGTTTGTTTTACTCCGTGCAGTGAAATGCCGAACAGTGCATAGTATTTCACACTTGCATTAACCGATAACATACACAAAAGCCGTTGGAGCACCTTTTTCCGAGGTGGCGCAATTGTTGAATGATATCCTGTCCAACGGGCAAATATATTCCGTACACAAAAAGGAAAGACATTTTCCAAGAGAAGGATCACGTCGACTTAGTTGCCACTGCCTGCTACACCGAATTCAGCAGCGTTCCCATGGTAGAAGCAGTGAAACTTCGAAATCTGTGATAGGAGAAAGAAATAGTATAAATATGTCGATTACGAAAAAAATTGTTCATTCTGACTTTTACATGCCGAGCATGTTATACAGGGGCTAGTCATGCGCCGTCGCCGTCCGCAGCCTCCCCTCCTCCTCCGCCAGCCATCTGTGCATCCCTTCCTCCACGCACAGCCACAGCCTTCTGCCCGGTGTGTGCCCATGGCTGCACAAGATTGTAAAAATAGTCACACATTGGACACAGGCTGAATATGCATGCATATGACAAATACGAGCAAGGTGAAATAAAAACATACGTGTAAAATATTACATGCAGCTAATTTCACTTTGATATCACACATCGTCAGGCACGTAATTCAATACCCAAAGCGCAACAGCTTAAGTTTGGTGGCCGCAGTCATAACCCCAAGGAGCCGTGAACCACCATGCCGCCAACAAGTCGGGAGAGTTCTAAACGAGGGACGTCGTTCAGCTTGAGCATGCGAATGCGAGACCAAACACGGCGTTGCACGCAGAGCATCTGCCGCCAGTGAACCTCGAACAGGAGAGCAAGCATGCTAGGTCACCGCCACGAGCAGCGCCGAGCTAAAGCAAGGGCTAAGAAAACGATGGTAATGCGGTTCTTTTCCACTAACTCGAGTGAGTGCAGCGAGACCCGCGGCTCCACCTTCGCAGCCGCCGCCGACCAACTGTAATGGCGACCAATTTTCACTGAGTTTCGATGGTAGCAAAAGCTCCGTAAGTCCGTGGTGGTGTACTTACAGCGTGCGACGTCCAAGGTCGTCGTTACGAGCAACTCCAACGTATTTTGGACGACTCTCAACACAGCGAAGAGGTTTCCGCCAATTAAGGTGAGCCCGAAGCTCATCACGGCGGTGAACACAGACAAGCGTTCAGGCGGCCGACGGCAAATGGTGGCAAATTTCTAGGCGGTCACAAAGCAGAGGCAATCTGCAGGCACGCAGGCCGACATTAGCGCTACATTTTGTGCGTGCGGTAAACAACACAGCCGAGACCATTGCCGGCAACATAGAGTTTTTTATTATACACTAGAGGTAACTCTGGCACTAGTGTCTGTGGGAGCTGCAACACACGGTGCTTCAGCGAGCATGGATATGATGGTAGTACACACATTTGTCTAATTTTCGTACTTCGGGCCTGCTTCTGGCTCCGTGTGTGTTCGTGTGGCTTGGAGCTGTTTTTTCAGGAAAACACAAATTAGCAAATGTGAAGCGCAAAGTTTGCGCTTCACAACCTTATTTTTTTAGGCTTACCATTTCAAATCAAGTCACTAAGTTTAAAAGGGTTTGTTCTTTCTTTCAAAACAAAAGTGAAACACATCAATAAACGAAGCCGCAAGTACGATTCGCCGCCCGCAAGTACAAAGGCTAGGCAAATGTGTGTACTACCCATCATTCTCATGGTCGCTGAACGATCGCAGCGCCAGAGTGCCCTCTAGTTATTTTGGGAAACTCTGTGGCCGGCAAGCGCGACCCGTATCGCACACGCGACAAGTACAGCAGAATAAAGAATGATCGCCTACTTGTGAAAGAATCCGGCGCTGATTTTTTTTTTTTTATTCACATACCCTAAAGGCCCTTGCCGGGCATTACATAGGGGGGGGGGGGTTACAGTAAACGGGATGAGGGTTAGGTTACATTTGAACAAATAAACAGTTGGTAACACCACTAAAGCACAGCAAATAACAATGAAACACTATCGTACAAAAAAATAATTCACTTTTTTTTTTTTTTTTTTTTTCATACAAGATTAGGTGAGCTTTTTAACATTTCTACAAAGGCGTCGAAGTTTCTTACAGACACAACATCATGTGGTAAGTCATTCCAAAGACGGAGTGCGCACAACAGAGGCGAGTTATAGAAGATGTTTGTACGCGCATATGGAACTAAAACTTTGAAGGGGTGATCTAGGCGCGGAAAATAGTGATGGGCAGGCAATATGTAAGTGGTAGCAAATGACGAATGATTATGATAAAGTTTGTGAAAATGGGATAGCAGGGCCAGCACTCTTCTTTTCTCTAGTAATGGGAGGCTCAGTGATGCTTTGATATTAGTGATGCTCGAATGACGCAAGTAGTTTCTGGTTATGAATCGGGCAGCTTTATTTTGCATGGATTCAAGTTTGTTAATTAAGTAAATTTGATGTGGGTTCCAAATGAATGAAGCATATTCTATTTTAGACCGAACAAGTGAGGTGTATGCTGTAAGTTTTGTCTTCCAGTTAGCTTGATGTAAGTGGCGTCTAATGAATCCAAGTGTTTTAGATGCTTTAGATGTTATTGCGTCAATGTGGGCATTCCATGACAGGTCGGCGGAAAGATGGACGCCTAAGTACTTTATTGATGAAACGTGTTCTATTGGCATTGCATTAATGAGATAGGAATGGATCGGGGGCTGGGTAGTATTCGTAAAAGTTATTACTTTTGTTTTGGAAGCGTTAATTTTCATTTGCCATTGATCGCACCAAGTAGCGATGCTATCAAGGTCTTTTTGTAAAGCAGTGTGGTCGTTTGGGTTAGTAATCTTTCTATAAATCACACAGTCGTCGGCAAATAAGCGAGTAGTAGATGCCAGATTTTTAGAAATGTCGTTAATGTAGATGAGAAACAGTATCGGTCCAAGTACAGAGCCTTGGGGTACCCCGGATTTAACTTGAATCAATGTAGATGAACAATCATTTACAGTCACGAATTGATAACGATTACACAAAAAGTTATTTATCCAAGTGGTAACGTTTCGGTTTATCTTAAGGCAGTCTAGCTTCATTAATAGACGACTGTGGGGAACTTTGTCAAATGCTTTGGCAAGGTCGATAAATACGGCATCAATTATTGTAGACGCATGAACGGCATAATGGAGGTCAGTAACTAATTCGAATAATTGTGTTTCGCATGAACGCCCGCGCTGGAAACCATGTTGGTTTGGAATAAAGTAATTTTGCTCGGTTAAGTACGTCATTACTGCAGATGATATGATGTGTTCTAATAATTTGCAGGGTATGCTGGTGAGTGAAATGGGCCTGTAATTAGATGGCATCGATGAATCACCGGATTTAAATATCGGCGTCACGCGAGCGATTTTCCATGTGTCAGGCACACATCCAGTGTCAATTGACTGCTGAAATAAAGCTACAAAAATACGGGATATGACTGGCTTAGTAATTTTAAGTAACTTCGGGCATATACCATCTGGTCCAGGGGATGAATTGTTTGCAAGACGTTCAATAGCCGATTCGATACCTTCCGGAGTGATCACGATGTCATTCATTGTGGCGTTAATGGAGTCAAATTTTAAATCGGCCGAAATGGGCTCCTCTTCAGTGTAAACAGATCCAAAGAATAAGTTCAGTTCTTCTGCAGCCTCTGACGGTGACAACAGTTTATCGTCTTTAGTTAGATGAATTGGCTGTCCCGAACATTTCCTAGGATTTACCACTTTCCAAAATTTTTTAGTATTGTTTGTTAGCAGCGCAGGTAGATCCTCATTAAAAAATTTGTCTTTAGCTGTTTTTATTTCTCTGTCGCATATCTTTGCATAGTTTCTGTACTCTTCCCATGCAGCATCGGTGCCCGAGAATCTTGCCTTAGAATACAAGCGCTTTTTTTTGTTGATGCACCGCTTGACATGCGAGGTGAACCATGAGTTGTGAGTCGAAGATGTGATTGTAATTGTAGGAATGTATTGGTTTTTTAGTTGCATGAGTTTCTCGTGAACGATTCGCCAGTTTTCATTCGTGTCACGAGAATGGAGGCTGGTGAGAAAGTGATCAGAGAAAGACGACAGGTCGGACAGAATGTTCAGTACGTCAGCTCGTTTGTAGTCGTACAATACTTTCATCTGTTTTTCTGGTTTTACCACTTTTATCATGGCCTCGCAGTGTAGAACATTGTGGTCACTAATACAATCTAGTACGTGGACGCGCATATTCTCAGGTTCAGTAGTGAGCACTAAATCAAGAACAGAACTTCCGCGTGTAGGGACAGAGACCATTTGAGTCATGTTAAATAATGAAAGTGTATCAAGGAAATCAATACATTCATTTCTTCTTGTACCACCCGTAGGTGTGCATGTCCGCCAGTCTATTCCCGGATAATTAAAATCACCGGCTAATATTATTGGTGATGTTGGATGTTTGCATTGAACAAAACTAAGTGAGTCATTCAAATTATCGACAAACTCGATGGAAGCGTCTGGCGGACGATAGCATACCCCGACAATACAAGTTTCACCTGCTGACAGTTGCAGTACAATCCACAAAATTTCTAAGTGTGCGTCTGTGTCTAATAGTTGCGCCTTAAAATGACTTTTTACGGCAATCATTACGCCGCCACCCCGCTGGTATGACCTGTCCTTTCTGTAAATATTGAAATCAGCAGACAGAGCGAGTTCGCCGTTCGATACATCAGCATTTAACCACGTCTCCGTACCGAGAACTAGATCCGCAGTGCAGCATTCAACGATTGTGGCAAGTTGATCTTGTTTGTTCAAGATGCTGCGAAAATTACATACAACGAGAGATAAGGTATGCGCACAACGATTCCTGCGTCAAGCCGTGTTTACACGTGGTTCGTGCCTTGGTATTTGAACAATTGTGCTGTCATTAGTATTCCCTAATCCGTACAATCTATTTCCCAGGAGAACCTTATCAAAGAGCAGCTTATACTTTTCGCCAGGCTTTCGTTCTACCTTTACGAAATCGCGAAGTTTCTTTCTTATCATCTGTATCCTTGGCGAGAAATCCTCCTCTACCCAGACTCGAGGGGAAGATTTCTGTAGCTTGTAGGCGTTTCTTAGAATGCTACTCTTATCTTTGAAGTTCAAAAATTTCACTACAATCGGCCGAACTCGATCATCTGTGACTCGCCCTACTCTGTGGGCACGTTCTATTTCACCCGATTGAATTCCAAGATGCTGTGTGACAAATTCAGATACTATTTTTTCTGTGTCCTTCCATTTTTCTGCTGTCTGCTCCGGAATACCTTTGAAGACTAGGTTATTCCTTCGCATTCTGTTATTCAGATCGTCGACCAGTAAATCTGCTTGCTTTGTCTGTTTCGTTTCAAGGCTTTTCAGCTGGGCGTGTGATTCTTGTAGGACCTCGTTCACGCTTGTAACGTCTTTACGTAAGACGTCTATAACGTCAAGTCGCTCTTCTATTTTCGAAAGTCGCCGTTTTGTATCTGTAATAGTCGTTTGAAGGTCCTTCAACTTGCTTGAAGTTTCTTTCTGGAATTTGTCAATTGTCTGTCCTATATCTTTCACCAAAACTAATAGCTGCTCTACTTTGTCAGGCCCTGGATTTGTTTCGATGTCACCAGCGCAAAGCAGTATGTGTGCAACACTGAACAAAACTACAAGTAGACGGCATCCTGGTCTCCAGTAACCAAAAAACGCCGTTGAACGGAGCCAGACAGCGAATTGCTGTTTGAGTTGTATGTGGCGCGCAAGGAAGCGTCCTATGCGCGCGCGATACGTACACACATCAACACCCATAGCAAACAAGAAATAATAGAAAGTTGGGATTTGCAGCCAGTGACAATGGTAATAATCGAGGTGAAAAAAGGTGCTACACACTTACCTACACAAGGTAAACAGCCACCGTTAACATCGAGTACACGGCCGCAAATCCCCCCCTGACTCTGATTTCTGCCCTGACTCAGACTTAAATAATATATCTGATAGGCCTGCTGTCTTCTCGGTGGCGGCTGCCACATTGGCGCCTCAATCTCAATCGGCGGTGTCGTGAGTTGGTTGTGACTATCTTGACTAAGCCACACATATACAGCACGGCGTGGCGACGTGTCGAGACCTGCTCCAGACTTCATGGGTGCGGCGAAACGTAAAAGCAGTAGCGCCTACAGAGAGAGCACCGTGGCGTAATTCCTAGATCGTCAAGCTCTCCGAGCGTGCCGCAACAGCAACCGTCACAAGCAAAATAGGCGGGAGGACTGAGCCAGGAGAGAGGAGGACGGCTAGTGCCATTGACAACAGTATGCGTACGGCCCGTCTCTTCCACGTGGTTCATCCCTTTTGAGACTAAGTGGTTTGCACGTTGCACGCATCCGTCTCTGGTTACTGCTCAATGGTCGATCCGTTCATCGCGTGCGCCTATTGGACTTCATTACTTCTTTTTCCGGTAGTTTTGCCTTAGTGTGTGGGAGTACGCACTATAGGTAGAGGCTGTCGTTATCGCGCAGAACTCCTAAAGGCGGAGGTAAAGCGTCTACCCAACGCTTTATTACTACTGAAATACAGATACATTTTTCGAATGTACCATCTTTCTTTCTTTATCTTTTTATTTCTTTCTGTGCCAGTACAGAAAATAGAGCGAAGGCAAAAGACCAAAAGCCTGACTAAGGGCCTTTGCTCCAAATGCAGTGAGGCAGGCAGGCTCTCATAAACATTTTGCAGGATACAGATGAAAAATACAAAAATATACAATTACAAAAGGTACATGTGCAGTACTGTAACACATACAACAGTAATAAAGTGTTATTTCTAGTAAGCAAACATATACATAACAATCGTAATGTTCTACATACCAATTAGACATTAGTTACGATTCTTCAACGCTATTGTAAAAGATATACAATAACAATATACACAGGAAAGCCCAGGAAAAAGAAAACACACACAAAGAAACAACAGATACTACTTAGGTAAAGAGGAAACATAGAACGATTGTCAAAAAAATCAACGTTGTTTTCAATCAGTACCATCCTGATCGTATGCTTAGAAACTATACAATGTATATTTAGAAGGCTATCGATTTTGTTTAAAAACGGGGGTATCTGAAAAGATGAGTGTTGTCGTCCGTAGATCGTTATAGTCTTCGGAGTCCTTTTAGCGTTAGTACAAAAATTGTACAGAGAACCACGAGAATCCAGCGAATGATAGAGTCTATTGCGTTTTATATATTGAAATAACTTAAAATAGTAAATCTGGCTTGCTTTGAGCATGCGATATTTCGAAAATAGTGGTTTTGTCCGCAAGTCGCGTATAAGGCCACGAAAATCTTCAAAGATTCTCAGAACCCTCTTTTGTACAATACCCAATTTAAAATAGTTCGTTAGTGTTGTAGTCCCCCACACAAGCGCGCCGTAAGAAAGTCGTGAGTAGAAGAGACTATAATAAAGGATGTTTTTTAGTCACAGTGGTATGAAAGAATGTAACCTGTATATGCAGCCAATAATTTTACTTATTTCTGACTTTAACTTTGCTATATGCTCATTCCAAGAGAGGTCTTCTTGAAACCAGACACCTAAGGACTTCTGGCTGTTAACTTGTTCTAATATGTGGCCCTGGTAGGTAATAGTCATATTAAAGTTCCTTGGTTTATTCACGGGGGGAAACAGCATGTACTTGGCCTTATTTGCATACAGCACTACATTTACTCAATCGTATCTCGGAAATACTGTTGTGATACTCTTGTATCTTGATGCTGTCTGGCTCTGCTGGGCAGACGCATTATGTCCTTGTATTTTTCCATGCTTTTAACCGATATTTCTTGAGCAGACGATGTGCGCACTGAAGGTTATTGAATTAAAAACAAAGAAAATCAAACTGGGTGGCCGGGGCACCCCTCAGGAATCAGTCATCTCACAGCTCCTCTTCGACATTGAAATGGTTCACCTCGCGAGAGACCTAGTGAAGATCCAGAGCATCGGTATCATGATCTGCGTGGATGACATCACTGTTTTGTACCCAGGAGGGAGGCGCGGACAAGTCTAAGACATTCTCCAGGAAGCAGTCAACACTACAGAGCGCTTTCTGGAAGACACGGGACTCCGCTGTTCCCTCAACAAATCAGAGCTACAGCGCAACTAGAAAGGGGCCCAAGTCACTCAAGGCGCAGTATTGCAAAACCCGACCAAAACTAACATTAGTCTCTACGCCTAGTTCAGAGCACCGATTCCCAAAGCCTCACTTGTTTGATTTTTGTAATGACCCTCGTCACGGGCCCAATTTATTTGCATCTTGACAAATTGTCAAAGAAGACGGATAGCGTCATCAGTATCATTCAGTGGGTAGGTAACTAGGTAACAGACGGTGAGGTCTGAGCAAAGAGAACTTGGTAAGGACTATGCACGATTTCTTTTTATGCCATTTCACGTATGCAGTGGCTATGAACGTCTGGAAGAGAGTCGAGCGAGACAAGCTAAATGCCATGTAATGGAGGGGATCAAGAGCATGCTCGCACTGCGCAACTACACAGACACACACACACACACACACACACACACACACACACACACACACACACTGACCACCTCCTGCAGTTGGGTATTCACAATACCCTAGTAGAGATTGCTGAAGCACAAGAAAGGGTGCAGATTTTCAGACTCTTTGGCACCAGGGTAGGCAGGCGACTCCTCATGGAGGTGGGCTTGCTGTCTGCCACAGTTGTAGAGACCTACCAGGGCCCACCGAGAGAGCGTGGACAATATCATTATGCCCACCGCTTCACGCAATATACATCCCCAGTGCAAAAAAGGAAGGACAGGGTGGTGATGCTTTTACGCTGGGCGACAGAACTTTCTGGTGGAAGCTGCTTGGAAAGAGAAGTAGAAGTATGGAAACAAAAATAGTTTTGCAGCATTATCGACCAACTACAGAGGTTAGACCATTAACGCCGTTTCAGTACGACAATCGTCATCGTGTGCAGCCGAGCCTGTGGCCATTGGGCTGGCGCTCCTGGATGACAAACATGAACACACGTTTCCTCAGTGTCTCCACGGCAGCCATCAGCGCTTTCAGGGTTGGCGCCGTCAGTGAGGAATGTCATCACATACTGGAGGGCAAAAGCATCACCAGCCACACTCCTACGTGCTTCTCCGTTCATATGGGAACCATCACAGGAGGCCCTACAAACCTGAAGGAGCTGGCCCACTCAGTCTCGCTTTCCGCGACCATGGAGAACTCTCCCGCAGCCCGAATTTGCGGAGAACAGACATCATCTGACAACGTATCATGAAATCACTAAGCAGTTATATCTCGGCAGGAGAAGCATTGTCCTTGTAAACCAAAAAGTTTGATCGAACGCTGGCTTTGAGACTACTGCAGACGGGTTCATGTCTTAGCCCAGCTTTATTGCACAAAAACGATCTCGACATAATTTCTGATAGCTCCTGCAGGTACTGCAACAAATTTGCAAGCCTAGACCACAAGCTCTGGCGTTCCCCTCGCTACGGGGCATGAACTGATTCAATCAGGACAAGTGGCTATCCGTTCTCGGGGATCAACTGTTGGCTGTCTGGAGGGCCCACGATCATGCGGTCAGCCTCAGCCTGACTGTCGCAACGTGGGAGTGACCCGCTAAGCGTTGAATCGTGCACCTCAGGACTTACCATAAAGTTTCACATTTATCCATTCATATAAAGTAAACTAAGCACATTTCAGACAAACTGATTGAATAAACGAAAGATTACGAAGACGTCGGTGAAAAATCGATACCCGAATGAACTTATACCACGACAGGGAATTCACTCAAACGAGACACACTTCAATTTTTTTCTGACGAATGCGAAGAACGTGCCAATTGTGCAGCAGCTGACGACGCCATGCTTGATGAGCACAATAATAATGCAGGAGACGACCATAAATTACAAGGTCACCTTAAGGTAATGAAAAATTACGCGAACAATGCCCGCTGAAAAAGCAAGCACGTATTGGTGGTGCCATTGGTGCGTGAGATAAAAATTTACCGCAAAAGCACAGTTGTGATCAAGAAAGCAAGGATTGACGAAGTTTTGAAGTCAAGTACGACTGGAGAAGCACGTTTTCTTGGTTTTAAAACTTTACCACCATTTGAACGACGTCGGCCCTTGTGACATCACTTCTTGCAAAATATATACTGCTGTGTATAAGCAATCAGTGTGAGCCCATGGTGGGAGGGGAAGGGGGGACGCAAACTTACTTACGTAACGCTGCTCAAATTCGATCCATACAACGCCTGGTGTCACACGCCGCTAGGCATTTGAAGAAGAACACGATGACACATGGAAGGAAAAAATAAGAGGTGAAAATATGAAGCAAAGGTTGCGTTGCAGCAGCGGGTAAAAGTGGCGAACAAGCGCATGAGATATCTCTGTCGATTAGTATACAAAGGGCTGCACAATTTTTTCGTGTTTTACGCTCGTAACAACGTTTGTATTGCCCAAATGTTTGCAAGCTTTCTCAGTATAGGGTGAAATGGGAGCCATTTATCGACTCTTTGGCACTAAACAGACATTTCTATGTTCAGTGTTCGCAACATTGCTCTGTATGGGAACTGCGCCCTTCTGTTATTGTTTAAAGTGAAGCAAGTGTAACTGTTACGCTTTTCTTTCTTTTTTGCACGCTTCTTCGATAACTGGCAGTGTTGCTCCGTCATGGGCACATCTTGGCACTCGCGCTTTCATCAAAACTGAATCCGAGAGTGTTGACATTGCAAAACCTGAACGCTGAAAATGATGTAAAGTGCGAAAGAGTATAAGTTAGAAGCACCCTCAAAGCTTTATAAAATATGTGGCCTTTCTATCCTAAGCCTGAGGCTTTTCATTTCTGTATTTTACTGCAGTATTTCAGTGCGCACGTGTTTGCTGAGCACATCTTCACCGCGGCCACTCGAAGATTGTTGAAGACGGGGCTTTCCGACTAAAAATGCCATTTGGACCTAAATTATGATAAATATGCGCATTCAATTATGCTGTTGGTGGAGAAAGTACGTGATAAATAATAGCCTACTGCGTAACATTATCTATATACCGGTGTTAAGAAGACAATGTTGCAACGAATATTGGAAAAAAATTAGAAGCAGCAGAATGACTAGTGTGAAATGGATTATGCCTGTAATTTTAGTCATATATGATGTATCTCACAGTCCTGTTTCAACTATGCCTTTTGCAGCGTGCCACTTCCGCCTACTTTTCGCTTTTGATCACAGTCGATCCCCGCAAGGTACTTTCGACAAAATATCAACAACGTGGTGCTGATTTAAGGTGCACTTGAATAGATTTCATTGATCATAATATGGCATCGGGATTTCACACTAGGCTTCTTCAGAGATGTGTGTGTTTTTTGTTTAGATTATTTTTGTGAAAGCGGGGATTTCTCTGCGAACCAAAGGCACTTTTATCATAACATCTACGTATCTGGCCGCCTACGTAAGGTTGCTTCAATTTTCATCTATTTAAGTTATTTAGGAATAAAGTTGGCATAGCAGGACATCAGTGCATGCCGAACACGCTTCACAAGACACAACCTTACAACATAACTTGCCGTTCACACACGTCATCCAGTCCTGTCAAGCAGTCACGCCTGACCCATACCCACATAGCATGGCCCTTGGTAAACTTGTATGGCCGATGTTGATTCACAGTACAAGTATATTTCTTCCCTGGAACAGGGAGTACGAACTGAAAATGTAAATTTGAAAGCGTTAAGAAGCTGGCGTTACACAAAACCTTTCGCCAACACTCTCAAGGGGCAAATCTTGATAAATCAAAATACTAAGGATGACGCCTCAAACTGGAAATCAACAAGGCTTTCTGCTTGGAATTCAAGTATTCTACCACTGATCCGCACCACTGCTTTAAATTGCTTGAGAAAGTCACCCAACAGAAGAAACATTTCCGGGCAACGCCGGTTAGCACTGCAATGTTGGCGTGTTATTGATTGATGTGTGGGGCTTAACGTCCCGAAATCGCTATATGATTATGAGAGACGCCGTAGCGGAGGACTCCAGAAGTTTCGACAACCTGGGGTTCTTTAACGTGCGTTGAAATCTGAGCACACGGGCCTACAGCATTTCCGCCTCGATCGAAAATGCAGCCACCGCAGCCGGGATTTGATTTTGTGACCTGCGGGTCAGCAGCCATGTACCTTAGCCTGTAGACCACCGTGGTGCGGCATTTTCGGCATGTTGGCTACCCACTTGCATAAAAATTTAATAAACATTAACTACGCAATAAATACTTAGGCACGGCTGGAATATTTATTCGATGTTAAGTATCATATGCATATTGTGGAAGCATAGCGTGCGCTACACAATAACAATTGAATGATATCTAGGAGTTGAGACAAGATGAAACAAATTGTTCAATGTGCAGCTATGCAATGACGCGACTGCCTCCCATGTTGACATGCACACACCTTCTTTTTAGCCACTAAATATATCTGTGGCCAATCTTAGCAAATGGGGTGGCTGTCTGTGAAACTTACTGGCTTCTTTTGTTTGCTCTTGGAAACACAATTTATCAGTGGAGGCATATTTGAAGTTCCTGTCATTGCTGAATGTCAAGTAAAATATAACGCTTACCCATGAACATCGTGTATTTTTGTTCTTCCGCCGTGAATGTCGGCCTTGGCGGTCACTTTCATGGTTGTCACAGAGAACCTCGTATTTCAAGGAGGAGGACGAGGAGGAGGAAGGGAAGAAATGAAAGGCAGGGAGGTCAACCAGACGCACGTCCGGTTTGCTACCCTGCACTGGGGGAAGGAAGGAGGGGATTAAAGAAGAAGAGAGAGACAAGTGAAGGGCACGTGTGTGTAGATGTGACCTTGTCCATTGCACGCTTATAAGCGGTCGCGTAGTCCGGTCATCTTTAAAAAGCTTAGCAATGCCTGCGTCGCTTCGCTGGCCTGTGACGCGTAGAGCCATGAACCAAGGATCCTCTCTTCGGAAAACGGTCTACTGTCTAGTGTCTCTAACGTTTCGCGCAGCAAGTTGCGTTCGCTCGCAAAAAGTTCACATGAACACAGTAGATGTTCTATTGTCTCGTCAGTGTCGCACGATTCACATCGGGAGCTATCCACCATTCCTATGCGAAAAGAGTACGTATTTCAAAGTACCTTTTTTGCTTGTGTCTTCGGCACCATTTAGATAATTGTGCCTCATCTGGTGCCCCCGTCAATTAGCCGAGCCCCAGCAATTTTGTATTTGAAACTTATTGCAGTGTCCGACAGATTTTTAAAATGCGATTGTATTTCTAGTTTGGGTATGTCATGTGTCTGTCACTGCCCGTGCGCCAGCAGGTGCTATCTCTCCGCTCTCACTACCTCTCCCATTGCATTAGCTGTGGGAGCGTGCACCTATCCTCGCCGCTAGCAACCGGAGCAGGTGGTGCGGGTGAACTAGTGGAGGGCGAGTGGAGAAAATGACTGTGCTTGGGCGTGTGACCGCGCTCGCATCACGCAAGGAGGTCAGCGGAGCTCCAGCTCCCGCATATTAGCAGAAATTGTTGGAAAAAGTAGGTGCAGTGTTTCACCTCTTCTTCTCTCGCTGTTCGCTCTCTTTCTTCCCTGCGCCCCACTCTCCCGTTCGCTCGCTCCTATCTATACACAAACGGAGTGAGGCGCGCGCCTCACTCTCGACCGTTCGCTGGCTGCTGAAAGCGTAAACAATATGTTACGGTACAAATCCTCGCCTCGTCATTTATTCACGCCATCAAATTCACTACGCCTTGTGCTCTCGGAACAAGAAATGCATTCGTATTTCCTCACGATTCCCTTCGGGGAGGTGGCGGCATTTTTCCCTTTTGCTTGGACTTGTCACGGTATAAAAAGCTGGCCTATTCTAAGCAACATTTCACAACATGGTACGCGTTCCTCGTGGTTCATGATGAGTCATTGCGAAAAATTCCAAAAAAAAGCACACTGGCTACCGACTATCAGTGAGGATCTCGGTCAGGTGGCAAGGTTTATAAAAAATATCTACGTCGTTATTCTGGACCTGAATTTTCCCACGCGGTGCACGCAAGTAAATGTGTCGCATAGTCGTGTCGCATGCTCGCATGTTCGCATGTTCGTAAATGTGTCCCATGTGTCGTAGGTTACGGAATTGGGTATGATTTGGGAATACCTAATTGTTATTTTGTCTTTATAATTCTTATTTAATGAATGAAGGAGAAGTACTGCCCTTAACAAGTGGTGGGACGCTGATGTGTAATCCAGTGCTTACATATATATGGTGGCCAGTGAATGATTGTGCAGCGTGAGCAGTGGGTTTTCAGTAGCGGATGCTATCTGCGCCTACCTTGCGGGGCGAGAGAGGAGGGAGAGCGACAGTTGACACGAGACGCAAACATGCGGCACGACATGTGAGGTGCGAGCATGCGCCGCGGGGCAGGCGTCACCGCCGCTGAGGCTGGATTTCCCGCTTGGTGTGAATATAAATTGCTCTGTATTTAACAAACGAAGTGACATGGCCCATGTTAGGCTCCTCCTGGTTGCAGGCATCGGTTATTCTTATGGCGGTTTACGCTATGACATGATTTTTCTCCCAAATTTCCTAAATGTTGTGGACGCTACTCTGCAAAGTAGGGCAGGCGCGCACCGTGGCACCTTATTGGCATTTACCGCGGCCCGCTGTCGGGATTACTTTTCGCGAAGAACATCTGCTAATTTCCTGAGGCCTGTAGTTGTTTCCGAAGAACCACCTCCCGCAAGGCTACGAAGTCTTCCGCGCACTCCTAAGGCCCTCTCTTTTCTATGTCTTCACGAACGCTGCTTGTTTATTAAGCATCGGCTCCTTGGTGCACCACTTCTTCAACTCTCCGTCTTCTGCACCCGACGTGAGTCCTCATTTGATGCGCTTGGGGCAGGATCTATTAAAGGAAAGCAATTATCTTGGCTTCAGCGTAGGTTGTCAACTTGAAGCCAGAGACGTTGTTCTCATATGCCTGAGGCGACCTTCCATATTCCTTGCTCCTCACTGGAGAATAATCGAAAGCACGTGTCTTGAGCCTGCTTCCAGCTCACTTGCAGGAGTACTCGGCCCGTAGGTGCAGTACAACTCGTGCGATCCCGGAAACGCGGTAAGCAATATGTAAAAACTGAGAAAGGTGCTCAGCTTTATTTTTTTGTTTTGCAATTGAGCTTTTACAGCCGAGCTTGAATCTTCTTTCTGCCTGTTAACAGAATAGCACATTGAGTATGTGTCACATAGTTAGGGAAATATCTACAATTTATGTACAGTATATTTTACCATGCTAGTTTGAAAGGAAAGTCAGCGCGATGAGGTAAAGCAGAGATAATCGAAACAAGAGAAGAAACAATAAAGCATACAATATCCTCATCTTATTTAAAGCAGCAATGGGTATGCAAGGGAAGTGAGGTTCAGGGAGGAAACTATAGCACAGAATGCCAAATGAGAAAGTAAGCGTAAGGCTGACTGCAGTTTGCAGACATGCAGGTAGTGAAGCGGCGAGGAAAAGGGGGTGAACGAAGACAAGCAGTGGCGCAAGTCGTAGGGCGATATCAGGCATATGATAAAGCGATGTGACATGGAGCAGAGTGCTGGTGTTTGACGTTAGTGAAGACGACCAAAGTTTCCAATACATTTCGGTGCATCTCCGAAGCTTCCCCTCAGCTCCACTGCCTGGCCTTGGTGTTTGAGAAGTTCGGTCAGTTAAAAAAGCACAAATTTTAGAGGAGATACACCTTAGGGTCTAGAATTGTCCGTTGCGCGTTGCCTGGTGAAGCAATGGCCCTGCCATCGCAGCCCAGGACCTGAAAGGTACCCACAAGGCACCATGACGAAGACAATGACACTGAAAGACGATGAAGACGTGTGCTCGGGAGCATGAAATTTATTTCTGCCATGGAGGAGGAATGCGACGATCGAAATGTTCTCACTCGCGAAAAGGAAAGCAGCCACGCTGGCAAACGGCTTCTCCGGAGGCGAGAGCGTGACATGCGGTGGCTCATCGTACTTATATACAGCAAGCTTCTTCAGACTCCTGAGGCGAGTGCTCGGGAAGCAGCGCCGAAATGCCACGCCGAATTCCAGCTTTACCTTTGAGGTCGTTCTTTAAAACTGGTGAGTGACCACCACTCGGTCTGCTGGCTGACCAACCTCAGAGATCTATCGGGCCGTTTCGCTCGGTACAAATGGTGCGTGTACGAGTTCGACATTACGATTGGGTACAGGTCGGAGTGTGAACACGAGGATGCCGATGTGCTTTCTGTGGGACATCTGTGGAACACCCTGTATCTGTGGGACACCCTGTGTGTACTAAGATGATGATTATGGCTTTTTCGGTGCTATAAGTGATTTCGACTTCATGTCATCACAGCGGGCAGACTGATAATTATGCCCAGTTATAGATTTTTAGAAGGGCGGAAGTCCCAGGTTTCTTAGTGCATTGCTCGCGCGCTGTGCTCCTTCTGTCTGAGAAAAGACACTCTTTACGAAAAAAGAAGACTCGTGATAGAGACAAAGCCTTTCTACTCATTGTCGCAATATCAACATGCGTGAGCATATCCTCCTTGTGTGCCGAAAAAAACACGTCGGGAAATTTGGGCTATTAGCGAACTCTCAACAGAGTGCACCACAAGTATTACTGGCCACTACTATCAACTAGCGTCCATCGCTAAGGTACATGATGTCGGAAGTGCCAGTGGTGCATGTCTGTGCTCGTGAGACCCGTGGGTGTGCTCCAACCAATCGCACCAGCACGGACACCATTTTATCTCGTGACTATGCACCTTCTAAGACCCTTGCCTTTGTCGGCCTCCGGGACCAAATGAATTATATTTACGCCTGATTACCTGATTCGTTATGCTAAAACGAAAACGTAGCATGGCGCTCCTTTCACGAAGTCTATCATGCACCAATTCGTCCTACGGCATGGTACCCCGTCTAGCGTGATCACGGGAAGAGGGACTTTATCCGCAGCGGAAATGTTGAAGTTCATTTTCAAACTGACCTGCACAAGTCATTGAAAAACGACAACTTATAAACCTGAAACTAATGGACTGACAGAGGCTTTACCAGACTATAGCAGACATGCTGTCAATGTAGGTGTACGTACAAACAAAACCTGAAACGAGATTTTTCTGCACATCACGTTTACAAACAATACGCCAGCATGGGGTACAACGCAATATCCGCTTTTCCGCCTTATTTACGGACGCAACGTATGAACTACGCTAGACGCTACGCTTCCGTGCGACAGAAGCAATGAACTTGCTGCAGGCGCTGAGCAATATACTCATTAATTCTCATAAGATCTTAAACTAGGTCACATAAACAACAGGGAGCACCAAGATGCAGATGCGCGACGTACAACCTCCACCGTCGAAATATAGCCTATACCACACTGGCTACCGACTATCAGTGAGGATCTCGGTCAGGAGGCAAGGTTTATAAAAAATATCTACGTCGTTATTCTGGACCGTACAAGCTCCTGAAGCGTCTCACAGACCTTACCTACGAGGTATTTTTGGACGACGTAAAGCATTCTCCTCGACAGCTTCGGCCCGAAACCATGCATGTCATTCGGCTGGAACCGTACTGCACATAGTAGCCGTTGTGTTTTTGCATGCTAACAGCGGGCATTAACTTTTTGATCCTGTGGTTTTTGTTGTCCTGTGTTTTTGTGCTTTCTTGCACTTGGAGCAAGCGATGGTGCAATCTTTTTGTTTGTGCTGTGGGTACTGACACCACCCTCTTTGGTTTTATACTTCTGCATTAGTATTCATTAATTTTCCCCCTTTACAAGCATCGAGTCGATGCTTTGAAAGGGGCGGGGGGCGCTAATGCCACATGGTTTGCTTGCGTGAGAAACACGAATTGAAGAAAAGAAAATTCTGGCTGAGCCACTTCTGGGCTAGTGTACCTGATGAGCCCAGTAAAACAATGTTGTCGTCAGGAGCATCACATTCTGATTATTATTACTAAATGCGAATAAATTTTAGTGAACTTCTGCGACTTTGAGCGTATCTATCTATCTATCTATCTATCTATCTATCTATCTACCTATCTATCTATCTATTTATCTATCTATCTATCTATCTATCTATCTATCTATCTAGCTGCTTACGTTTGGGTGCTCTCGTAGTGACACCCTTAACTTCGCGTGAAGAAACATTACTATGGGAGGGTGAATTGATGTGACAAATATGGCGCGCTGGTCAATACATAAATATTTTCACACTCCCATCGCGTACGTCGTCAAACACTTCCCGCCAAAAAGTAGTGCATACCCACGGGAAGTTATGTGACGCTGCTATGCGGGTATGTGTCACAGGTGATTGTCACTTAAGGCTGGTGCACACCGGCGGCTAGCAGCGGTTGCGCGACCAGTTGCGACTGGTCGCAAACAGTCGCGAATGGTCGCAAACGGTCACGAAGACTGCTTTGGCTAGTCGCTTCCTGACCAATTTTTCAGTCGCAAAGCGCGACTACCGTCGAGCACCAATCAGCGGTGCTCAATTTTTTTTTGTTTTTTCATTGCGCTGGCTTCCTGCCGCCAGATACCAACGAGTGCGTTCCTGTGGGTCTGTGGTACCATGGCCACCATGGAATACTTGGCTTGGAGATGGCGGGGCGCAGCCACTCGAGCAAAGTGTCGAATTTACGGGGCGGCATTCGCAAGAAGCTAAACACCGTCAAAGTAAGGAGAAAATAAATTGTGCCCTATGCTTTCCCCGTATTCAGACTCGTTTTTTTTTGTCTTGAACTTCACTTGTCACTGCCTTCCATGCAGTGCGTTTGAAACGCGTTTGTGCTTCACGCCTTGGCAACGACTTAACACACCACGTTCGAGACGCGTTTGTGCTGTATTGTAGGCTATGGCAAGTCGATTTAAATTCAAAGACCGTTTCTGAATACGTACGACTCTAGGCAATACTCCTCGCCCTCTCCGCGCAGCTCCGGAGGCAGGCGGCGTGCATGGCTGGCCAACTCCCGCGATCGACAGGTCACACCCACTACCGGCTTTTTTTTCTTTGGGGGCATCTGTGATGCCAGCGCTGATACCATGGCACAGTGCATCGGCACCATGACAATGTCTTGTTCTTCGCTTGAATCGAACTTCACGCTGTCGGGAACGCTGTGCGAGGACGGACGAAAACAATAAATGCGGCGCGCCCGGTTGGCTCCGCTCACTCAGCTAGCGGTGATCAGCTGATCGGCGCTAGTCTCCAGAGTTCTCGCTGATAACGAGATCCGGACGTGACTCTCCGCTTTTGCAATTTCTAGTCGCTCGCATGACGCCCCTGCCGGTGTGAACATCAGTCGCTTTTTGGTGGCCAGTCACGAATGGTCGCGCGATTGCTGCTAGTCGCCGGTGTGCACCAGCGTTCAGCATATACCTAGCAACGACTAAAACACACATTGACGATTTTAACGCGCGAGCGTTATGAAATACCCGCCCTCGGTAGCGTCTACACGACGACTGCAAAGAATAAATTAATGTCAGGGTCCCAGCTGAAATCAAACCCAAGCATTGATTGGGATAACGGGTTTAGCTTCCCAAAACCACCATATGATTATGCGAGCCGCCGTAGCGGAGGGCTACGGAAATTTTGACTACGTGGGCTTCTTGAACATGCACCCAAATCTGAGCACACGGGCCCACTATTTTCTTCTCCATCAGAAATGCAGCTGCCACAGCCGGAATTTGATCGCGTGACCTGCGGGTCTGCAGACGAGTACCACAGCCACCAGACCACCACGGCGGGGCCAAACTCGAGCATTCTATGTGGCAATGCAGCCTTTTACCGCTAACCATGCCAGGTCTTAGAACTACTTTTGAAATCAATGCTAATCTTTGTGAAATATCAATAGACGTTGCAGTGCTGCTGCCTACCCAGTTTTCTAAACGTTGCACATTCCTTTGATACAGCCGTCACTTCGAGTTAACCTCAATTGTGGTTAGTTGCCATGCGCGGAAGTTAATTTTTGTAGCAGTGTCCAGGGCCTGCATCCCCGTGAGCATCAGCGCTTCATATCAGCTTTTGGTGTTGCTAATACCCATTATCCAGCTGGCATCATTACGCGAGCGCAAACAAGTGGTTATACAAACATCTGCAACGTCTCAACATATGTCTGCTTGGGCAACGTTTGTACGTATATTTGGCGTCATATCATGACGCGTCACTCAATAATAAAAGTGCAACACGGTCACCTTCACTCCGCATGCTTCGCATAACATATACTTCCAGATACGTGGCATCTGCCGAATTTGTTATTATTATTGTTATTTTTTCAGCTGAGAAAAAATATTCATTCGTTACACTGGTAGATACTTTCGCGGGAGGCCTCAGAAGCCGGATTCACCTTACTACGATGTTCCAAACATGACCTGTGGTTTACGGCAGACGATTGTGTTTTATTTGCCTGCCCTCGGGTTTTTCATTGTGAAGAGTTTCAGTAGAGCTGGAAGGCTAAGGCCGAACGCCAGTTTGTTAACACAGATCAAGGTCATCAAGCAGGCGACAGTCACGTTTGCTGGTCATCTATTTGTCTGTCTGACGCCAAGATTACGTATCTGTGACGGTTTATTCGATATCAGTTTTCATCCAAGATGTATTGATAAAATTGACACGTGTGTACATAAAAAAGAACGATGATAGGAATGTTTTGTAGATTCCAGCTAGTGGGCCAGGCGGTTTTCGGGACGACAATGAAGCAGGCGTCTTGCTCTACAGCTGATCCTGAACACGCTCTTTTCTCTGCCGTAAGCTGCTGTCATCATTAGTTCGCGTTGCACTGTGACATTGGTGGAGGAGCTAGGCCGCGACGCTGCCCGATGCTTCACACCCCTAGTTGGAGCCGTTCATCCAGCCAGGACGTGCATATTGCAACCCCTGTCCATCGATTGAGTCGTCGGCTATGAGGTCTTCCTCCTGACTTCAACCCCTCGCAGAAGACCTCTACAAGACATCTAGAAATGGCTTAAACCAGCCCCCAGCCTGTATTTATCGGCACCAGTCCTCCCAATTCATCCCAGTTAACGTTTTTTCAATCGCTGGAGCCTAAACGCTTTGGTGGTGGTGCACACGAAGATGTAGAAAACTGGTTAAATCACTACGACCGTGTTGCGAAGAACAACCAGTGGTCTGCTCAGGAAAAGCTCGGCCGGGCATACTTCCATCTTGATGACAGCGCTCGTAGTTGGTATGAGAACAGAGAAGGCAGCCTGTCCACATGAACCGACTTTTACCAGCAGTTGGTTGAAACTTTTGCCAGTGTCCACAGATGTGACCGCGCCCATCAACTACTAGAGCTAAGGGTCGCCATGTTCGCCAAAGACATGACAAGTTTATTTCGGAGGGCTGACCCGCAGATGACCAAAGATAGGAAGTTGCGAAGATAGTCATGCGCGGTGTGAAAGAGCAGCTGTTCGCCGGACTTCTGCGCAACCCGCCAAGCACAGTAAAGAACTTCATCAAAGAAGCGCCGGCTATGGAGCGGGCACTTCACCAATGCTGCCGACAACATGACCGCTTGTGCAGCAGCCCCCAAATTCAGGCCACCGCTGTGACGTTTGAAAATCATAGCACCTCGCGTGACATAATTAGATATTGTTCGTGAAGAACTGCACAGGTGTCGGCCTCCGGTAGGTAGTGGACACCGGAGGCTGCAACCGGAGGCCGGAGGCCGCAACGGAGGACGCTCAAGTCGTCCGCGACGAAATCCGCCAAGCATTCTCGACAGCAGATCCTCCCCCGAGCAACGTACCACGACGTACGCCGCCGCCCTTCGAAGCTCCCCACCCACTCCGCCTTCATACTACCCGCCACCGGCAAGCGCTCCTTGGTCACCACCACAGGGGGAGACATCGTGGCGCCCACCCATCCAGACCCCATACGACCAGTCGCCTTCTGGCCTGCCATGGCCTTCGTCACGTGAGGAGTCGTCACGGCATCCTCAGCTACGCCGAACAGACACCTGGCGCACTGTCGACAGGCGCCCACTCTGTTTCAACTGCGCAGGTGTAGGCCTAAAAGCCCGCTATTGCTGGCACCGCGCCGATCCGTTTCGCCCTCTCAGGCCACGGTTTGACAGTCGACATGCCAACGACTACGTACCCCGCCGAGGCGATGTCGGTTCTCAGGGACCTCTGGTGCCTCGACCCCCTTCGACGGCCACCGTAACGATCATGACGAGATTACACCTGATTACCAGCCGGGCTTCAGACTTCGACCCCGCTCTCCTTCTCCTGTCCAGTTACCTTCGTTGCAGCGCTGCACTTTTGCCGACACCAGAGGAGCGAGGTCACCCAGCCCACACCGGGGAAACTGAAGACGGTGACCTCAGGGGGTAAGGTTGCAGGCTGTCAAGACTAAGAAAAAAAGCCCCATTACTCCCACCTCAGGACACCGTAAAGCCGACAAGACGTAATAGCCACGAAGCTGTTACCCCAGGCCTTACCGTCCTTGTGGACGGACAGCAAGTCAGAGCTTTAGTCGACACCGGGGCCAACTTCTCTATTAGTAGTGATGACCTTGCCGTACATCGCAAGAAAGTAAAGACAGCGTGGACGGCACCTCACATAAGGAGGGCAAGTGGCCAATTACTGATGCCTGTCGGAATGTGCACAGCAAGGCTTGAAATCGGTGGCTCTACTTTCGTGACGACGTTTGTCGTTCTCGCTTCATGCTGTGAAGACCTGATTATCGGAATGAATTTCTTGAGAGAACATGGCGCCGTCATCAACGTTCTTGACAGTGTCATTCCGTTTCGCAACACCAGCCGTGCTTCAGTCGATTGTTCAGAGCCGAGACATACGTCTCGTTCAGAGCCTTTACGTCTGACGGATGTCGATGTGGTCGTCCCGCCACGTCCGCGTACGCTAGTTTCGGTGGCAGTGGATCAGCCGTTTGACGGCGACGGTATTGCCAACCAAATTAGCTTGCTGATCTTTAGACACGGTATTTCAGTTGCTCGAGGTCTTGTCACTGATTGATTGATATGTGGGGTTTAACGTACCAAAACCACTATATGATTATGAGAGACGCCGTAGTGAAGGGCTCCGGAAATTTAGACCACCTGGGGTTCTTTAACGTGCACCCAAATCTGAGCACAAGGGCCTACAACATTTCCGCCTCCATCGGAAATGCAGCCGCCGCAGCCGGGATTCGAACCCGCGCCCTGCGGGTCAGCAGCCGAGTACCTTAGCCACTACACCACCGCGGCGGGGCGAGGTCTTGTCACTGTCACTGCGGGACGAACAAACTTGCTGCTCACTAACTTCAGTGCTGAGTTTCGACACCACCCGGACGGTACAGCCGTCGCTTCTTTTGACAATACTGCAGAAATCCAAGGCAGTTTATCCGCATTAGACGAAGCACCTCAAGAAGAATCAGTACCGAATCTTGCCTTTGGTACTACGTTGTCAAGGGACGAGCAAACGAGACTTCTTGAGCTGCTAGCTGAATTCCAAGACTGCTTTTCTTCAACATCATGGGTCAGTCGAACACCGCTAACAAAGCATCAAATAATTACCCACGACGCAGCAGAGCCTATACACCAGAATCCTTATCATGTGGCTCCAAAGGAACGGGAAGTGATACTACAACAAGTCACTAAAATCCGTGAAGATGATGTGATTCAGCCATCACAGAGCCCGTGGGCATCGCCTGTAGTATTAGTTAAAAAAAGGACGGTACTCTGCGTTTTTGTGTGGATTACAGGAAGCTGAATCAAGTGACCAAGAAAGATGTGTACCCGATTTCAAGTATCGGTGACTTCCTCGGTAGGCTTCGAAACGCTCGCAACTTTTCGTCAATGAACCTGAGAAGCGGATATTGGCAGATCGAGGTAAACCCAAGATATCGGGAAAAAACCGCTTTTGTGACGCCGGCTGGTTTATATGAATTTAAAGTTCTGCCCTTCCGTCTGTGCTCAGCACACGCAACTTTTCAAAGGCACATGGACCCTATACTTTCAGGATTAAAATGGAAGACCTGTTTAGTTTATCTAGATGACGTCATGGTGTTTTCCCCAACCTTTGACGAGCATCTCAGAAAGCTAGTTGCTTTACGAGCCATACGCTCCGCGGGCCTTACATTGAAACCAGATAAATGCCACTTTTGCTTTGAAGCGCTGTCGTTTCTTGGTCATGTCGTCAGCAGCACCGGCGTTCTGTCTGATCCCAAAAAACTTGCGGCCATGGCACAGTTCCCAGTACTGTCCGATAAAAGAGCTGTCAGGCGCTTTCTAGCGACAAGACTACGACGCAGGCCGCTACAATGCTCGCCATAGAACAATAACGTACAAAATAGGAGACAGAGTGTGGGTTTGGACACCCGTACGAAAACATGGACTGTTCGAGAAGCTGCAAAGGCGATATTTCGGGCCATACCGAGTATCGCGCCAGCTAAGTGACGTCACCTACGAGGTCGTCTCTGACAGCCCCCACTGCCAGAGGCATCGCCAGCGCCAGCCTGAACTTGTGCATGTAGTGCGTATGAAGCCGTATGTGAGCGACTTACTGCACATTAAAAAATACCATGGGTCTGAATCAGCATTGGGGCGATGCTCCTATAAGGAGGGGCAAGTGACGCGTGTGTATATGAAAAATAACGATGATAGGAATGTTTTGTAGATTCCTGCTAGTGGGTCAGGTGGTATTCGGGACGACAACGAAGCAGGCGTCTGGCTGTACAGCTGATCCTGAACACGCTCTTTTCGCTGCCGTAAGCTGCTGTCATCTTTTTTCACGTTGCACTGCGGCAATATTTTATTCTTGCAAGAAAGTTTTAGTCATGTGTAGTCGGCTGTTTTCTTAGCTTGTCATCTGTCCACCCACGATGAATATGTCAAATCTAATAAATATTCTTTATGACACTTATTCCGCTTAATGACCTGGCTATGCTGACATAACTTATCACTTCTTTTCCCAAGTGAAGCCTTCTGGTGCTTATATATTTTAACGATCAACATAGTGAAGACTGCTTAGCACCCGTGTGTTTTACTGTCCTCCTTTGTCCTTATGTCTTAGAGCTTCCACAATCTTACCGGTTGTTATCAAACAACAGATCAGGAGTCTAGTCATAGCCTGGCGAAGTCATACATTATAGACAAAGGGTGTACTTTTTTTTACACTAATCGTAGGTGGCTTTATTATGGTAAATTTGTGAAGATATGTCCGGAGGAAAAATATTTATAATGGGAAGCTCTGTCCAAGAGCAATTTGCAATGCTTGGCCAAACAAAAAGTAGTTGCACTTAGCTCTTTGGTATCGTTTTGCTGAGTATACAATTTGCATTGCTCTTTTCATCCCTATGCACGAGCTGAATAAAGTAAAATAAAAGCGGTGATAGTTCAAGGAGACAAACATCACAACTATTGCATTGTGGTTATTGTTTGATTGATATGTGGGGTTTAACGTCCCACAACACCATATGATTATGAGAGACGCCGTAGTGAAGGGCTCCGGTAATTTCGACCACCTGAGGTTTTTTTAACGAGCACCCAAATCTGGTCGTGGTTAATGTGCCAGTGAAAAATTGAAAATAAAAGGTGAGCACAAAATGTGAGAAGAAAAGAACCTATTCAGGCCAGCTACAGCCTACCACCACAAAAGAATCATTTGCAGGGACAGCCGTAGTGCTTATACAGGGAAATGAACAGTGACAGCACAAAATCAATCCAATTGCGAGCTTTTTGCTGGTTGTCACAACGACTAAATGTAGCCGTGAAAACACCCTACAAGTTCGAAGCTTGCCATAGAAGGAAAAAAAAACTGCGACGTACCTGCACAAAGACTGAACGGAACGGCCCTTCCGCGACACTACTAAATGAGCAAGTGTTATCGCCTTTCCTGTCTGTCTTACTGAGTGTGACTGACAAAAAAAGCAACAATTCCAAATACCTGAACACAGAGTGGGAGACTGATACAGTGTCGTCTGAAATGAAGAGAGACAAATTGAGAGGACACTGAATGAGCACGCGTGTCTTTCGGGCCAAAATGGAGAACGCCTTTCGATTCACCCTTTCATTAGGGCGTCCGCCATCCAGTCCATTTGCCTCTAGCGTTTTTCATCAGATAATAGAGACGGGCAAGGAGGAGGAAGGTGTTAAGGGAAGCATATACAGCGTTACTGCTGCTGCTGGTGATGTGGGCAGGCGCGGATACATATCACCCTCGTCACTCGTGGACCACTGATTAATAAGCAGATAAGCCTGACAAATGGCAGTGCCAGAGTCTTCCTAGCGTACTGCCGAGCCTCGACTTACACTGATGTGTTTTCTCGGCTTGTACCCTATCATCAGCGGCTGTGCTCTCCCACCCCACAAGTTCATCACCAAAAGCTAGATCGGCACCTTTTCGCCGACTGGGCGTTTTAGGTTACGATTGCGTGCTGGAAACAATATCACAAAAAACTGCTGTCGCCACAGAACACATGCACCTTGATTGTTTCAGATGTGGTTCACAATTACTGGTCGTTGGGTTTATTTCGATTTGTCAACAAGCATTTAAAACAGTTTTCTAGATTGTTTTATAAGGATCCATTTATTTAAAGCAGACACAAATGAAAAGGGCATAAAAACTACCAATTCTTCAGGGATGAAGACTTCACTCTATCTGGTGATGATGGCGCCATGACTTTCAGTTTTTAGTCAGACGCACACAAAATCTATTGAAACCTATAACTTTTTTAAGCATCAAACAATACATTTTCTGACCACAGCCAGGATACCCCTACTCTACAAGAAAAAGCCTTGACTGGGAAGTTTTTATTTTTTTCGAAAGAAAGCACCCTGGTGATGTAGGTCTTTGTGCTAATACCAATTACTTACACCTCTCACCGCATTAGTCGAAGAGGTCTTTCTAACATAATCTTAAAGAACAGGAGATGGAAATAAATAGGAAGTTAGCATTGACGAAGAAAAAGGAGGAGAATTAAGCAACGGAATGTGGAGACGCGAAGTTACTCGGGATGGGGAAAGGAGTACAATAACCAGTAGGCAAACAGTGAAAACTGAAATTAAATAAGAAGAAAAATGAAACATTTAAAATGAGCACAACATAAGAAATATATAGCTGCAGGTTACTTGCATTTGACGGCAGCTGGCAGCAGCAGGACGTTCGGAGAAATGGCGACAAGTTCATTACCGATTATCAAAAAGTTGATGCCTCGAAAAATTAATAGGTGAACCAGATACGCCACTAATGCAACAGTTAAACACCTATTTACTAAAATTAAAGCGACATTTTGTATTCCGCAACTGTATATACAGCTTCGCCTACTCAGATATCCTTGCACTAGCACTACTCTTGAAAACTCGCGTCTAAATGTGGGAATCCGTGATTAACAGGCGAGAAACGTCACGTTCAAGTTACCTATTCACTAGACAGTGACTAACGCCGATTGTTTCCTACCAGTGTTACGTCGTGCATCACGAAGGTGCAGCGCCCAACATCTCCGAAGACGTTTCATGAACCCGGCATAATGAGACGCCAGATGACTCCAGGAGCACCACTCAGTCTGCCAAGCGAAAGTGGCAGAGCTCGCATCGCCACCCGAATGACTTATTCACTTCAACGTTCATAATCGTGGCAAACAGTCTCTAACTGCAATTCTAAACCTCGCTTCATAGTGGACCACTAGTAGTGGCGCTTGGTGGCTGATGAGAGAGACGAGAGTTCAATCCCGGCTGCGGCGTTGGATTGGGATGGAGGATAAATTTTAGAGGCCCCCGTACTTAATTTCAGAAAAGAAACAGTAAAGAAGCAAATGCGAAGATGTTAACCAGTTTAGGACGACCGGTTTACTCCCATACGCGTGGGCACAGGAAAGAGGAATTGACAAATCAACAAAAAAAACATATGGTAACACGACACATGCAGTCAATCAGTCAATATGCGTCACACTTGCGTGGTACGTGACATCACTGTCAGAGCTATTTGTCTAAGTTTCTTTTTTTTCATAAACGTCAGCAGGGCCTTCATCTCACTCAGCTGCAATGTCTTCTATCGAAGACATGTAAGAACGGCTTCAACACAGATTGGCCTGTTAAAGTGCCCAAGAGTAGACACCAATGGCGGCCTATAAACAATCTATAGCCGACAGTCGCACAGAACGCGCTCTAGCGCAAACTCGCTGCGGTAAGTATCGCAAATAGCTCTATCAGCCATTTGCATGTGGAAAGAACAAAATTTCTTGGCCACTGTAAGCTATACACTCAAGCAGAGTGGCATCTCATTGGCCGAGACCAGTTAACATACAGAGACGCGCCAAAGAGGCGACACGTGGTGCTGACAATTTTTTCGGTGCGTGTGACTTTTTCGTGTGCACCACAGACAAAGCGTGATATTTTGTGCAATCACTAAAGGTCTGCTACAGCGTCAGACCTTTACAGTTATATAGACTCTTCCCGTGAGTTACAAAGCCTAACTTAGTGGCATTATCAGCATGTTCGTTTTGTATGGCGCCGCAGTGACTTAGCGGCCACTGGAAAATCACATGGTGCCCTTGCCTACTTGGCGTACAGAGAAGACATCTTAACCTGAATATGAGCTATTTGTATGGCCCGGGACGCCGAGGTGATAGCACATATTGTAAGGCAGCCTCGAGTAGCGGAATATGTACAATGGTTGAGGTGGCTCCCGATAGAGTAGACGAAATGAAGCTCACAGAGCAGCTAGTTCTGGAGCTGTCAGTATCATGAAGTGGTCAGCTCTAAAATTTATGGCACTAGCTCTTGCTATACGAGAACTGCTGCGCAGGACGAAAACTGGAGATTTGTGCTACCATTTGCTTGTATATGTAAACTCTCCGCACACTTTTCTTGCGTGAAATCTCATGTGAAAAAGTGGCTGAAGGGCATCGCTTTCCAGTTATGTAGCAAAACTAGCTAAGTGGCAACACGCGGATTGTGTTGAAAATATACCTTTCTTCGAACCGTTGCTGAAAACGCGGAACTATATGTGATAAAATGCGGTATATATTAGAGGTAGAGACGTAACGCCGAAATATATTCTAGGAACCTTGCCGAATCCCCCATTTCTCATATATCCGACCGCAACTGGCGCTCCAAGGTTCCTAATTGATTGTAAGTCACCCGCCGTCTCAACTCAACCTATATTTTTATATTTAAATTAAAATAGTGCACCAGAAATTATGGAAACACGTATTTTCCACTGTCTGGCACATCTGGTTTTACCCAATCTTCATCAAGTGCATTGCACGAGATTTCCGTTGTCTGGGATTTCAGTTTTAACTCAATCTTCATCAAGTGCAGCACACCAGCAGCCGAACGTCCTCGATATACTTTTTCACAATTTTTCGAACTGCCTAAAGCCCCTTATGGTAGTGTCTATTATATATATATTTTTTTTTGTGGGATGCCACGATAGGCTTACTGGCTTGCATTAGTACCTGTGGCTGATGAAAATGGACTACACAGAGTTGTTGGTCATTAGGTTGCCGGGTGTCTAGACGGGCAGTCACACTATAATAGATCAATTTAAGTCAAATTCTATCCTGTCATCCTTCTGAGCACGTGTCAGGTTAACATTTTTTTTCTAAAATAAGAAAGTATTGCTTGTTTCATGAATTTCGGAGCAACCATACTCCGCGCAAAGACACGTAGTTGCAGTTCCATATTATAGTTATTGGCGTTTCATAAAAATATTTCACCCTAATATTCACGTATCAATATGTGTTACCTACATATGGTAAAAGGAATGCTAAATCTCGTTATTTACTAAACAAAACATTGAAAATTCATTACTTTGAGCTGTTTATAATAAATGAGATATCTTAGATGCAGAAGAAAGAGGAGAAAAAAACAGATCCTTCCTTGTACGGGGACAGTTCCTCTCACAACCCCGAATTGCCAACAAATGAAGCGGAATAAACTCGCAGTGCCCTAGCCCCTTTCGCATTTGAGTGTCGGCCGCGATTGTCCAGGACCCGTAATTGAGGGCGTGCGAGGAAATTGCTCTTCTGATTCGAGAAGACGGAGGCGCTAATGTTCGCTGCACTCTCACAGATGAGCGATTCCAAACAAAATGACTGGTTAGACGACTTCTCTTTAGAGAATCCGAACTTGGCAGCGTGCCAATGAAGAGATTCAGACGCCTACATCTCTTGTTATCTGCCACACTAAGCGGAGGGTTTTCGGCAGGCTCCTCAAGGCCCTCAAAGTGTACTTATTGTAGCGCAGTCGTCTGAATGTCGTGATTGGGCCAGGTAGGTAACGCTTTATTTATGTGGCGTACGATGCACAAACGCTTACCGGGGCGCTTATGCGTTCTTCTGAATTGACGGGAAAGACAACACCAGTCATTGCACGTCCAAATGACACGTCCAAACTTATTAATTATGGCATGCGTGTACTGTAAAGCATGGCTGCATGCTATACGCTCATAGCGCGCTCACAGCCATTTAGACGGCTTCACATATACCAAATTTGGTATTACGTGACGTGATTAGACGACAAAAGTGAAGGGCGTCTAGACATAATAATCGCCGCATGCGTGTCATGTAAAACATGACTTCATGCTACACGCTTATAACGCGCTCGCAGCCGTTTCGTTAGCTTCGTTAGCTTCGTTTTGTTAGCTATTTCTACTAGCCTCCCGGTCTCCTGTCTTCGGGCTACCCTCACTCTTACGTGACAATATTGACTAAATTAGGTATGACGGGACGTGAATACACGACGAACGAAAATTCCAGGTGCAAACACAATAATTATGACACGGAAGACATGTACGGCAAACTTTACGTTTGCCTAGTAACGTTGTGTTGATTTTTAAGTGGCATATCAACCTTTGCCATTCGTCCTTCGCATTTCATTTATACCCACTGTACGCGGAATCTGCCTATTCTTTCACAAACGTTTGTGGATAGCCAAAAGAAGCGTGCACATTTCCAACCCACGCAGTCTAATAACTTGCCCTAACTTTTTTCGAGTTTTTCGTTGCGATTGCGTTCATTGCGTTTTGTATTGTAATATTAGCAAACTTATGAATCATACTTTCATGCGCAATATTTTTTTAATAATGTGAGATTTTTCGAAAATGTTGCTTTGGGCCTTCTGAAAGTATGTGAGGCGGTAACGCACATGCTGTCGCCCCACTGTCCTCTAACAAACACAAACAAAACTGAGTGTAGGTAACATAGAACAACATATACCAAACAACATCACAATTGTCTATTTTTTCTCATGTACTATTCATTTTTTCTTTATTTGTTAAAGCTATGGAAGAAGCAACCCCAATAGACACGCATCGAAAAAGGTGCCTACGACGAAGGAGTCAGCTCCAATATCAATCGACGTAATTTGCCCTATGTTTGTGTCCAAAAGTAGAACAATACAATAACAAATATACGTCCCATTCCAGTCTTATAAAATGAATTGATCGATGACTAGTGCAATCACTGCTTGTAGTTGTCTGTGGGCTTCGCTCATCATTTCTCTTCGTAGTCAATTGATTCGGATATCGGATTCGGAACTTTCCAACCGATATATTTAAGCCCTAAACAGGGGAGGGGGGACTTTCTATGGGCTGTGACTGGATGTGCCTGCTTGGGGAGTAACTATGGGTGGAATAGGCCTCCATCTCTTAAGAACTCGGAAATAAGCGCTCAAATATGGTTAGTATCCCTTCAGGCGCTCAAATATTAAATAACTTAATTTTATAACGTGAATGGCTGTCTTCCCAGAGTTATTCTGTTCAGAGGGCTTATGGCGGATTGCTTTTTTTGTTCGAGGTTAGGCACAGAAGAACAATAGTGGTGAAGGAAAGAACCCTGACCATAAAAAAAAGATGCGTAATACCAGAGAGCACAACTTTTGTTTTTAAATTGTGAATAACACTACTTGTACTTAGGGCAATTAGGATGGCCTGGTGGTGTTTTTTCCGGCAGCAAGACGCTGAAAGTGTAAAACAAAAAAATTAGAATTGAGATACCAGAGAACCAAAAACCAGAGAACAAATTTCCAAAAAGAGAAAATATGAAGCTGGCACGTCGCGTTGACAGTGCGTATATTTTGAGTCATGTCAAAAACAGACATAGACAAAAACGAAGAGAAAAAAGGTGAAGTCGCACAAAAAAGATATATACTCTGGTTACTGGGACGCACATATCAAATGGTGCACACAACAAAGAGCACTCTGCAGTTGATGCTCTCAAGATAAAAGCAGAACAATTTTTAGGAGTCCTTCATTCGCTCTTTGTTGTTTAGTCGCTGGCTTGTTGTAATGAAAAATATATGATACAACTTTCTTAACGTAAGAACCACAATATAACGGTAGCATAGCGTCAAGAAACTGCCGCAGAATCTAACTAACTTTCGAAATCCTCCACAGAAATAAAATACTATACAAAATCTCTGCTTTGTTCACCTGTTTAACACGTTTACAGCCTCTGATACCAAAGCAAAAAGCACGAGTATTTGTCAGCGTGCACAATGACGTGATAGTCATTTATTGTAGTGAGCTTTGGACTCAAGCTGAAAAGTTTTGATGCTACATTCATGGCACGTTAATGGCATCGTCAGAGCACCGAGGCATGAAATCTGGAAAGGCTATTCACTGAAATTACAGCAAGGCGAAGTTCCGTGGGTTTTTTTCTTTCTATCCATCGGACTGGGTGAATTTTTGAAGTTAAAGCAAATTGTTCCGGTTTTTCACTTGGCATTTTATTGTTTCGGTTTTCTTTTGTACTTTTAGAAAAAATATCGCATTTTGAAGCAGAGTTAGGGCGGAGAAGCAGCAAAAACTTCAAAAAGCTTGTTTACGCTTAAGTATACTAAAAATAGTACCGGTTCTTTACAGGTCCTCCGGGCGAAGAAAAGAAGCAACTTTGAGAAACCCGCTCATTTTAGTATATTTTGAACAGGGTGTTGAACATGCCTACTGCATAAAAGTACATGTTTTGCATATAAATGTCTAACTGCCTATCTCTTCTTGTTTGACCTTAAAATGGCGGTGGTACCAATCAGCACAACCATTCTTTGCTTATTTACTCATGATAGCTCTGGCATGACAGCTCTGGCATGTTAGTTTTTTTTCATTTCTTGCTGGTTTTCACAATCTCCTTTATATTATCATGCAAAGAACCTTTCGGAGTGCTCACAATCGATGACAAAAAATGGCAACTAATTGGCTGGAGCCAAATAGTTCTGTTAATAAAAACACATCGTATATGATAAACGACGTGGTTGTTCAGAGTCGCAGAACAAATCTTATTACTATACATGCGTCAACAGACAGTGATAATAAATACTAAAGCAACTGTTTGTTTCTTGAGCAGATGTATATTATAACTTTTGTCATCATAACGACCGAACAATTTTTCGCCCATAATATTTTGGAAAGTATACCCCACACTAAGTTGTGTCACGTTCTGGCATATTCACAAGTTCGAGCCATAATATTGAAATATGTTATCAAACACGAAACAAAAAAAGGCATGAAGTCCTCGTTAGTTTTGTGGTCTTCTTGTTTTATATTGTTCAACTGAAGGCCAAGGTAGATGTCAACAATAATTTTTCGTCAAGTAGCTATGAAAGTCACATCTGCATACAATAATTATTTAACACAGACACTTGACCTAATATAGTTCATTTGATGTTTTCTCTGAAAGGATGAATACGTGGCCTGCTTTACGTGTAAAATAAATTTTGGTAAAATGGAGGGATATCGGGAAAGTACATGAACAATATTGTAAATCAACGGCACTTCATGGCCTTCTTTTTCTTGCCCCCATTTTCCCGAAATGGGTATGGCGCCACAGCTGATTGATTTATTGATTGATATATGGGGTTTAACGTCCCAAAACCACCATATGATTATGAGAGACGCCGTAGTGAAGGGCTGCGGAAATGGCGCCAGAGCTAGGCAGACTGAAATAAACCTGCAAGCAAGATGTATGCACGAGCCCCGCCGTGGTGGTCTAGTGGCTAAGGTGCTCGGCTACTGACCCGCAGGTCGCGGGATCGAATCCAGGCGGCGGCAGCTGCATTTACGATGGAGGCGGAAATAGTGTAGGCCCGTGTGCTCAGATTTGGGTGCACGTTAAAAAACCCCTGGTGGTCGAAATTTCCGGAGCCCTCCACTACGGCGTCTCTCATAAATCATGAGATGGTTTTGGAACGTTAAACCCCACAAATCAATCAAGATGTATGCACAATTTCCAGAAGAATGTACAACGGGTAAACATGGTTATGTAAGCGAAAAAAAAGTAATGACCAAAATGTCTTTTTAGCGCTTTTTATTCCCGGAATCAGGTATTTGTTTGAGGCAATACACGTATGGGATGGTTTTAAAGTATCTTTTTTGTGTGTAAAATTCTTGTGAACGAGGCGATCCTATAGCTTGATTGCTTCATTTCATGTTTCGGTAATCCAGTGCAGATTTTCAGAAAAAGTGAAAAGCAATCTACCGGCACATTCTACGCCTAGTGGCAATCGATTTCATGCCAAGCGATGGGCGACTAGCAGTGGCCATTTTTTTTTTCTTTTTTGATGAGCCAAGCATTATGAGATAGAACAAGGTCATTGTATAAGTTGAGGAGATTTCGGAGCATGAATGAATTACTGGGCATGTACAGTTCGTTCATGCCACAGAAGTAGCTAAATGCCTTGAAGGTTTTTTTGAGAAATAAATAGTACAGCCATTCTCATCGATAAACTTTATTGATTTCATAGGCGTGATAATTTTTTCGTTAGGTAATTTTGCAGTTCCCGTATTAGTGTTTTCTCCTTTTGGGATACTTGTAGGCTAATTTTGTAGTTCTTTTCATCCTGGCTGAGCAGTCATAAACCTGCATTGTGTTTCAAATAAATTGAATAAATGAGTATTAGAAGAGAACCGCTCTATCTCGAGAAATGTTTCATTTTAAAAATCTCTCTTGAGTATTACAGCCAAATTACTGGTATATCCCAGCTTTGTTAACAAGCAGTCACTTTCATATCCACTGGACTATTCTTTTTTTATGTTTACATGAAATACTTCCTACCTAATGGAAATAAATAAAAAAACTGGTAATAGACGTGCAAACACAACTCGTTAATAATCGTCAAGAGCAATATGTCAGCAGTAGGTAGCAATGCATGTTATAGAGAACATTCATAAGGCACATCGGTACATTCGATAAACACACCAGCACACCACTGAAATAAGCAAATGGCAAAAGCATTCTTGTAGCATGGTGCAAATGTGTAGCACAATAAAATTTTTTATGTAGCATCGAATTGGGAATTCTTCGTCTAGAAACTGACCTAGATTAAGGTGTTCCTCGGTCAGAACGTGAAGCTCATCTGTACTGGTGTTACATGAAAACATTCAAGCAGCAGTTATTGTCTCACAATTCGGCTGTCGCTAAATGCAAAAGCTCAGTGCCGGATTATGGCTCAGCGAAACACGTAGTAGTATTTCAGGTACACAACAATAAAAATAAATAAATTAAAAGACTACTAAACAAATAAGTATAAGTACATTGCAATAGCTAATAATGCATTGCTAATAGCAAGAACAGCACAAATATAAAACATCACGTTGATTACGTATTATATGAGGTGTATGTAGTGATCACTCCACAGAAAAAAAAACTGTCTTATGGAAGCTCATCTGCCTGAAATGAATATTTCTCAATATATAGCTTAATTGACTTTGCAAAGCAGTTGAATTCGCGTAAAAAATTTCACAAAAGTTCTGCAGAAATTTCAAACTTATAATTTGTGTGAGGGTTTTATACTCTGTGCGGTTTGATGGTTTACAGTTGAAGTGTGTTGCACTTCAGGTCAAAGGTTCAGCCCACTGTGCGCTTAGAAAATTCAGAGTTATAGTTCTAGTCACACCTGTCAAGGGTTCAGTAAAACAGAATCATGCATGTAGGAAGCGTTCAAAGTCTCGACATTCTTGGTATATTATGTGTGTGCTGTGATACAGAGCTCAAGAGTTTGTTACCTAGCATGCTTGAAAATCCCAGTTTGTATTCCTCAGAAGCCAGGTGTTTTATACCCAACACACTCAAAGGCTAAGTGTTGCAGCAACTGTATTTCTCATGAGCAATTGTTCAATATCCTAAATGGTAATGGGGTCAACGGTTCAATACCTCGCATGCTTGGAAGACTTGAGACACTTTGTCACTGTACATTTCGAATTTGAGGGTTTGATACCCTATGCAACGAGAAGTTTTGGGGTTGCAGCTGCTACATACTTTGGAGATCAATAGTTTCATACCCTTGCATCCTTGTAAGATATGGGGTAGGAGTTGACGTAAACATTGAAGGTGTAGGGGTAAGTACCACACATGCTCAGAAAGATGAAGTTTCGGGCCCTGGCACATATCACTTCAGTCAGCGTTTAAATATATATGCTGCTAGGTATTTCCCATGCTGTTCCAATTCCTAATGGCTAATAAGAGATATGCGTTTGTGCAGTGCCTCCTCGCTTTGGAGTCCAACCAATGGGACTTTGGTCGGCTCAGTGCATGCTAACATACAATGAGAGCTCAAGATGCTGAGTTGCTTCGTTATCAGTTTTCATGCATGAAATCACGTAGCCAATGCACAAATACAGATTAATATAAAACCATTTTATCCCTACATTTGTCAAGTTCGTGGGTCTTTATGTAAGGGATTATTGCGTTTTAAAACTACAAAGGTGTATAAATTCAGATGAAAAAAGAAAAAAGATCATGACAAAGCACAAGGATTACCAGGCCACCCCAAACAGCTTTCTCGCTCTATCGGAGCACTAAATAGCCTGGAAAAGAATAATAAAGTAAAGAATGAAATAATGAGTTATGTGCATGTGCGTATAGCAGAGTTCATCACTACACTGTCACATACTGGACAATATATGCTGCAACACATGGAATTAGCCGCTTCAACATACATTGCAGTAAGAGGATCTCTCAATACAATTACGAATTCGTCATCTTACACCAAAGCCTATCATTTAGGCAGTGTAAGTTTTGTACTAGCAACAAATTTTAAGCATAATTTATCCTCATTCACCTGGACACCATTTTCGTTACTTAAGACGACAAAATATATCACTAATGGCACATCCTTACTAGACCTGTCATCCATTATCATATTACGTGATCAACCTAGCTGCCATTTTATGATATAAATGATGGTCATTCGTGTATTATATAATTGTGCAGGTAATATAAATACAGTGATTTTCAGTCTTTGAACATGCCCTTCATTTTTCATCTGGATTTTTCTCTTGCAGACGTCCCTATTTTGAAGTACGTTAAACTATATCGCAGTGAAAAATTAAATGCTTTCAAGCCACGGCAGTACACCCTAATGAATTATAGTTGGGGTACATTTGTACTTCTTTCGTGTGCGAGCAATACGTTACTTGGATACAGCCGTGTATCAGAACATATATTTAAATACGACGAAGGGAATGAAAAAAACAACTTTATTGCGACATCCGGCTAGTGCTGGTCCGCGGGCCAGACCACTCAGATGGAAGTAGGAAGACCTTGTCTCCTAACAGCCTCCCTGGCCGGCTGGATAACCCAGGTTTGGTCTTCTAAATTAGAGCTGAGCGGTATTGTATGCTATGGCTCTTGGAGAGGTTCTGGGAAGTCTGTTTGCCTCTTGGCACACCCCCATAGCACGTGGCTTAGGGAGACCATTTCTATTTCACAGGCTTCGCATATAATGTCTGGGAAAATTGCTGGAAACAATCTGTGTAACAGAGCAGGGATGGCAAAATAATTTGTTTGTAATTTGCACCAGTCTCTCGCCTGTTTTCCATCTAATTTTGGGTCAGATGGAGGGGAAATCCGCCTCAAGTCCCGATATGATACTTTGTGTGTTCTGCATAGCTGGTGATTCTGTCTTTTGTGAGGTGTTCGGTTTCGACAGCAAGCACATGTACCGACGATGGTACCTCTTGGGCTGCGCAGCGGGTCAAATCTCGTGACAGTGCATATGGACCATCTCGTTCGGGTTGTAGGTGGTGGTGTTAGTGTGAACCGGGAACTAGAATACACACGTACGTTCCTTCGAGCCCATCAGTTCTTCGCTACAATTTTAGGGCACTTTGCGAAATGTGTCCGCACGAAAAATTCTTAATCGGGACCTGCGAGTCGCTCAGAAAGGATCGATTTATATCCGAGAGTCTAACCGACACACAACAGCCATCCACTTTACGCAGCCCACTACGCCATCCGTGCGTTTTTTTTTCTCAGTTGTAGACAGCCATCCTTGCGCTTGGCTGCGTGATGACTACATGTTTGTTTGTTTTTTGTTCAATAAAGCTGTGGTGTTTAGGTACGACAGGCGATCGTACCAGCTATTTTGAGCTTTTATTTGTGTTCATATCTCGTCTAACATTTCCCAGTTTTCTCGTGTTTCGCTGTCGCTTGTACTTCGAGGAAACCGTGACTTTTTTAGTGTCATCACTAACAGTACGCCCGGACGCTTGCTTTTTACAAAATTGAATGACTTTGCTACTAAGATTTATAACAGGACCGCCTGAAGACAAGCTTAGCAATTGCAGCTTTTAGGGGCGAAGCTCCTTATAGCGGCACCCGTTCGTCCCTCGTAGTCGTAGTAGTAGTGTGTACCAGTGTTACATTTTTACCTACAAGGTGGTGCCAGTGGGAGATTTCTTTTGTGCGTTGTTGAACAATAAAAAATTCGCAGCCTGCGCGTTAACTAAAAGCCGAATTCTCCTGTCTCTCATTCCCCCTTAGTAGCCATTGACATGTACATTGAGCACTATCTGACAAGAAAGGGTTGCTACGTTATACTCGCTGGGCGTAACCTACTTGGTTTTAGAAAGGTTTAGCGAGCGTTGGACCGCAGTGCCATGAATACAGTGAACTAGTATATACCATGAACTCGAGGTGGTTAAAGGTGAGAAGTAGACACGAATCGCAAGCCGTAAGAAAGTGTGCGTGTACCTCCTCTCGTTCAGTCCTTGGAATGTCCGCTGGATGGCGGTGTTTTTATAGTAAGAATATATGATGAAAAGATGCCAGATGGCGGTATTTGGAGTGTTGAATAGGTGGACGAACGGACACACGGACAGATGCATTGACAGACGCACGGATGGCTGCACGGACGGATTGGACGCATGAACGGACGCAGGAGCGGATGCATGGACGAACGCAGGGACGGACGCACAGATGGACGTGCGGACGCACGAACAGACGCACGCACGGGCAGCCACACAGACGCACGCATGGACGGACCGAAGCAAGAACGAATGAACGGAAGGATGCTTCGCCCCACTCCCCATCATTCACTCCGTGGATGTGGTGCCATTCTTTTTTTACCCAATGCTCTCTTGTGATATGGTCGACCATCGTGTACAATCTGTGCTACGCCGTCAAAAACTGGCGTGATCTAGCCATCACTCCGTGCTTTCTCAAGACGCTCTAGTTGCAATCTCGCTCGTTAATTATTTCCACATTGAATATAGCATTATTACCTTACAAATATTTCTACCGTACAAGTGGTTTAAACCCTGCCACTTTAATCAGCAGGCTAATGTTGTACGTAGCAGTGACACCACCTCTGGTTACAACAAATTTCGTTTCGACCAAGTAGAAAGGAATTTCCTCATGGCTTGGACGCAATTCTCGTGCGCGATAGCCTTGTTCAGACGGAAAAAAATTGCTGTTTCATGGAAACGTTGTACGGTTTTGAATGGCCCTGTAAATAATTAAAAGCACGCCATAGTTTAAGTAATGTAGAGCATTGGTGTGGTGGATGAAAAAGTATAAGGCTCTCTGGCCGCGCTCGAAGCCTGTCGTCTCCTAGAAAAGACAAAAACAAATGCACTGATATTTTATTTCGCTTACATCTTATAAATTACTCTTGAAAATAAGCGATTATTGCTATTTTAAACTACATTTTTTAAGAAGGTGCCTAAACTGAGATCAGCGGTTGCGTTTCGTTTTTTTTTCAAATTTGGTCTACGATCTATAGCCAACCACAGCCAAAGTAGAGTGGTATTTACTTTTTGTTCTTCGTCAGCATCATGTGTGTGCTTCTTTTGTCTTTAACAACATTCATGGCGAGAACATTGATTTCCCAAGAGAAAATGTCGTGCCTTGATTCTGCGATTTGCTAAGATCGCGCACAAGTCGTGCGCTTGTTGGAGCACCGATCACGGACGAGTCATTCAAAGAATCAAAGGAATGTATTGCACTACGAGAACTGGAAGGATTCCGCAGCGGGTGGCTGACGCCCGTGGCTATTTTCTGCATGGAAACATGGAAAATAAGTGGAATAAGTTATTATTTGAAGTATGCAACTCAGCAGAAGGCTGCGTTATCGCAGGTGAACGAGGATTTGTAGAGACGCAGCCATATGCCTCTTTGCGACGGAAAGACATTTGTCATTGCTCACACTACTGATTCGCTGTGACTACGTTCATACGGGCAGAAGGCCACGGCCAACGGGAAGCGTTAGGGAAGAAAATTAGTTTCAAGTGAGATAACATACACGTGTATGATCGTTGATTTCTTTCATGTGCGTCGTACGGAGCAGGACGCAGGTGGCACTCACATTGTATCATTATTGAAGCAAAGCCGTAATGCCATTCACTGTGCAGCCTTGTGCTTGCGTTCGTGTGTGATCTGATTCATAACTTGGCTGAGTATAGCTTGCCTATTATCGAGGTGGTGTAATGAACTGAAACTAAAGGTGAAGTGTTGACTAGGCGATTTGACACTGACTTGAGATAGCTAAACGTAATAATGCGAATAGTGAGCCGGAGCCGTGTCTTCAAAAGAGCGTAATGAAATGTTCGTGCAGTCAGTGCGTCTTTATCACCTTCGCTTGTCAGTAATATTGGGCAAACGAGCATCCACAACAATAAAAACTGACGTGTACAATGTGAGACCTAATATTCTCGCAGTGTTGATTTTTATACAAGAATACACTGCCTTCATATAGTTTTATATAGTACAGCGCTGTTTGATTGAGGCGTAATTATAATTGTACTGTGTGGTGGTTGTTTATGCTAGGCTTTCAAGAGGCAGAATAATCTAAGCAGGCTGATTGGCTCATGAGGAACATAAGTGTTCAAGCACAAACAACACAAGAACAAAAAGGAAGAGATGCAGTGACAGGACCAGCACTCTTGAATGTCTAACCATCGGTACTGATCTTGTTTGCGTTAAAATAATAGGTGTTCATATATTAGCAGTATGCTTTTTTGAACTGCATTTGCTGCCAATTTAATGCTACAAGAAAAGAAAAATAGATTGTGCATATATAAACATGCCTTGACAAAACAAAGATTGTGCCTTTATATCAAACACCTAATAAAGGCCTTCTAAATGGTCACTTCCTTTTGCTTCAGTTTTCTGAATACTGCTTATGTTTATTAGTCTTTAAGAAGAAGAAATTGCACGTCAAATGAGTTCTTGTCCTATTTGTGCTTTGAAAGTATTGCACCCTATTGCGAAATCTCACCTTACGTATTGTCACGTGATCACAGAACGACCACAACGTCTGTTCACAGGAGCAGCACTGGACGTCGAGCCGAACCGAACGTTACAGCACGAGCACACCAACCGTCTTCTTCTTCTTTCACACCATGGCACATACTCGCATTGGCATGGCTAAACCTCGTTCCATGCCTGTGGCATTACCCCCCCCCCCCCCTTCGAAAAAAAAAAGTATCACCCCGATGACCAATGCCGATTAAAAGTTAAAGTAGTCGCGTACACGCTCAAAGACGCGTGATGAAGCAGTGTCAGGTGGCTCGGGGGTAGTGTGGCTTCATCCGTGACTCATGAACAACGTCGGCCTGCTGGGAACGTCGAGATCGCTGAGCTGTGTCTTCAAGCAGAATTTCGTAGTTGATATCTGTGAGGCGCTGCAGTACTCTATAGGGACCGAAGTAGCGGTGAAGTAACTTTTCCAAGTGGCCCCTTTTCCGAACGGGGATCCACAGCCAGACCGGATCACCGGGTTGGTAAATGACATGGCGATGACGGGAGTTGTACCTCTGCGAGTCGATTCGTTGTTGTTTTCAGATCCGCTCGAGTGCAAGCTGGCGGGCCGCGTCGGCGAGCCGGATAAAGTCGTTCGCATCAGTAGTAATATCGGTCGTGTCAGGCAACAGCATGGCATCAAGCATCGTAATTGCTTCTCGGCCGTGAAGCAACCGGAATGGAGTGAAACCCGTAGTCTCTTGAACCGCAGTGTTGTAAGCGAACGTTACGTATGGCAAAATTGCATCCCAATTTTTGTGATCACGGTCGACGTACATAGATAGCATGTCAGCGATCGTCTTGTTTAATCTCTCCGTCAGACCGTTGGTTTGTGGATGGTATGCGGTTGTTTTGCGATGAGCTGTTCCACTAAGTCTCGTGACGTCTTGCATCAATTGGGCTGTAAAGGCTGTTCCACGGTCAGTGATAAGAACTGTTGGCGCTCCATGGCGGAGGACGATGTTGTTGATGAAAAAATACGCAACCTCATTGGCGGTTCCTCGTTGTAGGGCTTTTGTTTCGCAGTACCTCGTTAAATAGTCAGTAGCGACTACGACCCAGCGGTTGCCATCATGTGACTTCGGGAAGGGCCCAAGCAAGTCCATGCCGATTCGTTCAAACGGTTGTGACGGGGGTGCAACAGGCTGCAATAAACCAGCAGGGCGCACAGGTGGGGCTTTACGGCGCTGGCAATGATTGCACGTTTTAACGTAATGCTTGACATCCTGGGTGAGCTTTGGCCAGTAGTAGCGAGGCCGAATCCGGGCAAGGGTACGTGCGAATCCTAGGTGGCCGGAGGAAGGCTCGTCGTGGCAGGCAGATAAAATGTCAGCACGTAGCCCTGGTGGAACGACGAGGAGGTACTCAGTCGCATAAGGTTCGAAGTTCTTTTTGTAGACGATGTCGTTGCGGAGACAAAATGACCCTGAACGTGCGAATGCCGATGGTGGACTCGAGCTGCGACCTTGAAGGTATTTGATAAGTTGTTGGATGTCTGAGTCATTCCACTGTTGTTGGGCCAAGTCAGATTCACTGAATGCACAAAGAAAATGGCCATCGGTATCATCGTCCCTCGATGTCGTCGCGAGGGGTGCGCGCGAAAGGCAATCAGCATCAGTGTGCCTGCGGCCCGACTTGTAGACGACTGTAACCTCAAATTCTTGAAGGCGTAAGCTCCACCTCGCGAGGCACCCTGAAGGGTCATTGAGATTAGCCAGCCAACAGAGGACATGATGGTCCGTAACTACTCTGAATGGACGGCCATACAGATAAGGTCGGAACTTTGTTATCGCCCAAATAACAGCAAGACATATATTCAATGCTGCTGTCTGCACAGTGCTGGCAAGTGTACTGTGTCTCATTTCTTCCTTACTTATTGCCTAATGTTTCATACTCCCCACTTTGCAAGCACATGCAAACAAAGCACGGAAACTGAACCAATTTTCCTTTCGCTAGAGATAAAATTTGTTCAGTTGCATATATAAACTATCTTTGTACCTCTAAGAAAAATTGTACACCTTACACAGCTTGTGTAATGTACACTGTACATGCAGTCCCAGTTTAGCTCTGGTAAATTAGTTTCTTTAGTTATGTGCAGTTTAAATGTGGAACTGAGGCACAATGTCGGTATTCGTTTGCTTATCGCATTACATGCCTATGCCCCTTATTTTTTGTTCTATTTAAAAAGGACTTCTGACACCAAATTCGGACACTCAAGTTGCTTCTATTGTTTGAGAGTCCTGCAAGCGTGTTCATTCTGACCGATTATAAGTGACGAGCATTGCCTATAAAATATCCGAATTCAATTTTAAAGTAAAGGTGAGTACTGTTGCGAAGCGCGCCTCCGACGACGTTACGAAGGGCGCCACGAATCTCACCGCTGCAACCACTGTTTCGAAAGACGGCGACGCCAACACGGTCCCGAAGGCGCCACTGCTCCGATCTCGACCGACACGGTCACAAGCCGTTTGGTAACGTAGGTTTCTCAGCTCGCGGCTGCTTCTGCGCAGAGCTGATAGACGAGCGGACGAGACGACGGTGAGTTAAACAAGGTTTATGTACAGCATATTGCCACGTTCCATTACCCAAGTTTTTGTTATCGTCCCAAAACACCACACGATTCTCAGCGCAAACCGCGCCTGCAGTTTTCGAGAAGGTTCCGGACTGTAGTAGATCATTTCGATAAGATCACGCCCACTGTGCGAACGGTACAGATTGTTCTGGAACCTACGCCACCGCCAGCGATAACGCTAGAACATTCGACGGCAAGATTATAAATGCCGACGCGCTTCGCCGCTTGTCAGTTGTTGATCGAAGGCCGACGCTCCGTTCGCCGCTAACAGTCCGAGACTGCTATCTGTGCGAGACTGCTGCTGTAATTGGACTTTCCGTTTACCGGGTTCGCCCAAATAAACAGTTAAATCCCAACACGAAGTCTCCTGTCTTCGGCCACGTCACGACCCCGTGACATCTGGTGGAGGTGCTGGGTACACGGCTTGACGGGGGCGTCCGGTACATGAACGAAGCAGCACCTCCACCAGATGTCACGGGGTCGTGACGTGGCCGAAGACAGGAGACTTCGTGTTGGGATTTAACTGTTTATTTGGGCGAACCCGGTAAACGGAAAGTCCAATTACAGCAGCATTCTCGCACAGATAGCAGTCTCGGACTGTTAGCGGCGAACGGAGCGTCGGCCTTCGATCAACAACTGACAAGCGGCGAAGCGCGTCGGCATTTATAATCTTGCCGTCGAATGTTCTAGCGTTATCGCTGGCGGTGGCGTAGGTTCCAGAACAATCTGTACCGTTCGCACAGTGGGCGTGATCTTATCGAAATGATCTACTACAGTCCGGAACCTTATCGAAAACTGCAGGCGCGGTTTGCGCTGAGAATCGTGTGGTGTTTTGGGACGATAACAAAAACTTGGGTAATGAAACGTGGCAATATATACAGAGGCGTTACAAATTTGGCATTGGGGCTGGCAGCTTAGAGACCCGAAGAGCCGAGCTCTCCTCTCTAACACATAGGTCTACTGCTAACACATAGCTCAACTCTCAAATAGGTCTGCTGCTCGCGACGCGCCGCAAGGCTTCTTTTATATGCACCGGGTGGATTCTTTGAATAACCAAATGTCCAACCAGAAGCGCCGCCGGTCGTGAGGTCAGAATCCTCCAATGGGGTCGCCGCTGGGCCGCGTCATCGAATCTGAAGCCGCTGCGTTGCACGTGGCTGCACCCAAGGACGAGTGACGTCACCGCGCATTGCGTCAGACTCGCCAGACAGGAAGGCGCCGACTCGCTGGCTGAGGTGACTCACTGCACGTGCGCAGCAGAAAGGCGCCGTCGCATGATGACGCCGTTGAGTTGTTCATCGCGTCAGGCGGGCTCGAGTGCTGGCCTTGACACAGATTTCCTTTCTCCGAGGCATGGACGTTCGCTGCGAACTCGCAGGCATAACAGCACCCTTGCCGCCAGACAATGCGCCGGAAAGACGAGCTGCTTCCACGTGGCTCGGATGTCAGGCGCGTTCGTTCGCCAGGTCCCTCCGGGTTCGCCTCAAGGGCCATGGGGAGAATGTAGCTTCAGACTCTGTTCCGGGAACACATCCCATTCTTGAGGACGGATCCCAGCTCCACTGGCTTGTCGCCCCAACTTGTCGGCAAGCTTCGCTTGTATCTGACGATCCTTGGTTTCAGCACTTGTCTATGGTTCTGCAACTTGTCAAGAACGGATCGACAACAGACAACACACGACACAAGCAAGTGCCCCCGGTCACCCGACAGAACACCAGACAAAGTATAGTACAACATATACCTAGCTACGCGTCTATCGGAATTTCGTTCCCTCTACATCAAGAAGCACATGTGGGACACAAGACTCTTAAAATGAGAACTCAAATTTTTTTTTACATGTACAACAACGTAACGAATTAGAATAGAACATAAAGTTGGCTCCTTGAGCTCATTCTGGACGAGAGCGCTCAGCTAAGGCCGTGATGAGGACAAAAGTTTGCCCCAAATCGCCAGCGAGAAACCGAAAGGTGGAGAAGGTACTAACTAAACGCACGGCTCAATGCGTCTGAATTAGCGCTTAGCTTGCTTTTTTTTAGCGAACGTCAAACTTGCACTGTTGGAGTATCACGCTCCATCTCAGTAACCGGCCACTTTTAGGCGACGATACCTATGCGGTACCAAGAGCGGCTCATACTTGCGACGTTGCAGAGGGGAACAACGATACCACTTGCTAAGGATTGGCTCCTCACAAGTTAGCTCGAATCGTGTTCGATCCCCGTCGTGTTTCCGGGACGATCCGAAAACACGTATCCAAACTCGGAAACAATCCTTTTCAGGTCCTACTTTTGGACTTCACTTAACCTAGGCTCTAGGTTCAACTGCTTCAAGATTACCTCCGATTCCCTTTCGATTACTTCACTAGAACTAAAAATATCTGCTCCCACTTCCTCTGAAGCATTCAAAAGCAGATATACGACCACTCGACGTTGAACGTATGGTTTCATGAAATTACTGGGGTAAATTTTCTTCGGCCGCGTTCCCTAATTTCACTTCATATATGGTATCAGAAAGCTTCGATATAACTTTGGCGGGCCCTTCCCAATGAACCTCAAGCTTGTTCCTTTTGGACGGCCGCAGCAGCGTTACCTGACTTCCTACTTCAAAATCGCGCTTCTTCGTCGATTTGTAGTAGTACTCCTTCGACAACATTTGTGAAGATTTCATGTGGCTTTCCACTAGCGCTTTAATCGAGAGGTCCTCACGCTGCTCTCGAATGAGCGTCTCTCGATCAACCCTCGACAGCTAACTCCTACTTTCCGCTACAGGCGAGAGCGTTGCGCCCCTCTCGCTCTGACTCAATGGTGCCATGTCGTCTCCCCCTGCTACGGAAACCGCGCCGGTCGTTGCGACGGGCCGCTCGACTGACTGCTCACATGACTCACACGGAGAATTTTTTCTCTGAGGTTCCGTCGACTCGCTGCCAAGGTCACACAGATCTGCTGCTTTTGAACTTTTTTCACCACATTGAACAAGATCAAGCGCCTGCGAAAGCTTCCGCGCTTGCGATTGCGTGAGGGCCATGTACGCTAAGTTAGGGAAGAACTATTTACCCTGCTCTTTGAGAAGCTGCTCTGAGTTGTTAGAGAAAAGATAAGGAAAACTATCGGGAAGCGCGACAGACACAGCCGCTTCGGTGCGAGGCTTACCAAACGGGTCTTCAATGACAACCGTTGCGATTGGTAAGCAAGCACTCGCTGCTCGGCGACTTGTCTGATCCACACGCATTCTCCTGTAATGTCGTCCGGAGACACCAACAAAGGATGGACAACGTCTACAGTGTCCGCTGAGTCTCGAAATGCTCGACACGTTTTCCCATTCGCACTAATTTCTTGAAGATACGGTTCTTAAAACCGCATGTTCTTTTCCGATTCTCGGATACTTGCAAAAGCAAACTTTTGCTTACAGTTTATCGCGATGTCCCCTTCCTTTTTGCAGTTGTAGCAGATTAGCAGCTTCCGCTTGTTTTCCGATTCTCGGATAGCTGCAAACTGTTGCTTACAGTTTATCGCGATGTGCCCTTCCTTTTTGCAGTTGTAGCGAATTCGCGCCTTGCGTTGATCAGGTTTCTTTGAAAAGCCCTCTTTCCTTTCATCCTTTTCAACGCGCACTGCCCTGCTATGCAACTTTCGGCGAGTATAATACTCCTCAGCTAACTCTGCTGCCCTGTTTAGCTGTACTTCACCAAGTTTGTCCTGCAGCCAAAGCTTGACATCCTCCTCAATGCAGCGGTGGAATTGCTCCAATGCAATGCATTCCACCACTTTATCGCGGTCGTCATAAACACCTTCGCCCTTGAGCCATTCAATTATATTGGCTTTAAGATAAAGCACGAAGTCAACGTGTGACTCATTTCCCTTTTTAGCATACCGGAACCTTTGCCTGAAAGCCTCGGGTGACAACTTATAACGTCTCAAGAGCACTTCTTTAACCTCGTGATAGCTCTCAAACGCTTCCCTCGACAAGCAAGTTATCGCGTCGGACACTTCGCCGGGAAGAAGAGCTAACAGGTTCTGCGCCCAAAAAGACCGCTGTAAAACATTTCGCTCACAGACGTGTTAAACTTGACGAGATGCTTCGCCATGTCTTCGCCTACTACGAACGGTGGCAGTTGGTCCCGAAATCTATAACCGCTGACCTCAATCGTCGGAGAAGCAACGCTGGACGCCTGCGAACACTGTAGGATTGCCAATTCTATTCGTTTCAACTCGAGGCGCTCCTGTCTTTCCACCTCCTCGCGCTCGCGACGTTCGCACCTTTCAGCTTCTTCACGAACTTTTCGCCTTTCAGCTTCTTCACGTTCGCGAGCTTCTCGTCTTTCAGCTTCTTCACGTTCGCGAGCTTCTCGCCTTTCGGCCTCTTCGCGGCGTGCTTGATATCCGCCCAGGCCTCATCGAATTCCTCAGCCGACACTCCTTCATCCCTCATGATCTCAAGGATCGCTTGCTTTCGTTTCGCACGACCCAAAGTAATGCCGAGTTCCTCACAAATTTTGATGAGTTCCTTCACTTTAAGGTTCTCCATTGTTCACACTAGCCTCTTGCTGTTTGCCCCTGTTAATCATTTACTTGCCGTACCCACTATAAGTCAACTAGCAAGACGCGCAAGCAATTTTTAACACTCCCGTGTTTACCCCCTCCGCAATAACTTTGGTTTCAAAGCACTCTGACTTGAAACGATCAACGCTCACTCTAATGCTTCACATAGCCCTTCTCTAAACTACTATAACCGGAGCTAGAGTAGTCTGGTGAACTGAGGGGAAAACATCAGGTACTCACCGCATCGATGTCGCTGACGCCGGCCGATCCCGCAGCTGCCAACCACTGTTGCGAAGCGTGCCTCCGACGACATTACGAAGGGCGCCACGAATCTCACCGCTGCAACCACTGTTTCGAAAGACGGCGATGCCAACACAGTCCCGAAGGCGCCACTGCTCCGATCTCCGCCGACACGGTCACCAGCCGTTTGGTAGCGTAGGTTTCTCAGCTCGCGACTGCTTCTGCGCAGAGCTGATAGACGAGCGGACGAGACGACGGTGAGTTAAACAAGGTTTATGTACAGCATATATACAGAGGCGTTACAAATTCGGCACTGGGGCCGACAGCTTAGAGACCCGAAGAGCCGAGCTCTCCTCTCTAACACATAGGTCTACTGCTAACACATAGCTCAATTCTCAAATAGGTCTGCTGCTCGCGACGCACCGCAGGGCTTCTTTTATATGCACTGGGTGGATTCTTTGAATAACCAAATGTCCAACCAAAAGCGCCGTGGGTCGTGAGGTCAGAATCCTCCAATGGGGTCGCCGCTGGGCCGCGTCATCAAATCTGAAGCTGCTGCGTTGCACGTGGCTGCACCCAAGGACGAGTGACGTCGCCGCGCATTGCGTCAGACTCGCCAGACAGGAAGGCGCCGACTCGCTCGCTGATGTGGCTCACTGCACGTGCGCATCAGAAAGGCGCCGTCGCGTGATGACGCCGTTGAGTTGTTCATCGCGTCAGGCGGGCTCGCATGCTGGCCTTGACACAGATTGCCTTTCTCCGAGGCATGGACGTTTGCTGCGGACTCGCAGGCATAACAGTACTCATGCGAGTTGTGAGAACCTGTTGACATATTTTCTGGTTTGACGTAGACAGAGGCCTGGCGTGATGTTCCAGGAGTAAGGCGAGTATTCTTTGGCTGCTTACGCCAGGACTGTTGTTTTCAGAGGGACATGGTCCAATCAACTATAACGTTTCATTATTCACCACCCTCAAATTCTCCGATTTGAAAACAGGACATTCAGCGTCACCCACCGAAGCTTGAGTGCTTGTAGTCTCACACTGATATTGAAAAACCTAACTTAAACTTATCCTTATGATTTAAGTCAACATCAGCCACAAGACCGCCCTTAACGCATTTGAAGAACCCACCTTGTACTTATCGCAGAACTTTCTTAGTAGTTAAGCAAGGTTCGGTTAAGGTAGCATATGACCTACCGTAAGGCTTCCTTAAACAGTACGGAGGGGGAGGACACCTTTGCGTATTCCGTTGATTATGTTCAGCGCAGAGAATAAATAAATAATGGCACAGCGTACGCAGACACGTCACCGCTGGGCCAAGGCCTCAACGATCGACGGAACCCGGTGACCTACCACAACCAGGAATTTTTGGGCCATCCCCGCTTCACAAAAATTGCCGCGAAGAACCTTCTTTACTGTGCTGTCTCTGTCAGAAAATATTCACCCTTTCTTCACAAGATGGATTTAAGATGACGTAATTTTTACCTTATATTATCCCGAAACTTTTACTCCTATTTCATTCGAATCAATCCAAACTGACCAAGAGAGGCATCGCAATGACATGGCTAAAAAACGCATTGAACAAATTATTATGTGCACCTTATGAAGAAGAGCTTCAATAATCAGATTTCAAGGTCGCAAGAATTCGGCTAACCAGACTATGTCTCAGTTTTTGTTTCAGAAAAAGAGTTGAAAAGAATTCGTTGATGTTCAAGGCAGCCTAATATTAATGACAATGTATAGGCACAGACGAGACGCACGGTCGTGATTTCTTAATTTTACCATTTGTCACAAAACCTAAAGAAGGTGGCGGTTGGGGACATTATTAGGGTGTTATTTTCGGTGCATGATAGACTTAGAAAATTGTATGTCATCACATATTCATCTTCTTGGGAAAGGGTGTTGTGCACAAAACGGCATACACCCAAATATTTAATGCATATTGTTTGTTGTTTAGGTTATTCTGTTATCTTGTGGGAAAAATATGTCGGCCAAACCAGTGGGTGTGTGAATGAGTGACTGAGAGAGCACAATTACAAATGGGATAAACTGCTGAAGGAATGTTTCTCGCTCTTAAAGTTAATGCATGCAGTTGCTGGTATTCGCTCCAGAATACAAGAAGTGTGGGCCAGTATAAAGACGAGATGACTCGTTTGATCACAGAAGCCGAACTTATTGGTGCCCTTGCCGATGTTTGCATCAGTAAGCCTCCGGTTGCATCGTCACCCAAGAAGCTGGGGTTCCTTCGTAAGAGGTGATACATGCTTTTCTGTGATTGTTTCTCTCTCTTTCTTATGTAGATGAGAGGGTCGCACAGTTATCTGAAAGAATTGACGTGCCTATCTGACGCTTGAGGATTATGGCTTGAAAGCGGCTTGGTGTTCGAAAAGAAATATGTGGTTGCTAGTAGCGCTCTGTTCTGCCACTCTATTCATTCCTTGTTTTGATATTTCGCCTCGCGCTACAATAAACCACTTCATATGCATCATCAACAAACCCACATTGCAACTCTGTGTAATACAGCGTGTTTCTGGAAGGCTTACTACTGTACGAGTGTGTCATCATACAGCGCCGCAAACTAATGAAAGCATAAAGAATGTTTGTGACTTTTTCGTGGTCTCGCAATCAAAGTGGTATGACGCTACGTACTTCAGTCAGATTTGTCTCGATGAACATTGCTCCATTGTAATGTTTTGTCGACGACAAAGACTTTTCATAGTTGACTTAAATATCATCTGCTTACAAAGTTGAGGGCAACGCCAGCCGAGGAAGTGATATTGTGTTTTATAGCTAATAAACGAACCTGGTCAATGGCATAGGTTGAGGCCTGGTGTCACAGAACGAGCGCTAAAAATGGGCGCGCCGCCAAATTCTCGCGACAAACCGCCGGAATGACGCCGCGAGGTCAACGAAAAAGAAAGAAAAAGAAAACAAACATCTAAAGGCTCCCCGGGCGCGCGAGCCTCTCCTCTCGGAAGCGTGGCTTCACCGACGAACCTCCTCACCCCACATCAGCGGCCTAGCAAGCCCTCGAAATTTCTAGAACGAAAGAGGCGTGGTCTTGCCGAGTTGAGTCATCCGACGCGAAGGGCATTCGAACCGTCTCGCCCTCTCCCCAGCCTTCGCTGCGTATCGCGCCGACGAAATGACGAGAACCTTCTGGAATCTCGCGCGGAAGGTATTTAATCGAGCGGCCGAGACGAGAGAGCAGGAGAAGACGGAAGTTAGCGCCAGAGTGCGTAGGGATTCCGCCGTGTAGTCGGCGAAGGTTTTGTCCGTAGGGACAAAGCAGGAGAAGAAGAGGATTTCCACCTGAGGGGTGAACGCTCGAGCTACAGGCAAGAGCTTGTGTGTACCGCTATCGAGCGAAGACGCGTGGCAACCGCTGCGTGTGTGAAGCCGACGTGTTTCCGGCGAAGAAGTTTGAAGCTTAGAGAGTGGCCATTTGAAGACGCGAGGTTTCCTGGAAGAGAAACTTCAGGGGCAGCGGAACGACAACAACGCTGGACTTAGAGTGAGTGATTCTCGGAAGAGTATCATCCAGACTTTTGTTCCAAGAACTTTGGACTGAATAGGTCTTCTATCTCTTTAGTCTTTAAGTGTCTTGGTTGTTCAATGCATGCGACTGCATTGTAGTGCGTATTGTTGTCTGTGTCCGTTGTTTCGAGTGTGGCTGATTGTACTGTGTAGTACGTTGTTTGATTGGTGACATATTGTCCTCATCTAATGTGTAGTGCGCATTCTTGTGTATGGTTTTCGATCTGCCATTATTGAGAATATAATTGTGTTTTGTTTATCTACTCTCGGCTCTGACTTGTTCTTTGGGCCACAGCTGGCGTCCACTGGCGCGCCAAAAAGGACCACTTCTAAATTGTCCACGCTTTCGTGGTGCGGTTCGGGGGGCCGATACTTCGGCCCTTGGAATTAGCCCGGCGATCGCCTCCCTAATTAACGGGACCTGTGTGACACCTGGTATTGAATGGATGGCCGAAATTCTGAATACACACGCAGTTGAAAATTCCTGGAAACATTTCGTGACTCCTTTAAAAAATAATTCTCGCATCCTAAAACTTCATTAGGTAAATTTTCAATTGTAATCACTACAATCTTCCGTACCTGTGACTTTACTATATAACATTTTGCGAAAGATAGTTTGCCTAAACCATTCTTCCTCGTTCTTCTATAAATTGGGCAAATTCAATTACCACTGCAAGTAAAAGAGTAAGGTACAAGGACATCACATGGGCTAAGCAATCAGGTAGATGACTGTTCAGCCTAGCATGCAAATACAACTAATTTATTCCCTTGAGGGGTCGAAATCACACAGGACCACAACCAAATGGAGAAGAAAAGCAAGACGATGGGGCTACAAAATTTGACTTAAGTCTCTCTTTTTTAGAGAAAGTAAGGCAAACAAAAAAATATATTGTATGTCTGCCATTGTGACCTACATACATAACGTTCTCATTCTCTTAAACAGATAGTCCAGCACCTAACTGTTTCTAATTCTCTTCGATGTTACGTACAGTCGAATATAAGCTGGTAATAAAGGCAGCATATGCCTTTATTTTTAAATCATAAAATAATGCAGAATTGGCATTCACCTATTTGATGTCCTGTGACACGTTATATTCATTTTTGCCATCCTCACACGTGAACACCATCTTTTTTAAATACGTCTATAGCAATTCTAAACAGATTGTTGCACAACTATGACTTAACCAATTTATCGTTTCATTGATACTTTATTCAAAATACGAGGCACACATCTGATGATCTGTAGTAGCAATACTTATATTTGAAGCTTTTCTTTTAACTGAGCTTTCTCATTAAAGCACCACATTACTCTCGCCACTCTCTATACATTACATGGAAACTGTTCAGTGGCCACACTGTTGATTGGTTTAGCGCTGTTGTGAGCGCTAGAAACGCAGTTTTGGTTCAGGAATGTATAGTAATGTACAAAGTTTTCACACCTGCCTATAGCTCCGTACTTATGCTACTCATATCTATTACATACTGTTAAAGTATTGGTGCTTCAAATGGGATAATTATACAATATATCTTAGGGCTATAACCAGTTTTCAAGTTTCACAGCTGCCTATTGAAGGTTTCGTTGTCAATTTATTTCATATTTGTGTCCTACGTGGAAAATTTGGCTTACATAAAATTTGGTGTTGGTTTATATCAGATGGTTGAGTTCACGCGAAGAAGCATGAAGCTAAATCTTCCAAGGCAGATCAGTTGGGAGTGTGAGGGAGAATCTGAAAGCTATCAGAAGACCAAAAGAATAAATCGTTGGTTCATATGCATGTAGAACCAATGTCAAGCGTTATCATGTACTGTTTTTTTGCAGCTGAATATTTTATTTAAACATTGCGAGTATATTCCAGCAACTCCCGTGGGTAACTAACGTTTAAATTAAGACTTATTTTATATATTGGCAAAAGGGCAGTGCGCATCAGATAGATTCGAATTATATCATGAACATAAGTTCACGTGGTTGCATAAACTGGTTGCATAAATAGATGTGATATTTTCTGGAATGGCATAGTCTGTGTTAGATTCACAAACGAATTATCTCTTCTAGTAGGCTTGGTGGCTGTGTAAAGCATCTACTACAAGTAGCGTTAGGAGCCATTTCAGGTTGCCGATGCCAATAAACTCCCCATAAGTACCAGTGAAACATATCTCATATGATGGTAGCATTGTTCCTCAGATGCAAACAATGCAGGAGCTCTACGTATTTATTTTATAAGTTCAAAACTGTGATGTAAAGGCTATATATGAAAATATACAAAAATCTCAAATAAGAGCGTATAGCTATTCCGCAGATATGGCCATATATGACAGTATATAAAGATCCAATATAAGCGTTAATTAAAATTGGGCAGATATGGTCATATAAGGCCTTATATGAGCCCATATAAAGATCCCATATTATGGCATATTAAAAATTGGGCAAATATAACGATATAAAGCCTAAGGTATCTTATAACGCCTTATATGTTTATATTTTCCGAATTGTTAAAATATCATTATATGAATTATTTAAATAATTCTAGATGCGTGAATTTTGTTAGGGCGATCATGATGCGATGAAATATCGCTACACACGCAATATCAGATGTGCTAATTTTATAGAAAAGCAGAACAAACTGCGTTGCGATGAAGTGCACACCTGCGTAACCCTCAAGGAGAGACCAATGCTTCACAAGAGCTTGCTGCGTCATAATATTACATTTGGTTCACTATAATGGCAGCAATTAGCTAGCCAAAAACAAACCTTGCTGTTGGTTTGAAGTGGCTGCTTTGCATGGTCTGTTCTTTACAGTAGCTTCAAATAATACTGACCGCTTTTTTAGTATGCGTGACTGCAACGCAGAATTCTTTAGTTTGATTTCATATGGAACGAGAATTTCTTTTTGTGTCTACCGAGGTTTTCTGCAGCATGAACTTCATAAAACATCGCGGTAAAGAGACATCAGGGGCAACTATTGAATCAACGTTGATTGTTGTGATAGCTGTCCTCAGAACTCGTAGTGTAATATCTGTGCTAAGGAAGACCGTTCCACCGGCTGAAACCGTTGGAAATAAAATTTACATTAGCGCTAAGTTGTATACAAATATATATATATATATATATATATATATATATATATATATATATATATATATATATATATATATATATAAAACGAGCCCTTGCGTATACACTTCTTTCCTCAGTTCATTAACGAGGGTCTCGTACTGGCAGACTTAGTGCCTTTAGGATTGTATACGAGGGACTATTGGTCAGCTGCCTGCTCGTAATAAGTTCACGTGCTACGTGACGCCAAACAGGCTCAAAAGAGTGTACCACACTCGCCGCCATGGCTACTGGTGGCGCTGACTGACACTCCCACGTTTATATTCACATATAAACCCAATAAAGTGGCTGGGGCGATAGGTGCCGTGGTAGCTCATGGGTAGAGCATTGCACGCGTTATTCGAAGGTCGCAGGTTCGGATGCTGCCCTTGGCAAGTTATCTTTTCACCAACTTTTCTTACTTCATATTTATCTTACAATTCGGTCTAATATCTTCCCCCATACTTTCCTTGGCATTATTGTCTGTTAGATCTCACTAATCTGTGTAAAAACACGAAACAACGAGCCCTTAAGTATACACGTCTTTCCTTAATATATATATATATATATATATATATATATATATATATATATATATATATATATATATATATATATATATAGAGAGAGAGAGAGAGAGAGAGAGAGAGAGATTTATTCGAAGGTCGCAGGTTTGGTTCCTGCACATGGCAAGAGTTATCTTTTCACCCACTTTTCTTTCTTCACATTTACATTACAACTGATCTAATAACTTCTCTCCTATAATTTACTTGGCAATATTGTCTGTTAGATGTCATTGTATTGTGTGAAAACACAGAAAAATGAGCCCTTAGGTATACACTTCTTGCAGTTTTATATATATATATATATATATATATATATATATATATATATATATATAAGAATAACTTCGGTTGCCGCAAGGTTATAAATATGAAAGTAGATGCGCTTTCACATAGCAACTGTTTATTCTGCCAACGTTTTTATGGGAGCCCCGTCTTCTTCAAGGCATATTATGCGTTGAAAAAGAAGGGGCTCCCGTCGAAACGTCTGTAAAATAAACATTTGTAATGTGAAAGCGCATCTACTTTCACACTTTCACACACACCCACACACACACACACACACACACACATAAATATATACATATATACTAAACCGTCTATAAGGTTGCTTTTCACATGTTACCACACACGCCCATCAAGAGCCCACTTTTATGCTCCTGCTGTTGTGATTTCTGCTTTCAGCGCGGTAGCGTTAGAGAGCTCGTGTCGCAGAAATTTCACCGTCGACGACGGCACCATTGTTTATGAGCATGAACTCGTTCGTGATCGAAAAGTCAACACAGGCATATAAAACAAAAACAGGCAAATAAAATAGGCAAATAAAACAAAAAATAAAGTTTCGGTTCCATTGAGGATGAAACCCGGGTCGTTCGCATGGCGAGCAGGCGTCCTACTACAAAGCCAAAATGTTACTTACAGCTGCTTAGGGAAAAACACTACATAATTGACATGTAGTGGAAAGAGTCTCCTTTACGCATTTTGTTCGACAGGTGTCAGGAAGAAACAAGCCCGTTCGGCGATTTGTAGCCGCATTTTAGAGGCTGTCAACTACGTCAAAAAAAGCCGGGATAGTGCAGCCATCGTCACTAGAAACACACAAAAACTTAAAAAAAAAATCTGAAATTGAACAACTATGTCCATCTGGCGGAAAACATATCTTGGCTTGCCGGATGCGTTGATCAAGCAAACAGCAAACACTAGATAATGTGCTGCCATCTGTGAGGCATTTTGATACTTTTTATGGCCTCCGAGATGGCTAGTGTACGACGGAAATCTTCGAGGCCATGCGACTCTTGCCTTAGATCAAAAACCTACGTACCATTCGTACGCGCACGTTGTTACAATCTATTTACGTGTGTGTGTGTGTGCGTGTGTGTGTGTGTGTGTGTGTGCGTGTGTGTGTGTGTGTGTGTGTGTGTGTGTGTGTGTGTGTGTGTGTGTGTGTGATAATAACATAATAATAAGTATGCATTAGTGGTTGAAGGGCGCACTATGGGCTGGAATTCGCTATCGGGTTCAAATCCTAAAGACGAAGCTCAAGGGTCCCGCAATTTTTGTTGATCTGCGAAAGATATGCACATTTATAGCTTTTCTTTCTTTCGACGACGCAAACCTCTCAGCCGCATCTGGTGACCTTTAAAATTGATGACCATTGTCTAGAAAAGTGGTGGTTTCACCACAAGCTCCGTTACTTACAAAGTTACTGTTTGTGCTTGCGTCACTAGTCGAGAAACCGGAACGAAAGTCTATATTTTAGAAAACTTCCTTGAGCAATAAGGCTTCGCGCCAATGTATCCAGCCACTTTTTACTCCAGCTGTCTTCTCTGTTTTGTTTTGTTTTGTGTTGCTTTTTTGGTGTACTTTTGGGGGAGCTGATAGCAGTTAGAAATTGTGTAAGAACTCTCCAATAAGGATACTGGCTCTGTCTTGCGCATATGTTTGCGAGCTGCAGTGAGCCTACAGTTCTGTAGATCACGATGAAAACAGCCTAAAGACAGGTGTGCAAACTGAAGTCAAAGAGAAAAGAATGAATGAAGAGCCGTGAAGATGTGTCCAATCATGGATGTAACAAGAGAAGCACCGGCTACATACGTAACCGTCAGAAATGACAGGGGCGTCAGGCCACCTAAATAACTGTAAATTTATAGCCCCGAGAACGTCATATACACCACACGAATTCAGTTGCGACAGTTTATAGTGCCCCTTTGAGTCTCGTTCTTTCACCACATCGTGTGGCCAACGACCAGTGTTGTGCACCGCTGTATATCTTTGTCTGCTCGTCTTCGTCTTCATCATTTTTTGTTGTTATTCTAACATGTGCGCTGTTCGCTTTTATCTATGAAATAATGGTCTGAGAGCGTAAGGCACCTAATGTAGAACTGCGATTCGTAAATGACTTGATCCTATTAAACCAAGCCCTCCCACATGCCAGTAACAGCCCCTCTCTAATATCTCCCATGGGGGGAACACAATTTCAAGTCAGTCACCGTCGATGAAACAAATGAATGAAGTAATGGAACTGTCGTCGCGAACTTTTTAAAGGGGAAGCATTTTTTAGCAAACTTTGGCGACCTTGAGCGTATCTATCTATCTATCTATCTTTCTATCTATCTATCTATCTATCAATCAGTCTATATATCTATCTATCTTTCTATCTATCTATCTACCTATCTATCTATCTATCTATCTATGTATTTATCAATCTATCTAGCCGGCTTGCGTTTGGGGGCTCTTATGATCACCGGATAATTTTGGCGTAAACCGAAATTGGCATGCGACGGTGAGAGGGTTTGACGAATTTGCCGCGTTGGTCAAAACATGAATAATGTCACCTTCCAGTCGCGTACGTCGTGGAACACTTCCCGTCAGATAGTGGCACATACCCATAGGCGATTAAGAGCCACTGATATGCGTGTATGTACCACAGATGATTGACACTTAGTATCTACAGAGGAACGACGAGAACACACATGAGCAATTTTAACGCACGAACATTAAAAATACCTTACATCGGTATTGTCAAGCCGACAAATGCAAAGGATAAATGTCAGGGTACCAGATGGAATCAAACCCAAGCATTATACGAGGCAATCAAGAACTCTGCCACAGAGCTACGCCAGCTTTCGAAACTACTGTTTATATAGACGCTAATTATAGTAAAACGCCAATGGTGGTTGCAGCGCTGCCTATTCAATTTGATAAACATTACATATTTACTCCTTTGATACAGCCTTCACGTCGGGTTATCGTCAATTGTGGTTAAGTACCATGCACTGAAGTTGGTTTATGTAGCAGTGTCCAGGGCCAGCATCTTCGCGAGCATCGGCGCTTCATATCAGCTTCTGGTGCTGCTAATACGCATGTTTTTGTTGGCATTGTTGTACAAATGGAAACAACTGGTTATATAAGCATCGGCATCTCTTCAAAATATACCTGCGAATGCGGCGTTTTTACATCTTTTTAGTGTCATTTCATGACGTGTAGATCATTAAAATATGTGACACGCTCACATTCACTCCTCAAGCTTCGCATAATATCGATTTTTGAAGTACGTGAGATTTGCCGATTTTTTTCATCCTAAGTTCATACTCTCACAGTTTGAGATCAGCCATAATCATCATCTTCTTCTTCAGCGTGTTTACGGCCACTGCAAGAATGAAGGAATGAGTGAAAAAAGGTTACGCCATATCCACGAAGTGAATGATAGTTACGGAGCAGGCTTCATACATTGAATCCGGTAAACCATGATGTCTTCATTCATCCGCTCGATCACTATACAAAAACGTCACGCTGGAAGTGTGGTGTGATTGTATATACAAGTTATGCAGAATGAATTGTTATACACTAATTGATGCACAGTGTACACTATTAATTATAATAGTATTAAAAACAGCTGGCCCATTAATATTGCGAAGTGCCATGAAACTCACGCACATATTTGCCAACATAAGTATGCAACCTCGCTCACCCTACACACACATTTTCAAAGCACAAATAAGGCGTCTCTATAACTTTGCCGCACCGTCTTTTCCTCTCTATCACCAAATAGCAAGTGGCTTAGCAGGCTGCGTTCATGCCTGCCAGTCTGTCTATAGGCCCAGATACAGTGGAAATCCCCTGAATCAATCTAAGCCTGACTGAGTGCGTTAATCAGCCGAGTGAACGCCCCATCAGTTTTCGATGGGTATCGCCGAATAATCTCCAAGAGAAGGGCGGAGTAGCTGTCATATTGATCCAGTGCATCAACAGAAAAGCCTCCTGTGTCTTGGTACTTGTCTGCTAATCGCTTAATTGACGCTATCGAAGGCCCATCTTAGTACATTGGGACACTCAGTTATTCCTTGCTGCCATCGCTAATTGAGCGAAGACTGAATGTCTTTCATCAACGAGTGTCCGTGCCTGCCTTTAACCATAAGGATGGGATTGGGTGCTGGCTAGTTAGCAGTGCTTACCACGTACTAAGTTAAGCAATGGATGTGGCTTGCAGCATCATATTATGCTTACAGTTCGAAACGCATATAACCACTGTTACTTGTAGGGGTACCCGAATAACGCAATACAGGGTAACGTTTGACGTAGGCGCGTGCAAAAGTTGGACAAACAAGGTATTGTTGACGTGGCGTTTCTTCGCGAGAAAATGTATAAAATCAGCCAATACAGAAACGACTAGCTGGGCGTCACTTAGTAAACGTCAAAAGAACAAACAGTATTCAACAGAGCCAATTGATGGCTACTTTAGTGGGGTCAGTCACTCCCCAGGATGAAATATCGCACATGTTGCGGAGCCACGAACTTAACGATCATACTCTGGCCGTATAGAGTGCCCGTGAACGGGCCGCCAAGCTACGTTTGACGGTCTCTGCGTGGGACGAGCCGCGTGGTTCGAGGTCTCCCATGCGTCTTTGCTGCACCAAAATGAAGTCTCCATCATCATCATCATCATCGATGTAAATACGTTGGTGAATGTTGAATTTGTTCCCTTTCTACCTTTATAGTGTCATGTGAGGGTATAAATTGATAGTAGATTGTATAAGAACATCTTTAGGTTCCGTTATGAATACACTGTTTTCAATAAGAGCACCCAAGAAGAAAATACGGTGGATAACTCGTTATGAGTATACTTTAGAACAGCTTACCAGTGCTAAAAAACAATGGCGTCTTTAGCATGATCGCAATGTTTGTGATTGGCCTTCATAAAGTAGGTATATTTGGTCACCTTTTGAAGTTCTCCAACACAAACCAGTGTAGATGAGTGGGCACCAGCAATTCCATGCCTCACGAATGGAAAATGACAATGATAGCATTCATGGTGTCGTACAAATACTTGCACTTCAATTGCGTAGATTCTGCAAATGCGGCTCAGTAAAAAAATTCTTAGGGCAGAGGAAACGCGAAGAAGAGCATCGAGGTTCATTATTCAACAAAAAAATGTGGAATTTCGCCGCCTCTCTTAACAGATGTTCGAGGACCATATTGTGAAACTTTAAAGCCATAATGAGAGCGCATGGCGGGACGTGGCGGAGCACTTTATCAACCAATGGCGAAATTTTTATAGCATTCTTATTCACAGAGTTTATTGATTATTCTAAGTGTGCAGCACTTGAAGGTCTCGGCCTATCGTATGCTGTCAAGTCTTTGCATAATGCAGGGAAACCACGTATAACATATTCGTCTGTTATATACTGAGCGCGGAAGTGTTCTTACTCTTGATGATGACATTAGCTGCGGAAGACTTCATGGCCCGGGATGTCGTAAGAAGCTGTATGCTGTCCCCGTTAGACGTAAGACACGCAATGCCACGTATAAAAATAAAAAAAGAAAGCAAGTGAGAAATAGAGAGAAAGCGAAATAAATGTAAAAATTAGGAATGATACAAATAAATATAAAATAACCTCAGAAAAAAGACACAAACGGGACCAGAGAGAAAGAAAAGAAGATGCGAGAAAAATAAAACAAGGAGAAAAAGTTGGCAGATCTCCCGTATTGTGGAAATTGATGATATGCGAAGCACAGATGAAGAAGGTTGGTAAGACACTTTGAAATCAGCACTACGTTATGAGGTGAACTTAAATTATGCTGTACACAAATACCATGCCAAGATATCATGCTCGGATATGTAATTTATCTTCTTCATGTATTTAGGCCACGTGATACCAAATTTAGCATCGCGTGGCATGATATGTGGAGCTAGTGGACTGGCCGCAAGCACGCCATGAGCGTAGCATGTAGCCATGTTTTACATCACACGCATGTTATCATTCTCACTTTTGGGTGCGTCATTGACCTTAGTCGAATATTCACGTCATGCGATACCATGTTTGATATATGTGGAGCTAGCGAAATGGCCGCGAGCACGCTATGAGCGTAGCATGTACTCATGTTTTACAAGACACGCATATCATGATTATCGTGTTTTCACGTGACATTTGCCTCCGTCGTCTATTCACGTCACGGGATACGAAGTTTGGCATATGTGAAGCTAACGAAACAGCTTCAAACCCATTTTGATCATAGCATCTAGTCCTGTTTTACATAAAACGCATGTCATGATTGCCATGTTTGAAAGTGCAATTTACCTTCGCCGTTCATTCTAGTCACATAATATTGAATTTCGTATATTTCAAGCTAGGGAAAGGGTTGTGATCGCATCATGACCACGGTATGCTGTCATCTTTTAACATGACACTCATGCCATGATCATCATGTTTGCACAAGTCGTATATCTTGACTATTTATTGACGTCACGTAGCACCAAATTGGGCATATGTGAAGCTAACAAAACAGCCGCGAATGCATCGTAAAGGTGACATGTAGTATTGTTCTTACAATACACGCATCTCATAATTATCATGTTTGCACCAGTCATACAATTTCGTCATCCATTCACTTCCGTAATATGAAATTTGGTATATGTGAAGGTAGCGTACTGACCGCGAGAGCATCTTGAGCATGGCGTGCAGTCATGACGAGTCATTACATGAAAATATAGACATGCATGTCATGATTTCTACGCTAAGGTCTGTCACTTAGGTTCATGATACAATCATGTCATACCATACCAGTTTTGCACTATGTCAGTTGAACGAAACGCCGCAAGAGCAGCAAGACCAGGACATGTAAATCATGACATTTATGACATACATATCATGATTTTTATGTTATGACTAATCAACTATGTTTCTCATACAGTCGTGTTCTGCCATACCGATTTTCGTATCGATATCATTATCGAGACGGCCAGAAGAGCTAAAAGCCGCTGGCGGCTAGACAGGCAGACAGATAGACAGACTTACAGACAGACATACAGACATACAGCCATACAAACATACAGATAGATAGATAGATAGATAGATAGATAGATAGATAGATAGATAGATAGATAGATAGATAGATAGATAGATAGATAGATAGATAGATAGATAGATAGATAGATAGATAGATAGATAGATAGATATGCTCAAAGTCACCGAATAACTGCTGGCCAGCTCCACACTACCTTCAATCTTGAAACAAATAGTGCGAAACTGCCTCATTTCACACTCGCGTCCATAGATTTCAATAAGTTAATAATAAAAGTTCGTAATACATTGATTAACAATTAATAATAAAGCACCTCAAAGTTTTCGTCACGATCGTCGTCGCGGTTCAACTTTAACTCTTATGTGCCTCAAAAGTTTATAAAATCCCACAACTCACCACTGTTTCATCTATCCTTACAGTCACTTGAATGTATGTTGTTGCTGCCTAAAACATTATATGCTGCTTATAGCGGTGGCGTAACAACCGAAGAAAGTTGCCAAGGTGCTTAAGCTTCTTACTGAAAGCCACAAACACAATTGTGCTTCTCTATAATAAAACCATTTATTTGAAACTTCATTTCTTGAATCATATCTGTAAAGTGATAGTGCGTAGTAGTGGTCGTAGCGGTCCTTAAACGAGAGAAAAAAGGAGACAATTTCTGTCTACCGGATTTGGCCCCCCGACTACGCTTGTTGTTGTTGAGAAGAGAAGGGGATAAAACGAATAGTAGAAAGGTAAATAAGAGGGAGCACTCACCCCACATAAAGAGAGAGAGGAGATGAAGAAGATATGGGGCAAGGTCGAAAGAGTTCGAGGACGAATGGTCGATCGGTTAGAGCTACACGGCACCACGATATTGCTAACGATGGGCCGATCGGCGAGAGATATGCTGTCACCGGAGATATTGGATGATACAACCACTGAGCACGATATCCACCAAGCAAGTTTAGCGTAAGTGTATCCGCAGGGAGTAAAGCAGTATGCGTTTTGTTGCGAGAAAAACTGGTGCACACCGTCTGTTTCGACCATCTCTAGGTCTAGCGTTAGTGCAGATGAAACATCCTTCTCTTCATGCCAGTTCTTTGTTAGACGTAAACTACGTATCGCAGGCAACCAATGCGTTTTTCTTACAGCCTAGTAAGAAGAAAAAAGGAAAAATTGGAGGAAAGGGAATGCAGAGATATCCCGCATTCCTAGAAGACGAGGAGCACCAGTGGTTAGTATGCCGATGAGCGTCCTTTGCCGGTCGCTGACTGGTATGAAGGGAGACGTCACTCGTACTTGATCGGTTTTTGTTATGAATGCAACCTTACACCATTCGAAGATGTCATGTGATGAGGTTATCATGTGACGTCGTGTTATGATACGTCTAGTGGCATAACGCTTTTTGGAGATTTCTCGCTTCAAGATGACCTTTTATGATGGTGTCACTACGTGTGCGAAATTTCTTTCATCATTCGTGTTGAAGCTGAGGCCACTGGACGCCGGTGTCGATGGTCAATATTCGCGATCAATTACGCATCTGAGGCTTTCGCTCTAATAATTTCGCTGTTCGCACACGTTCTCATTTTATTACGCGTCTATTGGAGCAAAAGCTAGACTCTCTGAATGCAGAATTATTGTTCATTGTGTGTGTAACGACTGATGTGCGTTCGACTGATGTGTGGTTAAGACTCAAAATTGGAGACATGCACTTTGATATTCATTAGGACTCTCTATTTCAAAATCTGTAATTTCTTTACAGCTTAAAGTTTGATACGTGCGAAAAACACCTCCGACTAAAAAATAAAGTAGAAAATGAAGGTCACCTTCACGTTCCTAACGAGGTTTTCACGAATGTCGGTAAACTCATATTACAAACCACTCGTAGCTATGTAAAAAAAATGATGTCGTCAAAGCAGGCATTATTTGCTTTCTTCACCGACCAGTTTATATATATTCATGATGAAGTACCACAGTTGCTTTTCCTGCAAAGCAAATGCAAGAAAAACGACTTCATATTATGACACTTCTTAAGACATTTTACTTAATAGCAGTTGAGTCCCAACACAACAGCCGAAGGTGCGTTGCCTGAGCAGCCTGTGTGCTGCCTATCAGGTCACCTTGCATTGCTTATTTGGGCCGGATACAGGCCCACCTTACGAGCGTGTATAAGACAGCCCAGCTACAAGGTATAATAGGTGCTTTTGGCAGATGCCTGCTAATCTAAAACAAAAAGAGAAAAAAAAACAAGTGTAGGTCACTGCACGGACGTTTCCATAGCTTCGGTGAAGCCCCTATTCCTTTTTTTTTTTGTCGGCATGATATAAAGTGTGCCGTCTGCATGGATAACAAACCTTGTATGAGCTAATAGGGGCCAAGTCCAGGCCTTGCAGGAAGTGCGCTACGAAAAGAGGCAGACTGCCGGAAGACAAACTCTGCGGAAGACTTTGTATAGATTCCATCGCGATGATGTCGTGGTTTGTTAGATTTCTCTTAGGCCGGAACGCTTTTAATATTAGCCAGCATAACAAACAAAGCGTTATCGCTGTTATAAAGCACACATGTGGGCATATTCGTTCGACGCTCGACAACCGTGTGATGCGGGCACGATCTTTGCTGAGCTGTGTAAAAGTTTGGGAATTCTTAAGACTCCCTTTTAAGAGTTGAACGCGATAGCGAAATCCAGCCCCGAGGGCACCCTGCGACTTTCAAGTGCATACTTACAATGTGTTTTGTTACAAACACACAGACACACACACACACACTTGCACACAAATGCGCGCACGTGTAAGCGCGACGTATTGATAGTAATGCAGTGACTGTGCAGTGTGACCACTTAACTCTGCTATAATAGCGCTCTGCTGTAGTGTAGACACGTTTCTCATAATGTCTCACAGCTGGCACACAAACATACACGCACACACGTGCACGTGCGAATGGTACATAAAGGTTTTTCATCTAAAGCAAGACTCACACGGCCTCCAAGATACATGCCACACACTCTTCATATCGGAGGCTATAAAGAGTCTCAGAATGCCTCACACGTGCCAGCACATTATCTAGATTTTGCTGTTTGCATGATCAACGCCTCAGGAAAGGCATGATATTTTTTTCTGCTAAATGTACTCAGTTGTCCACTTTTATAGCTGTTTAGAAGTACCGTGTGTTTTTTAGCGGTGATGGCTACACTATTCCAGCCTTTTTCGACGTAGTGAGGTTACCTCCCAAATATGCCTAGAGATATCCGAATGGGCTCATTTTTGTCGTGACATCAGTCAAAAAAAATGCGTAAGGAGACTCCTCCCACTACGTCACATTCCCACTATACTCCTTCCAGTACATGGCCCGAAGCAGCTGCAAGTAACATCGTGGCTTTGTGGTAGGATACCTGCTTGCCACGCGAACGCCCCCGGTTCGATCCTCCATAAGACAGAAAATTTTATTATTTTCCTTATTTGCTTCTTTCTCAATGTTTCGCTCACGCACAATTTTGCGCTCTCAACAAACAGTGGTTACGGCAACGGCGGAATTTGTGCGACACGAGCTCTCTAAGGCTATCGCGTTAATAAAGACGTGGCGCGCAGAACGTTTCGTATCAGTAGGGCAGTAGCGCCGATACCCTAGCACGTTGCTGGTATATTTAATATTTCGTCCTCTCGCAAGACTTCTCAAAATGTATAATGCGGATCGCACGCTGACGTAGCCACCCTGACCAGGGTGTATATAATATCAAGTATAGTTATGTTTTTATGTGTGCCTGTTTTTTGTATGTTTTTCGATTTATTACTTCATGTGCACACATCCCAGTGCCCCTTAGCATGGCTTCATTACACCAGCCCACGCAGACGTCTCTGGTTTTGACAGAATGGTACGTAGCATGAAACGTTGCCGCGATACGTGATAGGCGTATTCTTCAAATTAATAAAGTGCGGCCCCCACCGAGCCTCGAGATCTCACGCACTGAGCCGTAGCCGATTTGGTGGCCGCTTTCACTTCCGAGAGCGAGGCGATGACATTGTCTTCAGGACAGCAACAACTGGAATGGTCGTTGGGTGATCGCCTGACCACATTCAACGATGTTACACAACAATACAGACTAAACAGACGCAGATACCCACCACCACACAACAAACTGAAGAAAAGACAGGCCGTAACTCTGAGGTTATTACAGACAAATACGTACCCCCGCCCGGCGATCCTACGCCTGCGTTATCTTCACCTATACCCGACGGACGCGTGTAAAATGCGCGGGGAAAGGGCCGCACGGCGGCACATGCTTTGTGAGTGTGCTGGAAAAGTTAACGTTGCTGTTGCCACTGCCTTTGCGGCGCATGTAGACAAAGACGAACTCTGGGGCCGATTGCTGCTGCTACCACCGCGCAGGGGCAGGAGTGGTGGTAGCAGCAGTTGTGGCAGCACTGTTGCCAATGGTAGCAGCGGTGGTAGCACTGTTGCCGATCGGCTGCATCAGCTGCACTGCCGCTGGGAGGCGGCACTCACCAGCGACGAGCTGACCAACCAGCTTTGCGCCGTCCAGCAAGCTGAAAATGCCGCCTGGGTCCAAGGACTTCGAGTGGTTACCTGAGACATCGCCATCATAATCGAAGGAGAGTGGGGAGTGACAGGGGTTAAGCCCCTCTTCTCCCAACTCGCCCGGTAAAACCTGCCGCACTTTAAATCAAATTTATTATTTCATTTATTCAGAAGCAATCAGCATGCGGGTTCTCGCGTGCTTAGTGCCGCTTATTTCTACGCCCAGTAAATTGTAAGTAGAAAAGTGCAAATCACTATTATATATTTAGATCGAAAGAAAGCGTAATCGCTAGACTGGAAAGAATATTCGTTAGGGGAAGACGATGAAACAAATTTGATTGAACCGTAAAGAACAAATCCTTAATTTGCTTGTCTTTTTTATTCCTATTCTGAGAATTTTGAATCGGAAGCAGCGCAAGAAAACTTGAGGTTTAGCGTTGCCCTTTACTCCGACTTCAACAAAAGGACTTCGCTTTTACTTGATTGATTGATACGTGGGATTTAAAAACCAAAAATCGCCATACGATTACGAACGACACCGTAGTGGAGGGCTCCAGAAATTGTGGTCTTCTTGGGTTCATTAACGGGCACCCAAATTTGAGCACGAAAGCCTACCGATTTTTTGGCTCCATTAAAAATGCAGGCGCCGCTACCGCAATCAGATCCCGCAACCGGCGGGTCCGCAGCCGAGTACCTTGGCCATCAGACCACCACGGTGGGGCTCACGTTTACTTGTTTTTATCAGTTTTGTCTCATTGAGGAATAAGTCAGCTCCTGTTCGTCCAGTTTACAACGCGCTAACAATAATAATTCAAGTAGGGGTAACTAAACTGAACAAATGGCAGGGTAGCCCGAGGGGCCAGATGACGTGCAAAAGAACATGAACACATTCCGCTTGCATGCAAAGCGGCAAAGGAGAGCTATCGCGGCAACACTCCTCCCCATGACTCCTACACTTTCTTTCTATCCGGTGATTTCTTTCATAACATCACTAAATAAATGTTTTTTTCTGTGTGAAACGGGCTTTATTGACGTAAGTAGTACTTGCACAGCAGGTCTATTGATGTGGAAAGCGGGAGGTAGCAACGAATCAAGGAATCGCAGTGCTCGAGGCAACAGCTCACGCTCGGCTCCTCTCGCTAAAGGCGTGACCCTCTGTGGCACATAATCTTTTCCTCTCTACAATACCCCGGCGACGAAGATGAACCATCCTGGCAAGTCAAGCTGCCAAGAGTAAGAGTGGGTCGTGATAGGGCTTGAGACGACTCACGTGGACAGTCGAACGACCAAGGCATCGCCTGTCTGTAGATTGCGTGACCGGTTCGATCGCGTGTGTGACATGAGATCGACGTTCGACGACGCGATAAAGACCATGAAACTTGGGGGCAAACTTAGAGAGAAAACCTGGGGAGTGGAAGGTCAGTCGGAGGCAGAGGAGCGAGTCCACGCAGAAGTCTCGACTTGATGGTCGTGGTCGTGGTAGTATTTTTCGAGTGCTTGCTTGTCCGAGGTGCGCGATCGGGCCAACTGACGACACTCATCAGCGTGGTGCACGATTTCAGAAAGAGGGTTGAACTCTGAGACGTCGGCACAATACGGCAAAACGGTGTCAAGGGTGGAGCATGGCTCACGCCCATATAGAAGAAAGAAAGGTGAAAAGCCTGCGGTTGACTGCGTCGCAGTGTTGTACGCATAAGTCACAAAAGGAAGAATGACATCCCAGTTCGATTGGTCGGAATTGACATACATGGCGAGCATGTCTCCTAGCGTTCGGTTGAAGCGCTCAGTTAGACCGTTGGTCAGCGGGTGGTATACTGTATATGTGCGGTGCATCACGCGGCATGCCCGAAGGAGTTGTACAAGTTTGGATAAAAAGACACGCCCTCGATCACTCAGTAGTTCACGTTGTGCCCAATGACGCAGTATGAAGTGTCGCAAGACGAAATTGGCTACATCATGCGCACCAGCCGTAGGTACTGGAGCTGCTTCACTATACCTCGTTAGATGGTCGTCGGCGACAAGGAACCATCAATTCATTCATCTTTTCTCCGCTTCGACCGACTCCCCAGCCTGTACGAGTACCAACGACACCATTTCCAGCAACACAGCAGTGCTATAACAGAAACCCTTGGCGCACAGTTGACTATCGCCCGATCTGTTACGCAAGCGGATATCCAGGTCACGTGGCGCGCTTCTGTCGCCGGCACTTCGCAAAGGGCCCGGCTGCAGCTCCGAGGTACTCTGACTACTATTTCCTGGCCCCGTGCAACGCACGAGAACTGCCCCGTCAATGCGACCGACAATCAGTGGAACGCGACCCATCACCAACCGAACTAGAGCGCCACCCTGCTGCCGACTACCGACCGTTCAGTCCCAGTCGCTCATCCTCACCACGCCGCTCCCGTTCTCCGTCCCCTCTGCGTGGCCGACCGAACCCCGTAGAGACAGAAAACTGACTGCCGCCGCTTCGGAGGCACGAGCTGCGAAATCGTAGCATTCTAGTAGTCCTCGCCCGTCCCTAACAGACGTTCTGTAAGTGTTTGTTGAGGGTCTACGAACTCTTGCGCTTGTTGACATGGGTGCTGCCGTATCTGTGATGAGCCAAAACTCCGCCGTTTCATATGAAAAGTAACGACGACGCCTTCTGATATTTTGCTGAATACCGCGAGCGCGCAACCAATTTGACCAGTAGGGGCATATATGGCGAGAGTAATCATTCAGGACGTCCTGTACAACATCAAGTTTCTCGTGTTGACCACTTGTTCCCACGACGTGATACTTGGATGGGATTTTTCGTCGCGCCACCACGCCGTAATTGACTGCGCTCGGGTGCAGTTGGAATTTTTCGTGTTTTCTGATGCGCCATCTACCTACAATGAGCGCATTCACCTTGGCAAGCTTCTTGTTCCTTCTGACATTGATGTTCCTCCTCTTAGTGCCATCGTTTTCCTCGTCAATTGCACTGAATTGTCCGGCTCTACCATTGTGTTCTCCCCATCTGACGTTTTCTGTCACCGGCATCGTATGTCTCTGCCGTACGCCGTTCTGCCACCTCACCAAGATACTTCCAGAATCGTCGTTTGCAATCCTAGCTCATGCCCTCCAATCTTGAGAGCTCACAAAACACTAGGCTATGTCGTTCCTGTTGATGCCTGTTGAGTCCCACGACCCTGGTGGCCAACAACTTCAACTGAACACTGTTACTTCTCTTTTTACATGGGATGACTACTCCTCGGGTGTTTTCAATCGTTTCATCGACAGCAAGCTTCTTTCGGATCAACGGGACCAGCTAATAACTCTTCTGCATGAATTCCGAGATTAATTTAACATTTCTCAAAAGGCACTGAGTCAAACTAACACCGCCGCTCACACAATCCACACTGGAACGCCCCCTCCTTTGTGGCAACGCCCCTACCGCGTATCGCCAAAGTAACGAGGTGTAATTGCAGAGCAGGTGGACGATATGCTTCAGCGCGGTGTTATCAAGCCATCTTCTAGCCCCTGGCCTTCACCTGTTGTGCTAGTGGGGAAAAAAGACGGTTAGATTATATATTGTGTTGACTACTGGCGACTGAACAAAATTACATAAAAAGGTGTATACCCTCTACCCCGCACCTCGACCACTCCGAAACGGGGTTTATTGGCGTAAGCAGTACTTGCACAGCAGGTCTATTGATGCGGAAAGCGGGCGACAGCAACCGACCCAGGAATCACAGCGCTCGGGGCAACAGCTCACGCTCAGCTCCTTGCGCTAAAGGCGTGACCCTCTGCGGCACATAATCTTCTTTCTCTCTACAGTGAATTATTTTTAATAGCAGGCTCAGCAGTCGCAAGTAGTGAAAGCGGCGCTGCCGCAGCGTATCACATTGTTAGAGTGCGCACCATGGAAGGGACGGGGAGTTTCTGCCACTTGCCGCAGGTGCGCGCTAATAAAACGTTTGCCTGTAACACGCTGTTTGCTGCGTTTTTTATTGTCGCGACTCTGTGACAGTAAAATGTGGCAGAAAAAACAAACGCCATTTGCGCAAAATGCAGTCGTTCAATATTGATCGCTGATTGCGACAACGCCGTCATATAAACTTTGCGATATCAAAACCGAAAATAAACTTGAAACAATCTGAACCCAGCAATAACTAGAAGGACGTTATCGACGTCGTCCCTACAAAGAAAGTTTTTCGCGGCAGTTTGCGTTGATGACAATGGCTGGAAATGAAAGATGAACTTGCACGAATACAAAACTTGGAGAAACGCTGTACTCATCTTTGCTACTGCTTTTTTCGTTACAAGACTGACAACTCGTGCTTCCACCCGTTTTTGTCACTCCTAATGGAAGCGGTTCATTCAAATCTGTGTTTGCGGAATTCCCGGCCTGTCTCTTCTCAGAAGTGATTTACTGAAATGACAAGCTTCAGCGATGCTCGGAACTCCATCAGTAAGACACGCAACCTTTTCTTCTGTCTGCCTTTTTTTTTCATCTCTGCCACCCATACCCAAAAGAGAGGCATCTCCGACCTCATTTATTTCTACTCGTTGTGATGCTTTGACGTCAGTGGTCTGTCCCTTCTTCCTGATTTTCACCTTTCAAGTTTATCTATCAGCTATGATTCCAGTGCTTTCCTATGTGTCTTCATCTTGAGTGTCAACGTCTTTCGCGCCTAGATGGTGCCGTGTCAACGTTGGAAGACTGGTTTTACACTGGTGGTCTTCACTGAAGCTTGAACCATTGCCGACAGAAGAAGTGTGAAAACAGATGGGATCGATTTTTTAAATGTGAAGCATTTCTTAGCGAACTTCGGCGACATTGAGTCTATCTATCTATCTATCTATCTATCTATCTATCTATCTATCTATCTATCTATCTATCTATCTAACTATTTATCTATCTATCTATCTATCTATCTATCTATCTGTTTGTCTAGGCGCCTGTGACTTTTCGCTCTCCTGGCCGTGTCGATAATGGTATCAATAGCAAACTTGGTATGGCATAACATGACCTTATGAAGAACATATTTGACTAGTCATAACACGGAAATCATCACATGTATGTCTTGAATGTCATGAGTTACATTTCATGCTCCTGCAGCTCTTGCGATGGTTTCGTTCACATGGCATGTTGCAAACATGTATGTATGGTACAGCGTGATTGTATGGCGAAAACAAGCGACAGACCCTAAGATGAAAATCTTGACATGCGTGTAATATAACAGCATGACTACAAGCCATGCTACTGATGCGCTCGCAGCCATTTCTCTAGCGTCACATATACCAAATTTGGTATTACAGTAAGTGAAGGAATGACGAAAGTATGATACTGATTCAAACATGATAAACATGAGATGCGTGTCATGCAACAACATGACTGCATGCTACGCTCATTATGTGCTCGCGGCCGTTTCAATAGCTTCACATGTATACACGCAGTATTACGCGACGCGAACGGACTACATAGGTAAATGACACATCAAAACATGAGAAACATGACATGCGTGTCATGTAACTACATCACTAAACGCCACACTGATGATGCACTCGCGGACGTTTCGCTAGCTTCACATATGCAAAATTTGGTATTACGTGACGGCAATGGAATATGAAGGTATGTGACGGGTGCAAACATGATAATCATGAGATGTGTGTCATGTGAGAACATGACTACATGCCACTGTCAAGGCGCCAATACCTTTCAACGTGATGCGGGACGCGTGCTCAGTGGTGCTCATTTCGTCACGTCACGCCGGCGTTGCCACGACAGGCGCCTGTCCTGCCAGATACTCGCAGGCGCGCGCCGCGTTGCGTTGCTGTCAGGCATGCGCGTTTGAGCGCGTTTGGCGTCCCTCCATCACGAAAAGAGGGAGACGCATTATTGTCTATGTAACGCATCGGCGCGAAATGCAGCATGTCGCGTTTCGCGCCAGTTGCCGTCGGGCTGCGCCGACGGGTGATGGTCGCACTTTGCGTCAGACGAGTGCTCGCGTTTTGCTAACGTAGCGTCGCTCTACCCAGCGTGCGCGCGTCAAGGCTACATTGGAGTACATTTGGCTCCTTGTGACATGCTTACGGTCATTTTTCTAGCTCCACATATACCAAATGTGGCATTACGTGACGTGGATAAACGACAATCCTAAATGACACGTCCAAACATGATAATCATGATATGCATGTCATGTAAAAATGAGTACGTACCATGCTCATAGCGTGCTCACGGCTGTTTCCCTAGTTCCACATATAGCAAATTTGGTATCACGTGACGTGAATACATGACGAACGTAAACAACATATTCAAACATTGTAAGCATGACACGGAAGTTACATACGGCATCATTTACCTCCACCTCAAAACGTTGTGCTGTATTTAAGGTGACATTTCAACAATTGTCATTCCTGTTTCGCATATCATCGAATTCCACTGTACGTGGGACCTGCGAATTTTTTTCAGCTAAATATTGTAGCTCTTGGACACATCATCAATATTCACTGAAAATATTCAACGACGAAGGAATGGTGCGAATTATTTATTTCTTGATTCGTGCTTAGGTGGCGTGATTTATTGTATACTAAATATTCAGTTTCACATTTTTTCACTATCAAAGAGAGAATTTTTTAACTTTAAGAAAATTTATCCCACTTGCACGCTTACGGTTTCAAAACTATTTTTTTCATATACTCACATTTACAGGAAATGCGAGTGTAAATCTCGGTAATCTCCGTTTTTTAAAAAACCTGTTTGTGGTGTAATATTGTTTTCTTCGGAGTTATACGTCGTAAGCAAACAAAATAGGTGTGTTCTGTAAATTGGTGAGATATTTATACCCGGAACTAATATAGGTACGTACGTAAATTTGTATTTTTACGTAAAAAAATCTTCAAAGGTGGCAAATTTCGTGTAACGATCCATGTAAAGAAATAACAGCACATCCACAGAGTGAATAGTGATCAGTGGGGCCATGCGTACGTTCCTTCATTCGTCCGTGTGTCCATTCGTTCATGCATGCGTCCATGTGTCCGATCATGTTCGAGAATACAGACGGCGGCGTGCGGGTAACACCGACGAGACGAGAGCTAAGGAAGCTGAGTGCAAGTGTCTTTAACGCGCCCGCCACTCAGCTTCGTCCATGCCCCATCGACAATCCGTCATGCAAGGCGACTATCTAGGAGACTGAGAGAGGCACTCGTTCTCTGCGTACTCAGGCAAAGAGCGCACCACAGCCATTCGTAGAGTAGCGGCACTTCAGAGAGTAGCGGCAGGGTAATGCCATCTCGCAAATGAAACAAGAAATGGTCATCCATTTATTTTTGCCTTCTTTTCTCTCTCGTCTTTTCTTCTCTTGGTTATATGTGACCCGTGACAAGGTTAGACTAAGAGGAGCTCCGCCCCTAAAACGTGAACAATCTATCTTCATAGCACGCTCAGAACTTTACCTCCACTGCTGTAATGCCTCAGTAGCTATTCATGTATAAAACTGTAATGTTCTGCATAAGGTACATTTCCTGAAAAATATTCATATCCGAGAAGCAATGAAGCAGAACAAAATTAGTTGATTGAATTTTATTCTAATTACTCATTTGAATACAACTTTTATATATTTTGAAAATTTATGGGAAGTTTTATCGCCATGACGTTTTATAACATTGCTCTATAGCCAAATTCTGAAACTGATTTTCAAAGTCTTGTCCAACCTTGAAGGAAGGAAACAACAAAAGGGAGAAGGCAGGGAGGTTAACCAGAAAGACATCCGGTTGGCTACCCTACACTGGGGGATTGGGGAAGGGGACAAAAAAGATGAGAAAGAGGGAAGAGAGGAAAAAAAGGAGATACTGACAGTAACTTCACTGCAGCATGTAGAGCTGCACCACATATCAGAGTCGTTCACAGAAGCCCGTCTTTCTTAGGAAACACAGCAGGGCTTTGATAGCCTTGTGGGCTGTTGAGGAATGTCGACGTTGCGGTAATACACCAGCACTGAGAAAAACCAATCATCCAGTCAACGCATTGCGTTGGCAAGTACTTATCTGTCTGAGGCAAATCGAGGACAGTGGCACAGGAGGTGTTCAATATTTTCATCGGTGCCGCAAACATGGCATGCCGCGCTGTCCGTTATTCCAATTGACGTGGTATAAGCTTTGGTGAAAGCAACTTCCAGCCAAAGGCGATAGAGAAGCGATGCTTCACGTCAATGTAGGCCTGCGTTGTAGTGAAGGGTCAAGTTCATGCAGTCGTGTGCGTCGTATGCTTGGTGTGTTCAACTCAGTCAGTGTGTGACTGTGGGCCAGTTAACGAATCTGCCTCGCTGTCTCCACTCTTGAAAGCGGAATCGGAACGCTGTTGGATTCTTCTTGTGATGTGCGAGCAGCATGATCCGCCGAATGATTTCTGCTTATACCACAATGCCCAGCTATCCATTGAAAGACGATGTCGTGGCCTTTTTGTATTTAGAGGAGTTGAAGTTTCATGGTTTGGTAGGTCAACTGGTCATGGCATCCGCGTTGGAGAACTGACCGCAGGCACTGTAACGCTGGTTTTGAGTATGAAAACACCTTGAAGAAAAAGATGAACAGGGTGGTGAGCCAGTTCTCAGACCGATTTGCTACGCTGTTCTGGGAAAGAGGGTAAAGGCAATAGATATGATAGATGATATAAGTTAAAAAAGAAATAAAGAAGAAAAACAGAACAATAATGCATAAGACGACGCTGGTTAAAGTATGCCTTGGAAACTAGTGGCCCGTAAGTAACGCAACAATTATTTGAAAGCTTTCCGTGCCGAGGACGGTTTCAGCCAGTTTCATTAGACATTTTTCTCTGACAATAGGAGATTGTCAAGTATATCGAAAACTTTCGACAGTCTTTACTTGGTACATTGAAGCAGGTGCACACACACACAGAAGATGGGTGAGTGTCTCCTCGCAATTGCAATTATCACGGGCGGGCTACTGGGGAATCTAATCTGAAACAAGTAAGCATTCGCTAAGGCCACCCGGAGTCACAGACGGCACAGAAGCGTCTCCTAAACTGTAGTTATCCCCGTCGTAGGACTTAGCGGTAGACTCGGGGCCAACTTGTGAAGACGTGCGTTGGTAAATTCCGCTGAGTTCCACTGTGCGGGTGTCTTTTCCCGTGCAAGCGAATCATGCCGCTTTAAATAATCGGTTATTACTGTGGTCGGGCTGTGGAATGAAGAAGGGGAGTCGTAGAAACTTAGCCTAATGGGCAGAACGAACCCTTGGCTTCGCGGGTCGAATGGGACACGTGCTGTGGTTTGCGACAATCAAGTAACTGAGTTATTGCCGTGCGCAACGGAAACAACAATGCATAAACTTAAGTTAGGTAAGAACGCATCCACGAAGGCAGTTTTATTCATGCCGAATAAACGAAGTCCACAGAACTTAGTGCTTGCAGAGTGAATAAAAAGAAATCTCGGGATCACTACTTTGATTCTAATTTAGAAGTGTATGCGGGTCGTATGGTCACGACGTGACAGCAGGCTGGCGCGTCGCATGTGGCATGGCACCAGCCACATGCCATGGTTATGCCATGCAAGGAGGCATGGCATAACCCACACCTAGAAACTGCTGAGGGCTATACATGGTGTACGTGCCGTGTGCACAATTTCGCTGGCGTTGAAAATCTAAAACAGAAAGTGTTCGTAGCAATTAAACTTTTTGGGGTGCCGCCAGCGTTGTTTCATGTGACCATTCATCTGAACGCACTTGCAGACACTGGACGTGATGCATAGAACAAGTAGTAGTAGTAGTAGTAGTAGTAGTAGTAGTAGTAGCAACAGCAGTACTAGCACAAATCAGTCGTAGTAGTACTAGTAGTATTGAAGAAGCAGTAGTAGAAAAAACGCTTAGAGCGATGCCGCTACTCCTCCTAGTAGAAACCCACACAGAAGTTTGTTCGTCCGTTTAACCTTGAAGCTCGGCCAACCTATCTTTTGTCCTCATCCTACTTCATAATTGTGACGTCATAGTGACGGACATGCGCAATATAGGTTTGTTCTTCTCTTCCGCGCACCCCTTTTTATTGGTCGGTGAAAGTCAGCGGCAAACACGTGCACACATACCTTAGACCCCAATTCATCTTACACTGCTCGTGAGCCGCGAATGAACATAAATGACTACTGATTCAGCGGCGTCCCGCGAGGAGGTGCCGATGAATGTGACAGCTCAGCGGCATGCTTTGCGTGGTTGTTATTGCTATCACTTGATAGTTTTGAGGTTACTGTAAGGGATCAGGCCCACTTTACGGATATAATATGCTCAAAGTGTTCTACTCCGCCTTACGAGATATGCGTAAGAAAACGTACAGCACGGGGCCTATGCACTACAAAAGGAGAGCTTCTACTGTGCCTTCAAAATATTCTGAACATGTGACCTTTTCTTTTTGAGTTTTGCACGTGTGCGCTGATGGGGGAGTGAACCGTTCGTGTGGGCGTAGTAACTTAGCGTTTTCGGCGTGTTGGTACAGTGGTGAGCACCATTAGGGTGAACACGTGAGCGCGTGGCTGACGGCACTATCAGCGCCACATAACAGCCATCTTTGGAAACATTGCACATGCGCAGTATGTGCTTTGCGAAACACTCTTTCCACCGCGCGCATCACGTCATCGATACGCTTGTTCGTCGTCTGCTAGCCGCATTTTGTGTTCGCTGAGCTGATACCTTCTGCATTTCAAGGTCCATCTGGATTGAAGATTGGTGCGTGAAGGAAAAAAGTGAGTGTAAGAGGGATATTTATTAAACTTTTTATTGAAAAAAATTGCACTGTCGCATATCTAGTTAAACAAGACCATGAAAACAAATATAAAAAAATTCCGCCATATCCACGAAGTGAATGATGATGAGTGGGCGAAGCTCCGGAGGTAAACCTGGTAAACCATGAATCCTCTGTACATTTTGCCCACTCGATTTCATTACATCGCTCCCCCTAGCGTACGTCGCCGCACTAAATCGAACGATTGCCTTCAACCAATGACACGCGCCATATGTGACATCATTCCTATTTTATAAGATCTCGCGTCTTTCATCAACTACAAGTACCGCTTTCTAGTTTAAAACATCTTGCATCTTTTCATCATCAGCTACAAGTACCACCATCTAGTAAACACTACAAGAACTAAACGATAGGTGGCTACATACAGGAGACGGTACCGCCATCTAGTGAACACTGCAAGAACTAAACTAGAGGTGGCTACATACAGGGGACGGTACCGCCATCTAGTGAACACTGCAAGAACTAAACTAGAGTTGGCTACATACAGGCTACAGGGGACGCACAGCCCACGCCCTAAGGAGCTTCGCCCCTAAAACATGAGAAAATCTAATAGCTAGTCATGTGACCACTTAAAGCAACGACTGCAGCTATTATGGACGGTAACGAGTCGTAAAGTGATCGAACATATTCCTGATCGGCTTTCAGCCTTTCCCACTCGTTGCCGACTTGCGCCCACAACTGGTCTGAAGTCGCGGAATAAAGGGGCTTCCTTGCCAAAGAAGCTTTCAGACGGCCCCACACGTTTTCTATCACATTCAGGTCCACTCCTTTCGGAGGCTATTTCAGTAGCTGCATGTGCTGCTCCACCTGGAACTCCTTGCCAGCCCGCGCCTTGTGTAACGGTGACCGGTCCTGTTGGAACAGGTAATCACCGTGTGGGAATAAACGGCTCGCATATGGCAACAGCACATTGTTCAAAATGTTGCAGTATTGTTCCGACGATAAGTGTCCACGTATACGTTGCATGGGCCCTAAACCATATCTTGAAACAGCACCCCCCACGCTCACACTCGATCTCACACAGGCAGAAACACCTTGCACGTTGTCTGGGTCGTTCCTGCGTGGCATTTGGACGTTAACTAAAACAATTGCTTTTCAAAGCAGGAAGTTTCTCTCACCATGTGCCTGGTAGTCTCCAAACTCGCAATCTTCGGTCTTGTCGCGTCAAAAACGTCGACTCATCCGACAAGATGACGTGACCCCACTCTTCTGGTGTCCATGCTTCGTGCAACTCAGCGAACTGCCGTCGTGCGTCCTTTTGTGCCGCCGTTAGTAGTGGCTTCTGCGCTGTGACACGACTGCGGAGGCCCGCAGTACGCAGGCGATGTCGAACAGTGGTGTCCGAAACGTTCAAATCGAAGCCCTCGCGTATTGCTGGGGCTGGCGAGAAAGGGTTACGAACAGCAGCTGCAACTATGAGGGCGTCTTCATCGTCTGTGGTAGCTTTAGGGTGGGGCGCACGTGGTGTATCCTGAATGAAACCTTCACACTTGTAGGCTTGAATTATCCTGTTCACAGTCATCAGGGGCCTAATAACTAAAGCGACAATATACCGCTGGGAATAACCCTAGCCATAATACGATCTGGCGACAAAATGAACGGCTGCAAATGATGTTTGGTTGTTTTATGTACGGCGTTGCATGCACAACGACTTTAAAGGGAACGAATAGACCCGCCCCCATAGATATACAAGTTTTTTTGTCTTTTTCTGTTCAAGCACAGATGTTTAAAGAATTCTTAAAAGGCAGGAAGCATGGGCTTAGAAAACATTAATGTGGCTAGCAGACAACGAACAAGTGCATTCATGACGTCATGTGCGCGGTGGAACAATTATTTCGCGGAAGGCGTGATGCGCATGCGCAATGTTTCCAGTGATGACCGTAGCGGGGTGCTGACAGTGCCGTCGGCCACGCGCTCGCGTGTTCACCCAAACAGTGCTCATCGTTGTACGTCATAGTGTAGTTTTATAGCGCACAAAAAAAGAACACCAGGACAGATCAAGGCGTGGCAGGCGCTGCTTGGAACAATGTTTAATAAAAATTGATTAATATTAGGGCTTTAACGTCCCAAAACCACCATACAAATATGAGAGACGTCGTAGTGGAGGGCACCGGAAATTTCGACCACCCGGGGTTCATTAATGGGCACCCAAATCTGAGCACACGGGCCTACAACATTTCCGCCTACATCGGAAATGCAGCTGCCGCAGCCAGGATTCGATCCCGCAACCTGCGGGTCTGCATCCGAGTACCTTAGGCACTAGACCGTCGTGGTGGGGCTTTATTAAAAAAAAAGGAACCACATACATAACAACATCGCTATTCAATCATTATGATCGCAAGCACTTTCCAAATCCACATACCTTTCCATTCACATATCACATTCGCATTTCATAATGAACAAATCAGCCGTTTTCGGTCTGCGGGTTACCTCATGCAGGTGTTTGTTAGTCTGATTGAAAGCATTTTCAAGTTTACCTCGTCAAATTACTACCGCCAGTCAGCCTAATTCAGATACGGGAATACTCGCAGTAGTATCGTATATCTACAAGTTATCACACCGACTAAAGAAGAAAACAGCGTGCGAACAATAAAGTAGTTTCTGTTCCCACCAAATTGCAGAGCCCATGCAGACTAACCAGACCTGGTTCAGCGAACAAGCAGGCATACAGAAAAGGAGCATAGAAATAGGTTTAGAGAGTACAATGGCGCCGTTGTGCACAAGCTTTTGTTGACATTAGGAAAACGTTATGTGGTTCAAAGAGGGTGGTGTGCAAATAAATGTTGAAAGAAACACCGCTACATGATGAAGAAAAAAAACACAATGGTTTTGTGTATGCTTGCCACAGGCACTGTAGTAATTCAAGTGACAGTGCAAGTGACGATGTGCCTACAAAGTGTACGCAAATTTTTAATGAGTGTTTATTTGCCGGTGCGTGCAGAGATCATCTGACCCACCAAACAATTGAGCTTGAAATGATTGATAGGCTAGAAGATAAGTGTATTTTTAAACGGCAATTCCCCTTTCATGTAAGGAGTGAGCTTATATACGGGAAGATATGATGTGAATTCTTGAAGTGTGTGCTATCATGACCATTGCAAATCGGTGTTGCTTTAGTATATGGTTGCATTTTTCTGGAATAAACGTGTCAAGATGCACCTATCCTGTCTTCATCTATCCGCGTATTTTTTTTGTGCTAGAAAACTACTGTGTGTCTGGGTATCATGAATAGCTGAACTGCCCACCACTCACAAATCGGTCGCATGCACTAGTACAAGACAGTCTGCATGGGAAACAACAAGCGGTCATTTGTGACCATGCCGTGTACTGGTCATGTTCTTAATGCTGTGTACTGAGCTATACGGTGTGCTGTTTGTTATATACGTTGCATTAGACGAAATATTCAGTTAGTCAGAAATAAAAATGTATCTTTTTTTAGATTCCATTCTTGTTTCGTTCACAATACGCGGGAAGCCAACGCCTCAAGAATCAGTCGCATGCACCAACAGCACAAAGACTCTGTTGGAAACAACAAGCGGTCATGTTTTCAAAGAAACTGCCAGCTCCCTGCATGAGCCTGCGACTTGCGTATTGTGAAAACTATCAATGGGACCACGATAACGCAAATATTTCCATGAAAGTTCCTAGCCCAGCTCGTTCATTTTCTCGTTTTTTATTTGCTCCGTATTCTCTTAAATTTCTGAGCCACAGAATTGTTGAAAATATTTGCTTTGATAATAGCAAGGCTATTTCGGAAAATAAGGCACACTCTAATAATAACTTGCTATCGGATGTACCCCCACTGTCATTTTGTAGTTATTTCAGGGTTTTGAAAAAGGTTTACAACACACTGAGGAAAAAAGAACGTGCCGGCGACAAGGAATGTATATATATATATATATATATATTTAAGCGGCGGCCTGAACGGAGCTCCAGGGATGTGTTCTAGAAGATGCTGGGGTGTCCGAGAACGGGAGAGGACGCAGGAACCGGGCAGCACTCTCCACCACTTGTAAGATGGCGTCGAGTACACTCAAGACTCTCCTTTACTGACTCGAGTATGTTCCCCACAACCTAAACTTGACTGGTGATGATCAGTATGTACAGATGAAAAGACGGGGCGCATAAATAATGCTCACAATATATATATATACATATATATATATATATATATATATATATATATATATATATATATATATATATATATATATATATATATATATATATATATATATATATATATATATATATATATATATATTGCAGTGGGAAGAATGGAGGAGATGGGCAAACGGGCAGAAGACGCGAAACATTTTCTTTTCTCAATTCTTCTCAAAGTGAGTGGTTGCTTTGATTCATGCTCGTTGCTGGAGGGTGACTTTGTTACATCGCCATCGCTCGGTGAGCTTTCATTTGGCGATGCCCCAAGCGGCCCGAGATTTCTTCCGGGACGGGACAAGGCGAAATAAAAGTGTTCCATTGTTGCGAGCTGGGTAAAAAAATCATAAAAAGCAATACCCACTAGCCCCGTTCAAGCTCTGGCCTGAAATAAGCAGTTTATGAAGCCGTTCTTCAAGCGGGCATTTCGAGAGGAATGATGAGCGGCCATGCATCATAAAAAAAAGACGCTTGTATGTTAAAGATACACGTTTGTGTTGTACGTTACCTTACAGATGTATTAGCACGCGCACACAGGCACACGTGCACACAATATTAAAATGTCAGATATAACAAGAAATGTAAGAAAAGCAACCGATCAATGTCTCCCCTTTCACCAACTAATCCGCTATTCATTCACCTGGTAATGACCTAGCCATGCTAACTATACCGGCATGTTTGCTTAGGTCAGCGGTGCCTGATTCAGTGTACATCCATAAAAAACAGTAGATAAGAGACACTAGAGTGAGCGATTCAGGGCTAGATATTGATTTTCTCCAAACAGTGCATTACGCGCACCAGCAGTGTTAGCTCTTGTTGCGGTCCACGTTGAATAATACCCGTGCCACATGTGCAGAAAAAATGGCATTTACCCCCGAATGCCTTCAGATGTATTGCCATTCGCGCGGTGCCACACGGGCGAACAAAATGCATTCATCCGAATGCCATTCGAATGCCATTCGCCACCAAATGCCTTCGCCCGAACTCAGTTGACTGAGAAATGCCTACTCTCGACGACACAGCTCGTGAAGTGCGATTTACCTGAAAGTATATAAAACAAATCATATTGAACTAAAAATGAAATTTCCCGTCTTTTATTTGCACTAAAGTCTTAAAAAGGTGCTTTGAACGTTATACAAAGAAAATAAAGTATTGATAATGAAACGCTTGTCAAGTTTAGCGAAACTTTGGCAAACAAGCATGCAACACTGGTATTTTCATCGCCATCGCCATCGAGTTCACTTTCTCCGTGACTCAGGTTGAAATGGTTTGATATTATTTAAAGTTCAATGTCCTAAAGCTGGCGCATAATAACTCATCTCTGCTCCACAATTATTCGCTCTTGAGCACGATGCTTTGCACGGAAACACACAAGTGCTGCCGTGAAAAAAACGAACTCTGCGAACACCTTCTGAGAGATGCGACAGGTGCGATGCATGCGACAGGCGCCATTTTCTATTTACGCTGTGGATCTGACTAGTGTTGGCTTAGGTTGCTACGGTCGGCTGCAACGTTATAAAACAAAGCAAGAAACTAAAACTTAGGACAGCGTAATACGCTTATTTCTACATTTAATGAGTCTTCAAGTCAAATTTCATTCGCTTTGGACGTGTAGCAGCGCCGGCGAAACAAATGTCATTCGAGAACTGAAGGCCTTCGCCACCAAATGTCATTTTCTATGCCCGTTGCCCGTGTGGCACGGGTATAAGAGGTACATAGGTCAAACAACCCAGTAGACGTTTTTGCCCATCTTAAGGCACAGCGCTGGGTCCGTTTTACCCTTCGTTCTGTTTATTTGTGCACTCAAAAATGAAATATGATGTACTGACATGCCCCAGCATATGCGCTCTTGCAGTAAAAGGCCTCGTGAAACCGTGTGTACAAGAGCCTAGTAAGAATGCACACATCAGTTTGTTGTTACGGAAAATGATGTCAACAAAAAAGTTACGAACATTTCATCTTATGCGTCAATTGTTTACTAGTCATTTTTAAAAAGGATGCACAAAATAATCGTTTTTCTGCCTTGATTAAGTCTGTCAGAACGCATCTTTCGAAATTGCAGTAGTGGCACACATCGCTGTCTATTTCAGCCATCTGAAAAAGAAATCGGCATCTTTTTCACGCTTTGAACTATAGGAAAAGAATAAATAAATACCCTCGAACGCGCGAGTCGTAATCGCACTACTGAGAGAGAAAAAGTGCGATGAAGCTATTGGCCATTTCAGTACAGCATATTTAACATGCGAAACATACGGTTCGTCTAGATACGCCTACGAAACTGCACCTAACTCATTGCCTTTTGTTTACCGAAAATACTGTCCTCAAATTAAGCCTTAATTTACTTTTTTTCTACTAAGTGTAGCAAGTATATTGGACACTGTATTTTTATAGGTAATGTAATTTTTGCCTGTCAATTAAACATTTTCTGAGCGAGTCAAAAAGAAATTAATGGCTAACCTTGGATTGTGTTTACCGAATTTTAATAAATACAGCTCAGGAGCAGGATATTCAAGCACTATGGCATTTAGTCGAAATCATCTATTATGCAAGCGTGTTTCACAATTATCAGAAATGATGACAAACTTTTTGCGGGATATATAATGCAGACTATTAGTGACATGTTATAAAAAGCATCATGATACCAAAATGGTGTGTTTTGATAGCGGTTTCCCATATATATGCGTTAACTGCTTTCTACGCGTTCTAAGCAATTTGCTTTCCTTTTCTTTATTTGAGCAAATTGCTTTGTAAATCTTGAAAGAAATTGCGTATACTAGCTTCACGGTTTCTAAATGTGAAGCATTTCGTATCGAACTTTGAGCGTATCTATCTATCTATCTATCTATCTATCTATCTATCTATCTATCTATCTATCTATCTATCTATCTATCTATCTATCTATCTATCTATCTATCTATCTATCTGGCAGCCTACGAATATTAGCTCTCCTGGCTGTTTGGATAATGTTATCGGTACCAAACTTGGTATGGCATAGCACGATTGTATGACGAGCATACCTGCTCAGTCATAACATGAAAATTATTATATGTATGTCATGAATGTTGTAATTTATATTTTGTACATCTGCAGCTCTGGCGGCGGTTTCGTTCAGATACCATGCTGCAAAACTGGTATGGTATGGCATGAATGCATGGCGAACACAAGCGACAGACTCAAACATGAAAATTATGACAAGCGTATAATGCAACAACATCATTACATGCCACGCTCATGATGCGCTGGTGGCAGTTTCGATAGCTTCACTTATAGCAAACTCGGTATTGCGGAACGTGAATCAATGACGAAGATACAATACTGGTGCAAACACGATAAACATGAGATGCATGTCATGTAACAAAATGACTACATGCTACGCTCACAATGCATTCGCAGCCGTTTTGCTAGCTTCACAGGTACCAAACTCAGTATTACACGACGCGAACGAAGGACGTAGGTAAATGACACATCCAAACATGATGATTCCGAAATGCTTGTCATGTCACAACATGACTACATGCCACACTGGTGACGCGCTCGCGGCCATTTCGCTAGCTTCACATGTGCCAAACTTGGTATAACGTGACGCCAATGGATGACGAATGTATGTGACTGCTACAAGCATAATCATCAGGAGATGCTCGTCTTGTGAGAACATGATTACATGACACAGTGAAGGCGCCAATACATTTTGACGTGACGTGGTGCGCGTGCTCGCCGGCGTTCATTTCATTGAGTCACGCCGGCGTTGCCACGCCAGGCGCCGGTGCTGCCATATACTAACAGGAGTGCGCCTAACTGCGTTGCTTTGACGCATGCGCGTTTCAGCATGCCCGGCGTCCCTCCGTCATGAAAAGAGGGAGACTCATCGTTTTCTAGGTAACGTATCGGGACGAAGTGCAACATGTCGCATTTCGCACTGGTGGCTGGCGGGCCGCGCTGACGGAAGTGGTCACGCCTGGCGTCAGCTTACAAGTGCGAGCGTTTTGCTAACGTAGCGTCGCTGTGCCTAGTGTGCGCATGCGTCAACGCTACATTGGAGTGTATTGGGCCCATCATGATGCGCTCAAGGCACTTTTTCTAGCTCCACATATACCAAATTTGGTGTTCCGCGACGTGAATGGATTACTAAATATATGACTGGTGCATACATGATAGTCCTGACACGCGTGTCATGTAGGAACATGACAACATACCATGCTCATAGCGTGCTCGTGGCCGTTTGGCTAGCTCCACGTATACTAAATTTGGTATCACGTGACGTGAATAGATGATGAAGGTAAGCGATACATCCAAACATGATAATCATGACATGGAAGTCATGTAGGGCATCATTTACCTCCATCTCGTAACGTTGCGCTGATATTGAAGTGACATATCAACATTTCTCATTCGTACTTCGGGTATTATTAGTTCTAACTGTACGTGGGATCTGCCAATTTTTTCACGTGGGAATTTTTAGTTGCGTGGTTTAAAACACGTACAACATAGTAAAAAATTGGCGACAAGCGGCAAAAATGGACATAAGAAGAAAACTCACGTGAATTACGCAAAAGACGCCAACAGCAGTAATGCAGATCGCCAACTATTTTGATTGCGTTTGGGTAGCGCCTGCTTTTAAATAAATAGGGTGACTCTGATCCGTCACAAATCTAAAAGAAAATTGTTTTATAAAAAATGGCAGCATATCCACGGGGTGAATAATGTGGGGTGGAGCGAAGCATCCGTCCATTCATTCGTTCTTGCTTCCGTCTATCCAATCGTCTATCTCTGTGACTGCCCGTGCGTGCGTCTGTTTGTGTGCCCGCACGTGTATGCGTGCGTCCGTCCCTGCGTTACACTATGCATCCGCCCCTGCGTTCGTTCATGTGTCCATCCGTCCGTGCAGCCATCTGGGCATCCGTCCATGCATCTGTCTGTGTGTCTGTTCGTCCATCTAATCAACACTCCAAGTACCACCATCTCGCATTTGTTCATCATATATTCCCAATATAGAAGCACCGCCACCCCGCGGACATTGCAAGGGCTAAACGAGAGGTGGCACGCTCACACTTTCTCACGGTTTGCGCTTCGTGTCTACTTCCCACCTTTAAGCACCTCGAGCTCATGGTATAACATAGTTCTCTGTATTCATGGCACTGCGGCCCAACGCTCTCTACACCTTTCTAAAACCAAGAAGGGTACGCCCAGTGATTATAACATAGGAACCCTTTCTTGTCAGACAGTGCTCAATGTAAATGCCATTAGTTGCGAACGGTGAATGAGAGACAGGAGAATTCGGCTTTTAGGTAACGCGCATGCTGCAAATTTTTTAATGTTCAACAACGCACTGGAGAAATCTCCCATCGAAAGCCCCTTGCCGGTCAAAGCGTAAAACGTGTTACGTACTACGACGAGGGATGAATGGGTGCCGCTTTAAGGAGCTTCGCCCCTAAAATAGGCTAGCTAGCGAGCACGGCAAAATCCTGTAAGTCCCAGTAATTAGCCTGTCACATACTCAGAAACAGTAATAAAGAATGCCAGGCATCTATAATGCTTTTCAGCTTTTATATTCTTTATAAAGCAATGCGCCAAGGCAGGGCGATAAGAGGGAATAAAATCAAATCAATCTTAATTTATTAGGATGTGTGCACGGAAGATGCGTACCTAATATTCGGACCAGCAGCCTGCGTGTCTAGTTGCTTGTACATTAGAGAAAAAACATAAAAGTTATATCGCAAATGATGACCATCAAAATGATTGTTTTAAAACATATGGAAGTTTTAGAAATCTACGATCTACGTATAACATAGTGGTTACATCTCAGTAGAGAAGAAAAGTTGAAGCTACGCAACGTTTTTATTTCTACAGTCGCAATTTTCCAGGTTTGAGCTCCGAAAACTTCCAACGATCGTTCACTGCAGTCATTGTTACAGGGATGAATATACAGGAAGACTAACTTTTCAAATAGTCTAGCGTTACAGATCATGTCGAACGCCTTTCCTACATCGAAAAATATTGACAAGGCAATTTCCTGCTTGTTTATATTGGTGTCAATGATTTAGGAAATTGTTGAAACGGAGGTTACAATAAATCTGCATGCTATCAAACCATGCCGCTTCATGAAGATATTGCTATGGTTTAGGAAAATGCATTTATTTGCAGCGCAATGAGTTTTTCGAATAGGCTATTCGTTGTACTGAGAATAATTATTGGCCTGTAACTACGTGGGTGGTTCGTGCCACCTTACTTGTGCACTGGAATGACCATACAAACTTTCAATACGTGTGGGTAACAGTTCTTGCTTACTGCATGATTGAACATGAGGTAGAGGGGCCCACACATATCACTCTTGTGTTTCAAGATCCTACCCTGAATGCCATTGCGTACAGATGCCTTCTTTCCAGATAACTTTCATACGATTGATTTTACTTCAAGTGCTATTTTGCCAAAGTATTTCATGTAAACCTCCCTTCAAAGTTAACAGAGTCGCGTGGTTTGCATAGTCAGCTCATTCACGAAATGGTCGTCACACATCAAGGTCGCTTTGTCGATTCTGGAATCTTTAGAGAAAAGAAGCTGTGAAAGATTCTTACATGTAAGCCCTGGTGCCCATGATTTCGCGATAACGTTTTAGCGTTGGTTCATTGAACAGCTGTTCCACAGGAACACTGTTGCATTCGCGTCCACAATTGAAGCACATGCAGCGAAGTATGTTTTTCTCAGGTGCGTTCATAGCCCCTATCAATAACAGCATTCATTATCCACGAAATCCAAGCAAAGAATATAATATGAAAACGAGCCGCACTCTAGACTGCACTGAGGGATTCTGAGCAAGAATGTATGGTGCGCATCGATATTTGCTGAATGAGCAATACAACAGGAATATGAATGCATACAATAAGTGTTGAAATGTCCGTCAAATTTTCGCGATTGTGAGAGCTAATAAGTATTGTGAAGCTTACTGGTGAACTAAATTTCAGGTCTTCATAATTCATGGTGTATTGTTAACAACCTAGAAATTATTATTTTCTTGCGTTAATTTCTTTTTCTCAACAGTAAGCGGGCCGACGAGCATTGTCATCAGTACACTGAGCCCTTAAACATGTATTATCCGCATTTTTCGCCCTTCAGCACCCCGCCGCACGCAACGAGCATTCCGAAGAACTAGACTGGCCAAGGTTTCGAAACGATAGGGTGCACCTAACCGAGTCAAGCAGTTTGAAAGACTCCTCAGCCAAGTTGCCAAAAAGGGCTGCTGAAAAGGAGTCCATTTTTGCCTTCAGCAACTATCCGAGGGAATGAGTCATTTGTTCATCTTTCCGATAGTTCTACAGGAAGAAAAAGGAAGGAAAATAGGAGGAAAAGAATGGCAGTGAGATTAACTAGCCAATAGGCAGCCGGTTTGCTACCATGCGCATGGGAAGGGGAGGCGGAGATAAAAGATATAGAGCAGAGAGGGAAGAGAGATAAACACAGCACATTCGGCAGCACACGCGCGCACCCTCAGTCATTGTCCAGTCTTGTCTTTCGCGGTGTGTGACATTGCTGTAACAGCCGCTTGTTCAAGTCCATGTCGCGTAGGAATTTCAACAGAGCTTTTGTCACCTTCTGTTGCAATGTCTTCTCTCGGGCACTTGATAGAATATTCTCCACAGACTTTTGGCTGTTGTCGATGCGCGCAAGAACGGATTCCAGTGACTATCTCTGGATGTCATACAACCGACAGTCGTACAGGATGTAGTGTAGCGTCTCTTCGCAATGACAGGCATCGCAGAGAGCGTTGTCCGCCATTCCTATGACAAAGTAATAAGATTTTGTAAATGCCACTCCTAGCCATAAGCGATAGAGAAGGGTGGAATCTCGTCGTTCGAGCCCAGTGGGCATGCGGAGAGCCATCAAAGAGGACATGTGGTGTTGAGGATTCGTCTCGTTGCTTGGTGGAAACCATTATAAAAACGTGACTTTACGCGAAAGTCGTCGAAGATTACTGGCTGCATCGGTCCGCGAAAGTGGTATGGCTTCTTCTCGTGTTCCTGCAAGAGCTGCCTGCGCGGCAGTATTGGCCTGTCCGTTTCCTATGATGCCGCAGTGACTTGGCAGCCACTGAAACGTCACATGATACCCTTTCTCGTGTGAAGTGTGGAGAAGGCATCGAATTTCAAAAACAAGCTGTTCGTACGGCCCACGACGCAGTGCTGAGAGCACAGATCGTAGGGCAGCCCTTGAATCGCTGAAAATCGACCATTGTTGCGGTGGTTCCCAATTGACCACACAAAGTGCAGCGCGCAAAGCAGCTTGTTACGCTGCTGTAAATGCCGTGGAGTGGTCAGTCCTAAAGCTGATGGTAACACCTCTTGCTGGGACAACTACGGCACCTGACGAACACTGGCGGTTCGTGGAGCCATCGGTATATATATATATATATATATATATATATATATATATATATATATATATATATATATATATATATATATACACTGCCCAAGTGTTTCTCGTGCAAGAGAAGAAAAGACAGTTGTTTCAGCACGGGCGATGAAAGCTAAGATTTCCTTCAGATCCCTGGTACACTAAGATGCGCTGTGGGTCGAATGAGACACCAAGAGGGTTTCGATGGTTTAGATGCAGAAGTGAAGCCCCAGGAAAGTTTCTCGTTGTACTTCACAATCATTTTAGCGAGCAATGCTTGGCGCCTATCTGAAGGCAACAGTGCAAGGTGATGACAGGGAGCACGCGCAAAGTGTCTGATGTGCGTTCTCAAGGCTTCTACAACAATGTGAGTTTGTATCGAATAGTCGCCAGCAATTGCAATTGTTGCCTCTGCTGCCGTACATCTGGGAAGACCAAGGCACACTCTCAGGGCTTGGGCTTGTACTGCTTGTAGAACACGAACATTGGTCTTGCAGGTATTGCTTAGCACGAGCAAGCTATATCTCAGGAAACCAAGAATTAGGGCTCTGTAGAGCTCCATCATTGCGTCTACTGACATCCCCCGCGTCTTTCCCGCCAGAAACTTGAGAAACCGGGAAATTGCGGTCAGGCGCTTCTTCATATAGGTCACATGCGGACTCCAACAGAGGTCCCTGTCAATAATTATGCCCAGAAACCGGTGGGTTCTGGCGTTAGAAATCGGTCGCTCGCCGACGGAGATGACATAAGGGGTCATTGCATTGCGAGTGAAAGCCACTAGCGTGCATTTTTCTGGTGATATGTTGACACCTTGTTTTAAGAAGTAGTTGGTAATCATAGTTGCTGCTCTTTGAAGAAGGGAACGTATCTGAGGACGTGTGACTGCCGAAGTCCAGACACAGATGTCGTCTGCGTATATTGAGACTTTAATGATACTTGGCAAGTATTCAGCAAGGCCAATTAGTGCAAGATTGAATGCCGTCGGGCTAAGAACTCCGCCTTGAGGAACACCCCTGGAAGTATAGTGTCGCGTAGTTGGGCCATCTTCTGTTAACACAAAGAATGATCTTGCAGCCAAGTAACTTGAAATACACCGAAAGACTCGACCACCAAGGCCAACTACCGCAAGAGCACCCAAAATTGTTTCAAGTAGTGCATTATCATACGCGCCTTTCACATCTACAAACAAAGCTGTAGATAGTCGCTTACGGGATCTTTCGTGCTGAACGTACGTACGAAACTAGATGAACGACATTGTCAATGGAAGAGCGGTCGCTTCGAAAACCAGCCATAGAATACGGATAAATCTTGTAGTATTCAAGATACCACTCCAGGGGTCTTAGTGTCATCCATTTTATTATTTTCCCTTCGCGGCTGGCCTGTGCTATTGGGCGGTATGAGGCAAGTTAGAGTGGGGATTTGCCCTGCTTCAACACGCGTAACAAGCGGCTTACTTTCCAGTCGTCAGAAACATTGCCATCCTGTCACGAGATGTGGTAAAAGCTCAACAGTTCTCTCCTGACACTTTCCCCAATGTTGCACGAGGCTCGGTTCGGAACACCATCTGGGCCTGGAGAAGTTGAACGCCTGCAGAGAGCTAGTGCCACCTCGAGCTCCGTCATTGTAAAAGGGAGGTCCATGTGGTAGTCATAGGAACGGGGGATGTCACCTTTCACTAGAGAATCTGGACGAGTGGCTTGGTTGGCGATCGGCGCACAGAAATCTTCTGCGACATCGATGTATTGCCTCCCTTGAAAGAGCGTGAGCGCTTTCAATGAAAAACGCTGTTTCGTAGGGTGACGCAGACTTTTCACCGTTTTCGAAATGTCTGAAAGTGGCTTGCAAGGATCTATTGACTTGCAAGACGCTGTCCATCGTTCTGACGCTAATCTATCCATGCGAAGCCGAATCTTGTTTTGCTTCCTCCTGGCTGCCCTAAGATCGTGAATTGATTTTTACGCCGATACCGACGCTCCGCCCGGCGTCGAAGGGCTCGGAGTCGCTCCAACTCTATATCAAAGTCGTTACGTGTGGAAGATATCGTCACCGTGCGAGTGGCATTTTGCATTGTGCTTTTAATTGTTTGCTCTAACCCAGATCATAGGTCCTCGCTGCAAGCATCTTCCATGTCAGATTTGAAGTTGGTTCATTGGATTGCTTGAATGGTCGTCCGTGGACCACAACCAGACAAGCCTTTGATGTTAAGGTAGATTGGAATGTGATCGCTTCCTCGTTTCTCAACTTCTGGAAACCACTTGACGTATCTCGCGAGGGAGTCGGAGACAAAAGCAAGGTCGAGAGAGCTGCCGTATGTCACCTTTCGAAGAAAAGTGTGGCTACTGTCGTTCAGGAGAGCAAGCCCATAGTTGTTGGCGATGTTTGCTAACCTGCGTCCTCTTGCATTTGTCCGCGAACTTCCCCGTGCGTGGTGGTGCGCATTTAAATCACCTATAATGACCCAAGGTGCAGGACACACTCTTAAAATAACCACTAATCTCCTGGAATTGAGATTATTTGACGGCGATATATGGGCGCCTATGAGAGTAAACATGAGTTTATCCTTTTTCACGGTGATGCAGACATACTGATTGTCATCGTGAGGTGCAGTTGGTTGCACAACATACGTCAGTTCACGACGAACAAAGACGATGATTTTGCTGCACGCACCGTCTGTTGAACACATGAAAGCTTCGTACCTCGATAGTCTTATTGGTTTCGACAAATTGGGTTCACAAATGATGATGAGTGGAAACACGTTGGCGCACTTCAGAGTATTCGCCTGACAGGCGTCTTCGGCATGAGGTTCTGCGCAACAGGGACACAGTCGTGAGTCGGGGCAAACGCCCGTGACGTGTCCTTGCCTGAAGCACTAATGACATTGAAGAGGCTTTTGGATGAATACATAGTTCTACAAATAGTTCTACAAATTTGCATACGACACGTGGTCCTGTGGTGGATGTACGACACGATCTCAGGACTAAACTGGAGGGTACTTCCTTCCTCTGTTTTGTTGTCTTAGAGTGTAGCAAAAATCTTGCAAATCAGAATGCTAAATCTGTTACTCTTTTAAGAGAACCCAACTGAAGAAGCTTACCGTGTCAAAACTGCCGCCCAACAAGGAGCTTCATGCTGAATATGTGATGCTGAGTTAGAGCACTGACTCGGTGTTCTGGTGGTAACAGTGCTGCACTGATCAACCAAACGTCGTAAATTTTAATCTCAGCCACGGCAGCCACATTTAGAGATAGGCTAACTGCTAAGGGTTTGTGTGCTTAAACTTTTGTGTTTGTTAAGAAGCTCGTCTAGTCAAAGTCACTCAAGCCCTCTTCTACGGCAATACTCATAATTATATTATGTTTTTCTTTTGTAAAAGCCCCTAAAACCCAACAAAAAGGCCTAAATATAATGGCAAGCTAACTCAACATAAGGATAATAACGTTGTTTTTTGAGGCTTTTGTGAATGTTTCAAAATAGCGGGCCTACCACACCGCGGCAAACACTGCAGATACGCGGATGTGATGCGTGCAGGACGATGGAAGCGCCAGCTTGAAGAAACGAACACATCTTGTCACTTTATTCGGTAAGGTAATGCTCCACGTTCGCTATAGTACTATATTAGAGTTACTAATTGGCAGACTTAGTTGTTCTGGAAAGGAGCTGGTGACGTGCGAAATAAATATGATAAACCTGAGCGTCCCTCGTAAGGCCATAGTGTATTATTATAAGCACGACTCTCTTACTCAACGTTAATGCGATTTACCTAAATAATTTACAACACTTAAATCAGCTTGGCCTCTCTTTCAGAAATATAGTACTTCTCACACTTTAAAGTGGCGCGATGTATTCCTCCCATAAAACTTTTCGGCACTCAGCGCAAGGTAGCGGCATTTATGTTGATGTCCAAAATCTATTCCCTTATGCCTCTTGTATAATTGTTCACCCAGGCAGCCTGTGTCAGCGCTTCACATTAGCGTTGTTGACCATTTCAATTTTTCCGCAACGTATCCCTTCGCATACTACAGTGCATATTCTCTGCTGGTTCTTCGCGGGGGATCTATCTTCTGTACCAGCGAGCAAGAAGTTCAAAACAGCACTTTGAAAAGTAAAGTCATCTTTGTCACTCCCGAAATGTTGTGGGAAAACAAGTTGTTTAAGCACATCGTCATGTATGTTTCACGCCTTGAAACTCCAAAAGCTTGGGGCTAATTGTGGTATACGTTCAGCGTTGAAAACCGCAGCTTTCGTCACAGCGCATGAGTGCTATGACAAGGGCGGAAGCAAACTTTTGGCATACTTAAATATCTACTTGGCCACAATAGGCGCAGTGTGTCTCATCGAGCGAACTTTTCTGCGTGATTTCCCCGGAGTACGCTGCCGAACGGAGCTGTGGCATCTCCGTTGCTTGCGATTTTCTACAAGAAGCACGAGTGGTAATGTTAAAAAAAAACAAAGCGACGTTTTTGTGACCCAGTCTAATCTGTACTGTATTTACCTGAATGGTAGGAAAGTTAATACACAGTGTAGTCGGTAGAGGTAAACGAAAATCCTATTATCAAAACAGTCACCTAGGTGCAGCCTTGGTGCCACTTTCGAACGGTAACCAATTTGAACAAACCCGCCAAATACTACCAAAACAGAGATTAGTCTATCGTGAGCTTTCGGTACACCCAACATTAACCAAATCTGTAAACAACCCCGGAAGCGTTTTCAATAGGTAAAGTCGACAGTATTGTGATACGGTGATGCTAGGCTTAGTGAAAAAAATAAAGTCTATTTGGAAGCCAAGGGGAAGTAACAAAGAATAATGACACCGATATCACAGTCAAGTGTTTATCATGAAAAACTTGACTCAGTCAGCGGGTATTCCATGAGACAAAATGTCATGATCACTGCACGAATGAAACGTCTGATTTCCATTGGGGTCCAGATACCAATGCCACGTTTCACCATTCTGAGTTCTTTCTCTTCCTTACCTTGTTTGAAAGTGTAATCGAGGCAATATTAGTAACTGGCGCCACAAATGTTTCGAGTAAAGTGAGTACTTCCATTAACGAGGGCACAAATATTACTCATACGAGTGAACTTTCAGTAAAAGAGAAGAAAATCTGAAGATGAGGGCTTTGAGCATTATTTCAAAGTGAAGCAATTGCAATTTTCCGAAAATATTTTTCGTCCCTACTTTGACAGCGGAGGTAGCTAATCAGCATCAGATAATACACTAATCAGTTAAAAATTCCTGAAGCCCTGTACTGGACTCAACGATTTAGTACAATACTTCAAAACTTCGCAATATTGAAGCTTCGGGATTGGCAGCACACATTTTGCTTTTCTTCCAACACCAACCGCAGAATTGTTGTGAATATAGCCACTGTTGGTCAGTGGCTTTGGTCCTTCTTTTCAAAGGCCCCGCGTGGAAGAGACACCAGTTACTTGTAAGCTCGAACCACTGGGCCATCAGATTTTCTGCTGAGGCCTATTGAGGTTTCTGCTTTGAAGTGACCGAGTGGAATTAATGGGGTACTCCCGTTTATTATGTATTCGTTTTGTTTCGTCTATTCTCTTGCTCTTGCTGTTCACAGCATTCTTTTTTTTTTCACCTTCATTCCTTTTTCGCTCAAAAAAAGGTAGAAAATCGTAAATTTCAAGTGGCTGACGTTCCTCCTGTAGAATGGAAAGTTGCGGGAGTTGTAATGCTTGAATCAGTGAAGCTGCGCTAAAGACGCCGTAGTGAGAGACGCCGTAGTGGAGGGCTCCGGAAATTTCGACCACCTGGGGTTCTTTAACGTGTACCCAAATCTGAGCACACGGGCCTACAACATTTCCGCCTCCATCAGAAATGCAGCCGCCGCAGCCGGGATACAAACCCGCGACCTGCGGGTCAGCAGCCGAGTACCTTAGCCACTAGAGCATCGCGGCGGGGCATGCGCCACGTTGTTATAAGCCATCACATGCAACTCTCCGGTGCACATTAGGCCACTGTGCTCTACGTCCGGCATCTTGTGCAAAATTTGCTAGTTTAATTCACATAAATTAGCTATAGTTGTTTTGGTCAGATACTTCTTTTCTTTTTTTCAATAGATCGAGGAGCATGGGACCAAAAACTCGAGTGATTGGCAAAATACCGAACCAGTCACAAGTTGGCAAAGCAGCAATACATGACAGACATTCATACATGTAGAATGAAAAATACACTTTACAAGTATAAAATGGCACCAAGTACGAATACAAAAGTTATGAAACAAAACTCCACAAATAGAGAGCGAGGGAATACATATGTATCATGACTTGGCATGAACACTAAAAGCAAAAATCAATAAGTAGAGTTACCAAAATTCCGGGAGAACTACTATTCGGGAAAGTGAATTAGCTGGGCGAAGCATCCATTGTGAAGATTTTGATAATTTAAAATTCCATATACCTACAGCACTATTCCATATACCTACAGCACAGGGGCGTGAGGCCGGCACCAACTAACCGTGCCACTCACGCATTTTTTTCTGCTAACGCAGGTTATCTACTGCTCTGCCGCAAATGCGCATCATCGTAATGGAAGCGCAAGCACTGAGCGACATACATCGGCGACTACACTGTGCAGAGCCGAGGACCGAGGCCAGGACGACGATTGCGGTGTGTGCCCGGGTACCCATTTTGGACAGTGTTAACTGCCGATCAACTTCCTTCGTCTTCGTATCAAGCGCTGTTACAATCGTGCAAACATTCCGGTCTTCGCTCCTGAAGTATTTATCTATAATTCCGTAGTAAATCTTCTAGATTGAAAAAAAGATAATAGTACATAAAAGCATACGAAAAGAGCCAAATGGCACTTTCTTACCGCAGATCTGTATAACACTACGGCTTTCCATCAGTTTATGTAGAAACATTTGGCATGACTCTGCATGTGTCACCGCAAATGTTGTCGAAGGACGATAGTCTTGTGTATGGGGGAGTGAACAAAACGTTTATTTGATGTTCTGTGCAAGAAAATTGGTGAATCGTACTCTGGAGGAACTGCGTTAAGAGTGCGTCGAGCGTGTAGCGGAGGCGAACGAGCACATCGAGGCACGTTAGACATGAGCGCCATCCGGCAGTTTTCTTGAAAAACGAAGGCGTGCGCGGCCGCGGAGAAAGATGCGCGCCAGTCTCGGAGGTGTTAAGGTGTAGAACGCAAAGCGACGGGCAGGTGCCACCACCGTGACATCGTAGCTAAGGTCCCTAGATGAAACAAGGTAGCGCCACTCATTGTTGTCGAGCCGTCCTCCTCACTCTCTCGATTACTCCTCTTTTTCTCTGCCATCCGCGTCTGTAATTGGTGCATTACTAGCGCACCATTAAGTTACTAGCCAGTGGTCAGTGGCTTTGGTCCTCATAGGTGGCAGCACATTATGTAGCGTTTGCTGTTTGCTTGATCAACGCCTCTGAAAAGGCGTAATATATTTTCCACTAGATCAACATAGTTGTCCATTTTTAGAGCTGTTTGAAAGTTCTTATAGTGTATTTAGCGGCAATGGCTGCACTATCATGGTCTCTCTTGACATATTTGGATGCCCTTCAAAATGCGCCTACAAATATCGAAATGGCTTGTTTTCATCGTGACCCCTGTCGAACAAAATGCGTTAAGTAGACTGCTTCTACTACATGGCATTCATGTACTGTTTTTTCTCGAAGTCGCTGCAAGTAACGTCGTAGCTTTGTGGCAGGACACCTGCTTGCCACGTGAACGGCCCGAGTTTGATCCTCAATGGGACAGAAAACTCCATTCTTTAATTTACTTGCTTCTTAGTAATTTTTTTCGCTCACGGACTATTTAGCACTCACAACCAACGGTGCTGACACCGATGGCGGAATTTCTGCGACATGAGCTCTCTAACGCTGTTGCGTTAAAAGGAATCAACATTATTCAACAAGAATACTGTAGGCCTATGTGCAGGCCCGTAAAGAAAGTTGTTAGAATAGTGTACATTAGCATGGGACTAGCAAAACAAAAACAATATCTAAAGAACAATGCTTCAATAGATAATGCTGCAGTAATGCATCAGGAACATCATCCAAAGGAAAAATTTTAAAAGTGAAATCAGCATCAAGAAGCACTATACATTTGCATAAGCTCCTGCAAACATTTACCTCATGGTGCATATGCCTATGTACAATTAAGAAAAATTTCAGTTTTGTAATAAATTCATACACAGATCGACAATCAATAATTCCATTTGGTAATGTATACCAAGTTTCAATAGCCCAAGGAAGAAAAATAATATTTAAACGTGTCACATTTGGCCTGATAAGGCCTGATACGTTTATTATGGCAGCTTCTGACAGTGTGACAGTAAGGTGTCTGCACCTAATCTTGTTTGTTTATATTCATGTGGTTGACTTGCAAGTTAGCCCGCGTCAATAGGAGTCATAGTCTATAAGAATATATACTTTTCGAGGCTGTATTATTAGGAACTTCAATGCTTTTCCCCGCAAGGTAAAGATACCACGAAAATAGGCAATACAGAGGTTTATGAGCACGCAGCTCATATACTTAGCATGGCCGCAATGATTTGTGTGGGAACGCATCAAATTTCATAAAGCGCTATATAAAGTCTACAATAGAAGCGCTATAAATGGCATAATATTCATTCATAAGCAATAAAAAAGCAGCGTTGTAATAGGTGTCATTTGGTCCAGATGGGAAAAGAAAGCGAGGCAAGTTATAAAAGTATAATTCGCGTGGTTTGTACATTTTGAGAGAAGTGACAACGAGGCGACAAAAGCAACGTACTCTTTCTGATAAAAATCTAAAGATTTTTTTTGCTCCGTTTGCCTTAAAAAACCCTACGCCAACGCTGTGCCTCCCCAAGGCTACCTTCGCTACTCAAAAGAGGAAACGAGGCAGCACTGCTTATCACGTTGTATGGGCGGTCTGTGTTCTCACCTGCATCGCAAGTAGCACATGTGGCCTTCGCGTTCGATTCGAACTCGTGTATGCGAGGGCTATTTCATTGCACTTGTTCACTCTTTGCGCAAGGAAATCTGGAGCACTGCCTATATTTATTTTGGCACGCACGGTCACGCATTTATAGGTTTTTGTCATATTCCTGATTATATTCCGATGTTTGTACCCAAAATCATGGTGCCATTTCCGAAACTAACTTTCATGGCTGATGTGCGGCAGCATTCCGCGTTCTATTTGCATTGGCGGAGTCTATTTGCTTGCTACTTATTCACATAGATAGAGATTGAACCCTTTTCTCACATTTTTTGCCCACGGTTTCTTGCTTCCTCCCAGTCGCGCAACATTGCCTTCAAGTTTTCCATCGCCTTTTTGCTGCTTGAATCAGAGCTCAAGGTATTTGCTCTAACGCACGGAGGAATGCATCTCCTTAGCCTTAACGGCACGTTTGTCTCGGGCCACTTTTTGCCGAGTGCTTCTGTGTAACATAATGTTTTTGCCGCTTCATGCTCAGAACTTTCGTTGAGGTGTTCCTGGAGTGCTTGCACAAACTACGAATAGACGGCATGCCGCTCACGCTGTTCAATGCGAAATATTCTCTTCGCCTTTCTGCTTCTATTCGCGCGCTTAGCCTGCGTGACTGCCGGAATACCTGCCACCACACGTGCAGCACGTTCGCGCAATCAGAGTGGCATGCGAAGATGTTTTCTGGCGAAGGTTCTTTCGTAAATTTATTGCACAGGTTATTGAGAACCAACAAGCTTTCCTGCACTTGTCACTGCTTCTCTCCTGATTAACATAACGACCAAGAAAATGTTAGTAGGAGGGGGGTAGTTAGAAAAAGAGGGTAACAACTCAGAGGGTACGATGGGAGAGCTTAATTCCGTCCCGTGGGCCTCAATGTTTACTCATCAAATGCAAGATGTACGTGTGTTTAGAAAAAAAATGTTTAACAATTTCGAGTACTTCATACTCGTTAGGTGAAGCAGAACAGTGTGGCGCAAAAAATATTTAAGATGTCCTCTTGTGCGCAAAGACGTATTCAACGTGAAAGCGATCGTAATCCCTAGTTATCTCCTTCAAGTCAGTCATGTTAATTATACCCTCCTCCTCCCAAGAGTTAGAGTACTTATAGTAGTTTTGAACTTCCTACGAAATGAGCCAATCTTTAACGGGCCGAACATGTTTTGCAATGGCATCCCAAATTTTGACATATGATGTTGCAGTGAAAAGTGGGTGTTTCGTTCTTGAAATATCGTTGCCACTAGGCATAGTCGTTGTTTTGGCGTTGAAACCAAACTGAGATTTCCATAGCACTGAACAAGCAATTTTTTCATGCACTTTTTCATAGTTAGTGCCGCTGATGTATAGTGAAAAATGCTACAGAGACCGACATGCACTTCGCAACCATAGCGTAAGACACATCATCGATGGCTGAACTTTCGTTATTGTAAAAAAAAACTAAGGACGGTTTGATATGCTTAGTGGAAATCGTAAACTACAACCGAAACTTTCTGCTATATAGTTTCACATATTTAGCTACAATGCAACTTGACAGAATAACAGCAGGAGTGAAATCAGGAGAACGTGCCATCACCGCCTACTGCTTTTATCCAGCAATTAGGATTAACACAGGAATCATATAAGCTTGACTATACAAGAAATAATTTTCGAGTAAGTGTTCTCAAAAAACTTGTCTTCATCAAAGTTTAGACGATTTTTCGCAGCTGATGTGTCCAACCAATTTAGATGGCACCACCACACCATGACCGCCTCTCTAAAGGGTCTTGTGGCAGCGCTGCTCAACGTGTTTACATTGTTTTTTCATTGCTTGAATTTACGAGAGTAAAATCAAGCACATGACAGCCCCGGAAAAATAACATGGTGGCACCTTTGGACACAGTTTTCTTCCGCTTTAAATTTATCACGTCACCGTTCTGCGCTGTGTGGCCCGTAAGCTCGCAATCAACGCATTTATTTGATTCTGACTTAGGTCCTTAAACTTGGAGAGCAATGGACAAGTCCGTGTTTGCTTAGTTTTTACGATTGATCGTGAAAGCGTTGGAAACAAGTCGTAGCAGGCATTGCTAAATAAACACAACCAAACTCAGCAGCAAAGACAGAACACCTGGTGCTTTTTTTGCAGCGTGAGATGACTGGAAGGAGCACTTGATTTCGCAATATATTTGTCTCTATGTAGACAGTGGCTGAGTAGCAAGAGTGACTTCGGATTGAAGCGGTCGGTCGTTTTTACATGGGTGCTTCTTGTTGGCTTCTTGTTGGCTCACTATTCATGGCACTTACAGTCACGGCCGCTTCGCAGACCCAATGCGTTGGCAGCGGCTGGACATCTGGCTGGCAGAAGGCCAGTCACTGTCACGTGATCCAATATGGCAGCGCCCATGTGCCGCTGTGGAAACTTGTCTATGCAAATTTCTTCAACTGGCAGCGACTACGTATGTATATGCGTTGGTTGTATCGCGATAAGTTATACTGGGAGGAAACTATCATAAAGCCATCGCATATTGCCACGCATGTACACTGCTGATTTTTTGAGTGTTCAAGTTGCACGCACACACACGCTTAGTAAACTTCCACCAAGAACTTACCACGATTTTTTAAAAGCTTCGTGATTGTATGAGCTCATTCTGTCAAGATTAACCCAAAACGCGGACGCTGAAGTTTATTCAAGAGATTACGAGATTACCAGTGACAACACTGGATGGTTTCATGACCAGTGCATAAGAGACAATGCATTGCGGCGATGAACACTTTAGTGATGGCAGACGTTTTGCTCGCGGCTGTCAGCATACAGCTCGACTTGCATGTGGTTTTACCATTCGTTTTTTAGCATCATTTAGTCTTAAGAAAGAAATAGGTTAGCGAGTTCTGTTGGAATCTTGTTCACCGCCATGATTGATATGATTGATATGTACGGTTTAACGTCCCAAAACCACCTTTTGATTATGAGAGACGTCGTAGCTTAGGGCTGCGGAAATTTCGACCACCCGGGGTTTTTTAACGTCACCCAAATCTGAGCACATGGGCCTTTAACATTTCCGCCGCCATCGAAAATGCAGCCGCCACAGCCAGGATTCGATCCCGCGACCTGCGGTTTAGCAGCCGAGTACCTCAGCCACTAGACTAGTGTGGCGGGGCACCGCCATGACCATGCGACCATAAGTATTCGCTGAGTACTTAGGGTTTTCACGTATGATACAGAGAGAGCATGCTGCGCATTAGTTTTAATGAATGAATGAATGAATGAATGAATGAACGAATGAATGAATGAATGAATGAATGAATAGATTTTATTTAAAGTCCAGCAGTTTTACCGGGCAAGGTGGGGGAAAAGGCGATAAACCCCTGTTTCTTCCCCCTTTTCGTTGATTATGATGGCGGTACCTCAGGTGACCGCTCGAAGTTTTAAACAAAAAATAATTCTCAAACTCTCCCAATAGTTGTAAACGCTATCATACAGGCATGTTTTGCTAAGAAGGTTGTCTAAGAACTGTAGAATGGTTAATAGGTGGGGTAAATGGTGTATATTCAACATGAAATATTGGGACCACAAACTAACGCGACTTATTTGTGTCCGATTATCTTGCGCTTCCTATGTTTTATTATGAGTGTGTCTCATAATATTAGTTGTTTTTGCTTCTTGTAGTAACATAATGGCACTCTTCTCCACCCTATCACACCAAAAAATTTCAAAATAACATGGCACTACTCCTATTTTTGTCACGCACCTTGTTCTTTTCAGACACAGTTCGGAAGAGTGAACCCTTAAAAGAAGCTTTTGTTTCTGGAACAAGCTTTTTCCTTTTCTAATTCTTATAGCAATCATCATATAGCACTCTCAGGCATGTGGAACCATCTCTATTCTAATAATATCGCCATTTCTGCAGATGGCACAGTACAGGTTAATAGAGCTTGTCGAAATGCTGTGCGTGTAAAAAGCCACCAAAAGCCGACTATATATTTTTCTTGAGTGGGTTATCCTATGATGCCGTCTCTGTGAAGTCGGGGTTAGAGTGATGGTGTGTTGCTTCTGCCAGTGGACCTTAAAGTATGATCACCCATTGTCGCCTCTATCTCCGAGGTCTCATTTTGTCAGACATGGCAGAGCAAAGCACGGCTAGGTGTAGCTGGGTGTCGAACCCCTTCTCTCCCCTCGTCTAGCCTCCCCTGTTGTCTCTGGTTTAAAGTATTGCACCAAAATATGCAACAAAGTATTGGCTTGTACTTACCGGTAATCGAAATGTGAGCACAAGGTGTTTCAGCAAAGACGCCACTGGTGTTTCAAAAGCATGACTGATGTTTACCACCGTGGGCTAAACGTACATCTTTGCTGTAAGAGTAAGTAAATAAGAAGATCTAAACAAGAGACGAGATCATTCATTATCATTACATTATTTACAAGCCTTCGAATTATTCGTATATCCATGAGATCTTGAATTCAGGCTTATCGAAACAAAGGAAAATGTGTGAACTGTTGCTTTGTTTTCTTATTCGTGAGTAAATCTGCAGGTATTTAGCTTATGGGCACTACCAATAGAAAAATGAACGTGGAATAGTTTTTCAAGCAAACGCATCGAGAGTGATCCAAGTCAGCGGCATTGTCGGCATGAAAGAATCCTGTCAACATGAAGGCATAGTTTTCTGTATGGCGTCAGAACTAATTCGATTAGGGCACCGATATAGCAACCTATCACCTTAAATATGTCGTATATATAAAAGCATTGAGACAAACAGTCGAGTGAATTTATACTTACAAAAAGCTTGATAAGAAAAAATTGTTGGCCATTCAGGTACATTGTAGAAGTGGAAAGAAGTAGTTCCTGAAGCTTTGGTCAGTTGATGCTTCTTTGTGAATGCAAAAAAATTCAATGAAGCAGCTACTTTTTAAAACAAAGTATTCGGCACGCATAAGGTTGAATACTAGAGAGGCGAGTTTCTGAGACCGGCAGTGGTGGCAGCTCAGAGAGATGCGTGGACGTTTTGACTGTTCGTAGTTTAAGGAAGCTTCGAGAGTGAGACTTGGGAAGGTACGAGGAATAGCAAGAGAAAAGAAATCATGTCCACAATCTTTCCTGGGCGATCCTTTGAAAAGTTGCATGTATTCTTCAAGTTTGTTTGTACGCACTGACGCTGACAGGAACGATGGGGGGACATTCCGACTGCTTGGCTTGCTGAGTGGAAGAGCGGCCGCCGAGCTATGCAAGATGCAGACAGTAAACCGCATGTGAGATGGATTCTGGAAGTGGGCACACTCTATACAACTGCGTGATCAGCATGCTCTGATGAGCCGGTGTTTCAGCGTGCATGCATCTGGTTGCTTTCTTCTCTTTGCACTCGCATTCGTAGTTCCAGTCTTTTTGCTGGTAGCCTATATGTGTGCGTGTTTTTAAATGCGAAGCATTTCTTAGCGAACTTCAGCGCCATTGAGCGGACCTATCTATCTATCTATCTATCTATCTATCTATCTATCTATCTATCTATCTATCTATCTATCTATCTATCTATCTATCTATCTATCTATCTATCTATCTATCTATCTATTTATCTGTCAGCCGCCTACAACTTTTATATCTCTTGGCCGTTTCCATTATGGTATCGATACCAAACTTGGTATGTCATAACATGACTGTATGAGGAACGTATCTGACAAGTCACAACATGAAAACCATGATATGTATGCCATGAATGTCATGATTTACATCTCATGGTCCTGAAGCTCTTGCGGCGGTTTCGTTCAGATGGCATGTTGCAAAACTGTTATGGTATGACATGTTTGCATGGCAAACACGAGCGACAGACCCTAATATGAAAATCATGATGTGCGTGTCACGTAACAACATGGCTCCATGCCACGCTCATGATGCGCTCGCGGCCGTTTCGCTAGCGCCACATATACCAAATTTGGCATTACGGGACGTCAATAGATGTCGAAGATATGCGACCGGTGCAAATATGATAACCATAAGATGCGTGTCGTGTAACAACATGGCTACATGCCGCGCTCGTGATGCGCTGACGGCCGTTTCGCTAGCTTCACTTATACTAAATTTGGTATTGCGGAACGTGAATGGATGACGAAGGTATGATACTGGTGCAAACATGATAAACATGACATGCGTTTCATGTTACAACATGACTACATGCTACGCTCATGATGCACTCGTGGCCGTTTCGCTAGCTTCATATGTACCACACTCGGTATTACGCGACGCAAACGGACGACAAAGGCAAATGACACATTCAAACATGATAATCATCTAATGCGTGTCATGTAACAGCATGACTACATGCCACACTCATGATGCGCTCGCGGCCGTTTCGCTAGCTTCACATATGCCAAATTTTGTATTCCGTGACGTCAATAGAAGACGAAGGTATGTGACTGGTGCAAACATAATAATCATGAGATGTGTGTCATGCCAGAACATGAGTGTACATACCACAGTCAAGGCACCAATACATTTTGAGGGGACGCGGTGCGCGTGCTTGACGGCGTTCATTTCGTCGCGTCACACCGGCGTTGCCAAACCAGGCGCTGGTCTTGCCATATACTCGCAAGCGCGCTCCGCGTTGCGTTGCTTTGACGCATGCGCGTTTCAGCGCGTCCGGCATCCCTTCGTCACGAAAAGATGGAGACACAGTGTTGTCTGGGTAAGACATCGGCGGGAAATGCAGCATGTCGCATTTCGCGCCGGTTGCCTTCGGGACGCGCCGACGGACGCTGGTCGCGCTGGTCGCGCCTGACATCAGATAGAGTGCTCGCATTTTGTTAACGTAGCGTCGCTGTGTCCATGCAGCGTGAGCGTTCGTCAACGCTACAATGGAGTTTATTGGGCCCTTCATGATGCACTCGCGCAATTTCGCTAACTCCACATACAACAAATTTGGGGTTACGTGACGTCGTTATGTGACGAAATATATGAATGGTGCAAACGTCATAATTTTAACACGTGTGTCATGCAAGAACATGACAACATACCACGCTATTAGCGTGCTCGCGGCCATTTCGCTAGCTCTACGTATACTAAATTTGGTGTCACGTGACGTGAATAGATGGCGAAGGTAAACGACACATCCAAACATGATAATCACGACACGCAAGTCATACACGGCATCATTTACTTTACCTCGTAACGTTCTGGTGATTTTAAAATGACATATCAACTTTTCTCATTCGTGCTTTGCATATCATCGATTCCCACTGACGTGTGATCTGCCAATTTTTTGTGTGTGTGTTCTTATCACACGTGAGTTTGTTCCACGCCATGGCACCCCTATAGCTGCTTGCTAGCGTCTGGTTATCTTGTATGTCGTTTCAGCTCTGAGAATACCTTTGAAAGCGAAAGGTCGTTGCTCCTGCTTGTTTTGTTACATTTATTTTATTTTCGGTAAGTGTCGTCACTTGACACAGTATAAAAGAACCGGCCCCAGCGCTGATTTCCAAGAGTTGTTGTTACGCAGGAGCATTTACGCTAAGCTCTGGCACAAATATATATTAGATGCCCATAGCCTGCACATGTTATGGGCGTTTCATGTAAGCATCGCAATGACGACGTTGCAGATCAGAAAGTTCGCGTATTAATTATGAAGCATTTCTTAGAGAACTTCGGCGACTTTGAGCGTGCAAATCTATCTATCTATCTATCTATCTATCTATCTATCTATCTATCTATCTATCTATCTATCTATCTATCTATCTATCTATCTATCTATCTATCTATCTATCTATCTATCTATCTATACGCCGACGACTTTTAGCTCTTCTGGCCGTTTTGATAATGGCATCGATACCAAACTTGGTATGGCATAACATGATTGTATGAAGAATATATTTGACTAGCCATAACATGAAAATAAATGTAATGATTTACATTTCATGGACCTACAGCTCTTGCGGTGGTTTCATTCACATAGCATGTTGCACACAATCAAAGGCCTGCTGTCACATGCACTGCCCAGGTCTTCGATTGCGCTATCACAAAAAGAAACAGGTTTTCTTCATAACGTTAGCACACGTGTTGTTCATGGTGCGTTGTGGCGATGATTACGTAGTTGTTAAATCGATTCTGTTTTCTTTGTTTTGTATTTTTCTCTTTTTTTGTCAGATACTGCCCAAGTATATAATGTGCAGTTCTAGCAAATAAATCTTGTTGTAAGTCAGTGCCGCTGTCTGTCTCCTTCTTTCTTTTGTTTCTCGTTATTGTCGCTGTTCTTTATGTGATTCATGTCGTACCAACTCGCCCAAGCAACCACGGTAAATATGTAACGTACGTTCAATTGATATAGAATTTCAGTATATGAAAATGATTTTGGATGTGTTGTTACTTTTGTTTGCGAAATAAACCTACACTTCAAGGTTAGTGCACAACAATTTAGGGTTAGTGTGCAAATGGCTCAACAATTACTGTTTGCTCAAAGTAATACTGTTAGTGCGTTTCATAATTTAGAGAACTTGCAGAGAAGTAGTGCAACAAAAGTTAACGTTATTAATTAATGCTGGCACGGCGTTTTTACGATATTATGAGGAAGATTATTTTTTAAACTAAGAAGCAACAAGCAATGCATAAAGAAATAATATCTCCGAAAAACGTCCAAAGCCGAAAAAACAAAAGAGAATGAGGAGCGGTGTTTCAAGTTTGACAGTAACAGTGAACCTGTCTCCATGTCTCGTTTTCATTGCAACAGAGGACGGCACACACGCACGCTGGACGTTCATCACAATTATAACGTGGAAAAAGAAACTACCACACTGAGCTTCAAAATGAACATACGTTACTCTTATTTGGGGTTTTTTACGTATGTTTAGGTGCAATTGAAAGCATAATGACTTTATGTTCTTCAAAACGAAAACGGAAGCACCTGTCTGACATCGCCAGGGAATCGACATATTGACACATTGAAATTAACGATGACTTGAAAACTTTTTCCATCGTCACGGTTAGTCATCCCCACCTATTGTAGACTGTTTTTCTCACAGGGTTCTCTAACGCTGGATTGAAAACACTTTGCCTTGTAGTTACTTTAAATGAAGTATTTCCACTTCCCATTTTTCTGGGAGACATAAAACATACAAACGTTTATGAGCTCCAAGCCCGGAGATTTTTAGTTTGAGTGAGAGGAAAACCTCCGACATTCGTTTTAGCAGCATCTGCGGTGAACATTAGTGATTATTAAAAAATACCCACTTCAGTTCAACGTGAAATGAAACGACCTATATGTATACCAATGGGCAATCATAGAATATTATGAGCGTCGGCCTTTCATAACAATATTCTTGCCTCCTCTCGTTCCTTGGGAGACATTTCTCCACTAAAGTTACACTTCTGTATTTAAAACAGTTAACAGAAGAACAAAAAGGAGCTCTTAGCATATAAAAATACATCAAGTACCCAGTTTATGCAGGAGGGAGAATAAAGATGAAAGAGTGGAGCAGGTTGTCAGAAGATTTATATATTAGTGAGGTGCGATTGATTAGCCTTCATGACTTATTTTTTTGCGGCTCACGAATGAAAAGGCAGTTTTAAAAGTACCCTTTTAAATTGTGCCTGATTATGTTTCTGAAGCTAATGCTAGTGAGCGCAAGCTGTATCAAGGACACCTAAAAGGAATGACCTGAGTAATTACAATGCTATAAAAGAAAAAAAAAGAGTTGGACCAGGAGAAATCACTAGGTGGTTCGAATTTCATTGAGACACCATTGAGGAGGTCGTTAGTGGCCACGCCCTTCGAGGCGCAGTGACACTGCTGCCTTATTCGGCACTGCATCAGCCCTAAATGAAGAAAAGTAAGGTCATCGCTGCTCTTGTGACTGGTGCTGGCTCTGTGGCGTTGCAGTCACACTTGCCAAAACTAGAAACAAATCTTCAGACTACTACAAGAGTACGCATTATCATTTCTATTTTCGCCCCTTTTGTCAGCTCTAGGAGTAGCATACATCTCACGCCTGCTTATTCCGGCTTAAGCTTGGCGAATACAGTGATGCACTATCTGCAGTGGCGGCGTAAAGTACGAAGGCGTGCCTAAACTTTCTCTCTCACAGTTTGTTCACAATAGCGCTCACCCGTGTTGCAAGACAGCATTATCACTTCTCAAGTTACGCTGCTCAATTTAAATTTACGTCTCACCCGAGAAGCCAGAGGGTTCCTGGACTAAGGAGCCCTCCCACCTCAGGGTGACATCGGGCATTGCTCGGAACACTGTTTCAAAATAAACGTTTACTTCTCTCTCTCTCTCACCCGAGAATACACAGAAATAATTTTTCTTGTGACAACATTATATTTATAACTAAGAAAATGTTCACCTGTGTTTTTTACTTCTTATAATAAACTTTCACCGCAAAGCTTTCTTAACTTTTTCCAGCAGTTCGCATGCCTCAATCCCAATAATGTTCATTGGAGAGTTTAAACAGACTCGTATAATAA